>NC_140752.1:15137500-15752500 GCF_051527215.1 Medicago sativa
CTTCCATGATCACTCGGAGAGATGGAATCTCCACTTCCAGAGGGAGAACTGCTTCCATACCATACACAATAGAGAAGGGAGTTGCCCCGGTTGAACTGTGCACTGTAGTACGGTAACCATGCAAGGCAAACGGTAGCATTTCATGCCAGTCTTTGTAAGTAGTGACCATCTTCTGAACAATCTTCTTGATGTTCTTGTTAGCGGCCTCAACTGCACCATTCATCTGAGGTCTATAAGGAGAAGAGTTGTGATGTTCAATTTTGAATTCTTCACATAAAGCTTGCATCATGCTATTGTTCAGATTGGAACCATTGTCAGTGGTGATTTTATTGGGAACACCGTATCGACAGATGATGTTATTCTTGATAAACTTGACAACCACTTGTTTGGTCACATTTGCATAGGAGGCAGCCTCAACCCACTTGGTGAAGTAGTCAATTGCCACTAGAATGAAACGATGTCCATTGGAAGCTTTTGGCTCAATTCTTCCGATCATATCAATGCCCCACATAGAAAAAGGCCATGGGGAAGAGATAACATTGAGAGCATGTGGAGGCACATGAATCTTGTCAGCATAAATTTGACACTTGTGGCATCTTTTGGCATGTTTGTGGCAGTCACGCTCCATAGTTATCCAGTAATAGCCGGCTCTCAGCAACTTCCTTGACATGGTGTGACCCGAAGCGTGGGTCCCAAAAGTACCATCATGTACATCATGCATCAATTTCTCAGCTTCTTGTTTGTCAACACATCTCAACAAGACCATGTCATAGTTCCTCTTGTATAGGATTTCTCCGTCCAGAAGGAATTTGCAAGCCCATCGTCTCAAAGTCTTTTTATCCCTGTTGGAAGCACCAGGTGGATATTCATGATTCTGCAAGAATTGTTTGATGTTGTAATACCAAGCCTTCTTATCATTCACATCTTGATCAGCCTGATCTGGCATATTTTCAATAGTAAACACATGAGCGGGTCTATCAAGACGTTGCACTTTGATCACAGGCACATCATTCCAATGATTGACACGAAACATGGAAGACAAAGTAGCAAGAGCGTCAGCCATCTGATTTTCATCCCGAGGGATGTGGTGCAGCTCAACCTTGGTAAAGTATGTCAACAGACGTCTTGCATAGTCACGGTACGGGATCAGCTTCTCATGATGAGTCTCCCATTCACCCTTTATCTGATTAATAACAAGTGCGGAATCTCCATAGATGTCAAGGTGCTTAATTCTCAGATCAAGGGCTTCTTCAATGCCCAAGATGCATGCTTCATATTCAGCTATGTTGTTTGTGCATTCGAAAGTTATTCGAGCGGTGAAGGGAATGTGGTGCCCTTGCGGGGTTACAATAATGGCCCCAATTCCTTTACCATAAGCATTAACAGCACCATCAAACACCAATCCCCATTTGCTATTGGGGTCCGGCCCTTCATTGATCAGTGGTTCTTCACAGTCTTTTGCTTTCAGATACATAATCTCTTCATCAGGGAAATCAAATTTAATTGGCTGGTAATCATCAAGAGGCTGACAAGCGAGATGCTCAGCAAGGATACTTCCTTTGATTGCTTTCTGAGCTTTGTACACAATATCATATTCAGACAATAACATTTGCCAACGTGCAATCTTTCCAGTAACAGCAGGCTTCTCAAAGACGTACTTGATTGGATCCATTCGGGATATCAACCAAGTTGTATGATTCACCATATAATGACGCAGACGTTTGGCAGCCCAGGCTAGAGCACAGTAAGTCTTTTCAAGCATTGTATACCGAGTCTCGCAGTCGGTGAACTTCTTACTCAGATAGTAGATGGCATGTTCTTTCTTTCCAGTCTCGTCTTGTTGACCGAGGACACAGCCCACAGAATCATCTAACACTGACAGATACATAATCAAAGGCCTTCCTTCCACTGGCGGGACAAGGATAGGTGGTTCCAACAGGTATTCTTTAATGCTATCAAAAGCTTCCTGGCATTCATCATTCCATACAACAGGCTGATTCTTCCTGAGCAATTTGAAAATTGGTCCACAAGTAGTGGTCATGTGAGATATAAATCTTGAAATATAATTCAGTCGTCCGAGGAAACCTCTGACTTGCTTCTCAGTTTGAGGGGCCGGCATTTCTCTGATGGCTCGGACTTTATCAGGATCGACTTCAATGCCTCTTTGGCTGACAATGAAGCCTAGCAACTTTCCAGATCTTACACCAAATGTGCACTTGTTAGGATTCAACCGCAGCTTGTACTTTCTTAGTCTTTCAAACATCTTTTTCAAATACACAACATGCTGCTCTTCATCACTTGACTTCACAATCATATCATCAACATATACTTCAATCTCTTTGTGAATCATATCATGAAATAGAGTTGTCATACCTCTTTGATAGGTAGCACCAACATTTATCAAGCCAAACGACATTACTTTATAACAGAACGTTCCCCACGGAGTGATGAAGGACGTCTTTTCTCTATCTTCAGGTGACATTCGTATCTGATTATAACCTGAGAAACCATCCATGAAGGAGAACACCTTGGATTGAGCAGTACTGTCAACGAGCACATCAATATGAGGCAATGGGAAATTATCTTTCGGACTGGCTTTGTTCAGGTCTCTGTAATCAACACACATTCGAACTTTCCCATCTTTCTTTGGTACTGGTACAATGTTGGCAATCCACTCAGGGTATTCAGCTGTCATGAGGAAACCTGCATCAATTTGCTTATGTACTTCAGCCTTGATCTTAAGAGCCATGTCTGGACGAGACCTTCTCAATTTCTGCTTGACAGGAGGACATTCAGGTCTTGTCGGTATTCGGTGTTCCACAATCTTGGGATCCAGACCCGGCATATCTTCATTGGACCATGCAAAGACATCTGGATAATCATGGAGGAGCTGAATAATCTTCCTTTTCACTTCTGGCTCAAGTGCAGCGCCAATCTTGATCTCTCGCTTGTTCTCTTCAGTACCCAGGTTGATAAGCTCAATCTCTTCCTGGTGAGGCTGAATGGCTCTTCTTTCTTGCTCAAGCAGTCGAGTGATCTCATACGGTATCTCTTCATCATCCTCCTCATCTTCAGCTTCATATACAGGGAATTCAAAATTTAGAGGAACCATAGGGTCACTGTGTTCAACGGGTTTATTGTGGTTCAATCTGCATAATATGATTGGAATGATTTTTTTTTTTAGAAAAAGTTTTTCATGCAGATTTTTTAAATTAATAAGAAAATAACAAATGTTTTGGTTTTTTCTGGCATTACCATTATTTCCAAGAAAAGGCACTAAAAAGTAAAAAACAAAGAGTCGTGAGAAAGACGACAACTTTTATTGATAACGGCAATGCCGAAACAAACACGCCCTTACAATGATATCACTTTCGCCTTGGGCAGAGCGAAAGGATTGTTATTTTGAAAACAAAGAAAAACATGAGCAACAAGACACATTACATGGAAGCATGCATGACTAAAGGAACATCAATGGCCTCCCAATTTCTCACAGTGCCTCCTGGTACAACAAATGTGGGCACGTAACTACTTCCAGCAGTATCTTCAGCAATAGCATTGATGAACCCAGCACTGTAAAAAGTTCCTTTTGAAACACCAGAGGTTGAGGAGAATCCAAGGCCCTCTTTACGCTTGTTTTCCAGAATCTGAATCACTTTGCCCCAGCCAGCAGCTTGCCCTTCTTGAACAGCCTTCTGGGCGTCCTTCAGTGAAGCCATAGCAGTACCAGCTCTTCGGGGTTCTGCCCCTTCAACAGTCAAGCCTTGAAACGACGTCCCTTCAGCGGACCCATTCCTCATGAACTTGAGCTTCTGATGCAAAGTAAAAGTGACTGCTCCAGCGTCATGAATCCACGGTCTTCCGAGGAGACAGCTGTAAGAAGCATTGATGTCCATGACTTGGAAAGTGATTTGAAATGTCTCAGGGCCAATGGTGATTGGTAGATCTACTTCCCCAAGAACATCTTTGCGAGATCCGTCAAAAGCTTTAACCATGTAGCTGCTTCCCCTCAGAGAGATTCCATGATGGCTCAATTGCCTTAGTGTGGACTCAGGCATTACATTCAACGATGATCCAGTGTCCACCAACACATTGGATATCATGTCAGACTTGCAGTGCACTGAGATATGTAGAGCCAAGTTGTGGTGTTTCCCTGCTTCGGGGAGGTCATCGTCACCAAATCCCAAGTTGTTGCAAGCAGTGATATTACCCACTATCCCATCAAACTGATCCACAGAGACTTCATGATCAACATAAGCTTGCTCAAGTACTTTCATCAACACTTTCCTGTGAGCTTCTGAGCTCAAGAGCAGAGATAAAATAGATATCTTTGACGGAGTTTGCAGCAGCTGGTCAACAATCTTATAATCGCTCTTTTTGATAAGCCTCAGAATTTCGTCCAGATTAGACTCTTCAATGGGCTGGCCCGAGGGGCTGGCATTCTCTTCCTCAAGGTTAGCCATGTTTCTTCTCTTGTACCATCTTGTCTGCTGAACTCTATCTGGTTGGTGAATCTTGCTGGCACGAGCCACTTTTCAGACTGCGGCAGAAGAACCAGGAGACAATGAGCACGGGAAGCCATTTGTGACCGATGAATGATGCATATGATGCATGATATGCAAATGCAAAAAGACTCTTTTTTTTTTGTCAGAAGACTTGTCAAAGTGGTTGTGAACATCACGGAGAAACACGGTTTTATTTGAAGATCTTGAGCAAAACTAGAAGTTTAGTTGAGATGGTATCACTTGGTGTTCACATCCGTGATGTTCAAAAGATGACTCGTCTAAGTCCTCCGATAAATGCATGGAAAAAAGTTTACGCATGTATGCATGTATGCATGAATGCATGATTATGTTCAAGTTCGGAGAAAACATGGTGGGTTGAAATTCAAAGTCGAGGAGTCATGGGTGGACACGATGTCCGGTGAATCTAAGGCTTTAGGAAATAGTAACCGGGTTCTAAAAAAGGTTCCCAAGTTGCAACCTCTCCGACGTATATCATGGTGTCACGAGACAAACACTCGCTACATGATTATCCGTAAGAAGGTCTAACTTGAGTGTAGTATCGCGTGACGACTAAAACTCGAGACAACACTCGGTTTAGCCTCCGCACTACATCCTAGAAAATGGCCATGGATGGGTTTGGTTATCTACGGTTCATAGCGTCATAGAACAATTAGAAGTAAAGTGCCTAAACGCGACAACACGCGCCGACAACATCACCCCTAAAATGCCTCAGCTATGTGGGATTGATCGCATAATCCAATACACGAGGCAACCCCCGGAATGGATTGTCGACTATATCCCTCCTAAATCCTAAGTTCACTCAGCCCGGGTGCAGGACTTTTGATATTCTCACCCCACACGTTTGCAGGAAATTAAACATTTATTCACATAAAGAAGCAAGTAAAAGAAGCAAAAAGAAGCAAGTAAAAACGAAAGCGCAAGCGTGGAAATAAAGACTAGGCGTAACTCTCGAATCTCCCCAGTGAAGTCGCCAGCTGTTTTATCTTGGTTTTCGGGTGTCAAACATTGATTACGTTTGAACCTTTCTAACCGGTGATATCTCATTTTTTCTTGGGAAGGGAAAAAGTAAGCAAAACCCTTGAGAATCGAGGTCCGGGAGTTGTTTTCGCTACGGGAAGGTGTTAGGCACCCATAACGACTATAGTAACCTATAGGAACCGTCTTTAATTTCTACGCGCGCGCTCTATTTTTAAATGCTATTTTGAAATGTTATTTACACCTAAAGTTTGCTAAATGAAGAATTGGAGGGAGAAGAATGTTTTTGGATTTTTATTTTATTTGAATTGAAGGAATTTTGTTCCTTGCCTACGTACCCGATTAAGGGATCAAATCCACCGTAGTTCTCTTCCAAAAATGTTTTTGTTTTTGTTGGTTGATTTTAAGTTTGAAAATTGGAGTTTGAAGAATAGAAAGAGGCCTCAAGGGCATGAGATTGTAAAAGGTGGGGTTGAATTAGTCATTTGCAAAAGAAGTCAAATATGATTATTTTTTATTGGAATTTGATTAAGAAAAATAAAAAGGAAAATTCAACGGGATTTTGATCCCAAGGTTTATTTTGAAAATGGTTTCAGTGAAGTTTGTTCAAGCTTTTTTGGAAAATGATTTTTCTAAATGTAAAGCCTAAGCATTCATCTAAACATACAATCCTAGACATACATCTAAACATGCATATTCTAGCCATATATCTAAAGTGGTGTGTGTGCATGTGTCGGTGTTTGTGTCGGTGTACATCATTAGAGTCCATTGTCCTTATTACATCATTGGCCTAGATACATTCTATGGTCTTGCAAGAATTTAAAGGCATAAAAGTAAAATATTACAAGAACTCCTAAGTCTTTACATTCTAATTTTTGCATGAATCTTAAAGTATAAGAAATAAGATGAATATGGGATGAGATGGGGATGCTTTATGCAATGATGAACAAAATGGTTAGTAGCATAGTATGTAATATGGTAAGAAGATGTAAGCAAGTAAACATCACAAAACTTCAAGATACACCAAAACAAAGGCAAAACCTACCTAAAACTTGACCAAAAAAGCAAAGCCAACACATAACTCCTAACCCTCATATTTCAATCAATTTTTAAAGGTTCCATTTCAATTTTAACTATGAGGATTAGAGAGAAGCATTGAACTAAGCAATTATGAAGCATTTTAGGCCTATTTTACACTTTAATTCCACATAGAATTTATTCACATGACTTATAACGCAAGAAATTAACAAATCACACTCCAAAACAGTAAAGAACAACTCTAAATCAGGGGTATACACATTGCAAACTCTCACACCAAGGATCAATATACCATAGCAAGACTTTAGGATCAAGATCATGCAAAATTTTCACAAGAAATTAACAAAAGGTAACATAAAATCACAAGAAAACTCCACATATATTTTTTCCAATTTTAACATGCAACAATTATCACAAAAATACCACAAAACTATCAAGAAATATGTATGAAAATTTTTGGAGTTTTTTAGAGAATTTTTAGACACAAACACATGTAAAATTTCACAATTTTTAACAAAAAAATGGTAAACTTTTAACAAGAAAATACTACATATTTTTAACCAAGACTTAACACATAAAAACACCAAAAAGAATGTCAAGAAAATAATCAAGAACACATAGAAAATTTTTAGGATTTTTTTTAGAAGAATTTTGGACAGACAGGGGTGTAATTAGCAATTTTTAGCAAGAAATGCTGGGAAAGGGGGGGGTGCACGTAGCATACTGGAAAAAGAAGCAAAAAAACGTTGGGCCTAAGAGGGTATGGGGCAGATCCATGTTTGTTGGATAGTGGCATGGGTTGGTATAGAAATAAACAAGCAATTCCTCCTTTCTTTTTACAGAAAACGTGACATACTCCCTCTCTCACTAAATTCAAGCTTCATCTTCTTCATTAGTATTCCGGCGAAGAGAAAAGAATTCCGGCAAGGAGCTCCGGCACCGGCACGGTGGCCGGAGCTCAAAACTTTTGCAAACCGAATTTTTTTTTTACATCTTTTTGCTCGAAATTCTTCTCTCTTCGCGGATCTATCGATACTTTTCACGCAAATTCGAGGAACAAGGCTCAACACCGCAATTACAGTCACGAAATCAGAGCAAGAGAGGGAAAGAACCGTTACCTCCGTTCCGTCGATACCGCTTGCGTTCAAACTACTTCTTCTTCTTTGATTCCGTTACCGATTTTCACCGAGACTCCACTGTTTGAGCTGGTTCGGTTTGCTTGCTTCTTCCTCTCTTCAGATCAGTTTGGTTATGATTTTGCTGTAGCACTCTTGACAGATTCGAAGCTTTCGAAATTAGTGTGCGTTTGTCGTGAGACTTGGAATTGTTTTCTTCACGGTTGTGGTGATGATTGTGTGTAAAATGGCGGTGGATTTGAGACTTGCAATGATGAATTTTTAGGAATAGTGTGAGGTTGATGATGAATGTTGGTGAATTGATGGAGGTTGAAGGTTGTTAGAGTGGAGGAGAGTGGTGGTTGTGGAGTTTTTTATGGTGGTTGTGGAGGTTGAAGGTGGTGGTTAGAATTGGTTAGGGTGATTGAAAGTGGTGGAGGAAAGTTGTTATGGTGGTTGAGTGGTTAGTTATGGTGGAGAAAGAAGGTTGTTAGGGTGGTGAAAATGGTGGAGAAAAAGTTTGTTGGGATGGAAGGAGAAGAGGGTCACGTGAGAAGAGAAAGGAGGGAGAGAAAATGAAAAAGTTTTTGATTTTTTTGTGAAATTTTTTTTTGTGGGAAAATGATTGAATGTCACATTTTGACCTTGACTTTGACTTATATAGGTGATGTGGTGAGCCTTGGACCAATTGGAATGGGACATGTGGCACTTGGATCTAACAAACTTTTGTGGACTAATAGCATTTGGACACGTGGCACTTGGACTTAACACACTTAAAAAGGATTAAAATGTAAATAACAAAAGTACGAGGACCAAAATGAAAATTAAAACTAAAATTGAATTGAAAAAGTAAATTGAAAATTAACGTAAAGCGAGACGATTAAAAACACAAAGCAGATTAAAATGAATCAGAAATATTATGTGAAATGACCAAAACGCCCCTAGGGACTAAAATGACTCTAAATGACTCAAATGCAATTTTAAAATGATTTTTAACAGAGGATTAAAGCAAGAGTTCATACAAGCGAATTAAAAGACTCAGAGACAATTTTTAGAATTTAAACAGGGTTTTAACACATGAAAAGACTAAAATGCCCCTAGGGGCAAAACTGACTCAAAATGACTTCAAACGCAATTTTTAAAATGGATTTTGACATGGAATTGCAATAGAAACTTATCCGGACTATTTGAAAGGACTCAAACAATTTTTCAAAGATTGAAAGAAATTTTAACATGAGAAATGACTAAAATGCCCCTAGGGGCTAAACTGACTAGAACATGACTCAACTGATATTTTTTGAAATGAATTTTGACATGAGATTGAAACAAGGACTTATACAAACCAATTTAAAAGACTCAAACAATTTTCAAGGATTAAAATGAGTTGAATGCAGGAAATGACTAAAATACCCTTTTTCATGAATTTTGCAAATAACATTGAAATAAAATGCAGAGAAAGATGCAATTGATCAGAGACAGTTCAAATGACTTATAATGCAAGAAAAGAAGAATTGAATAAGTATTTTTAGGTCCAAAATTAGGGTATAACAGAACATTGTAAGTTTTTTTTTTTTTAAATCAAAGAAACAATATAAGTTCAATCTTTATTTGATTGTGGTATACTCCAAAAATTCATAACTAGATACGATAAACGATAAAATAAACATGCATTATGCATAATAGAAAAACATTAAGATAGACATGTTTGTATTCATCTTTACACTAGTATAGTAGTATGTTACTATTTATTTATTATATAATAGTAGCTTAGTCCTTTTAGTTTCTATTGTCCATTATATATATAGACACACATACTCTTTGTATCACTTGTATTATTTTCTTTTTTCTATTCACGTTATTGGAATTCTAGCCTTCTTTCTCGTTCTGAACCTCTCTCATTCTCTACGAATCTCAATTATTAACTTAATATTTGTCAATTTAGTTTTAAAAAAAATTATTAACCAAATATCAAAGAGTTTGTTGTCCATGTGAGTTTAACTCACTTGGTAAGGACATTGCATATTATATTTAACCTTCTCTACTATAATATTTTAGAGAATTGAGAATTGAGAACAAGAGGGACATACTATATACAAGTGAGAAGGCTGCCTTGGTAGGTTTCACTCTATTATATTTTAGAGAAAGAAAAGGTTGGCCTTCTCTACTTAGCTAAGTAAACTTCTAAAAATCAAAATTTAACCTTAGCACTTTCTATAATAAAAATATATTGTCTAGGCTGTCGTAGGTTATTGTCATCGGCCGTATACCTACTCTTACACGTAGTGATGGCCTCTTCAAAAGCGATGGATTTGGTGTCTAAAGGGGAAGTGGAGTTTTGGGCAAGAAGTTTGTGGATGTGATTATATCTCGGGGATAAGCGAGTGACATCGAGGTATGTAAGGTTAGGAAATCTTTGGACGAGGCGAGGAAGAAAAGGGATGGTTTGAACAGTGATGATGACAGAGAATATGAGAATTAGCGATTGATGATGGAAATAGACTTGAAAATGCGGTGGTCGTTTTTGATGAATTTGAAGATGCATTTCATATCTCCTCTGATAAATCTGAACAAGTCGCCACCATAATTCTTTTTGTTCGTTTCCTTTATTTAGTAGTACTAGTATGCTATACAAGAAGATATTCTATCCTGACCATGCATATATTATGCATTGTTCATACCAACTGAGCTAAGCGACGAGGACATGTACTATACCCCTCTAAACATATATATTTTACCCTTATTTAAAACATATTTGCTGTATAAATAAATTCTATGTCATAGTAAAAAAAAACTTTTTCCAAAAAAAAGTAAGAAAAAACATTTTTCCAAAAAAAATATGAACGGTGCCCTCAAGGTATTGGTTAAACAAATAAAACTTGTAACTTTTTATAAAAAGTGGTGTAATTATTACTTAATCAAAAGTTAAAACTTATATTTTCAAGACAAATTTTCTATCTATAGTTTCCTTAACCATAGCCCTAAGGACATTGGTTAGCAAGACAAAAAAAAATATAAATAAATTCGGAATGGAACGATGGGGTATAAATCAATTCATATATCCTTATAAAAATTAGTATCTTCCCTTTTATTACGGAAAAACAGTTCATCTCTCCCTCGAGGATTAGTATGAGTAAGATTTCTATTAAATTGGTCTCTTATTTTTTTTTTTACGTTGAAAGACAATTTCTTTTTTTAGGAATCGTTAAAAGACAATTTCATTAATAAAAGTTCGACAATAAATCAAAAGCCAAAACTGTAAAAATATAAGGTGGAGTCACTTTCAATCCATATCCAGAATATGAAGAGAGTATTGAACTAAATAATAGACAGTTTAGTTAACCTCACACCTAACATGCAAGAAACTTAAACTACGAGACATTAAAATTAATTTGGTCTCTGATTCTTAAAAAGATTAATATGGTTAAAATTTAACTTAAATTTCTTTTTCAAGTATAGAATTTCATTGATTTTTTTGACACAACATAATTTCCATTGATTTATTTTATAGTTTACTACAAAGTGCGAGATGAATTTAGTGGTCTAGTCCATTACTTAAATATATGCTATCCAAGAAGATTCAAACCTAATATAAATACGAAATTAGTCTAGTAAAAAAAATATATAGATAAATCGCCCCTCTCTCTTTCTAACTTTCTCTCTCGTGCTTTTTTGTTTATGAGAATCTCATATCATTTTTCTTTTCTTTCTGAAAGAGAGAATATCATATCATTTTATAAGTTAGAAATGCTCAGAAAATAGAGCATAAGAAGCAATCCCTTTGGAGCACTGCTATTTATCCCTTATTGAGCTCTCTCTGGTTTAGTTAGTTTTTTGTTGCTCCTGATTTGTTTTTGGATGTTTCCCTTTGGATATTGTTGTGTTCCTTTTTTTTTTTTTCTTTTTTTTTGTCTTTCCTTGTGGGATTTGTTCGTCTACTTGTTCTTTTATTCTTTGTAATGGATTTGAGTATGCATGCACACATTTATCATTTTTAATATATTCAATTTGCCTTTAAATAAAAGTTTTCAATGCATAAGCTATGCCAATTTTTTTAGAAACATTTAATACTTTATGTAATTTAAGTATTTATGGTGTGTTTGTTTCATGCTATTTTTGTAGATTCTCAATAATAAAATAAAAGAAATATGCATCCCTAAATTTTATTCGTGTGTATAAATTTTTCAGCAAATAGAAAAATTTCTCCAAAGAAAAGGGTGATAATGAAGTTCTCATGAAGATGAGAATAAATTTATTTGTAATTATCATGTAACCTCTGTATTATAAAGGTTTTTTTATAATATTAACCGAACATATTTTTTTTAAATACTTTTAAATAAAACTATCATCCTTATATTTCGAGAAAAGTTATTATTCCTACGAATAAATCTACAAAACTAATTGTCCTCTTGAGTTTAACTCAGTTGGTATAAACAATGCATAATATATGCAATGTTCGGGGTTTGAACCCCGGCCACCACCAAAAAAAAATTCTACAAAACTAATTGAACAAACTCCCCTGTAAAAAATAACACAAAAAACGGGTTAAATATGTTTTTGGTCCCTATAAAATTAGGACTTTCTAAGTTTAGTCCTTACTTAATTTTTTAGTCCCTATAAAAAGGTGGACTCTACTATTTTTAGTATCTACTAAACTAAATAGGAAAATTAATGTCCCTTTTTTTTACCATTTTACCCTTGTGGGGGTATTATGGTAAATTAGTAATTCATGCATTTCACCTATATATGTGTTGTAGAGAAAGAAAGAAAAAAAACAGAAGAGCTGAGAGAGAGAGAGCGGGTCGAGGGAGAGGAGAGGTACAAAAAACGTGTTCTCCTCTTCTTCCTCACACCGCGACCTCGCTCTGTCCGCCGTCTACCTCACCGGCAAACACTCCGATCTCCACCGTTTTCTTCTTCCTCCAATTTTCGGTTTCATCTTCATCAAATGTTATTACTTCCTCTTCCTTTGATCAATTGAGAATCATGCCTTTAGTGGTTTTTGATATTTCTTTTCATGATCGTATTATTTTTGTGTTATTTGTTCAATTGGTGTTATGCATGTTCAATTGCATGTAGAATTTTTTCATTTTCCAGAAAGTTAGGGTTTACTGCCCAAGGTGAGAATTAAATCTGGTGCTTCTGAATCTGATGTTAGAAAGACTTTTAGAAAGGTAATGATATTTCTGGGGTATTGGTGCTTTGTTTATTGATTGTGAATTGTGTTTGGTAGCATGATTAATAATATTTTTTTTGTACTTTTAATTTGCAGGTTGTTGCAAAAGGACATGTCTTTGTGATGGAGTCAACCGTAACAAGAGTTTTGATTCTCATAACTGGTAAATTTTAAGTCCTTTCTTAC
Source organism: Medicago sativa (assembly GCF_051527215.1). Taxonomy (NCBI): domain Eukaryota; kingdom Viridiplantae; phylum Streptophyta; class Magnoliopsida; order Fabales; family Fabaceae; genus Medicago; species Medicago sativa. The sequence continues at coordinate 15,150,511 of NC_140752.1, forward strand.
TAACTTTACTCTGTTGTTTCTATTGAATAATGGAGAATATATTGCTTTAGATAGTGAAATTGTTGTTGGATTTCATTAGGGTTATGTTTAATTTGTTTTGGAATTAGTTTTGTGCCTTAATTTTATGTTTCACTGAAGATTATTGATGCTGGTACTGTTTGGTTGTAAATTTTATTGTATAGTGAGGTCATTTGATACATAGAATAGTCTTGCTCTCTTATTCGAAGTTTCAAAAAATCATGACACAGAAAAATCTTGCAATGATTCAGAAAATATCTTGCATTCTCAAAAGATTCTATTTGATTAATGTATCATAAAATTATGTATCAATGGATTGTTAAAGAATTTGCTTTTTTCAATTATGTATTAATGGACTTTTAAAGAATTTGCTTTTTTAGTGAAAAGTTAAGTATTTATCAATTATATGTTATTAAAAAAGGAATTATGTCCTTAGATGAATGATTTTACCTTACTCTCTGGTCTCATCATTTTTCTTGTGGATTGATATGTGTTTTGATAATATGCTAATTTACTCATACCATAGTATGCCAATCTTTCACAACATTCATTTCCTGTCACAAAAATCCTTCTCAACTGTGTTTTAGATGTTCATTTCTCTCATAAGATTTTTACTCTTGCTTTTGTATATGTTGTCAGAGTCCCTTGAATCTTTTCTTAAATAGATTGTTTTGAAATTGTCTTTTATGAGCAGTTGAGTGTGTTTACTATTGCTGATGTCCTTTACTTTGCCTTGCAGATCCACTTTATATTCATTTTTCCATGTAGATTCTACTGAAAATGTGTTTTGTAAAGGTAGTTCACATGGAAGTAAGTTGGTTTGATGAATCTAAGCATTCAAATGGAGCAAGGCTGTCTACTGATGCAGCTTTGATTCGAGCGTTGGATGGTGATGCACTTGATTTTTTCTTCTGTAATTGCTTTTCCTTGGTTTGGTAATTGGTTTTTGTAGCAAGTTGGTACCTTGCTCTTATATTTTCAGGAGCATATGAATGACTGTCTGAGTATGAGAAGCAACATTCATCCATCTAGCCAGTCAAGGAAAATTTCCATAGGAGCTATGGCAGAATCAAAAGCCAGCTCAAGAAGTGGACCTGTAAGTAAGGGGTTCATTTCTGTTGTCCTTAGAATCAAAAAGAAATACTAGGTGTTTGTAAGATTGTCTGAATGAATGTGTAGGACTTACAATATTTGTTGTGTTTTTCCTCTTACTTACAGGTTGTGAAATTATCCATATGGTTATCAAGTTTGAAGCTTCTCTACTTTTTCAGGTTATAGTGCTAAGCTTTGCATTGAAGATATTCACTTTCTAGCAGTTGTTTAGGTTGTGTTCTATTGGCAATGAACTTATTTTCTTTTCTTTGAAAAAACATTATAGCTTGAATTGGCAGCATCAACTATGTAAGAATCCGTGTCTGAATCCTGATATAAAAACTCTTTTTGTGGATCACTCATGCGGACAACCAAATGGTGCACGCGCTCCTTCTCCTGCTAACAGTCCGTTATTGGGATCCTTACCGAAGGCTGGTGGATTTCCTCCTCTTGATGCTCATGGGGTGGGCTTCTTTTGATATCATAGGCTTCGTTTAATGTCTTTGTTATCTTTGAACTCTTATTATGGTGCTGAACTTTTCTGTGCCTCGTGTTTACAGCCTTTTCAACCTAATCCGGCAGCAGTGGCAACACAACAACATAAGAATCCAACCATATATCAAACAAATTAAAGAATAGATATTTGGTAGCTTGGATGCAGCAGCTGAGAGTGTTGTGCAATTATTTTCAAAATTAGGAAAGAGTTAAGGAGAAGAGGTTTATGTAATTTGAACAAACCAGGGATTTCCTTTAAGGCCTCTTCATTCTGAGAGTGCATGAAGACTGCAAATGATGCTATTTTGCTAGCTATTAAGGCCATATCTGTTCTAAAATCTGTAAGTTTCATTTCAAAGTATTTCTTTTGCTCTTTGTTCATTATTTTTATAATATTTGCAATGGGATTGAACACTGCAAGTAATATGTCGAAACTTCGCTCTCTTTTTTATCTTATATAGCTGAATTTTGTGCAATGGGATTGAGTCAATTGATTAGCAATTGACTCACTTGATGAATTGATGGATTGATTTGGCAACATGAATTGATATCTAACTGAAATTTCCTTTTCTGTTTCAGTGGTTCACCTATCGCTATCTCTTATTCAAGCCTGGCCGGTAAGCATTTATATCACTTTCTTGATTTCCAGTTTGTCTGACGTTAGCTGCATTACAAAATTATATGAAGACATGTGATTTCATAACTGAAGTGAGGAAAGAAGAAGAAAATTAGTATCAAGGATTAGTGTATAACCATAGCCATAATAATTACAGAAAAGAAACCTATTGCTCACTTGATTGATTTTGTTCTAAATGTTGTTTGTTAAGTAACAAAACCTAAGATCCAGTTATATGGATAAAATACAGATGATGACCTATCATATGAAAAATGGAATGTTTGAACTTTTAAATGAATTTTTATGGGCTTCTCTGGATATTTGTTTAAAACTTGATTTATTTATCTCACCTGTATCTTGCTCTCTAATTCTTATATTTGCCTTCTCATCTTTTCTCTCAACCGTGTTGTGTTTCAGTTAGATGTAAAGACTGCTGAAAGATCTATACTCATGGTAAGCATTCCATGTACCATTTCTTTATCGACTCCCCCTTTTTGTTAGCTGCCAAATGGAATCTTGTGTGGAATACTTCTATTCTTTATTTTCTTTTATATAGAATTTGAATTGTGTTTTTATCTACTGACATAAGCACTTGTGAGATTGTTTGGAAGAGCTTCTAATAAATAAATATTGCGGGTAGCTTCTAATTTTATTTTTCAAAGAAGTTAAATCACACAACTTGGCAAAATAATATATCTAAGTGAATAGGTTATTGGACTCTTACAAGGAAGCAGATTATCTCTAGCTCTGATTGCCATCTTTCTCCCAAAATCTCCTGCAGCAGATTTGTACAAGTTTAATTCTTTTGCTAATTTTATCTTGGACTCTTGTATCAGGTACCAATTTCTCTATGCAGTCAAGCATCCCTGAGTGAATTTCATTGTGTACATCCCCTTGAATGCTATAAAAGAACTTCGGATTAAGATAGAAGCCTGCAGCATGAAGAGGATGATGCCAAAGCCTATCCCATCTTTGATGTATAATATTCCAGTACACTATATAATACTCCCTTTTTCTAAATGCTTTCTTAATAGCTTCTTTTGCCCGGTAAATTCCAGCCTAAGTGTATCCCATTGCAGGCCTCATTTCACTGGAAGCTATTTTCAGAACTCTCAAAAGAGGATGTGTCAAGCGAACAATCATTTCACACGAGGACCAAAATGGTTGATTGCTTAGTATATCTAATATTTCCAAACCTGCTGTATTCTTTGAATATGGACAATCCATCCATTCCTGAGAAGTAACCATGGCCTGTAAATTGTGTTTAAGATAACCATTCATTTCAACGTGCTAAAGTCTGTTGCGAAGCGAGAGAAAGAGGGATCCACAATATCATTCCCCAAAGCCTTGCACGCGGAATCGGAGAACTTAGATGCTTTTAATTTTTAATCTTCTTTGAGATGTAACTTGCCTTTTTTCTTTATTTAATTTTAGTACGATAGCTCAGTGTTTTGCATGTTGATTATGTAATATGGTATTTCATGTGACGTGGTGTGGTCTATGGATGGCATACTGACAATGTTTGTGATATTCGTGCTCATCAAAGCTTTGTTCTTTTATATACATTAATAATAGTAATAGTAATACACACCACCTTTCAAAAAAAAGTAATACACACCATGTGCGAACTATAATTTAGTGCAAAGTAGCACTGGGGATAAAGGCTTGAGAAATTATTAAATTGCTCAAAGAATAAATTTCAAATTCTTTATTACATTGCTCAAAGAATAATAAATTTCAAATTCTTTCTTTTATTAAATTATGTGAATACCATGTTTATGATGAAGACTGGAGACAAAAAGATGGAAAATAAATTTATAAAAAAAGATGGAAAAGGAAGAAGGGATATTTCTTCAACAGTTTTCAAATTAAAATTTCTTTTTTTTTTTTACCAATTATTTTTAATAATTAACAATTTCTAATGATACACTATAGTACTAAATGCATCACTACCAAAAAAAAAAAAGCTGCAAATAGGAAAATATCGCAAAAGTAGAAACACCAAGAAAAGTTGTTCTGTCCGAAACTTTATATCAAAATCTCTATATATTATACACTGGCTAGTCAGATTTCACTTCCAACGTAGCAACCATTGGCATAGGGTATGTTGTTTCTTTGGTTCTTTGGTTCATTTTGTGTGATGTAAATATTAGTGTTAATCCCTTTTTGGTAACTCTATGACAATAACGTTCACTTTTATAATTTTGCCTAATTTGTAATCATAATTTACACATTATTGGTTCCAATTAGTTTCATCTTAATTATTAAGATATTTTCCTGGTCTCATGAACAAAATATATCATCTTTTCATGAATCAAGACTTGGTAAAGCTTTCATAAATATTTTGGTAAAGATTTCTAATGTTTGTGCAATATTCAATAATTTGCTCATTTTTTCTTGGGAACAAATTTTTTACAAGGTACGTTATTCAACTCGTGCGAAACCGACACTACATCATAAAACATTCTTCGTCATAAACGAATTTTCCTGAAAACTTAACCTCTGATACGTTCGACTGGTAATATTCCAACACTGACGAGTGGGATGTTACATTTATGCATTAAAAAAGTACATTTTTTTAGTAAGTACTTAATTGATATTGTATTTGGCCTAACTTCTCCTTAAAAATGTAGAGAAGTTGAAAAAAAAAACTGGGTCAAACGGTATCTTATTCGCCCACAACAACAGTGTAGAAGCAACTGAATTTGGGAGAAAAAAATTGGAAAATAGTTAAAAATAAAAGGGTTAAATATGTTTTGGTCCCTATAAAATTGGAAACTTATAAGTTTAGTCCTTACTTAATTTTAATAGCTTTTTTAATCCCTACAAAAAATATTTACATGTAATTTTAGTCCCTGCTAAAACAAAGTTTGTTTAATTATTCTTAACACGCATGCAAAAAATTGTTCAAAAACTTAAAAGTTTAAGCAACATATAAAAATAGTTAAAAGTTTTTAAAAATATAAAAATTGGAAAATAGTTAAAAAAAATTTGGTGAGGTAGTATTGCAACATAATACCAGGGGAGTAAATGAGTTACACTCAAGTTCTAACTTGGCAAATTTAAGTGTTAAAGTTATGTATGGGGGCAAAACTCTCAACCTCCTTATCACTCTACTAACCACGCCCCAAACCTGCCAGAGGCTGAAGCAATATCCTTTATCAGACTTTTCCCCCTTAAAATAATCTATTCACTGAATGATTTGGTGAATTGCAAATAAGGTATCATAATTCATGAGATTGCACAAATAATTTATTCTTAGTATTCCAATTTCTAACCATTGTTACAGCTTATAAAAAATGAGAATCTGAAGGAAAAAAAAATCTATAAACTGCATAAAATGAGATGCTGTATTGAGCAGCTTATCTTGAAAATTATTTCTGATAAACAATTTTTAAATAAAGTTGTTTTCATTATGGTAAACAAACACAATAATTTATGCTTGCGACCATTATACACTATTATTCATCTTTTAATCAATGTTGTTAAATAAAGGCTCTAAAGTATATCAGAATTTGGAAAAATCGATTGTGAGAGACACATATTATACTAATAATTAAGTTATTCAATGTTTGCCACAATCTGACCTACTTCCCGAATATGTTACACCCTCATAATGGCTACTGTAACTGGAGTAAATTGTAGTGAAATAGTGAACAATTTTTTTACAATAGTTTCGTTTATGGTAGACCTATCTAAGATTTGATATGTTATGGATCATGGTTTTTTATATTTATATGCATGCAATATCTAAATTTCGAATCAGTTTACTTTTAAGCGTATTAACAAATACATGTGTTTGCCAACAAAATTATCTGAAAAAAAGCAATCCACCCCGTGCGAAGCACGGGTTTGTAACTAGTTTTTTTAATAAGATATAATTTCTGATCTCGATTTTATATTTTTACAAATTTATTTTTTACTTAAAATAGTAAAGATTTACATTTGAATCATTTTTTAGAGGTCAATAATAGACACACTTCAAGAAAAAACATACTTGAAATAGCATAATGAAAGGCATATACTACTTTAAAAAATAATACCCTAAACATAATTTTCCATTAGGAAAAAAAAAAAAAAAAACCTCAGCATGTAAACAAACCCTCAAAGTATAAAAAAATCAATTCAGCTGCGACCAGGAAACAGTAGCATCAAGTAAGAGTTCCTTCCTTTAGATAAAATGCAAATCATTTCAGTTCTATACACACACAGGCCTTTAATAATAAAATTTACAAATTAGTTATATGTGCGTGAATACAAGGAACCTTCAGCTTGAAGTAACCATGAGTTATGTCTTTGAATCATGTTCAACCAACATTATCAGAATATATCAAAACCTAGACCTATAAATAGTTAGTTAAACTCTAACATTATACATTGTCTTGTTGAGTACAAATCACTCTTTGAGTCTGTGTGTGTTTGTTTAGATACGGCACACATGCCAATAAGCATGCATATGTGTAATTATGTTTATATACAGAGATGGAAAAGAGGCACAGAAAGACAGAAAAGAAATCTAGATAGAGAGATATTATTTAACTATAAATTGATCAATATTCATTATTCAATAAATATTCATATGGTTTCTCACGTCACTGTTGAATTTATTCCCAGAAAGAGAGTCGGCCAAACAAACTTTCCGGCCAACATTCAAACTGCATACACATTATTCTATTCTTATAAATATACACACACATATATATATATATATATATATATATATATATATATATATATATATATATATATATATATATATATATGCCTCTATACGTAACCAAAGCCAAACGTTATGATTATTCTTCACAACCTTTAGTCAACAATCCTAACAAACCTTTTTCCCTCACACATGATCAATCTCCCCTATCAAACTTTACTCTATAGTACCTACCTATATATATACGTCTTCACATCTGTTTAATTTTTTTTCCTCTTTTTTTCTCCAAACTCATGATCTAGCTACTTATATAGTTAAATACACATACTAATATAAAAAATGCGTCTCCAATTAACATTTCATACACATACATAAATAATGGTAAGATTGTTGTCTTGTGACTTAGAACATAGGTCATGAGTTCGAATCCTTAAAATATTTTTTCTCTTTGGGAAGACAATCATCAACCCTATCCAAACTTCACTTGGTGAAACCTTGTACAATATGGACTGTCCTTTTTATACATATATAAAAATATTTAAGTATAATATAATTTAACCTAACTAATTAATCACTCACTAATTACCTCATGATGGTTAAAGCTTGATGAGCCTTCACAAGCATGAACATGTGAATGTCCTCCGGCGTCAAATTGAATTCCGGTGGGTAAGTCCACTGTGGCAGCTGTTGTGGAAGTGAGTAGTAAATTTGGTGCAAAAGGCCAGACGTCACAACCAGAAGAAGGAGACAATAACAAAGCACTAGGAGTTGTAGAATTAATGCATTGCGATGAAAGTGGCAATTGAATGTGTTGTTGTTGTTGTTGATTTTGAGGAGTGGATTGAAGCAACTTGATTTGTCTCTTCAAGAACTTAACATAACGAATGGCTTCATCAAGCATAGAAGTTGTATCCATTTTAGTTCCACCAGGAACAAGTCTTTGAAGGATACGAATCTTCTCACTGATTCTTTCTCTTCTATGTCTAGCTGCAACACTTTGTGGATCGTCGCTGATTCGAACGTTTCTTCGCTTTGGTTTTCGAATCGTTGCTGGGTCGATATCCACCGGTTGCATAGCTGCAATCTTGTACATCATTTCCTTCATAGCTCCTAACTCTTCTTCAAGTTTATATTGGTGTGGTTTTCACAACGAATCTGCAACAATTGGCGCCCACCATGGGGCAAAGGTCAAATCAATAACCAGGTATCATGGGTTCGAAGTGGGATATTGAAAAGTTTACAGGTAGTAACGACTTCGGGTTGTGGAAGGTAAAGATGAGGGCAATTCTAATTCAACAAAAGTGTGTTGAAGCATTGAAGGGAGAAGCACAGATGCATGCGCATCTGACACCTGTTGAGAAGACGGAGATGAATGATAAAGCGGTCAGTGCTATCATTCTGTGTCTTGGGGATAAGGTGTTGAGAGAGGTAGCAAGGGAGACTACTGCTGTGTCTATGTGGAATAAACTTGATTCATTGTACATGACCAAGTCCTTGGCACATAGACAATGTTTGAAACAACAACTCTACTTTTACCGAATGGTGGAGTCAAAACCTATAATGGAGCAACTGACGGAGTTCAATAAGATTATTGATGATTTGGCGAACATAGATGTAAATCTGGATGACGAGGATAAAGCCTTGCACCTACTGTGTGCTTTACCTAAGTCCTTTGAGAATTTCAAGGATAATATGCTTTATGGCAAAGAGGGCACTATCACTTTGGAGGAAGTTCAAGCAGCTTTGAGAACCAAAGAGTTAACCAAGTTCAAAGAGTTGAAGGTTGATGATAGTGGAGAAGGCTTGAATGTCTCAAGGGGGAGAAGTCAAAACAGAGGAAATGGGAAAGGCAAGAATTCCAGGTCAAAGTCTAGGTCAAAGGGTGGTGATAATAAAAAAAGTACAAATGTTTTATTTGTCACAACTATGGTCACTTCAAGAAAGATTGTGCGGAGAGAAAGGGCAATGGAAGTGGTAATCCATCCGTTCAGATTGCAAGTGAAGAGGAAGGTTATGAGAGTGCTGGAGCACTAACTGTGACAAGTTGGGAACCTGAAAAGGGCTGGGTCTTGGACTCTGGGTGCTCTTATCACATCTGTACGAGAAAGGAGTACTTTGAAACATTGGTGCTGAAAGAAGGTGGACTTGTTCACCTTGGTAATAATAAGGCTTGCAAAATTCAAGGTATGGTCCGTCTCAAAATGTTTGATGACCGTGATTTCCTTTTGAAGGATGTGAGGTATATTCCTGAACTTAAGAGAAATTTAATATCTATAAGCATGTTTGATGGTCTAGGATATTGTACTAGAATTGAACGTGGTATGATGAGAATTTCTCATGGTGCATTAGTTATAGCTAAAGGGTCTAAAATACATGGTTTATATATTTTAGAAGGTTCCACTGTTATAGGTCATGCATCGGTTGCTAATGTAGACACTCTGGACATAACTAAATTGTGGCATTTGAGTGAGAGGGGTTTGGTTGAGCTAGCTAAACAAGGTTTGCTAGGGAATGAAAAATTGAACAAACTAGATTTTTGTGATAATTGCACATTAGGCAAACAACACAAGGTGAAGTTTGGGGTGGGTGTACATAAATCTAGTAGGCCTTTTGAGTATGTTCATTCGGACCTTTGGGGTCCAGCATCAGTTAAAACTCATGGGGGAGGTTCATATTTCATGTCTATTATTGATGATTTTTCTAGAAGGGTATGAGTTTACATTCTGAAGAATAAAAGTGACGCTTTTGAAAAATTTAAAGAATGGCATACACTTGTAGAAAATTATATTGGAACTAAACTGAAAGTGTTGAGAACTGACAATGGCCTGGAGTTTGTTTCAGAGCAGTTTAATGAGTTTTGCAGGAAAAGAGGTATAAAGAAGCATAGAACCGTGGCATACACACCTCAACGGAATGGTCTTGCTGAAAGAATGAATAGGACCTTGTTGGAGCGTGTGAGGTGTATGTTGTTGGGAGCTGGATTGTCCAAGAGTTTTTGGGGAGAAGCTGTTAGTACTGCAACATATTTGATTAACAGATGTCCATCAACAGGGATAGATCTCAAAATACCTATGGAGGTTTGGAGTGGGAGACCGGCAGACTACTCTAATTTGAAAGTTTTTGAAGCTTTATCATTTGCTCATGTGATACAGGACAAACTTGATGCTAGAGCTGTGAAGTGTATTTTCATGGGTTATCCTGAAGGTGTGAAAGGTTACAAACTGTGGAAGATGGAACCTGGAGGATCAAAATTTATTATAAGCAGGGATGTTACTTTTGATGAGACCCGTATGGGGATGAAGTGCAAAAACCTGGATACAAGCTCAGAAACGGAGGTAGAGAAAATTCAGTTTGAGGTGGAGCTTACCACTGATGAAAGGGAAGAGGAGGATCAGACTCCAGTACCTGATGAGAGTGAAGGCCGAGAAACAATTAATCCTGACTATCAGCTAGCAAGAGATAGGATAAGGAGACATATTAATCCACCTGAAAGATACGGTTATGCTGACCTCATATCTTATGCTTTGAATGCAGCTGAAGAATTGCAAGACTCGGAACCAAAGAACTTCAAGGAAGCATTAGAAAGCAACGAAAGCAAGGATTGGTTGAAGGCAATGAACGAGGAAATGTTTTCATTGGAAAAGAACCAGACTTGGAAACTTGTTTCATTACCTAAGAATCAAAGGGTAGTGGGAAGCAAGTGGGTGTTTAAGAAGAAAGAAGGTATACCAGGGGTCGAAGCACCAAGGTATAAGACAAGACTTGTAGCAAAGGGTTTTACTCAGGTGGAAGGGATTGATTACAATGGATTCACCGGTGGTAAAACATTGTTCTATAAGGTTACTTATGGCGATTGTTAACATGTATGATCTTGAGTTAGAACAAATGGATGTGAAGACCGCATTTCTACATGGAGAGTTGGAAGAAACTATCTATATGCAACAACCAGAAGGTTTCGTGAAAGATAATACAAAAGTGTGTTTGTTGAAGAAATCTTTGTATGGGTTGAAGCAAAGTCCAAGGCAGTGGTATCGTCGGTTTGATGAGTTCCTAGTAAAGGCTGGTTTTGTGAGAAGCAACTATGATAGTTGTGTGTACATGATGAGGAGGAATGAGAAAGTCATTCTCTATCTTCTCCTTTATGTAGATGATATTCTTATGGCAAGTTCTGACATGCAAGAGATTCAGAAGCTCAAGAAAAGATTGAATGATGAATTTGAGATGAAGGATCTTGGTAATGCAAAGAGGATGCTTGGTATGGATATCATAAGGGACCGAAACAAAGGTGAGTTGTTCTTATCTCAGCAAGGTTACTTGAGGAAAGTGGTGGAGCGGTTCAAAATGAAAGATTCTAAGGTCGTTGGCACTCCTCTTGGTCATCACACAAAGTTGTCAATAAAGCAGTGTCCTCAATCCGATGAAGAGAAAAGCAAGATGGAGGGTACTCCCTATGCAAGTGGGGTTGGAAGCATCATGTATGGTATGGTTTGTAGTAGACCGAACTTATCCTATGCAATAAGTGTGATAAGTCGGTTTATGGCAAATCCGGGTCAAGTGCACTGGCAAGCTTTGAAGTGGGTTCTGAGATATTTGAATGGGACTTTGACAGGTGGTCTGAAGTATACAAGGTCACAACCAGGAAGGGATGCTTTGGAAGGATATGTGGATGCGGACTATGCAGGTAATGTACACACTAGAAAATCTTTGTCTGGATTTGTGTTTACATTGTTCGGTACAACGGTAACTTGGAAGGCAAATCAACAATCTGTTGTAGCTCTTTCAACAACTCAAGCAGAGTACACAGCCCTTGTTGAAGGGGTCAAGGAAGCCATATGGTTGAAAGGTATGATTGGAGAAATGGGGATTAGTCAAGAGTGTGTGAAGATACATTGTGATAGCCAAAGTGCCATTCATTTGGCAAATCATCAGGTCTATCATGAAAGAACAAAGCACATTGACATTAGTTTGCACTTTGTTAGAGACATGATTGAGACAAAGGAGATCATGGTGGAGAAAGTGGCATCGGAAGAAAATCCAGCAGACATGTTCACCAAATCATTACCGAGATCAAGGTTCAAGCATTGCTTGGCCTTGATTAACTTTATTGAAGCATAGATGAAGGTTGGAGAGAGCAGCAAGGTGATTGATGGTTAAATTGACATCATCATCATTTTAGAGTCAAGGTGGAGAATTGTTGGAAAATGACTCAAAAATTTGCATCCTGGTACTGTTGAAATCGGCGCCCGATTTGGTAAATCGGGGCCCGATTTTGTGCTTGTTTTTGGAGGCTTTGGCACTAGAAAAATCGGCGCCCGATTTGGAAAATCGGGGCCCGATTTTGCGTGACAGATTTTTTTCAGAAACATATTTTTCATGGGCCGGTTCTGTTCAGTTTTTTGAAGGATGCTTTCCACTATAAATATAAACCTTGTATCAGATGATTATAGGTGTAGAAAACAAGGTTTAGAAGCCAACATACAAACTAGAGTTTATAGAGAATTTCTCTTGGCAACAACACTAGGGTTGGGATTGTTTTGATTCACCTTGAACAAAGCACTATTAGGATTGAGTCTCTTGGTCACGGGAAGAGGCTGGGACTGAGGGTAGAGTTAGGTTTGAAGACTAATTCTTGTAACCTTCAATATCTCTTTGTAAAGAAACTCATATCATTATAGTGGAACGGAGAGCTGCTCTCTCCCCCAGAGTAGGTCATCATTAGACCGAACTGGGTAAACAGATTCTTGTGTTCTTCTTCTTCTTCCTCCTTTATCTCTTGCTGTTTATTTTTGTTTGAATTATTTTGTCATCCGCTTCATTTGATTGCTTGGTGTTAATTTGCTCCACACATCAAGTTTTTATTGGTGTGGTTTTCACAACGAATCCACGACAATATCTTTCATTTAAATTATTGCAATTATAATTTTATTTTTTTATTTAAATATTTAATTAAAAAATCATTTAAACATCTTTATAACATGAACTATTCCACCATATATAGTAGGAACATTGTAAGTTTTATGTTTTTTTTTTAAATCAAAGAAACAATATAAGTTCAATCTTTATTTGATTGTGGTATACTCCAAAAATTCATAACTAGATACGATAAACGATAAAATAAACATGCATTATGCGTAATAGAAAAACATTAAGATAGACATGTTTGTATTCATCTTTACACTAGTATAGTAGTATGTTACTATTTATTTATTATATAATAGTAGCTTAGTCCTTTTAGTTTCTATTGTCCATTATATATATAGACACACATACTCTTTGTATCACTTGTATTATTTTCTTTTTTCTATTCACGTTATTGGAATTCTAGCCTTCTTTCTCGTTCTGAACCTCCTCTCATTCTCTACGAATCTCAATTATTAACTTAATATTTGTCAATTTAGTTTTAAAAAAAATTATTAACCAAATATCAAAGAGTTTGTTGTCCATGTGAGTTTAACTCACTTGGTAAGGACATTGCATATTATATTTAACCTTCTCTACTATAATATTTTAGAGAATTGAGAATTGAGAACAAGAGGGACATACTATATACAAGTGAGAAGGCTCCTTGGTAGGCTCCTTGGTAGGTTTCACTCTATTATATTTTAGAGAAAGAAAAGGTTGGCCTTCTCTACTTAGCTAAGTAAACTTCTAAAAATCAAAATTTAACCTTAGCACTTTCTATTATAAAAATATATTGTCTAGGTTGTCGTAGGCTATGTCGTAGGTTATTGTCGTCGGCCGTATACCTACTCTTACACGTAGTGATGGCCTCTTCAAAAGCGATGGATTTGGTGTCTAAAGGGGAAGTGGAGTTTTGGGCAAGAAGTTTGTGGATGTGATTATATCTCGGGATAAGCGAGTGACATCGAGGTATGTAAGGTTAGGAAATCTTTGGACGAGGCGAGGAAGAAAAGGGATGGTTTGAACAGTGATGATGACAGAGAATATGAGAATTAGCGATTGATGATGGAAATAGACTTGAAAATGCGGTGGTCATTTTTGATGAATTTGAAGATGCATTTCATATCTCCTCTGATAAATCTGAACAAGTCGCCACCATAATTCTTTTTGTTCGTTTCCTTTATTTAGTAGTACTAGTATGCTATACAAGAAGATATTCTATCCTGACCATGCATATATTATGCATTGTTTATACCAACTGAGCTAAGCGACGAGGACATGTACTATACCCCTCTAAACATATATATTTTACCCTTATTTAAAACATATTTGCTGTATAAAGAAATTCTATGTCAGTAAAAAAAACTTTTTCCAAAAAAAAGTAAGAAAAAACATTTTTCCAAAAAAAATATGAACGGTGCCCTCAAGGTATTGGTTAAACAAATAAAACTTGTAACTTTTTATAAAAAGTGGTGTAATTATTACTTAATCAAAAGTTAAAACTTATATTTTCAAGACAAATTTTCTATCTATAGTTTTCTTAACCATAGCCCTAAGGACATTGGTTAGCAAGACAAAAAAAATATAAATAAATTCGGAATGGAACGATGGGGTATAAATCAATTCATATATCCTTATAAAAATTAGTATCTTCCCTTTTATTACGGAAAAACAGTTCATCTCTCCCTCGAGGATTAGTATGAGTAAGATTTCTATTAAATTGGTCTCTTATTTTTTTTTTTACGTTGAAAGACAATTTCTTTTTTTAGGAATCGTTAAAAGACAATTTCATTAATAAAAGTTCGACAATAAATCAAAAGCCAAAACTGTAAAAATATAAGGTGGATTCACTTTCAATCCATATCCAAAATTATGAAGAGAGTATTGAACTAAATAATAGACAGTTTAGTTAGCCTCACACCTAACATGCAAGAAACTTAAACTACAAGACATTAAAATTAATTTGGTCTCTGATTCTTAAAAAGATTAATATGGTTAAAATTTAACTTAAATTTCTTTTTCAAGTATAGAATTTCATTGATTTTTTTGACACAACATAATTTCCATTGATTTATTTTATAGTTTCCTACAAAGTGCGAGATGAATTTAGTGGTCTAGTCCATTACTTAAATATATGCTATCCAAGAAGATTCAAACCTAATATAAATACGAAATTAGTCTAGTAAAAAAAATATATAGATAAATTGCGCCTCTCTCTTTCTAACTTTCTCTCTCGTGCTTTTTTGTTTATGAGAATCTCATATCATTTTTCTTTTCTTTCTGAAAGAGAGAATATCATATCATTTTATAAGTTAGAAATGCTCAGAAAATAGAGCATAAGAAGCAATCCCTTTGGAGCACTGCTATTTATCCCTTATTGAGCTCTCTCTGGTTTAGTTAGTTTTTTGTTGCTCCTGATTTGTTTTTGGATGTTTCCCTTTGGATATTGTTGTGTTCCTTTTTTTTTTTTTCTTTTTTTTTGTCTTTCCTTGTGGGATTTGTTCGTCTACTTGTTCTTTTATTCTTTGTAATGGATTTGAGTATGCATGCACACATTTATCATTTTTAATATATTCAATTTGCCTTTAAATAAAAGTTTTCAATGCATAAGCTATGCCAATTTTTTTAGAAACATTTAATACTTTATGTAATTTAAGTATTTATGGTGTGTTTGTTTCATGCTATTTTTGTAGATTCTCAATAATAAAATAAAAGAAATATGCATCCCTAAATTTTATTCGTGTGTATAAATTTTTCAGCAAATAGAAAAATTTCTCCAAAGAAAAGGGTGATAATGAAGTTCTCATGAAGATGAGAATAAATTTATTTGTAATTATCATGTAACCTCTGTATTATAAAGGTTTTTTTATAATATTAACCGAACATATTTTTTTTAAATACTTTTAAATAAAACTATCATCCTTATATTTCGAGAAAAGTTATTATTCCTACGAATAAATCTACAAAACTAATTGTCCTCTTGAGTTTAACTCAGTTGGTATAAACAATGCATAATATATGCAATGTTCGGGGTTTGAACCCCGGCCACCACCAAAAAAAAAATCTACAAAACTAATTGAACAAACTCCCCTGTAAAAAATAACACAAAAAACGGGTTAAATATGTTTTTGGTCCCTATAAAATTAGGACTTTCTAAGTTTAGTCCTTACTTAATTTTTTAGTCCCTATAAAAGGTGGACTCTACTATTTTTAGTATTTTTTTAATAAGATATAATTTCTGATCTCGATTTTATATTTTTACAAATTTATTTTTTACTTAAAATAGTAAAGATTTACATTTGAATCATTTTTTAGAGGTCAATAATAGACACACTTCAAGAAAAAACATACTTGAAATAGCATAATGAAAGGCATATACTACTTTAAAAAATAATACCCTAAACATAATTTTCCATTAGGAAAAAAAAAAAAAAAAACCTCAGCATGTAAACAAACCCTCAAAGTATAAAAAAATCAATTCAGCTGCGACCAGGAAACAGTAGCATCAAGTAAGAGTTCCTTCCTTTAGATAAAATGCAAATCATTTCAGTTCTATACACACACAGGCCTTTAATAATAAAATTTACAAATTAGTTATATGTGCGTGAATACAAGGAACCTTCAGCTTGAAGTAACCATGAGTTATGTCTTTGAATCATGTTCAACCAACATTATCAGAATATATCAAAACCTAGACCTATAAATAGTTAGTTAAACTCTAACATTATACATTGTCTTGTTGAGTACAAATCACTCTTTGAGTCTGTGTGTGTTTGTTTAGATACGGCACACATGCCAATAAGCATGCATATGTGTAATTATGTTTATATACAGAGATGGAAAAGAGGCACAGAAAGACAGAAAAGAAATCTAGATAGAGAGATATTATTTAACTATAAATTGATCAATATTCATTATTCAATAAATATTCATATGGTTTCTCACGTCACTGTTGAATTTATTCCCAGAAAGAGAGTCGGCCAAACAAACTTTCCGGCCAACATTCAAACTGCATACACATTATTCTATTCTTATAAATATACACACACACACACACATATATATATATATATATATATGCCTCTATACGTAACCAAAGCCAAACGTTATGATTATTCTTCACAACCTTTAGTCAACAATCCTAACAAACCTTTTTCCCTCACACATGATCAATCTCCCCTATCAAACTTTACTCTATAGTACCTACCTATATATATACGTCTTCACAGCTGTTTAATTTTTTTTCCTCTTTTTTTCTCCAAACTCATGATCTAGCTACTTATATAGTTAAATACACATACTAATATAAAAAATGCGTCTCCAATTAATATTTCATACACATACATAAATAATGGTAAGATTGTTGTCTTGTGACTTACGACATAGGGTCATGAGTTCGAATCCTTAAAATATTTTTTCTCTTTGGGAAGACAATCATCAACCCTATCCAAACTTCACTTGGCGAAACCTTGTGCAATATGGACTGTCCTTTTAATACATATATAAAAATATTTAAGTATAATATATAATTTAACCTAACTAATTAATCACTCACTAATTACCTCATGATGGTTAAAGCTTGATGAGCCTTCACAAGCATGAACATGTGAATGTCCTCCGGCGTCAAATTGAATTCCGGCGGGTAAGTCCACTGTGGCAGCTGTTGTGGAAGTGAGTAGTAAATTTGGTGCAAAAGGCCATACGTCACAACCAGAAGAAGGAGACAATAACAAAGCACTAGGAGTTGTAGAATTAATGCATTGTGATGAAAGTGGCAATTGAATGTGTTGTTGTTGTTGTTGATTTTGAGGAGTGGATTGAAGCAACTTGATTTGTCTCTTCAAGAACTTAACATAACGAATGGCTTCATCAAGCATAGAAGCTGTATCCATTTTAGTTCCACCAGGAACAAGTCTTTGAAGGATACGAATCTTCTCACTGATTCTTTCTCTTCTATGTCTAGCTGCAACACTTTGTGGATCGTCGCTGATTCGAACGTTTCTTCGCTTTGGTTTTCGAATCGTTGCTGGGTCGATATCCACCGGTTGCATAGCTGCAATCTTGTACATCATTTCCTTCATAGCTCCTAACTCTTCTTCTTGTTCTTCTACATCTTCGATTCGGTGGATCCCTAATATGTCACTGAGTGAACCTGATGAAGGTGGTGGTGGTGCCATGATCATGCTGTTGTAGCTATTTGGTGGCCAAATTCCAGAAGAATTCATAGGAACTTTGTGGTGATCTTGTTGGAGAATAATACGGTTTTGTTCATTTGTTTCCATTTTTTCAAGATTCCAAGTGCTTGTGAATGCACTACTAGTATTATTTTGGTTATTTTCCATGACCAAAAACAATTATATATATGAAAAATATGAAGTGTTAGGTTCTAATTTTGATGGATCTAGCTAGTTAGATGATCTCGTGTATCTTTATTGATTTAATACTTTAATTAGCTAAAATTCTACCAAAAAAACTTTAATTAGCTAAAAGAGAAGAGGGAATAAACAATTAAAAAGGGGTTAATTTGAGATATTTGATCAACCTTTTTGAACAACAGAAGAAATGATATTCAATAAAACGAGTATAAAGGATACTCAAACTCAAAAGACGATAAGATAATGAGAGAAAAGAGAAGAAATTTTTAGATATGGTCATATGAAATGAAACAACGCTACATATAAATAATAGTTAACTCACACACATGTGTGGAAAAGAAGGGAAGAGAGAATTAATGTGAAGGAGTAGAAATTAAGGAGATTGAGGTTAAAAATATATTACCTAGCTTGAAAGTTTTTTTTTATTGTTGTATATGAAACGTTGAAGAAGGTTTTTGATGGTTGAAAAAGAGGGTAGAGGGTATAGAGGGGGCCCAAAAGGAAAGGAGAGAATTGAGAAAGAAAAGGGGAAGTTATTTATATACTAGACTCTTGACCCGTGCTATCGCACGGGTCCTACCGAGCAGAAGTTAAACGAATAAGTCTCTACATTATTAACACATAGTAACAAATAGAAGTCATATGTCATAAGTTAAAATTTAAACATATTCACTTGTACAACAATGATAACATATAAATAATAAGGTATTCTAATCATTAATTGAGTTAAACTTTAATCATCATACATTACAAAATACTTTATGATAAACAACATTTGAGATCGTAGTGGTATTGTCGCCCTCTTCATCAGTTATTAGTGGTAATCAAAGGAAGCTGATTGGTTGAAGGATGTTCATGAAAGGCCATGTTTAATGCATTTGAGGTGTAGTGGGTGGTTAGCAGTTTAGAACCGAAATTTAATGCTGACTTAGGAGGAAAAATTCAGAGTGTTTAGGGCTAACTGCGAGCATGGCGAGTTAAACTTTTATAATATATAAAGGATTAGTTGAATGAAATTCAACATAATCATATTTAAGTGCTTTACTTTAAAAAAAAAAACTTAAACGACTTAGTACCAGTTTTTTTAATTGCAAGCAAAAACTATTCTTATTAATTATGATCAAATTGAAGTTAGAAATAAAATCAATTTAATATTTCTTATCAATAAACTAATTTCACTTACAGAACTCATCTTTTGGTTGTTTGGTGGTAGAAGCTTTGGTGCCATAATGACACTTTATGAACCCAAAGAGCTGAACACACAAAATTCTTATGCAGTCTTAACAATCATTCATTGTTGTGGTATTGTAGAATGTGTATCTTTCTTAATTTTTCCAAAATTCTAATACCATATTTACTACACCACTGCCATTTACATCTGTATATATAAATCTAATACTATATTACTACACCAGTGTCATTTACATCTGTATATACAATGTCACAATAGAAAAAACACATTAAGTTGCACTTGAGATTAGCTCCACCTTGAGTTCTATAGCAGCAATGTCACTTTCATCTTGTTCTACAATTTTCAATTTGAACAACAAAATGGATAGAGGATTGGATTAGTTGTTTTTTGCGATCATATTTTCCTAACTACCAATTAAAATGGAGTTTAGCAAAAGTAAAATAAAGGATTTTTATAGATTGAAAGCGAACAAAGAAAATAGTGGGAATCTCAAACTGGAGGCAAAAAAAATAAACTGAAATTTGTAACCTCTACAGGAAGCCTATAATTTCAAAGGTTCAGACTACAAATTGGTTTGCATAATACATTGAAAAGGCTGCAAAAATGAATGATAAATAAACATCATACGAAACCCATAAGCATCATGAAAAATATAATAGAGGAGATAAATGACCATTTTAAGATCATGCATCTAAGATAGAGGAGAACAATCAAGAAGATGACAGAAGCAAATGAGAGGCGTGGAGCTGAAGAAGATATGTGAGAAAATGATTTACTGAGAAAATGAAGAAAATCAACTGAGCATGGCACACATTAATCTTTTCCTCTTTGGTTGTCAAACAGAGGAAAAAAAAGGAAGGAAATAAGAACAAAAAACAGATTACAAAAGCTGTAAAAAATTGAAAAAATAAATTAGTGATTGACATGAACAGAAAAGTGCACACAAAAAATTAAGAGAATCAACTTCAAGAGAATGAAAACAAAAGAGACTAATAGAGATAAAAAAAAACTCAATGCCGTAGCTTTAAGCCTTGATCCTCACATCCATTGCAACATGGCACATGATGCAATCTAAAACCCAAAGTAGAAATTAATCAAAATCCAAAATCAAAATAGAATTCAAATAGTATAAAATTGCCAACAAAATGGAATCGTCAGTCAAAATTGCCAATCAAAATCGATATCAGATTTAGAAAGAACAAATTGAATAAGAAATTGAGAAAGAACAAACATATTACATACCTATGTCGTCACTCTTCAGATGACGGTGACCAAAAGTGGAGAATATGAGGATTTAGAAACTTGGGTGAATGACACTGTTGTGTTCAAGTGTAAAGGAGACTAAGGTGACTTAGGGAAGAGATATGCAGGGCGCTTCTTCACCTGTGGAGTAAAACATGTTTCCAATGAGGTATGATATGCAGCTCGGATTTTCTTTAATTAAGTAAGATGTACAATTATGATTTAGTTATAAATTGAATTACATAGAGCATCTGCACCATTTCAGTTCCTACAGAAAAGCCCTCGCTCGCAACATTTAGCTTCTACAGAAAAGCCCTCACTCATTTAGTTTCCACAATTAGGAACTGCAACATTTAGTTTAATCATAAATCCCTCACATTTCTGCAACATTTATGCTTTTTTTGTTTCAGTTATGATTTAGTAATAAATTTAATTACAATCAGAAATGTTGCAGATGCTCTATGTAATCATAATCATAAACTGAATTGTGATTTTCCAATGTGTGGAGTAAATCATAATTGCTAAATATTGCAAATGGTCTATGTATTATTATTAGAAAATATGCAAAATGTGAATTGTTAATTCACAATGTGTAGAAACTCATCTATATATAGATTCGTGTATGCATGTACTCTATACATAATGATAACCTTAGCATATATAAACTAACACGTGTAATTAGAAATCAAATGGCAATAAGCCTTGCAACTATACCTTCAAATAAATCAACAAAATAAAGCACAGTCGAAAAATCTATGTGACATTGAATGTATAGAGTTCTCAATGTGACATTGAATTTTGCAGAGCTTTATTTTCTTTAGAAGCAGAACATCTACGAAATTTGCATACCTCAAATATAATCACTCTCTGTGACTCAGCCGAATCACCTATCCATATGACAATTCTCCTTATGACGGGACTAAATTGTCGACACCATACATCAGCTCTTTTGGTAGCCTTGCTAAATGGACTGAACAATATTCAACACCATAAAGGTATTTTGAAGCAACTCTTAATGAGGCAGTGAAGATAGATAGTAGTTCTTTATAGAGCAGTTAAGTTATGCAAAAATTAAAGTCAGAAATAAAATAAAATAAAATGTCTAAAGAAATGCATATGAATTAAAGTTGATAAGCTCAGGAAGAATTCACACAAACCAAAGAAAATAAACTCAAATTTTACTTAATCAAAATGTGTCCTTCATTCAAGACCAACAAATTTCAACCCCAAATTTTGATTGGGCAAGGGAAAATAAACTTTAATTTTTACTCAATCAAAATTCAAACTATGATTCAATTTGTAATACAATAAGTATTATAATCTTTGGAGAACCATGTGATTAAAATTAAACTACATAGACAGAAAAGAAAAGGCCTCGCAATCTTTAAATTCTATTTGAAAGAAAGCATGTCTCATTCCACATTTAAATTTAAACCATATGCATTTGGACATTATGGAATTTTTACATTGTCATACACTAATATTTTTTAAGAAGCACAAATTTTACCTCTGCAAGTTGACTTCAGGGATTGACCTGCCATTAACCGTTCTCGGTAATGGATAGATCCCGACATTCTAGTAGACTTGAAATTTATCTATTACACATGGTCATGGTTTTCCTTTTTATTGTATGAGTGAGAGAGACAAAAGAGAAGAACGTTACCTCTAATTGTGCATTTCTACTACCAAACGAAGCCATGACATACTATACTATTAAAGCTTGGTTCAACTTAACACTACCTGCAAGGAGAATAATGAAATAAATTTAAAAAGCTCAAATATCCTAATTACCTAAAAAACCTAAATCAATTTTTCTATGGTCTTTGATGAAAAAACAAAATGATAAAACAACTATAGAAAGATAGATTTACCAATAATCAATCGATGTAGATGTCGGAAGCCTTTTTCTCTGATTCTACCTACACCTTCACACGTAAACTTCAACGGCGCAACACAACACAATAACCAGGTAGAACAAAAACAAAATACTAAAAACCCTAAAATTAGAAATGGTGAAAGGAAGAAGAAATCAAACCAATAACAATCACCATAGGAGAAAGTAGTGATAAATGTTCAATCTAGAGGTGACACCGTCAAAGAGGCGTTCAATTTCGCTTGAAAGTGAATCATACACAGAAAAAGTGAGAAATGGGAGGATGAGGGGCGATTGTTGCAAAGAGGAGATGGTGGAAAGGGTGTGGCTGATTTCGTGGAGGTGAAGAAGGGATTCACTGTGAGAGAGAGATAGAGATAGAGAGCCGAGAGGTGAAGAGAGAATTTGGGGGAGTGGATGGAGTGATGTTCTGTTTCCCGAGTAAGTGTATCGATTGAATGCTTGTTAGGAAGGGAAGATGAAAAGAGTTTGAATCATAGTGTAAAAGCAAAGATTCTGATTGGTTTATCTAGGAACATGAAAGGTCATCAGATCAAAGGCTGAGATTTAGGGTGTGGTTGGCAGTTGAGATCAGCATTAATTAGGGATTAGGGAGGGAAAAACAGAAGTGATTAGGGCAACACTGCCAGCTCATCAAGTCTGGCTTTAATAATAAAGGATGTAGGAAGGGGTTTTTACTGAAAGGGGAGTCACTGCAAAAAGCATGTAGACAAATGAATGAAAAGAAAAGGTAGTGCATGGTGCAGTGCAGCAAATTAAAGTGGTTGAATTGAATTGAACGAATGTAGTTCTACAAAGTCATGAGATTGATCCATATACCTAGCTATAGCCCCTCTTATCCCAACTTCAAAAATACTAGCTAGTTCAGCTCATAGTTATATTTTTAGACAATTTATTTTATTAAAGTTTTATTCAATTTTTTTTATTTCATTATAAATATGTAACGTCACACGATTAAATATATGTTGACTAATTTTTTTAGACCTAATATTATCTAAATAAAAACAACAGGCCTTTTAGTAAATCCAAAAGTAGACTTTTGTGACTTATCCAATAAATGTAGACGAAATTGAACTTTAATAAAATAATATTATTGTCTTGAAATATTTTAAAGTGTCATGTTAAGAGGGTGTTTTTACAAGTGTTTACAAGAGCTTATGAAAATATTTTGTGATATATTTATACTTTTTTAATTGTAAAGAGGTCAAGTGACGGAAAGAGCCGCCTCAAGAAGGGCAAAGCCAAAGCAAAAATACAATGAAACAAATCATGGAGAAAAAAAAAAACCAGAATACAACAATACAAGCAGGGGCGACAGCACCACCCAGCTAGCCTGGGCTAGTGCCCGGGCTCTGCTTCTACATTGTTTGCAGTTTCATAGTTATGGTACAAGGTTATGGTTAAACTGCTGGCTATAGAAAGGGCTAAGTATCTTTCAAGGTTATGGTATAGAAAGGGCAAAGTGTAAGTATCTTTCAAGAATGTTATGGTCTAACCGATGACAAGAAAAAGGTGAAAAGATGAAGCAAGAAGCATCAGGATGAGAGAGGCACATACAAGAAAATGAAATGAAACTGATAAATACGTTGGAGTGGCGGCTTCTCTTCTCTATGAAGAAGTACTAGGGTTATCTATTAGTATCTTATTGTGGGCCTGGACCATATATTTTTGTATGAGTCAGTTTTGATACACATGCCTCCTAAACACACTATGAGCACTATCAATTTTGTTAACATTCTAAGCTGGTTTTTTTTTTTTTTATCAATTTTGTTACTGAAAAATTATAAGGCATCAAACATATAATTGAGTACGTGACAAATATGGTTATAAAAAAATTATGTGACAAATATTATAATTATATTATTGTTCTTTTTTTTATAATAATAAATTTAGGTGTAACCAGAAAAATAATAATAAATTTAGGATGAGGGGACGATGCTCTAGGCCATTTATCATTGTCTATTTATACCGATAGACCAAATTGTTGTATATGATTTAACTTATGTATATACACCGTCATTGAAAAGAATATGTATACTATCAATTAATTATAATTGTAAGAATATTAAAAACATGGAAGAATATGTTATACAGTATAATTGAAAGGAAAAAAAAACTATTCTCTACCTTAGCTCAGTTGATATAGACAATGTATAAATATATGCAAGGTCGCGGGTTCGAACCCTGGACACCACCAAAAAAATAATAAATTCATAACTTTAAAATAATAAATTCATAACTTTAGAACTATAAAAAAAAATAAAGAAACCAAACAGCTTTAGCTTTTTCCTTAAAGAATTTTATTTTAACTTTGTTTTAAAGTAGCTTTTAGACCGAAAAAAAAGTCTGGCCAAACGGTACCTTAGTTACTGGCTCTATATAATCCGAGGTAAAATTTGCGATAAAATTTTCGCCCAGGCTCTATATAAATCATGGCTTCGCCACTGAATACAAGAGAACAAATACAAAGAAATACATCTCTACAAGGGGTGTAAGTGGTTCGGACAAAACCAACGAAACCGAAAGTCCAAACCGAACCAAACCAAAAAAATATCTGATTGTTTGGTTCGGTTTGAAACCAATCCGAACCAATAAAAACCGATCTAGTTTGGTTTGGTTCATGGTTTTTCATTTCAAGATCCGTGAAACCGATGAACCAATCCGATGATAACCACATTCCTTATTTTACTAATATCATCCATTTATCCTACCGCACACAAACTCATGGTTAGGCCCAAAATTAAACATAAAATAATTTTTAATCCATTCACTTTCTCTCATCTCATCAGTTTGACGATTCACGTTGGAATTAGATTGATTTAGTTTGGATGTTTTTATTTAATTTCATGGCGACCATAATTTCATGATGTTTAAATTTCAGGAAGTTTTAATTTCAGTTTGCATGGATTTGTTATTTTGACTATGTTTTAATTTTAGGATGTTCTTTTTGGAATTTTTGTGTTTGTTGATGAATGATGCATGTATGGATCATAAATGATTGAAATATTTGAGTTTGATAAAGTTGTTTTTGAAGAATGATGGATGAATGAATCTTGGATCATATGTATGAAATATTGAGTAAGGTTAGTTATAAAAAGTTGTTTGATAAATAGAGAACATGAAAAATCAAAATATGAAATACAATTATACAAAGTTCTATGCAATATTTTGTGAGAATATGAATTTTTTAATTGTATTTTTTAATAAACCGGTCAACCGAACCAAACCGATTAGTTTGGTTCGGTTTCGTTTTTGAAAAACATTGAAAACCGAACCAATCCAAACCGATGAAGGTTTCACCGGTTCAGATATTTTTTTAACTGAAAACCAATCCAAACCGAACCGTTACACCCCTCTACTTATAAAAACATTAAATATAAACAAATCCTATGAAGCCAAGCATAAGAAAGGTTTCAGAACTCACTCGCGAAAACTGCAAAAAGGCTCAAAAGAGGGAAATAAGTATATGTATGAAAACATACATGGTTAGTTTTTATTAACTAACGTCTATGAATTGATAAGTAATTGTATTTTATTAAAGGCTTAATGGTGTGTTTAGTCCTTGAAATTAGGCGGCATTTAAAAATTCGTCCCTGTAATCGCTAATTCTGGCAATTTACCCTTGCATTGTTTAATCATTTAAATTTTCGTCCCTCCCCCCACTTAATGACTGCCATGTCATCTAATTAGCAAAAGGGCATGGGAATGGACAAAAATACCCTCGTCTTCCTTCTTCTCTATTCTCTCCCTTTCATTATCTTTACCCTTCTCTCTCTCTCTCTGACCTCCACCGCCAGCCGCCGCAAACCACCACCGCGACCAACTCTCATTCCCACCATCTCAAATCACGTTCCCCTCCACCATCACCAAAAGCTTTTGATGCTCTCCCTCTCCCTCTCTGCCTCACCGAACATCAAACCCCAAATCCTTTTTCTTCCTCATCTTCGTAACCCATTCAGTCTCAAACTATGGTGGCGTTACAACCAGATCCGGTGACAGCTTCTAATAGCGATCTCTCATCGCAGTTGAATTGGAAGAAAGCCACCGGCGTTGATTACATCGACGAAAACGAAGGCGTTGAACAGTAACGATGCCGAGTTTTGTTGTTGTTGAACTTGTTTTTTATGTAGGTAGTGTAACAACAGCTTTACCATTACAGTGAAAATCAACATCATCATCATCATCACGATGTGAAGTTGAAACAGGAGCAATTTCCATAACCCTGTTAGGCGATTCTTTCCTCAATTCACCTTCACTGTAATTCACTTTCACCAATTCCAATTCTTCATCAACATCCTTCGCATTCTTCGGATTCTTCTTCTTCTCAACCTCTCTCAGTAACACCATTCTTATCAAATCTGATTGCACATCAACAACACAGTTTTTTTAGCCGTCGTTTTGCTTCTTCTTCGTCTTCATATTTCTCTAAAGCTTCAACGACTCTGGAATATCAATTCTTGCTGGAATTTTTTTGGTTGGATTCATGGTTTGTTAAATTGAAGAAGATGAACAATGCAATACGAAAACGACGTCGAATTGAGATGTGCCGGAAAAGAAAGTGGACCACCACATCCCGTCGCCGGAGATCCAGATACGATCCACCGCTTCTCAACCAGTTAAACACCGACGGATTTTCATTATCATACCCAAACTCGTTTCTGATTGTGTTTTTGTTGCAGGGGTAATTTTCCAATTGTGTTTTTGCTGCAGTTAACATGAGTTTGGTGGGTGGTGGTGGCTGTGATGGTGAAAGGGAGAGAGGGAAGAAGATGAGAGATGGGTAATTTGGTCAATTTGATCCCTGAATAAGGGCATATTTGTACATTCAGTTCAGTTTTTAATAACTCAGCATCATTCCCTCTTAATCAGTGATTAAGTGGGGGAGAAGGACAAAATTTTAAATGATTAACAAATGCAAGGGCAAATTGCCAGGATTAACGATTACAGAGACTAATTTTTAAATGTCGCCTAATTGCAAGGACTAAACACACCATTAAGCCTTTATTAAACACCGAGTGCTTGACATTTTCGCTTTTTTTGAACATGTTAAGGTTGTATCCCGGAAATGGTTTTTGGAGCAGCTCTTTCTGTTCCTTATTGGACACAAATATCCTTTGTACGCTGTTTTCCTTCCCATTAGTTTATTAATTTTGTCATTAAAAAAAAAAACTTTGTTACTCAAAGTAACATGTTGGAGTTCTCATGGAAGAATGTAAGCTAAAATATGGTATTGGTCCCTGCAAAATAGGTCAGTTTTGGTTTTAGTCCATGCAATTTTTTTTTATAGTTTTTGGTCCTTGCAAAAATAGGTCAGTTTTGGTTTTAGTCCCTGCAAATTTTTTTTATAGTTTTTGGTCCCTGCAAAAATAGGCCAGTTTTGGTTTTAGTCCCTGCAAATTTTTTTTTTTT
Organism: Medicago sativa; assembly: GCF_051527215.1. Lineage (NCBI taxonomy): Eukaryota > Viridiplantae > Streptophyta > Magnoliopsida > Fabales > Fabaceae > Medicago > Medicago sativa. The sequence goes on from NC_140752.1 coordinate 15,178,402, forward strand.
ATAGTTTTGGGTCCCTGCAAAATTTTTGTTTTTGGAAATAGTCCCTGACCTCAATTATGTGATGATTTGTCACTTTTGTGCATATGTGGCATATGTGCTTACTTAATAAAAAGAATATTATTTTTTATAATTTATATAGCAATAATTATTTTTTAATTAAAAAATAATAATAAAACAGATACAATAATTATTTTTTAATTTATAAAAGTGACAAATCATCACATAACTGGGGTCAGGGGCTATTTCCAAAAACAAAAATTTTTGCAGGGACCAAAAACTATAAAAAAAAATTGCAGGGACTAAAACCAAAACTGACCTATTTTTGCAGGGACCAAAAACTATAAAAAAAATTTGCAGGGACTAAAACCAAAACTGACCTATTTTGCAGGGACCAATACCATATTTTAGCCAAGAATGTATGACTAATGACGCAATGCCTCCCTCTCCTAAATAAATATTAATATTTCATATCCCCTTATAAGTTATAAAAATATGTTGTATACAAAATGTTAAATTTAATTATTTTAGTAATAAATAATGTTTGAAAATCGAAGAAAGTGTTGGTTGCTAAGTATAAGGTCGTGGCAGGCTCTCTTTGTATGGGAGAAAGAGAGAGATAATATGATCAAGGTGTTGATATTAATTTTCGGTAAAATTGACAATGGCGGAAGACGAATGGTGGTGTGGGTGTGAGATATAACATTATATACAACATATTTTTAAGGGAAATTGACAATGGTCAGAAGACGAATGTGTGTGAGATATAATACGATCGTTTTTCTGCTCTTGCAGCTAGGGGAAATCACATCACATAGTGATGATTTAGTAAAATAATCTCGATTATTAGATTAACATTAGACAATCCATACATATTTATATGAATGATTTTCGTGTATCAATTTGACTCATCAATGTGTATGACCATTAATCAAATATGCATCCATCTAATGAAAATAATAGAAATCGTTCTATCTTAATTAGTGTATTTATGCATATGCACTGCCTAGGTAGCTAAGGGTGAAAATAGTAATTGAATTGGTTCCTCTCTCCAATTTGATGTTAGGTGCACTGAAATCCTAGGGCTGCTTCTCATTTATTGCCATTTTCATATGCCTTTTGCTCCTTGCTATAATTTAATTCGCTCCCCGTCTCCTTCACTCATTTTGGGATTGGTTGGATGGCGACTTCAAAATTTCGGTTTACAAACTCAAAAATCCAAGACCAATTTAAATGGCCAACTATTCATTAAATGAAATCCTTTATCCATAACCGATTAAATAGAGTTCTCTATGCATGGTTATGTAAGTACAACTCAATTGTTAGCTACAAATGTTTTATATTTGTGTGATCATATAAGTAGCTCAATTGATAGCTGCAAGAACGTTGATATAGAGATGACATGGTTGGAACTTTAGATTCCTCATTTCTCCGTACTTAATATGTGTTAGTCTATAGGTATTATGTTACTTGATAAAAAAATATGTGTGCTTTTCAAAAAAAATCTGTGATATTTTTTTAGATATTTTTTATGATAATTTAGATATTTTTTTAAGTGAAAAAAGAACGTATTTTTTATTAAGAAAAATATTTTGTTATCCCCTAATAGAAAATGATGGTTAGTTTGTGCCAAAAAAAGGGTGGTTAGTAGTGGTACTACCCAACAAAAATAATTGATTTGGTGAACAGCTTTTTTAGATCCCTATAGTTGCTAAGATAAATTACATGTAATTTACTATTAATGACATATCTCTTGTTATTCAGTCCTGTTCAAAAAACTATGCAATAAATGAATCATCATTGAACATAGAACACAGTCCCCCTTTAGTTTGATCCAACCCCTTTCCCCGTGGCTCAACAATTAGGGTAATTTATTGATGTATAAGAAGACAATTCCAAAGTCACAATTAATTTTGACATCACCCGCATGTGTCATACTCCCTCCGGTCTCAAATATAAGAAAATATTCCTTTTTTAGGTTCATTGAATAATTAATGTATTTGCTTTACAATGTAGACTAGATACATTAGCTACTCAATGAACCTAAAAAAAGAATCTTTTCTTATATTTGAGACCGGAGGGAGTAGTATTCTTGTATTAATGTCATTGAATAATTGATATCAGTATGAAATTACTATTTCAACACACAAGACGATTTGGAATTATCAAATTCATTGGTGATCATTATATTAATCGTAAAATTAGCTCATCAGCAAATAATTAAGTTCGTATATATCGTGTTCTTGAAGCCAACTAATAATCTTTGGAAAAAAGGAAGCTGATGTTATATTTTCCAGAATTAGAAGGATTTCTCAATCAAAGAACATTATCCAACGTACGAAAAAAAAATTGAAAAACCATACACATGTCTCATTTAATATCGAGCATTGACGCACCTTGAAGGTTGATGTCATTTAGATAAATAGAAAAACCTTTCTGCCGAACAAATTTAAGCAAGCTACTATAAGAAATTTGTACTCTAGTATTTTGTACACCGTTTAATTAATAACCTATGGAAGGTAAATTTTTTAACAAAGGGATTCAAAGTCCTCTGAGGTGCCCAGATATTAAGAGAACAACTTTAATTGGTCATCGTAGTTAATGACGTAAATTAATGATTGAAGACATAATCTACTTTGAAATGTGTATTATTTGATTCAAATTTAGTTGTTAAAGCAATAGTTAATTCAATTAAGGTTAGAGAGGATGGTGTGGCCAACTACTTCAAGGTTTTTGGGCAGACTAGCTTTTCCCCGATAGATTCTCATATTTAAGGTGTATCGGACAATAAATTTTGATACCTCTTTAAGACAAATTCTAATATTGTTGTGGAAGCAGATCTAGCCATTCTACTAGGTTTAATCTTCTTTGGTGGATTAGTATTTCTACGTCAATGGGAAACATAAGGAAATAGATTTCACACATTTATGTACTATTTGACAATTTCAATGGTTGATCTTATCGGATAGTTTATATGAAAAATGCTAAATCTCCCTAGGGAATAGGTCCCGAAACCTTCCCGACTTTTATCTCCAGTTTTCCTTTCATGTTGATATCTTTCTCTCTCTTCCATGTATTTTGTAAAAGCAGGATTTTGATTGGCTGATGTTCATTTGGGATAACCTCGGGATGATTTCCTTCCCTTTAAATAGCACAGCTCAGTTTATATATATGATGGGATGTAAATTTATCACATTTGTAAAGACCTATGGGATGTAAATTTATCACATTTGTAATGTGGTCATATTTAAAATCCAACGACTCTTAAAATGTGATTGTGTAAATGTAAGATTATTCTATGACACTGATTAACACTTGTCCAAAATATAAGCATTTGAATTTTGTGCCGTGACATAATTAACCATATTAATGATTGTTGAATCAAGATCAGTCGTCTTATTCTAACTCGATTATTTTAATTTTTTAAAATAATCAAATTATATACTGAAATACAAACAGTAAAATCTTTATTGTGACTAATTGCCGACTCCCTGACTTGTTGTAACTTAGTTGGAATTGGTGTGAAATATCTTAAAGAGAGTGACCTAAGCCGCAACTCAACTCAATTATATTTTCTAAATCCAAAAAAACAACATGACTTCACCCAACCCAAATATAAAATATACAACAATAAGTTAGATATATTTAATTCGATATTTCTCAATTTACATGGTTTCACAAACGTCTGATGATGGAGAATTTGGAAAGAGATAGCACAAACTTGAAAATATATATAGAAGCAAGCAGGGAAAGTGGAAAGGAAGTTGTGAGTCAGGAAGAAGCAGGTGGTACTATATATATTTATATGTATGATTATGTTTCTATATAAATCATGCGTACTTAGTATAGAAGATAGAGTCAGAAACCATAAAACCAACAAACAGCTTGGTGATATGCCAAACCAAATTACATCAGCCACCATTGGTATGATGATGATTATCAGACGGGTGGGGCAACACTTCTGTGTCATCATTTTTTCTCTTCATTTTTTTACGGTTATCAAGTACAACACACACGGGTTGCACTTGGGTACCATAGTGGTTTTAATGGTATGTAACATTGGCCAATAAGGGTGTGCCACGTGGCACACCCTTTTAAAAAAAATAAAAAATCAAATAAAGCAACACAACGTGAGAGAGAGAGAGAGAGGATAGAACATACCTTCTTTCAAAAAAAAAAAAAAGAACAGACATTGCTCTTCCTTCCATTTTAAAACAAAACTCAACCATTATCATCATCAGCAGCATTCTGATTTTTTTTTCACAACTTATGTTTTCAGTTTCTTTCATTATAGCAGACTAACAAGATTTCTCTATAGATTTTTTCACTAATTAATAACAACAATCTCATTATAACAAATAACAATTTTTTTCATTATTTTGTAACAATTCAAAAAATTCCAAATCAGACTACTTCTCAAGAGAAAACTGAAAGAACATTTGTTGTTTTTATCAGTCTACTGATCTCTACAATAACAACCTTCAATGAATCCCAAAATTCATTCCAAATCAAATTCATCAGATTTGAAAAAAGATTGTGAAGGCAAGAGGAAGAATTGACGGCAGCTTATGGGATAACCGTGGTCGACGGTGGAGAGGAGGATGGCGGCTGAGAGAGGCGGAGAAAAGTTGATGCTGGGTGGTGGGTTCAGAAGTGAGGTTTGCAGGGAGAAGGAGAAGAGGAATGAATCTGTTCTTTCTTTTCTCTCTCACGTCATGTTGCTTTATTCCAGCTTTATTTGATTTTTATTTTTATTTTTTAAAAAGGTCTGCCACGTGGCAAACCCTTATTGGCTAATGTTATATACCATTAAAACTTACTATGGTACATAAGTGCAACCCCAACACACACACACACGTTAGTTTAAAAAAAAAAAGTACTACTCCTGTTATGTTGTTCTACGCGCATGCACAAATGCAATCATTATGTAATGGTTAGGGTTTTGTTCATCTTCTTACTAACTAACTGGGTTTGGGGTACCAAAATGAACTAATGTCCGGACACTGGTTAAGAAAGCCAAAAGAAGAAATTGTAAGTCAAAAAATATATTTTTTAAGTTTTTAATGCATTGATTACACATCTTTCAACACAAATATTACTATATTTGCTTCCATAATCAGTGCCCCGGGAACACTGAATTTAAACATCTTAATTTTTTATACAATTTTTTAGCGTCTCATTTTATTTTTATGAGTTATGCTAACTAATGCTCTCGGAGGCACTAGTTAAGAAAAAAAATTACATTCAAAACAACATTTTTTACACTTTTAATTGATTTTTTACACTGTTTTTTTACTATAATATTAGTTAGCATTTTTCTTTTTTTTATTTATCTCTTTCTATCACATAACCAATTTATTATATCTATATACTATTCCCTCTTATTTCTTTTTCTCTCATAGTATATATACACATGTACGGGTGTACATCAAACATTTTTCAAAATGAATATCTCACATTCACACATTTTGTATTTGTAGAGTTATTTTTATTTATTTATTTAATAAGTTTTTTTTATGGAGTTTATTTATTTAACAAGTTATATTAATATTCACACATTTTGTATTTGTAGAGTTATTTTTATTTATTTATTTAATAAGTTTTTTTATGGAGTTTATTTATTTAACAAGTTATATTAAATTAGTAAGTATGTAGTCTTTAAGGACTTGAACATAGCAGTCAAAATAGAGCTCCCACTTGAATGTCTAAAGCTTTGTTTGGCATGACAATTTTTTTAGTTTATAGTTTATAAATTCATATGATCAAAACAAATATATTTGGTAACAAGTTTTCCTTACGAACCTAATTTTTTGTACTAGCTTATAATTTTTTTTTTTGTTAAACTGCTTCAAATTGCATTTGAGATTATTTTTATCATTTTTCCTATATTTTACCCATTGTGCATTTTGATAAAAGGGTTTAAATGTATTTTTGGTCTCCTATTTTAAATTTTCTAAAGTTTTGATCTCCCATTTTAAAATTTATCTTTTTGGTCCTCATATTTCAAGTTTTTCTGACTTTTCATCCTCTAGTTCATTTTTATGATCAATTATTCAATTTTGATGACATGGCAATGTCACTTATGATATGCAGATCCCATGTGGACAAAAAGATTATACATGTCATTATTATTTATTTTAATCCATGGTAAAGTCAGTAGTTATAGTGGTCTCATGTTTAATTTGATGCTGGAATATTTTACTCCCGTGAAACCGCTTTTTGTTATTAGTTTAGTGTTTGACTTAGAATAATGCTAGTTGGTTCATGGTTTGATTCATTACTTTAAATTGTTTTGTACAGGATACACGGTCAAGCTTACGGTGCCCGTAGACGAGCAATTGAGTTTATTCAAGGTGCACATCATGACCAATTCTTACAATTATGAGAAGTTATGCTAATTAAGGTAGTCAAATCAAAATAGCATTATTTAGTGTGGTGATTCTAATCTAGGTCTGATTTTTTATAGAATCTATGCATGTAAGGCAGCATTTGCAACCACATGAACTACAAGAAAACTATATGTATTTGCGGTGGCCAAAAGCCCCCTACAAAGGAAAAAAACCCATCAGAATAGAGCATTTGTGTGTGCTACGTTTCGCACATGAACTACAAGAAAACTATATGTATTTGCGGTGGCCAAAAGCCCCCTACAAAGGAAAAAAAACCCATCAGAATAGAGCATTTGTGTGTGCTACGTTTCGCGCAAAAGCCTCAGAATAGAGCATTTGTGTGGGCCAAAAGCCGTTGCAAAAGTATTATTTAAAAAAAAAAACTTTTGCATGGAGCAAAGGTGGCCGCAAATGTTATTTCTATAATAATGTATTTGTGTCGGCTTTAAGCCGTCACAAACACTTGCATTTTCTTTTTTGCGTTTTATTGAATAGTGAGAAAAAATAAATATTTTTTTTAACGAATAAAAATTGAAAACAATAAATTATGGATATAGAATAAAGATTAAAAAAATAGTTTAAAGAAAAATAAAGTATTAAAAAAAGTGGAATAAAATAAAAAGGAAAATGCTAGATATCAAGAATGGATTTTCTTGATGAATTCAAGAATGACATGGCAGAATAATCACCCTTAGATTTTAATCTTATTTATTAAAGTTTCATAAAAAAAATATATAACACCCACCATCCCATGATTTCCGGCCAGGCTGAGATTTTATTGGCTAACATTAATTTCGGGACAATTTCTTGATAAAATCTTTCTTGATAAATAGCATTGCTCAAATAAAAATTAAACATAATAAAATGAAGAGAGAGGCATGATTGCATAAAGATTGAAACTTAAAAAAAAAAATAAAGATTGAAACTTAAAAAAAAAACGTATAGGTTAAATTGTATCGATAAGTTTATATAAATAAGATTGAGACAATTTTCCTGCCTTACATTTGCGGCAGCTTCATCCAACACAAAATTCAAATTTGAATTATTTCTCCCGCTTAACATCCGTGGCAACATTTTTCCGCCACAAAATTCAATTTTAAAAAATAACTAAATTGCGCCTTACATTTGTTGCTGCTTTTGTCCGCCGCAAAATCCAATTTATTTTTCAACCTTACACTAGTGTCGGCTTATGTCCCCGCAAACAGTAGCGGAGCCACTCAAGCTTGAGGGGATGCACCTGAACCCCCTGACTTTCTAAAGTTTAAACGTATATATATGATATTTTTGCACTCTGAACCTGCTGAGATTTTAACTCTGCACCTCCTCAACTCAATATTCTCTTGCACTGCTTGCTTCTTTCGGTCTTTGGAGTTCCAATACAAGAGATTAACCAATGGCTGTCAAATCAAGTTTCCTCTATAATGATTATTGTACCTTTTGACTTTCTTCGTTCTCTTTTTGCAAGCATAGAATAATAATAGTTCAGTTCAATTTTACGTTTTAGTTTTATATTGATTTTTATCCTTTAGTTTCTATATATAGTTTTGTTTACAAAAGGCAAATCTATGTAGAACCCTTATTATGGGTTTGAATTAAATAGGCCTAGCCATTATCCTAAACTGCAAATACTGAAATGTAATCGCATAACTAAAATATAAAACATATGATAATTCTTAATTGTTCACTATAACTAATCAAAATGGATAATCATAAGAATATATATGGTTTTTTTTTTTTTGACAAAATAAGAATATATATGTTTAATATTTATGTTTAGTGTGTGTATATATAATAATTGTTAGGTTAAATTATATCAAATGTCCTTTAAGTTATTTAATTGTAATAAGTAGGTTTTTTAAGTCTTTTTTTGTATCACTTAGGTTCTTTATTTTAATTAATTGTAACAAGTTAGTTTTTAAGTTTTTTTCGTACTAATTAGATCCTTTAAGTTATTTAACCGTAACAATTTGTGGTATTTTAGATCTTAAAAATGTAATTTATTCGGGGCCTAAAAGTTACAATTAAATAACTTAAAGGACTACAACATTACAAAAAATATTTAAAGGACTAACTTGTTACAACTAAATAATTTAAGGGATGTAAGTGGTACGAAAAAAAAACCTTAAATGACCAATTTATTACAATTAAATAACTTAAAGGACTTCTGGTGTACTTTAGCCTAATTATTATTATTAGCCTAATTATTATTATTAAGTAAAGTTAAAAAGCTTTCACCTGTAAAGGAGATGAATGTAAATCTTTGGGAAAATTACACTCACCTCCCTTAAGTTTTCTTTAAATGACAGAGACACCCCCTCTAGTTTTAAAATAGACACTAACCTCCCTTAAGTTTTCATTAAATAGATTGATTCCTCCATTCTCTCTTAACACTCTCTTAAGTCTTAACAGTGTTATCTTTCAGAAGTGAATGTTTACCCTCTTTCTCATTTTCAAACTTATCTGGTTTCTATATCAATTAATTGAATGATCTTATGCCTTAATTGAATGACCTCTAGTTTTATGTAGAAATAATTTATATAATCTGATGAGCAACAAAATAGTTTTCGTAGAAAAGAGCGAAAAAAGTTCTGATGCAATAGAGAGGGGAGCAAGTGTAAATTGTTAACATGATTACCATTTCAAGTATCAACAATTTATTTTGGTACTAGTCTGTTATGAGTTATGAAAGGTTTTTACATTGAGTTAACCAAAGAATATTAATCGATTTCTTACGACTAATTAGTATAAATGAAAACAAGTAGAAGAGGAATACAGTGTCATCACATCATTTCATGTTGCCATGTCTAAAGATTTGGATTAATATTGGTGGGTTGAATCAGTGTTGCAGATGCATTCAATCATATAGAGAGGGGTAATTCATAGCATTAAGGCAAGCTAATGTTAGTAAACTAACAAATGGTTAAGAGAGTTAAATTGAGGGGAGGTTACTAAATTTTTAAAACTAGAGGGGAGGTATGTGTCTTTTAACCAAACCTTAAGGGAGGTCTTTGTAATTTTCCCTAAATCTTTCTGTAAATATTTTTTGAGCTTGAGGATCTTCTCTACCTTATACTAGAGCATCATCCTCTTATCCTAATTATTTTTTATGAGAAAAAATTCCCGCACCCCCTACCCCATGGTCCTGGCTACGCCACTGCCCGCAAATACCAAGTTTTTCTAACATTCGAGTGTGACTTGAATCTGACACAAATATTTACGTCAAAATAACCATGTCGCAAATGACCAAAGATCGAAGCATGTACATATTTAAAAACAACTGAAGCATGTGTTTGCATGGGCCATGCCCGCGCGCAAAGGCATACATGTCTGCCAAAAACTTGTGTCGGCCAAGTGCATGCCGCAAATATATGAAGCAAATGAAAGAAAATCTTCTAGTGATGCAGGCATGTCATTGGATTAGATGTATGCTTTCTGGAAGGGGGATTTTGAAGTTAGTTAATAGCAATAGTTAGTTGGTAAGGATGGTAACAATAAGATGATTACAATAGCATATGGAGTTGTTGAGGCAGACACAAAGAACTCGTGGTAGTGGATTCTGAATTTATTACTTAATGATCTTCAAAATATTTAACCAAAAGTGTATGGTTTCATTTTAGACTAGCAAAATGTATATGGTTTTAAATTCATTTGTAGTATTAATTCATATGGATTATTAATAGTTAATCTACATTTACTAGTTTACGGAATAATGTCTGTAGTTCAAGATATTAGATAGCATGTAAGCAAAGGTTGTGTGTGAAACATTTATATGGCAATTGGAGAGATAAATATCCTAGAATAGAGCTTAAGGAAGTTTTATGGATGGCTGCTAGGGCCCCATGGAAAGAACAATGCAATGAATCAATGAGAAGACTTGAAAAACATGAAGGATGTACGGTCTCATTTCATGACAGATACTCAATGTGACCTAAAAGAGAACAACATGTGTGAGGTCTTTAACAAGGCAATATTGGAGTATAAAGACAAGTGAAAAGAATTAAACCTTATATAACAAATAGAAATGAAAAATGGATACATAATTTTTTATTTTGCAAAATCAAGACATGAAATGACTTATTTTGTGACTATTTTAGAGGTACTGAATTGAAATGATTGACTTTGAAAGCACACTCAAAAAACAACACCTCAAACCACCCAAAGGAGGGAAGCCAAAAAGCCCCTGCCATTGCACCATAAACCCATAACTAAGGAACAGCGAACCAAGCATACACCACAAGAGCTAGGCGACAAGACCCCAAGGAACGAAATCCAGAATCCCTGCTCAAAGGCGTCCCGACACGGCTCCCCAAATAGATATAATATATACAAAAATGTCATTCATTAATGATATTGAAAAAATAAATTTAAAAAGGGTTAAATATGTTTTTGGTCCCTATAAATATGTCAACTTTTCGTTTTAATCCCTCTAAAATTTTCCTTCAACTTTTAGTGCCTATAAAATTTTCAATCACTATTTTTGGTCCCTATTTTTAATTTAATTTTTGTACTTTTTAATGAAATTGTGCAGAAATGTATAAAATATTGGGTTAATTATGTTTCTAGTCCCTATAAAATAGCGACCTTGTAAGTTTAGTCCTTACTTAATTTTAATAGCATTTTTAGTCCCTAATTTTGTTTTTTTGCCCTGAGTATTAGTCCCTACTCAATTCAAATTTGTTTAATTTATGCTTAAACTCTTAAATTTTTGAACAATTTTTTGCAGACATGTTTAGAACATTACTAAAAGTTCCTCAGCAAAAAATTATCGCAAAATTTGATTTCTACATCCAGATTTTATTACTTTTTATCTTTAACTTTTGTCGTTTTAAAAAATTCATATTTAATTCATTTCATGTCTGAAAATTCTAAATTTTAGTAAACGAACCTTTCATAGTGTTCTAATCTTGTCTCAAAAAAATCGTTCAAAAATTTTAGAATTTAAGGATAATTAATCAAACTTTGTTTTAGCAGGGACTAAAATTATAAGTAAATTTTTTTTATAGGGACTAAAAATGCTATTAAAATTAAGTAAGGACTAAACTTACAAGGTCGCTATTTTGTAGGGACTAGAAACATAATTAACCCTAAAATATTCTAAAAAAATTTCCTAAAAAAAAATTAGAATTTTTTAACAAAACACAAATTAAATATGAATTTTTAATCGTAAAAAATATAAAAATTCATATTAAATTCATGTTTTGTTAAAAAATTCTAAATTTTTTTGGGAGTGATTCTTATTAAATTTTGAATTTCTCTTGAAAATTTTATTAAAAAATATGAATTTTACATATGAGTTTGCTTTAAAATAGGGACCAAAAGTGAAGATTGAAAATTTTATAGGGACTAAAAGTTGAAGGAAAATTTTAGAGGGACTAAAACAAAAAGTTGACATATTTATAGAGATAAAAAACATATTCAACCCATTTAAAAAATCATAAAATAACATATAAGTTGGGATAAACATATGTCTTAAAATGATATATATAATTTGAGACGAAAAATTTCAAAGAGTTTAACCCGACAAAAGTTATGCCGAATTCATCCCAAAAAGAATTGTCCGATTATATTTATCTCGTGCCAAAAAACATGGGAAAAGGTGGGGTATAGTTTAGGAAAGTTATTAAACAAAATAGTGCTCATGACATATTCGTGAAAACATTTTCGCTATAACAATCAATAGCCAATTGCAAAATATGATTGTATCCAAAAGAAAAATTCACGACATCACCAACATTTCTCCTATAATTTGGTTTGTTTCCCGTCTTTTTATTTTTACTGATCGGGGGGAGTAGGGTTAATGTCAATTAAATTTACATTTACAACTTTACACACGAAAGTCTATATTGAAATCTAAAAAGTGGATCTACCAATTCCTTCAAAAAAAAAAAAAAGTGGATCTACCATATAAGTCAAAACAATTTGATTGATTCCATTCACGCCCAACTAGACATTTACAGTAGTCATTTATACTACAGCTAGATAGTTGAATAAACTTTTTGGAGAAAGAATATTGCATCACGTGTTTTTTATTGTTTTATAAATTTTTATTGAAAGTGATATTTTTATAATAATTTTTTTTTAGAGATATAATATTATTTTTATTAATTACTGTATGTTGTGGTATTCGTAACTCATAATTAAAATAGAATTTTGAGTTTTTTTATCTTTCTCTCTGCAAATTCTATCTCAGTTTTTTTCAGGTTTGGATTTTTTTTTTTTTTTGAGGAAAGGTTTGGATTTTTAACACTTCATGTTGAAATAAAATTAAAATTAGTGAGGAAAACTTCCAACCTCTTCCATTTTCTTCCCATATTTTAAACCACAAAATATAAGCTTATTAAAATTGCTTCGTCGGGTTTCGAGTGCTACATTTCACATGATATAAATGTTTATCACATATGGCTGTGAATGAAACAAACATACAAATATTATGGTTTTGATTGGTCTTTTTTTTTTTGGGCAAATGGAGTGCACAAAGAGAACCAATCGCAACACTCTAAATATATACACCATAAAAAAATAAAGGAAAATGTTAACCAGTGCCCCCGGGCACTGGTTAAGGGTCAAATATGGTAGGATTTGCATTGAGAGATGTGTAATCAGTGCATTAAAAGTTGAAAAAGTATGTTTATTTTATTTAAAATTTCCTATTTTGGCTTCCTTAACCAGTGCCCCGGGGGCACTGGTTAACAAGACCCAAAAATAAATAAGAATAAAAGGAGAATGGGGACATAGACCAAAGCTTTCTTGAATGACAAAAACGAATAAGAAAGAAAAATCAAAATAAACCAAGCCAAAATAAAAGGAACAACAAAAGAAACGTAACTCCTTCAAAAGAAAAAAAAAACGTAACTGAAAAGAGAAGTCAAATCAATTCGAAAGCTTGTCCTAGATTGAGTATAACGAATTGGAAAACCCTTTTACTTCTTTATCTTGAACACTACCTCAATGAAAGGCTCTTTCATAGCAGTCGAATGATTCTCTAAATAATCTCTCTCTCTCTCTCTCTCTCTCTCTCTCTCTCTCTCTCTCTCTCTCTCTCTCGTTGGTATAAACCTGAGGACCACTAGCACTGGCATTTTTGTCATTCCCAATATAACCACATAATCTCCAAGTCATGAGCGGCGTTGGGATTTAAGACATCTTGAATGAAATCCAAATTTGTTATTGCATCACTCCAAAGGTCACTGTTGTGCATGTTAGGAAATTTGTTTATTTGTTGATCCTCCACTTGTTTCTCAACCTGAGCTAAGTTGTTTTCCACCTGCATTGGTTGTAGAGGACATTCTCTAACAACAATAGGAGATATCTCTATCTCCTGAGTTAAAATACCTCCTAAATAACTGGTAGCTGCCCTTTCCTTGGACCTTATTATATTAGTGAGAAGAGGATCATTTTGTATAACAATTTTAAACGCCGCATTGTTTGGAATTGGAATTGAAGTTGTGGCCTCAATAACTTTCTTAACTTCAACATTTTATGTGGTAGGGTTAGCCACATGCTATTTGTGCACAACTTGTAGAAGTTTTTGCTATCCGATACTTGTAATTTTTAATAGTGTGCCCGATTATTTGACATGAGTAGTAGAAAAGGGAAGTTTCTCATAATCAACAGCGACGTAAAAATCAAAGCAAAATTCTCATACTCAATCACTACATTTGATTTTTGCTTTTAATTCAACTCATGTATATCATTTGGAATTTTGATTTTTCTATCCGCAACCATGTTTATAATATTGTAAGAATCACTTTAAAAAAATTAGAAGTTTAAAAAAAAACATAACTTAAATATGAATATTTATGTTTTTTATGCTTAAAAAATCATATTTAATTCATGTTTGTTAAAAAATTCTATATTTTTTTTTAGAGATTCCTATAACTTTCTAAATATTCTTGTAAAAACTCATTCAAAAATTTGAAGGATACACATGAATTGACTTAAAAGTATAAACAAAAATGATGATTGAAAGATTTTGGAACATTAAAAGTTGAAAAAATGTTTTATCAAAGTTAAAACAAAAAAAATTAGAACATTTATAAGGATAAAAACATATTCCCTCAAAAAAAAAAAGGATAAAAACATATTTAATACAAATAAAAGATTATGATTAATGAGGATCAAATTCGCACAATTGAAAATAGGGTGGGGTAGTGCAATTGAATTGAAGGATACTAACTTTTAAGAATAGTATATATGGAAGAACATCTTTACGAGGAGGATTGGGTGAGAATCTGACACTACCCCCATGCATTCACTTTCCCACCACCATACCAAAGAGAGTTAAAGGTTGTCATAGAATTCAACTCTACCTCTTTATAAAATGGTCTCCTCAGAGTCCGGACTATAGTGACTTGCTTAGTGTGAGGAAATTCATATTTCCGTTTTTGGATAAAGGAAGGAAAAAGTGCTTCTATCCTTGTTTGGTTTAACATAGCCTTTGGAAAGCTATTCTTTGGAGTTGTATCCTAACCTAACCCATTTTTCTATTGAATTTTGTGATATATATTGTGTTTGAGCCACTTGATATTCATTTTTAAAGGCTACACAAATATGTATCAAATAAAACGGACTATAAGAGATACTCAACCCATAATTAACAAAAACAAAAAATACTTAAGTATGGTACCCGTGAGTCGTCGCAACGTCGCCCAAACCACAAAAACACCGACAAATCAAGGGGAATGACAAACTGACAAAACTAAAAAAGAAAAAAACTGTAATATCCCGCCTGACAGTATCGGTATATTAACCGTTGATCGTGTCAGATGAATTTTATTCATGGAAAGTAAGTGTGATGGAAATATTTATTACGAGATGTCAGCTTAATACGAGATAAGTATCAGAGACGGATGTAACACGTTTAAGGCAAGGGCATTTTGGTAATTGCTCGATTAAGAGATATTTATATGGAAATGGCCAAAGAATATCTCATTTCCAATCTTCTCTCTCTCTAGGTTTTTTGGGCAAGAGCTTTCTCTTCCTTCCCTCTTCTCATGCGCCACCCTCTCTTCTTTTTTTCTTCCATAATTTCTTCCTTTTACTCATGTCAAGCTTGTGGGTTATGTTCCTATATGATCTTCCAAGTTGTGGGGGTTTGGTTTGGGTTGTTCCACTCTTTCTCCTTAAGATAAGTTCATGAAGAAATGGGGTTTGTTGATGTCAAGAGAAGATGATGCAAGCTAAGGTTTATTCATGGTTAAGAAACAAAGAAGAATATGATTTGAAGATGGATTGTGGAGTTAAGGCCATAGTTGTTGGTGAGTCAAAAGTTAGGGTTTTGAGACATGGAGTAAAGAAGATGCTTGAAGCTTTGGAATCAAGTTCACAACATGATTAGGTGAGTTCTATAGATAGAGTAACCTACCTTTGGGTTGGATATTCATGTTTTGTGCTAGTTTAGCTTCTATGACATTTTATTGAACCCAAAGCCATGCCTTGTGTTACATGATAAATTGCCATGGAACTTGATCTTATATATGTTTTCGTAAGCTATTTTGAGTACATAAACTTGTTAACAATGTTTGGAATGAGTTGGTACATTTAGGAGATCAAAAATTGGAGTTTTGGGTCGAAAATGCCACGAACCCGCAGCCGAAACACGCAGGTTCGCAGCGCTGCGCCTGAACAAGGGCGCTAGGCGCCCAAAGTCAGAGAGGCCAGCGCTAGGCGCCCACTCTCTGGCGCCAGGCGCCCCTGACAGGGCAACTTTTGTGTTGTTTTGTGCTCGGGTGCTTGGGGCCAGTCGTGTGGGGGTCCGATGCGATCGTGTTGACGTATATTTTTACTGTTTTCACTTATTTTACAACTGGAACCATCTTGACTTGGTTAAAACTTTGAATTTCTAAATGGTTTGTTACTTGGGTTATGGCATTTTGGGTCCTCGGAATTAATAGAAAAATGTACCAATCATCCATAGAACTCGAACCGATAATCATGGCAATTTAACATGGGTCACAAAGATGACTTAAGAGAGTTTAAGCATGATGGGGTAGTAATGAACTAAGAAAGGGAATGTATGTAGAGCCTCGGCTTAGCTAGTCGAGAACTAGTATGTTTAGCAAGAATCCCTAGAGTGATAAGACGCGAAGTGTAATCTCTTCGCACAAGAGCTAGTATGATTTAGCAAGTACGTAAGCCGTGGTTTGACTAGTTAGTCTCTCCACCATGATTAGGTATGAATATGAACAAGTAAGAGTTTACCACTAATCGGTTCGATTGAGGTTCCGAGGTAAGCACTCAAGTATGTATATGTTTAACTTATGCACGACAAGACTATGAGTAATAAGTGTAGGTGACATGTCTCTTGATATCCACATCAGGGGGGATACAAGGGGTTCTCACTATGAGAACGATTCAAGCCGTAAGGGACCCGCATGTCACTGAGTAACAAGACGTAGGTGTTCGTGTCTCTTGTTATCCACGCCAGGGGGATACGGGAGGTTCTCGACCTAAGGGGAACGGTTTAAGCCGCAAGGGACCCGCACGACACCGAGGGAGTCCGATGTACGTACATCGGTCATGTATGGGATTGATTTCGGGGTTACTCCACCCGGGACTATCCGTAAAATGAACCAAGATAATAATGTTTGTTCAACGCTAACATAAATGAACTTAGTTACGTTTATGTATGTTATGATTATGGTTCCATGCACGATTATGATTATGAACACGTAGGAACTCATGTACGATTATGTACGAGAATAAGAGCATTAGATGCTTTAAGACAGGTACAGAACATGGATTAGAACAAGAAATGAACATGTTACCGATGACGATCTTAGGATTCCCCTAATCGTCCGGTTTAGAATCGTGTCATGATCATGTTATGCTTAGGCCTCGATACTTAGCGTGTATTCTTGGCAATGCGGTTCTAGGTTCCCTCTCGACCGCCATGACACGTATAGGAAGTGAAGCCTATAACAAGTGAGATAAGACTATGACGGCTCTAGTATGCACTACCGTCTAAGTATGCAAGTCCCCACACACGTATAATCAACCGTCAGGTTGTAATGTAGACACGTGGTGACCGTAGGTTTCCCCCTGAGGTTGCCTATAGCCTAGGATTTAGGGGAACTCACTGAGACATTATGTCTCATCCCAATCCTTATTTGTTTCAGATAAGCAGGATGTTTATGCATGTTCGGTGCCGGATGGATATTACTTCAAGAGTTCGTTCGTGAAGCTGCAGGATGTTATGGACTTCAAGGATGTATTTTTATGTATGGATGAGTTGTATTGTATTATTATTTATACGAACGGAACTTGATGTAAATATTATTCATTCGAAGATTTTAATTGTTGTATATTTTAATGTATCCAGTACTAATATTAACGCACGTGCCAGACTTTCTAGATACGTCTGGTATGGGTGTTACAAAAACTAACCCTTCTAAAAAATTATCATTTGTGTCGTAATTTTTTTTACAATTGCACACAAAAATTGTCTAAAAAAATTGTCATTTTTAGTTTTCAATGTAATTCTAATTGCTTATTTATTAACCGTATCATCTAGTTAATGTTACGCGTATCACTTTTAAGTTATTATTTTCCACTCTCCATATATAATAGAAAAAAAAATAGTTAATGTGGATAATTGGACAAAATCACCATTTTCTTTCTTTCATTTATCATATTTCTTTCTTTAATTAGTGTAAAATAGACAAATATGGCAAATATTATAGGACAAAGGGAGTAGGGTAGTATCCTTGTACAAATTTCATTACCCCACCCATTCTTACATTAAATCTTACTATATGATTTCTGACCCGTTCCGTTGTAGAATTGAACTAAGCTCCATTCCTTGAATGTAAGTATGTTTTGTTATTGTACGTGACTACGTGTAATGGAATAGACTAGTCACATATTTAAGAATTTTTATTGCAATTTAAAGGTAATTTCTTTAAAATTGTGAATTGTATACATGCTTAATCAATCAGTGGTTAGCTTTTTTTGGTCACTTGCTTTAAATTATTAACTATGGTTTAGTTGGAATTGGAATATAATTTCGTGGAAAAAGAAGAAGCGTACGGAACATATATCTTGATTGATTAATTTACAAGTCATTACTGATGGTGATTTGTGCTTCCTTGTCATGTTTGATCGTCTTTATTTTTTTGGTACATATGCTGTATTATTTTTTAAAAGGTCAAATTCATCATTAGATAGAGAAAGAGAGGGATGTAAAGTTAATGTGAAAATCTAATTTTCTTATTTATTTTTCTATAACGAAAATCTAATGTTCTTATTTATTTTTCTAGAATGAAAAACTAATGTTCTTACTTCTTTCTTAGCACACTAGGCTAAAATAATGTTTTGGATAGTGAGTAGCTTCAAACCCATGATGATTAATGAGTGTTTCAACCGCTAAATAGATCAACGAAATTAACAGAAAGTATTTTGATAGTGGTGAGTAACTTAGCAAATTTTTATTCACCAACATAAATGGTGAAAAGGGCTACACTGCGGTGAATCAAAGTTTGAATTCTGAATGGAAGATGAACTTGGTTTCATTGGAGCAAACTATTGAAAAAACAAAAACAAAACTTCTAATTTATCGTTGTAATGGAAAATAAATAAAAACTTCTAATTAATCTCATTTCGATTAGTGGTTCTTCAATGGAGATATTTAGAGTTAGAGTAGCAGTTTGCTTTTAAAGTTGTTATTCCAAAAGACAGTAATGCAATACCGTAGCGGTTTTGAATAGCGCTGGACAAATAATTCGTCTCCGCCCGAAACCGTAATATCCGGCCCACATGAAACCGAAGCGGGCGGGTCACGCGGGTTGTCGGGTCGTTCGGGTCTCAGAAATCCGGATTGGACTGGACATGCACGGTTCGGTTCGGCCCAACTTTATTTGGCCATCGAAACCCAATACCGACCGAGACACAATACATATTTATTTTATGGGTAGTGTTAACTTGTGCCCTTAGGGCACATGTTAAGAAAGCCAAAAGAAGAAATATTCTCTAAAATTTTGTGCATTTAATGAATTAAAAAGTTAAAAATTAAATGCAATGCACACATTCCAATATATTATTTCTATATTTGAATCATTAACTTGTGCCTTGAGGGCACAAGTTAACATTTCCCTTATTTTATTTTATTTATATGCTTCCAAAAACTTGTTCAAATGCAACGCTGTCGTATTGTCTTTTACATAAATACTTCTCATTCTCACATTAACCCTAGCAGCCGCACAAACAAACAATCCTCTTCTCATTCACTCTTTTGTTTCTCAATCTTCTGTCCCAACACTCACTTCACTCCGACGAATCTTTGATCAACTTCGTTACACTGTAAGTTGTAATATTGTTTTCGTTTCCACTTCGTCTAAGATCTAATTTTTATCTCATACTCTTTAATTTTTTCCTAGATTTTTCATGGCCTGGTCTAAACTGTCAAGAGAACCTCAGCTACTTTTTATTGTTTACGCATCATAAATTAGTTCAACATTTAAAGGTCTTGTCACACACATGATCAGTTGCTTGAGATATAGTGACAGTGCCTGAAAATTAAAACTTTAGGCCTGTTTGGATTGACTTATTTTAGCTTATCTACTTGCATAAGTTTTCTGAGACTGCTTGGGAGAACTTATGAAACCAGCTTAAGACATATACATAAGCTGTTGTCAGCTTATTTGCATAAGTTCTCCAAGATGGCTTGTTAAAACAGCTTATAGCTTATAACAATTCAACTTAATCTTATATTTTTTCCCTCTGTTGTCAATTGCGGGCAAACGCGGCGCGATCGCGGCTGAAAACAGCCTAGCGCGTCAGAACGCGACCGCACCACGCGTTTGTGAAAAGCGGAAATAGCGGCCGCTTTTATTGGACGCGGAGCGGTTCAAATGCGGTCAAATAGCCCGCTTTCCTGGGTCGGGGCGAAAATACGAAATTGCCCCCCACTTAAGCACCATTTTTAGGGACATTTTTGTCATTTGCCAAACCCTATTTTCTCTTCTCCTTATCCATCGTACAGAGAAACACAGCCGCATTCATTCATTCTTTTCTCCATTCAATCTTACAGCCGCATCCTTGCTCCATCCTCCTCTGATCTTCAATCTTACAGCCGCATCCTTGCTTCATTCATTCTTTTCTCCATTCAATCTTACAGCCGCATCCTTGCTCCATCCTTATCCATCCCTATTAACAAGCTCTGGTGTCAACAACAACAACACAGCCACATCCTGCTCTGATCTTCACCTCTTTATCAGGTTTGTTCTTTCTTTCTCCATTCAATTTTTTTTCTTCGTTTTTGTTTTGTGATGTGATATCTTTTCAATCTTTTTTTTTTCAATTTCTTTTTTTATTGAACTTTTTTTTTTTCAACTTCTTTGTTTTTTATTTGTGAAATCTTTTCAAACTTCTTTTGTGAAATCTTCATTCAACTTATTTATATTAATTTTTTATATTTTTATGTGCACCCTTAACATTGACAGGTTTATATTTTAGACTTTTATAAACTAGTTTGGTTCATTCCTTCCTAAGAACGGTCACCCTTAACATTTCAATTCCTTCACTACGTTTATAAACCTGTCAATATAAAGCTGTCAATTAGTTTGGTTCATTCCTTCACTACGTTTTCAAACTAGTTTGGTTCATTCCTTCACTACGTTTTTATGTAAAAGTCTGGTTCATTCTTACTTTAAGCTTTAGAGGCTTAAGGTGTTAACTACCTTGAATTTTATTAGTATTTCTTGCAAGTATGTTCTTATGTTTTTGCATAAGACATGTTTTATTTCAAATTATGAATACATTATGAATTTTGGGTAATATTTAAGTTGTTTTAGTATTTCTTTTTCAACATTATAGTATTTTAGTATTAAATATTTAGGGTCCGCGTCATGTAATAGCCCCCGCGTCGCGCCCGCATACCGCGCCGCGTCAATTTTTGGGGTGGCCGCGTCGCGCCGCGTTTCCGCTTTGACAACTATGTTTTTTCCCTATAAATAGCTTATACATAACCGTAAGCTGCAAATAAGCTGTTTATCCAAACAGGGTCTTGCATTAAAACTAATGATACATGATCCATTTAGCTAGAAAATAAATTTTTGTCAATGACCCATTTGTCACTTTGATTCAATATAACATTTTGACAGTGACCCATTTGATTTCTTCAGTTAAGATAACAAAAACAGATACATACATACATACGTATGTACAGTAACAACGGTGGAAGCAGAGCAACATAAGCATGCACGAGGGCAATGAAACGAAATAAGAGAGAACAAAATTACTGAACTCGGTGCTAGCAGCAACTATATTCTAGCAATAAACGAACAAAAGCTTCTAATGAAGCTAATTACAAGCATACACAAACAATCACATTTTTTCCGTGAATGAAATTACTACACGAATTGTACACATCCTTGAATTTCTTGCTAAAATACCTAAATTAAGCTAGTGTTTATACAAACGCATTAATGTAGAAGTTGAAGCTACAAGTAAATTGGTGTTCAATTGATAGAAAACGAAAAACGGATGCAAATTAATCTGATTCTGACAGAGAGAGAAAGAAGCTTACGGAGCTGCGACGATTTCGGTGGAAGGCGCCGATTGAAGATGAAGCAGGTGGGAGAGTCCAAAAGGTTTTTGGACTCTCCCACCTGCTTCATCTTCAATCGGCGCCTTCCACCGAAATCGTCGCAGCTCCGTAAGCTTCTTTCTCTCTCTGTCAGAATCAGATTAATTTGCATCCGTTTTTCGTTTTCTATCAATTGAACACCAATTTACTTGTAGCTTCAACTTCTACATTAATGCGTTTGTATAAACACTAGCTTAATTTAGGTATTTTAGCAAGAAATTCAAGGATGTGTACAATTCGTGTAGTAATTTCATTCACGGAAAAAATGTGATTGTTTGTGTATGCTTGTAATTAGCTTCATTAGAAGCTTTTGTTCGTTTATTGCTAGAATATAGTTGCTGCTAGCACCGAGTTCAGTAATTTTGTTCTCTCTTATTTCGTTTCATTGCCCTCGTGCATGCTTATGTTGCTCTGAAGAAATCAAATGGGTCACTGTCAAAATGTTATATTGAATCAAAGTGGCAAATGGGTCATTAACAAAAATTTATTTTGTAGCTAAATGGATCATGTATCATTAGTTTTAATGCAAGACCCTGTTTGGATAAACAGCTTATTTGCAGCTTACGGTTATGTATAAGCAATTTATAGGGAAAAAAGATAAGATTAAGTTGAATTGTTATAAGCTATCAGCTGTTTTAACAAACCATCTTGGAGAACTTATGCAAATAAGCTGACAACAGCTTATGAATATGTCTTAAGCTGGTTTCATAAGTTCTCCCAAGCAGTCTCAGAAAACTTATGCAAGTAGATAAGCTAAAATAAGTCAATCCAATTCCAAACAGGCCTAAAGTTTTAATTTTCAGGCACTGTCACTATATCTCAAGCAACCGATCATGTGTGTGACTTTTGAAGTGATTATGATAAACATCAAACTTTTTTAACGTTCTACCAGTTATGATTGATCGACAGTGTAACAACTTTTTACACTAATGACGTATATGAATTAAATGATTTAATTTATATTATGTGATAGATTTGTAGCCAAACCACATGGGGAAGATGATTTAATTTATATTATGTGATAGATTTGTAGCCAAACCACATGGGGAAGAGAAAGCGAAGTGAAAAGGCTGAAGCTGAGGCCGTGCCCAAAAAGGAGGATGTTGCTCCAGAGAGACCAGTGAGGACCCTTTTGGGATGGAAGGATAAGAATGATAATGAGAATGAAATTGAGGCTAAGGATAATGGTGCTTCACCTGTATTCAGGAACAAAGAGAAAGTTTTGGTTACTTGCTCTAGGCGTATTGTTTACAGGTACAAATCTCAAAACCCAAATATATTTTGCTGTATCCGCACAGTTTGTGCTTGTTTTGAGTTTGGATTTGTTTATTTTGGTTATGTTTGGCAAACAACTTAGTTAAGTTATTATGTTGTAAGGGTGTATCTTGTAAGTGCTTATTTATAAGTTATTTCTGCAACAAAAATTAAATTAATGTCAAATGGTTTTGATGTAAGTTATAAGTTGTATCCATAAACTATCTTGGAGAGCTCATGGAAGATGCTGAAAACAGTTTATGGACATTTCATATGTTGTTTCTAGAAGTTGTCCCTAACAGTCTCACAAGTTTTTATTCCAGTAGATAAATTTAAATAATGCAATCCAAACAAGCTCTTTGTGTGCAGTAAAATAATTGTGTCAGAACGCTCATGTTTGTGCGTGAAATTAAGCACAAATATACTTCTTCCTTTTATTGTGGGTTATTGGTTTTTGAATATGGTATTGATCATAAACTTATTATAGGTACCGACATTTGATGTTGAACTTGGTATCGCTTCTGCCTCATTGCAAAAAGGATAACAAGGTTGAATCGAAAGAAACTAAGGGCGCCACCTTGAATGAGCTTGTTGAGCTCAAAAACTGTTCGTCGTGTTTATTTTTTGAGGTATTCTTTTTAAATATTTTTTATGACAAGGTTTTTCAGTGACATCTATGCATTATGTTTATGAGCTATGCTATGTTGTTGTTGAGTTAGAAAATTGACTGTTTGTTTATGGTGTGAAGAATTATTCCATTTTGTTACAAATGTTGATGTCTATGTTGATATTTAGATTCCCTAAAAAAAATGTTGATATTTAGATCTAATGCAATATGTTATTGTTGGTTAATTTCAAATTGATATAATCTGTTTCCTTTTTGTGATGGATTACACAACTGATTCTTGTGTCTTGTAGATTTTTTTTTTATCCATTTTAAATTTTAAAGTGTAGAACACTTTCACTCCTTTGTTTCCCCTCCCAAATTGGTTTTCTATGTATTTACGCAGTTTACTTATTTTAAATCTGGCGACTGAGACAACATTTTCCATTTAATCTCGAGCAAGTCTAGTCTATTTGTGACATTTGGATAACTATCTTATATCTACCTTCTTTGTATGTGAATTTCAGTGCAGGAAGGCAAAAGATCTTTATCTCTGGATGGCAAAATGCCCCAACGGCCCGTCTGTTAAATTTTTAGTTAGTGCCGGTAATATTCTATCTGTTTGTTATCTTAAGGTTACTACATATTTCCTTGCTATGATTATATAGTATTCTAGGATCCGTAATCCAGTTCTTCATTCTTCTTTTTGAATTATGACCGTCTCTCTTTCTCTCCGAGGCCATTTTACTAGTTTCTCTTTTACCGTCACTGCTTTCCAGTGCACACAATGGAGGAATTGAAGCTTACTGGGAATCACCTAAAAGGCTCTCGTCCTCTTTTGACATTTTCATCAAATTTTGAAAAAGATGCATACTGGAAATTGTTGAAGGAGATGCTGTTACAGGTATTTGGTTTGATTACTCTTCTATGCACAGTTTTGGATTCAAAAGTTAAGGTCATTTCGATAATACCATCTTAGTTTGGTGGTGATTTGGGGGTGTTGCGTTGTATGAGTTCCTAGTATGATCGAAAGTTGTTGTATGTGCATTTTTCTGACGTATTTGTGATCTATTGTCATATATCTATATGCTTAAAAGTTTCTTAATCTGTCGCCGTTGACTTGAGAAGTCTATAAATGTTATGTTTGGCTCTTGTCATAGTTTAAAATTTTAATTGTGTAGAATGCGGGCTAAGCATTTATTCCTGTTCACAATTTTCTGTAGTTTTGGTTCTTGTACTTGAGTTATGTATTTGAAAAGGGGTGTGGATTGTGTGTGTGCGCGCGTGCATTTTTTTCTTGGTTATTAGAATAATCAAAGTATACACAATTTTGATTATTGCTGACGTAGTTTTTCTTTTCTTCATCCAGATATTTGAAACACCGAAGGACCACAGAAAGGCTAAACCTTTCCATGACCACGTTTTTGTTTTCTCGATTGTTGATGACCATATATGGTTCCGAAATTACCAGGTTTGTGTTTGCATTTGCAAAAGATCTAAATAATTGGCATAACATTGTTTTCAAATTTGCATTATTTTCGAGTTTAAACTTTAAAATCTGTTGGTTTGTTGTTTTCAACATCACTCTACTAAAAACAAATAAGCGCTGGCATCTTGGTTATAATTATGCCAATTGTTTTGGTTAGCCATAGTTTTTGACTTGGAGTGAAATTGAGATGACAAATCTAAATGTCCTCTTTCTTTGCTAACATTGCTGATGGATAAACTGGGCTTGGGAACATTTCAAATTAAAGCATTAGCCTTAGGTTTCTTTACAAACAGGCTTTAGTATATGAAAATAAAAATATACTTAAAACACAATTACTTTGAAGACCAATAGAAATATGATATTATGACATGTGTCTAGATTTGATGTAAGATCAAACCAAAACCTTATATACTATATCAACGAAGAAGTAAATGATTGTTTTACTATGGTTACATGGAAAGCTTTCAACTGATTTTTTGTAAACCACTGGATGCTATTATCATGTAATTACATTGTCTACACTTCTAGTCTAGGAGAAAAGAAAATGTATTCTTCACATAGGTATGCATGTCTTAAACACCATGGCGCTACCACATGTGATTGACGGATCTACAGTGTTACTTATTCATGCATTGATGACTTTTATACTAATCCGGTGAACTTAATTTTGCTTATTTTATAATGTATGGAGGTCTTAATAATTTAAACAAGATAGAGGTATTATTTTATGCTGGCACACTTGCATTTTTTGCAGATGTGGCTTTGCAATGCTATTCTCATTTTCTACTTTATGTTGTCATTGATGCTTACTGAACTATGTTACATAATAAAACACATTTTTATTCTCATGCAGATCTCTGTTCCTCACAATGATTCAGACAAATTACCCCGTGGAAGCCTTGATAAAATGACATTGATTGAGGTCTGCAAATTGGCTTATCGATTTATATTTGATCTGTCAATTCCTAAGATTCATTTAACTGATGTGTGCAAACTACTTGTTTAGGTTGGTCCACGGTTTTGCTTGAATCCGATTAAAATATTCGGTGGCAGTTTTGGAGGCCCGACTTTATATGAGAATCCACTCTACGTGTCGCCAAACCAGGTAGCAACCAAAATATTCTCAATGTACACTTATAATTTCTGTAATTTTCTACTGAAAATAACTACATATTGGTTATATTTTTAACCTTTTTATGTTGTAGATCCGAGCTTTGCAGAAGAAGAAAAAGGCTGGAACGTTTGCAAAGAAGGTCAAAGCAAAGACAAGGAGGAAAATGCATGAGATGGCCAATCCTCTTGAGCCTGATGAGTTTGCAGATATGTGGAAAGATTAATCTTAAATTCACCTGCCTCTTTTCACTAAAAGCAAGAATGGACATTTCACCTTATATCCAACATGAAATGGTGATTTTTGGCTGGCAGTCCGTTCTCTATAGCGGCTTTTTGATGTTGCGAATTGCTTTATATGTTCTATTGGAGATATGGGATGTACTTCTATTTGATTGTTCCCATCAAACTATGATACTATGATCTGTAATGTTATTTTCTTAAATTATTGTTTTTCTGGTGACTGTTTCCTACCCTGCCTTGTACTAGTTGGGTCCACCCCATGAAACTATGATCTGTAATGTTATTTTCTTAAATTATTGTTTTGACTTTTATCTTCCAAATCTCTAACTTCAGCACTCTTAAGTTTGAATTATATTCATTCCAAATCTATCTGATTATTCACATTTTACTAAAAGTTCTTCCGCTGGTTTTATTGCAATCTTAACTTGTGTTGATGATCTTGTTCTTGTTGACATTGATTTAACTGAAAATAGAAATGTTAAACATTTGGCTTAATGGTTGCTTTATCTTTTGCGAACGCACAAAACATGTAAAAATCGATATCCATGTCGTTCGGGATAAGGTGCAATCCGGAATGTTACAACCCATGCCAATCTCTTGAAAGTATTTTATTCACAAAACTTCTGCACCGTGGTATTTTTAACTATCTGCTTTCCAAACTCAACATGGTATTTATACTACTTGACCCATTTGACTTAGTCTTGGCTATCTCATAATCAGTTAGGAAACAGTTGCTTTTGTTAGGTTTCTGTTAAGCTTGTATTTTATTTCAGTTTTAGTTGTTTTGTTATCTTCCCCTTTTTACCCTCGGTGATATAAAAGGGGAACCATTGGCATTGTATATTCTCAATTGAACAAGTCGTCAGAATAAAGAATATTCAATGATCTCTTGTGTTAATTGCATTTCCATGGTCTTCCATGAATGAACATTTATGAGTTTACTGTACTTCAGTTAATGGTTTGATCTCTGAGTTGGCCAAACATACCCTATTTCTACACTCTTAGACAGTTGTGAGGAAGGCAAGTAGTTATCTCATTGCCAACATCCAAACTAAACCAATTTTATTTGGCAAAATAACAAAGCCACAATTTCTTTTATGAAAAATGGCAACAATGCAATTCACACGATTAAACATGACTCATACAATATACCCAAAAGAAGAGACTAATTTACCATTTCACAAATAGAACCTAACAGTTCAATCAGATATTTTAAACATTAGTATTGCCTGGAAAGAATATTACATCAACCATTTGTGATCACTTCAAAATTAGAGATTTTGCGTCCGTTTGATTCAACTTAAAAAAAAAAGGATTGTGTTAAAAAGTCTAGAGATTTTTTTTTAAAGATTTCTATTTGTTTACTCCCAGTAAAGATCACTTAAAGAAAAACATGGCCAATAGATTTAGGCAAAAATGTTGTACTGACATTTTCATGAAGTCGTACATTATTTTGATAAAATCATATTTAAAAAAAAAAAAAAACCTAAAGAAAAACTTAAATGACAATAGTTTTTTTTTTTTTTGGTAAAAAAGTAGATTTTTTTCTAAAAATTATACAACAAACGCACCCTTCATAAAAACAAGCTTTTAACCATGTTAAGTTTTTTGCCTCTTTACTTTCGTATTTTCATTCCAAAAAATAAACGGAAATAGACCTTATTTCACCATTTCTTTAGGTGGCATTTAACATGGGAAAGACTAAAATTTTCCCACCATGGGAAAGTTTATTGTGACCTTTAGATCAAATCAAGAACACATCATTATAATACTCTCTCCACACTAAATATTTTTACACACTTCCACATCACTGTTCTGAGTGTTCTCTCTCTTATTTCCTATATTTTTCCTCATCACATAATATCAGTAGATCTGCAATTCACACCTCTCACCACCTGCTGCTTTAAACCTCATTATCTTCAACTTACTATCTTCAACCTCCATGAAACTACAACACATTTCCATCTTCATCTTGTTGTTCTTAAAAAAATTTGAAAAATAAAAAGAAAAAAATATTAAAATTAAAGAACAATTCAAAAACAATCTCCATGTGTTGCAATTGAAAAACCATGGTGTTTATAGAACCCGGAATTAAAAACAATATTCTGGCTTCAATCTAATTAAAGAACTCAATCCTCTGTTTATGTTTGTTTTTGTAATCTCAATTTCTAAATCAGAGTTTTAGTTGAATGGGAGAGAAAGAATGAAAGGGAGAATATGAGGTTGTTTCAGCTGTTGGATAAACAATTTTGCCCAAATCCATGAGTTGTGATTTTTGTGTTCTTTTATGAATTGAAAATGAAGACCAAGATGGAGAGATGAAGGAATACCGTGGTGGTGGTGAGTGCAAGAGAGAGAATGATGGTGGATGATATTGTGTGTGCAGACCATCATAAAATATATGCTCCTCTTTAATCTAATGGTAAAAATAAACTTTCCCATGGTGGAAAAATTTTAGTCTTTCCCATGTTAAATGTCACCATTTCCATTATATCAATTGCATTCAGACATCATTGATGCACCTACCCATGTATTAATTAAGTTCAACTATTGTATGGTGTATTATTTAGATTTGAAATACGAAGACAGATCAAATTTCCAAGCATAACAATTTCTGTTTTTTAGTTGATATTTGAGACTGAAAACTGCTATTAGAATCGATGTCTAAACACTATACCAAAATTCATATCCAAAAAGGTATAATTTAGTGAACAATGTACCAAAACTGAAAGGGGTGTCAGAAAAATGAAATGAAAAACATTTCTTTTTTGGGATTGAGGGTGAGGGTGTCAATTCATTCCTGAGATGTGGCCTCATTTGTTGAGTCCACTGGCTCAGCTTCTGCTGTCTCATCAGCCTTGTCCTCTTTCTTACCTGAACAAAAACACAAAGCATCATTTGTTAAGCAAGAAATGTGACACCTATAGTATTACATCATATGCAAATTCCATGCATTTCAGAAAGCATATGATAGAACAAAAAAAAGAATAAATACAAAAGCGACATGATGGAACAAAAATAGGCATTGATTTTTTTTTTTGGTACAAAAATAGGCATTGATACTAAAGCAACATGATAAAACAAAAGCAACATAATCTATTCCAAGCCTACCTTTTTTCTTCTTTCCGCCACCTTTCTTCTTTGTCTTTGTGCCCAAGGCTAGCCATGCCTTGATCTCGGGATCATCTATCGTTTTTGTGGGCTGCAATTCTTGGAGTGGATGAGATGTGACGCGGTCCGATCCATTTGGCATTAACAAGACCGTGAATTTGATGTGTGCAACAAAATCACCTGATAAGGAAACAGTATAGCAAAGTTTAGGCTCGTAGGAACACAATTCAATTGTGGAACTGTTCATGTTATTGCCTATAGAAAAATTACCAGGCTTTTCATGCAGAACAGGATATGGCTGCAATAGCTCATGATTCATACATTCCACTAAACCAAGGCGAGCTCTTTTCTCCTCCAAAGCCCTATAATAAGAGTGTAATTGTAAGTGGACATATAATCAAAATCGGAACTTAAACTTGATGACATCATTAGAATTGAACTAAGTAGAGTTACCTAGCAGAAAATGGCATGATTGGAAATTTTTGGCTTATTTCACTGAAAATGAACCGAGATGCTTTCATCTTCAAGTGATAACTCTTGTCAACAGCCCTCTTATAAATAGTTGTCTGCTTCTCATCCAATAACTTAGGCTGCAAGGGATTGAAAATATTAGTTCAATAATTCATATGGTGCTACATCATGCTGAAAAAATATTAATGAAATTAATCCTACCTTGCCTTCTCCAGTACTTGTCACTATATCAATTGCATAAACTTCATTTTCCTCGAACTCTGCATCATCAACCCTTGTATCCGGATTAGAGATACTAAGTACAACCTTGTTACCGTCAATCACAAACTGCTTCAATTGGTGGCTTAGAACACCCTCCACAATTTTACAATCATAGGCAGCAGCAACCTTTTGAATTGCATCAGATACATCCTTGTTCTGTCAAGAAAAGTATTTGAAAATATTAATACACCCTACTACAACTCAGGAAATTTGTATGTATGAATGTCGAAAAAACAAATTCTCACACTTCGCTACATGCAATTGATATGTAATTGTTTAAATATTGTACCATGTTGGCTATACTAGAAAATTGTACTGACTATATAAATCAGAACATGAAACCAGTTCCAGCCATTCAAGTTTCGGCAACAGGGAAAAAGAGGAAACCAATATGGTTATGATCACCTCGGCAAAGTTGCCAATATTAATGTTTTATGATATGTAAGAGTATCAAAAGTCAAAATATACAAAAGATAAGCTTCATTATGTCATCATATTTAATCTAAAAAAAATTAAGAGAAAAAAAATAACTTGAAGCATGACAAGGTCAATAGAAAACACAACCAAAGGGAAGTGGGTATTTATGAAACAAAGGATGAATGATTCTCTATCAGTGTAACTATGACATAAACAGGCTTCATTGGAGTTTATCCATAGCCTACGATGTATTCATCATATAGAAATCAGTTCATCAAATCAAATTTACAAAAGTTAAAAAGTAAAAAAACCAAGATATGTTGGCTGCACTAGAAAGCTGTACCGACAATATAAATCAAAACAGCATGAAACTAGTTCCAGCCATTCAAGTTTTGGCAACAGGGAAAAAGAGGAAACCAATATGATTTTGATCACCTCGGCAAAGTTGCCAATATTACAGTTTTATCATATATAAGTATCAGGAGTCAAAATATACAAAAGATGAAGCTCCTTTAAATTAAAATATTTAATTTCAAAAAATGAAGAAAAAAATTGCTTGAAGTATGACAAGGTCAATAAAAAACACAAAGGAAAGTGAGTATTTATGATACAAAGGATGAATAATTCTCCATCAGTGTAACTATGACATAAACAGGCTTCATTGGAGTTTATCCATAGCCTATGATGTATTCATCATATAGAGACCAGTTCATCAAATCAAATTTACGAAAGTTTTTTGTTTTGAAGGAAAATCTATGAAAGTTGTAAAGTTAAAAAAAAAATATGTTGGCTATACTAGAAAATTGTACTGACTATACAAATCAGAACATAAAACTAGTCCCAGCCATTCAAGTTTTGGCAACAGGGAAAAAGAGGAAATCAATATGATTTTGA
Organism: Medicago sativa; assembly: GCF_051527215.1. Taxonomy (NCBI): domain Eukaryota; kingdom Viridiplantae; phylum Streptophyta; class Magnoliopsida; order Fabales; family Fabaceae; genus Medicago; species Medicago sativa. The sequence continues at coordinate 15,210,225 of NC_140752.1, forward strand.
TCACCTCGGCAAAGTCGCCAATATTACAGTTTTATCATATGTAAGTATCAGGATTCAGGAGTCCAAATAGACAAAAGATAAAGCTTCATTATATTATCATAATTAATATTGAAAAATGAAGGGAGAAAAAATTGCTTGAAGTATGACAAGGTCAATAAAGACGCACCCAAAGGGATATGGGTATTTATGAAACAAAGAATGAATGACTCTCCATCAGTGTAACTATGACAAAAACAGGCTTCATTGGAGCTTATCCTAGCCTATGACGTATTCATCATGTAGAGATCATCTCATTTAATCAAATCCACAAATATGTTATAAAGTAAAAACCAAAATAAGACAGTTTTGAGAGAGACTGAAAAAACTGGGGAAAATGAAACAGTTCAGACTGAGATTTTTTTCTACAAAGACAATCACAAAAGAAATGACATATCGCTTTCTACAATTTCAATCAAAAAAGAGGTGACATATCGGTTGAATAAAATGTACAAAAGGATTTGAATGACAACCAAGTAATCTGAAATGAACAAAACAAACAGAACAATGAGCTACATATGTCAGCTGAGAGGACAAGAAAAGACGCAACTTTTGTGGTTAAATGGTTGATGCAAAAGAAAAAGAAAATCTATAAATGACCTCTATCAGTGTAACTATGACAATAAAGCCTCATTGGATTTAATCCTAGCTCATGATTAGTTTTCATCATTTAGAGATCAAAATTCCCAAGGCAAAGGTATCCCTTCAGATGCAACAAACAAAGTAATCTACTTATCTTTCAATTTTAAAGTGCCATATTGACACTGACTTATAACCTATCTACATGTGGAGCAGGATGAATGCAATAAAATCAAAATTACTTCAATATAATACATATAAATGAGGGAAAAATCTTACAATTGATTACCTTCTTTCCTGGCCTTACAAGCCTTAAGGCAACCTCAGCAGCAGTGTTTGCAGCCGCAATGACATCTGCTGCCCGTCCAGTAACCGGACCTTCCTGAAGAACATGAGTGTGAGCCACAGCAGCAATGAATCCATCTATATGACAAGCCAAATCACTGCAACCATTGAAAGAAATGCATCATTATCAACTTTCAAATGATAGCCGAAACCACAGGGTAATCACAAAACTAGCTCTAAAATCTTACATTTTGACTATATCGCCTTCTTCCAACACTGTCTCATCACTGGCTAGAGGAGAGAAATGGCAAATTGTGTTGTTAACAGAAATACAGGTCGGGAAAGCAACACCTCTCTCTATCTTCTTCTTCACATTCTTGTACACGTTACTAGTTTGCCTTCACACCAATAAAAGAAAACATCATAAGCTAAAAACCATTTAAATAATATTAACAAAACTAACATAGCAATTACAACAATCACACAAAAACACCAAATACAATATTTCTTTATACAATCAACGGTTATTATCACGGTATGCATCGCACAGAATCTTAATATTGAAATTACAAGAAAGTAACTAGTCGACAATATACATAAAATAACCTTCACAGAATCTAAATATTGAAATTACATGAAAATAACTAATCGACAATATACATTAAATAACTAATCGAAAATATACATTAAATAATGTATGCTGCACGTGAGAGGATACTAGTTATATAGCAATATAAACTTACTCTCTAATAAATGAATCTCCTTTCTCGCAAATGTCGACAACCTTGGCCTTCGGTTTACATTCCGAAATAACTAACTTCAAAGCCTCTGCATAACAAACAAATCCAAAAAAAAATAAGTAAAAAGTAAAATCATCTACATTAAAATGCACAAAAACACAACAAACAATGAAACCCTAAACTAATCGAGAAATTAAAAAAACAAAAGAATATATTCAATTTATGCATCTGATCTATGAATTTACAAAAACCCATTACGAATTTGCAAATAAAAAAGACAATGATATATTCCGAAAATAAGTAAAATTAATAATGAAACCTTAAACTAACCGAGAAATGAAAATTAACAAAAAAAAACATAAACCTAAGCTAAATTCAATAAATTTAAGCATCCAATTTATGAATTAACAAAACCCATATGGAATATGAAAATAAAAAAGAATGAGAAACAATACATACTGTTAACGATCTCAGCTGCAGTTTTGTATTTGGTTACAACATCAGGTGAAGTGAGATCCAACTCCTTCTCCTCCCTTTCATCATCCGACATGGTGCCTCACTTGTTCAATCCTTGATGCTCCTGAAAAACCCAGATGAAAAATTCAAACAAAAATCGTAAAAATCAAATTTTTCCCCAATTGGGTATCAAAACAATGAAGAATTGGAGCATCACTTACAGTTGAAAAATGAAAATGAAGAAAATGAAGAGTAAGGAAGAAATGGGTTTTGCGGCAAAGATTCGAAGAAATGAGGGTTTGTGAAGTGAAATTAGGGTTTCATTGAAGAGGCAAGTTTTGGCTCTATGTACTCTTCGTGATCAAAATTGGTGACACTGCAAATTTTATTTTATTTTTGTTGAAAGATGGTGATAGTGGAGATGTATGTGTTTCTTTTGGACAAACACTGTTTTTATTGACAAAAATTGACTTAGTTTTGATCTTATGCATACATACATGTTTTTTTTAATGATATTCCATGTTTTTATTCAGTTCAATACTCATATTAGTACTGACAAAATGTACAAAAGAGAAATTTTCTCCTTACAGTAAATGATTGTCCTAAACAATAAATATTTTTTAACACGCTCTTTGTTTGCAGTATACATGAACAAAAGAATGAATTTTTTTAGGGTTGGATCATTTTTCATGGGTGGTAAGATAGATTAATTTGTCTCACTTTGCATAACTCGTTTAGAATACGGTGGGACATATTCAATTGAATAGGTGGGTTAAAAATACTACCATGTTACGTCCCTAATTGACAGGTTGACCTGACAATTATAAAAACACAATAAAAAAATAAATTGCATTGATATTTTTACGGATTCACCCATCAAATGAGGGAAAAAGTTGCATTTTCAAAATCATGATCTTGCAAGTGGGTGCGTCTAAGATGCACCTCAAAAATATGTTTGATTTTTTTTCTGCATTTCAATATATTTTTGACAAAACTGCACATGTGATCTTTTAAGTTTGTCCATTTAACAGGATTGATTCTTTTTATATTTTGAGTATTACTTTTCCCACCCTATGCCTTTCCTCGCGCGCCCTATTTTTTTCCAATTTTACCCCTTGTTCGGATTATGTTTTCCGGATTTATTTGCAGATATATCCGGATTATATAATCCGGAATAGTGTTTTATTAGAACTTTTCCAATTGTAAGGTCTACAATTCGTAAATGAAAATGCAAATAAACTAAAAAACATAAATAAAAAGACACAAACATAAAAACAATTCATTTTATTAATATATGAACAATACATTACAACAATTTTCAAACTTTCAAGCTTTTTAAGCTTATTACATAATATCCTAAATCTATTTCTAATGCTATCCTATTACATAAGCTATACCAATGGCTCCAGCTCTAACTCCAGCCACTGATGAAGAGAAATGAGGGTGGGAGGAAAGAAGATGGTGGAGAAGAAGAAAATCTGTTGGTGGGGAGACAGAGGGGGCACAGGGGCCTCTAGGGAACAAGAGACCATGATGGTCAACATGACACCCAGACAAACCCACCTCAGATTCAGACTCACCCCCACCCTATTGACCGATCATATGAACCCTGATGCTTTTCCAAAGAGGCCTCTTCCTATGAAAGGCCAACGATGGAAACACATCGTTGTAGAAGAGGAGAAAGAAGGTGTGAGAAATTGTGAACTTTTGAAGCCCATTTATAGGGAGGGAGGGACCAAAAATGTGTTTGAAGGCAATAATGACAGTCAAAAAACGTGTAAAAACACGTTTTTACACGTTGACCACCGCCCAAAACGTTTGAAAAACGTTTTCTTTGTGGTGCAGACCACCGGCCTAAAGCTTCTGCTGCAGTCCGGAAGATATAATCCGGACTACACATGCATTCCGGATAACGTATTCCGGAAAAAGACGATAATGGGGTGTCCCAAAGTGAAACTTGGGACGTTGTGTATGGTGAGGGTTGGTTCGGATTGTATATTCCGGATTGCTTCAGCATTGGATTCTTCTGTGTGGCCTGCATTGTACCTACAATTTTTGTGGTCCACAACGGCCAAATACCTCTATAAATAGGGGTCCCTGTTTTCATTACAAGTAAACTACACCAGAAAAAAAAAAAGGAATTCCCTGGCTTTGATCCGAACACCAAGCTAGCGGCAGTCTACTACAACGGTGGAACACCACCCCATCTGTTTAGGATTCGCGACGATGTCACCCTATCTGGGCTGAAGGATGAGCTGGATCAAATCAACTGTCAACTCAACCGCAGAGACACGAGGAGGGTGGTCGGTGTTGAATATCGATGTCCATTGTCCGACTCAGCCGGATCTCTACGCTTCAGCCGGATGAAGCTCACAAACGATGACGACGTGAGAACCATGTTCTCTGTCTTTGGTCAGCACAGCGCTAGAGGACCGATTGAGTTGGACGCTTCGTTGGTTAGATCTGCTGAACAAATCCTGAAAAGTTTGCACCGGCCCAGGAATTACAAAGAGATTAGGGCTCTGCTGGAGGGACCAGAGGAGGAAGAAGTTTGTTTAGATGATCCGTGATAATGTGTTATGTTTTAATTAACCACGTGTTTTATGTTGTTTTAATTGCGTGCTAGTTATGTGTTGTTGAATTAAGTCGTTGCTTTATGTTTTAATTGCGTCTTTTATTGCGTGTTAGTTATGTTTTTATTGTTTTAATTTCATTTAATCGATAAAATAACCCAATATATTATTTTCGGATTACACAATCCGGAAATACATAGGGCGTCAGTTCATTCCGGATAACGTAATCCGGACCTATTCAGCATAGAATTCTTTTGTATGGACCACATTGCACTAAGATTTTATGTGGTCCAAAACATCCAAGGACCTCTATAAATACACCCTCTCCGGTTTTGATCTTCAATACCAGCAAAACACACAAACACACCAAAGCAAACCATGCAAATTTTTGTCATCAAGCTCAGGATCTTTCTAATGCTGTCGCGAATGGATGATTTAGCTCTCTATTTGACGGCATTATGAAGATCCTGAGCATGCTGTCAAAAATATATAGATAGTCCTTCTAGATTTACAAAAAAAAGTTTGGTATTTATTGTTATGAAAACTATGATTTGATTGCATTGTTCATAAAAAGAGGTTCTTATGAACTCGATCATGTCGGCCTGCCGATCGTAACATGTCAGTTGGCAGGCCGGCAAGATCGAGTTCAAAAGCTCATCTTCGAACCACCTTCCCAAAAGATTCATTATTTATGTTATTCTGGTGCCATTCAGACTATATAATCCGGAAACACTGCATGTGTTTCGGATTATATAATCCGGAAGCACTCAGTAACAACTTGGCCAGTGACGTTTCACCAAAAGGTTTGGCCGGTTAGTTGAGTTTTAAAGCGTTTTTTGGACGGTTTTGAATGAAAAACACTTTTTCTTTGACTTACAAATCACCTAGTACTTGTTTTAGGCTATAAAAAGGCTTGGATCTTCAACATTTTCCTTCATTCTTCTTCACATCCTTTCTTACATTTCTTCAAAAAATTTAAGTTTTTTAGGTAGCTTTTAGGAGTGTTTGTGGTGTCATGGTCATTGTTGACCGTTCCTATGAACCCTGCAATTGCATTGCAGCTTGTGTGGGGTTCATATAACGGTCAACAGAGACCCTTGACATCAAAGAAAGACACAAAATATGAATACCGTATTTGTCCGGAGTTTATGTTCCGGAAAAACTAACAATCTGGTTCGGAAAACATAATCCGGACCAGGGGTATTTTTGGAATTTTTGCAGGGCGCGCGAGAAGGCCATAGGGTGGGAAAAGTAATACTCTTATATTTTTCGCGTATTGGACCTTTAAGTACCAAAGGACCAATAAAATGTTGCTGAGTTGGCAATGCCAAATCTAATAGTTGTAGGAATTTAATAATCATAACATGAAATGTATAGTGTTTTTAAGGCTCGACGCTCCTTTAAAAAACCGAGATGGTGAAATTGGTGGCTATTTAACTTACGTGAAATTGTTATGTGAGTTGTGTGTTCTTGGCATAAAATACAAACAATGTCAATGGTTCTAAATAATATCATTATACGAATTTTGCATTCATAATGCAAAATATGATAAGTGTTCTCGAGAATTGATGATCCTTGATGCTATCAAAATATGTAATTAATCTTTTAACTTTCATGATGTATAATAGAAAGGGTTTTTGAAGATTTTTTTCCACTCATACAATGACTTAATATTGGATTCTTCAAGCGGAATTGGGCTAAGAGGAGGAGGAGATGTCTAACGATGAAGATCTCGTGGATAACAATAAGGAGGAGGATGAGAATAGTCTGATGGTGGAAGAAGTACAAATTAGGGGGTAAGATTGTCTAGCATTTCATTTAACTTATAAAAAAGGAGAACTGTATCTATCAATCCTCAAAAATAAGGGCTATAGTCAATATGTTGGGAATGAGAATATGAAACAAGACGTCGAAGAATCGACTAAAAGAACTATGTGTAAATATATAGTCGATATAGGAGATGACTGCTTTCTAGTAACCTTTACTAGTAAAAAGGATCAATATCAAACTATGTTAGGTGGTTATGGTTGATATATGATCATTATCTCACTTTCAGGGAATGGAACCATAATTTCAACACTTTCGATGATCATTTGGAGAAGGTAGTAGTACGAGTGTGGTTTTTCAGCTTGCTAATCGAGTATTTTGATGCGAATGATGTGACCTTCATTGCCAATAGGGTTGTCAGAATGATGAAAGTTGATAAAAATATGTTACGACAAGAGAGAGAGAGAGAGGGAGAGAGAGAGAGAGAGAGAGAGAGACAGAGACAGAGAGATGTAAGACCTTGAGAGAGAGAGAGAGATAATACTTTTCCTTTCCTTTTTCACCTTTCCTTTTTTGGTCATCTCTTCCGTTTTGCAAACTCTTGCTATGGTTCTTGAATACTTTTGTGCTTCCAATTTCTCAGTTATCTCAAAAAAATTCATCCATTCATCAAACTGGATAAATTATCCTTTTTTTCCTTTTTGTGTTAGTTAAGCCTGTAGCCGGAAAAAATGTTCTTAGGTTAAGTACCTCATCTGATTATTTGATCGAAGCTATATTTAATGAGAATTGGACGGATGTTTTGTCCTCTTCTTTCACATAAATATACAACTTAGGGTTTGGTCCTTGTGTCGAGTTGTTCGAACCGAATAAAAAAAATTGAAAGGGAAATAAGTGGGTACTCTTGGGTAGATGAGAGTGTAATGAAGGCTAAGTTATCATATACCTGCATAAATTCTATTAAGTAATTTCTTGCTTCTCTCCCTTTAATTAATGATCCTTACGGGTTGAAGGATTTTGATTTTCTTCCCTGTACCGGAGCCGATTGTGTCTGTTTCAGAAGGATATGGGAGGATTCTTTAGACTTCACCAATTTGATACTATATGTTTATTCAAATTAGAGCAATGCCACTATCACTCCTTGATAGAATTATGAGAAATGAGATAAAGATCATGCCTCCTCCCTATGAACTACCCTCTGGGACGGTCTTGTCCTGTGATTTTTTTGTGCTTTTGACCAAATATAATAGTATGTGCTTGACCCTCTCTTAATATTATTATTGAAAATTTTCGTTTGTGCACAATGGTGAAGTTTAAAAGAAAATCGGGCAAAAGGTGTGAAAGCGTAGATGAAAAAATTAAGTTGTAAATTTACCAAAAAAAAAAAATACGACAAATTCATCAATATATAAACGAATTAATATGGCCACATAGTTGATATAGAATGACCTAAAAGATAAACAACTTAAATCCTACTAAGAAAACAAACATTACAACATTTAATTTTTGTTGAGCAATTTTTTAATTAATGTTGTGAGTTAATACACAATTTTCAAAGAGAATCATTTTAGAAATCTACTGAACCTTTTGAATGCATGCTTTGTTAATTAAATAAAATTAAATTTAAATTAAAAAATAATAATTTTGAATATTAGATATATCTCACACAATTGATTTTCTCTCATGGTCATGAATTAAACATGACTTTGGAGTAATTTATTTCAATCATAAACTATATGCACGAATAACTAATATATCTTGCAAAGAAAACATATATGTGTCTCATTTTTCATGTATTCAATATGATTTTTGGAGTCTTTTATTTTAATCACAAACAAAAACATCAACTACATGCTTGAATCACCAACCAATATAAATGTATATTTCTCATTTTTCATGTATTAAATAAGTCTATTTGAGCCATGCATGTCATGTGAGAATAAATAGTATAAGTCTATTTGAGCCATGCATGTCATGTGAGAATAAATAGTATATATGTTAGAAATACCAAGAGACTATCAATTTTAACTCTTATTACATTTATGTATATTATGTTTATATGCTGACCATTGACAAAGTATGTTGATGTAGATCTTAACACATTTCATTTTCTCTTTCACAAGTGTTGATACTTTCTTCTCTTTTTTTACTATAAGTTGAGGAATTGGAGATATTTATTATTTCTTCTGAAATATCAAATTTGGCATGGGCTTGTTTGGTGTGTAGGATAGGATAGAGAGAGAGAGAATAACATAAAGAGTTGGATGAGAAGGTGATATGATAGACACTTGTTCATAAAGTCTTGTATTTAAAAATTTAAACTCATTGCAATCAAGAAAGAAAGACAAATGCCAAGTTGCTTAAAAGATATAATTCTTTAACTCAGTTTATTTAGACTTATCACATCAGCACTGATATAGACATATCTACTGTGACTTGAATTCAATTCCAAAATTCTCTAATTGGTATATTGTACATTAATTTCACTGCAAATCTTCAATAAATTTGTATGAGATTTTACGTCCCCTAATCTAATTTTAACCATCAAAGACAAATGCCAAGTGCAAATTCTGAATTCATAAGTTGATTCCTTGCATGTTTAGTCTTTCCTTCACCTCATTCTAGTACAAAGTTTAGTTGTTTCACACCATTTCAACCAGAAAAATAATGCTCCAAGTATTTTTAGACTTGAATCATAGACAATTAACCATGTTTAGCATCTAATAATTCCAGCTAAAAGTTAATCTATTGAGTAGACCAGAACAACAAAGGTACTTATCTACAATCACAAAAATCATTTTAGCTTTTCCTTGATGACCATTGACCAAACAGGTTCAAAGGTTAAGGAAAAAATTAATGGTGTTAACATCCTAAATCAAGGATAGCTACATTCGTTGGAACTATGACCATAAGAATCTGTTGCAGCAACTGTAGCAAGTCGGCCTGCGTCATTCTTCAAACTCCCTCATTAACAATTCTCCTGATCTAAGCAGCTCTGGTTCTTTTTCTCTGGAAGCAAAATATAACGCAGTTAATATTTCTGATAGATAGCAAAGTATTCAAACATATACATATAATATCTCATGAATATTCGAAGTGTTTAGCTCTTAAAAAAATGTCATTTGGACTTGAAATGTGATAATGCACAGACTTGTCATCTGTAAGATCTTTTTAGTTCAAATAAAGAGTAACCAATTGAAGATTTTGAAAAACAGTCTACAACAACAAATGTGGCTGTAACATCAAAGTCTTTGATGTCACTGCATGTGCATCGCAACCGCAAATGTGGCAACAGCAACCATATTTGATTGAAACTTTCCACAACATAAAATATCGCAACATAACCCTACCACAATTTTAAATCTTGGTTGAACTATCATATCGCAACACAACCCTACCACAATTTTAAATCTTGGTTGAACTATCATGTCATGGACTAACAATACCAAAAGCTTAAGTTGTTAAATCACATCAACAATTTTATACTTAAAAGAATTGAGTATATTTACCTGGGCTTAAAATTGTTATGCTTCTTGTGAAGGTATTTGTTACATTCGAACAATCAGAGCCTGGAAAAGTGAAAATTTCTCAGTAAATTGTGGGACAGGTCAAAATTAAGATAATTAAGAAGATAGGCAATTATTTTCGTTACCTTGTATGTTCATATTTTTCTCACATAGAGCTTCTACTGAAGTTGATGGTAGTTCCGGGATAACTTGATTATCATTTGAAACAATTGAAAAATCAACACCCTCACAAGAAAAATCCAGATCACTTAACATTTCAGCAAATGAGAAGTCTGAGCTAAAGGTATCAAAATTGGGGAAATCAAGGTCACATAAGTGAACTTCGCTGTTAGACTCTGATGTAGAAATCTTATTAGGCAATGATTTGTCAGAATCAAAGCTCTGAGGCATATCAGAAGAATCAAAATTCAACCTGCTTCTTACATGATCCCTCTTACTTGCCTTATCTGAATTCATTTTAACGGGTGAAATGCAATGACTACTCTCTATATAAGCCATTTGTTTTGCAGGGCTAACCATAACTCTCTTGGTTGAAATTACAGTGTAACAAGTAGATGTACCCACTACGTTGCTAGGTGCAGCCTGAGAAAGCTCGGGAGGGGATATATTTGTATTGCTGTGACTGGAATTTGTTCTGGGAGGTGTCTTTGGAACTTTTGAATTGGTTGGGATAGAAGTTCGAGCTGGATTGAATAAGCATTTCACAACACTGGATCCTTGAACCTGTGTTCCACTTGGTACACAGTTCGCAGCCGATGATTGAGTTGCAGAAGAAGGGTGATAAACTACTTGATGATTGACTGCTTTGTTTGATTTTGGCAGTGTGTCTTGACCTGAGAGTGAGGACAGAACAAATATTAAAATCAACGATTTCATGACACATATACATATCAGATGCACAAGCTAGGAGACGAGTACAACTATACCTGAGACAGGAATTTTCCTGCTGGTAGTGGATGATCTACCACGAGGTCTTTTAGCAATTGAAGGTACATGCTCCACTGCTCTGGTATTTTTTCTCTTTCTGTCAGATACACTCAAAACAGGTGTTTCAAAGCTTCCATTCTCTGAATTGGTGTTGTTAGACTGAGGCACTGAGAGCATATTTGATGTGGTCTGTGTCGCAGGGGAAGCAGCAGCAGTAGTAGGAGCACCTGAAAAGTCGAATGTTAAATCAGTTTTCATTTCAATTGAAACTTAGTCCTAAAGTGTGGTTTTGATAAATAAAAAGGGGTCAATTCCAGAAGTAATACTGAATTGATAACCATTCTTGGCTTGCAAAGTTGCACACTTCAAACACAACAGAAGAAAATTGTGACTAAGTGAAGATATGTACAAAATATGGTAAACTAACCCCCAAAAAACCTTGTATGAATGTTACGTAACTGTCAAGTACAAAATGTTTCATACATAAAAACACCAAATTGAACACCAAATTGACAGAGAAATTCATTTGATGATGTAAAGTTTATGACATTCTTTGTTTAGAATTACAGTCTGCAACCAACCACAACTAACACTCAGCCATAACTTTTAGCAGAACATGTTCACACATGATTTTGTTCTTTTTCATTGTTATTTAAATATCTTGTGTATCTTCAATTGATTATATCTGTAAGTACTACACTATTGCAAGAATTAATCTGCAATCACAATTCACAATATCAACCTTGAATGACGACACAATAGATTGCAATTCTCCACAATATCAACCACTCATCGGATCACAATTCTCCGCAATATCAAGAACCATAACACAACCACAGCTACAATTTAAAACCCTAAGTGTATAACTATGAAGCACGTACACTCCTCGGATTAGAGGTGTCCTAGGTTCAGACATGTGTTTGTGTCAGTGTTGTGTCCGTATTCGTGCTTCATACGTGTCTAATAATTAAGAAGCCTAACAAAAACATAACTAACATCACCTAATCAAGTAAACACAATCACACATAACCTAAATTAAAACAACATCATCCCAAAAAAATACTTATCAACCCTAATTAATCAAGAAAATGTGTTCTCACCAAGATTCGATTGAGAAGGAACTGCAGCAGGCACTCCATTCGCATTGGTCAACGGAATACTTTTACTAGCATTGTAAACATTCATAACATTCTGCACACCATTCAAAAACATCTGAACCCGGTTCTTCTCTTGTTCCATACAAACCCTTTCTTGATCCAACATCACTTTCTGCTCCTTCAAACATATATACTCATCAAGCATCTCACCTAAACTCATCAAACTCTTCGGCACCTAAAAATCAACCAAACCAAAAACAAACAAATAAATATATAAATAAAGATCCAATCTTTACCAAAAAAACAAAACGACCCATTTGAGTAAATCTAAATAAATACAAAAATTAACCAAAAGGGGTTGTAAAAAACTCAAAAGGGTATCAAGAAAACGACCCATTAGCGAAAATTGAATGAAAACAAGAATTAACAAAAAGGGTAGTTGAAAAACCTCGTTGATGGGTGAATTAGCGATGAAAGAAGAAGCTTCGATCCGAAACAATTTACGAGTTTCAGTGAAATTGTTGTCACAGAGGTATCTATCAACGATGAAAGCGATCTGGATTGGAGTGACTTTGCCTTTGCCGAAGGATTCAGGTTTCTTGGATTTGGATTGTTTAGCCATTTTTGTTGTGTTTGGTTTTTGGGTTTGAGATTTGGTTTTTGTCGCTATTGTGAAATGTGTGTTGTTATTTATTTAGGGTTTGTGAAAAGTTGAAAAGAGTGAAGAAGGAGGGAAGAAAGTGTGGTTGTGAAAGGCGCGGGAGGGTTTTTTTGGGTTTTGGTTTGAAATTTATTGACTGTTTTGGCGGAAACTACAAAACAGAACGTTGCTAACCGCGCGGAGTACTTTTCTTTTTGGTTTTTGACTGATTCACTATCTTTTTCAATTGTGAGAATAAAGGGGGAAAATATTATCTAGAAAATGAGAGAGAGGATAAGTAGTATGTGAGAGAGAATCTCCTCAATGATAAAAATATTAATGTACTCCCTCTGTCTGGATGAACTATTTCACAATATACATTATTGATTTAATATACTTTGACCATATTTTTTTTACTAATTCACAAAGATAAATAATATTATGTAAGATGTTGTTGGATTTGTCTCGATGAATATTTTTACAATATTAAATTTTCATAAGTTTTTTTTAATAGAGAATTGAATATATCAAAGATAAAACATATGTATTAGTACGTGTGTCGAGGAGGAATTAAGTTTTGAGTTGACTTTTTCTCCCTCCAACTAGCAACAGACCCGTGCTAAGCACGGGCCCGTGCTCCGCACGGGTTAGGCGTCAAAGCGAAGGCTACGCTTCAAAACGTATTGTAATGTTATATGCATTGAGAAAAATAATAATGATAAAGTTAACGTTAATGATAAAAGGGAAAATTGACCTTCATTAAGATTTTCTTAAACACAAGCATCCCCTTTAGTTTTTTAAACACACTAATCTCCCTTTTTTTTTCTATCCAATTTCATTTCAATTGCAAATACATAATTTAATTTCAGTCATTTTGATTTCATATATCTTGTATTTGTTTTCTCTTTTGGCAATTAAGTTGAATGAGGTTTTTATTCCCCCACAATGGAGAAAAAACAACAACAATTATTTTTACCACCAAATAAAATCAAACACCGACAATTACATAAAATAGTAAAAGAGAATACAGAAATGGGACAACTCTTCTTTCTTTCCTTCAGTTCTTAGGAAGTTTAATTTGCTTTGGTTAAGCTCTTCCTTATCTTAAATCAGCAGAGAATAGGATTTTGGTGGATGGACATTGTGGTTGTTAACTAATGAAAAGGAAATAATATTTGATATATCCATTTTATTATGTTAAAGTTTCAAAATTAAACACCTTGAGGAAGGTTGGTGTAATTTACTAATGATAAAATCATTGAAACAGTTATTAATAAATATTACAAAAGTGGTAGACTCATTAATGATAAAGATGTTGTTATGAGTCCGTGTATGAAATATACAACTATATTATTTAGTGACTTATTGATCATTTATCTCGTGTTTTTTATAGTATACTTCTAGATGATATAATAATTAATAATCTACAACAATGTAAAAAATTATTTCATAATATGACATTAAGATAAACAAAAAAATGCAAATTATTTTTATGAAAGAAGCAATCTTAACAATGTGTAATTTTGTGAAAGGTAGTTTTTGTTTTTTACAAATGAAAAGTAGATGTATGTCTTGTAATAAAATATTAATCCTGTGTATAATTTGCAAAGGAGAAATATTTTGTAACATTCTTAAAATTGTGTTATTTTGTGACTATCAATCAGATATAATCGAATAAATTTAGATGCAAAAATAGCTATCAAATGAGAAATAGTTCTGTATTTTTTCTTTTTTATTTTCTCACTTAAAATATTGTTCCTTTGTTTTGTTAAGTATCGACGTTAACTGTTTCTTCCATATATACTTTTTATATTATTGATAACTGAAAGTATTTATTAATGTTTTTTATTAATATTTTTTATACTAAATATTTAAACAATTGTCATTTTTCATTGGATTGCCTAAAAAAGAAAAATGCGTGGGAAGGTAGTTTTATTGCATCCTTAAAAAGAAAAACTCAAGAAGGTAGTTCTATTACATCCTAAAAAGGAAAAACTCATAGGAAGGTAGTTTTCTTGCATCCTGTTGCATCAAATAGACCCAGTGTAAGATAAAATCACATGAACGTCATAAAAATTATTTTTAGTAAATGTAAATTAAATATAACGTTTGTTTTTATAGGAAAAAACGATTTTGTCTTTCAATAATTTAGATATTTTTTTTAGAGATTTTATAAAATAACATTATCAATTTTTTGTTTGTTTATCGTAATAACAATCACTTCTTTAAAAAAATAATTTAATGTGTTTGGATGCAACGATATAGTATAGACTTTTTGTTATAAAATTATCTGCATCTTTTGATTCATATTTTCTCCCCCTCTAATTTTTTTTTTTTTTGAAAAGTTACTATAATATCTTTTTATCTGAGGTTGTTTTTAGATTTTTTGTTGATCATGGTTTTAAAATAAAAATTATAATAAACAGATATAATTCTCTTTAAAGTGATGAAGATTGCTCTTCTCAATTAAAAAATTACTCTTCCACGCCTAAAATGACCTTCAATACCCCCAGCGACACTTAACTTTCGTTCGCTCCTTAACATTCAACTTAGGAGCGAACTGTAGTTAACTGCCGTTAAGAGTATTTTGGTCATTAACTTTCATAATTAGAGAATATATTTAGTTGTTGTTTAAATACAACTCTATAAAAAAAAATAGGGTTAATTATGTTTCTAGTCCCTATAAAATAGTGACCTTGTAAGTTTAGTCCCTACTTAATTTTAATAGCATTTTTAGTCCCTATAAAAAAAATTTACTTATAATTTTAGTCCCTGCTAAAACAAAGTTTGATTAATTATCCTTAAACTCTTAAATTTTTGAACGATTTTTTTGAGACAAGATTAGAACACTATGAAAGGTTCGTTTACTAAAATTTAGAATTTTCTGACATGAAATAAATTAAATATGAATTTTTTAAAACGACAAAAGTTAAAGATAAAAAGTAATAAAATCTGGATGTAGAAATCAAATTTTGCAATAATTTTTTGCGGACGAACTTTTAGTAATGTTCTAAACATGTCTGCAAAAAATTGTTCAAAAATTTAAGAGTTTAAGCATAAATTAAACAAATTTGAATTGAGTAGGGACTAATACTCAGTGCAGAAAAACAAAATTAGGGACTAAAAATGCTATTAAAATTAAGTAGGGACTAAACTTACAAGGTCGCTATTTTATAGGGACTAGAAACATAATTAACCCAAAAAAATATTGTCACAAAATCATCTCAATATTTTAACAGTTTTTTTCTCTCTCTTCTAAATATGATCAGTTGTTACATAATACACAAATTGTTTAAAATATGCCGAAATGTCAAATGATTATGATGTGGAAAAATTGTGTTTTTGTTGATCTTTAATTTCATAACAGAGAAGGAAAAATTGTGTTTTTGCCGATCATTAACTTTCATAATTAGAGAATAGATAAATGAGAGATTTTTTGAAAAAAAATAAGAAACTATTTTGTATTTTTATTATAAATTTAATCAAATAATTTTTTTAAATAATTTAGTTTAATTATATACAACTATATAAAAGGAGTTTTTTGTTACAAAATGATCTCAATCTTTTAATAATTATTTTCTCTCTCCTCGAACAAAATACACAAAGTATGCTTAAGTGTCAAATGATTATAATGGGACAAAATTGTGTTTCTGCAAATCATCGACTTTCATATTAGAGAAAAAAAAGTGTGTTTTTACTGATTGTTAACCTTCATAGAGAATGAATAATTTAGAGAATTTTTGAAAAAAAATATATAAGAATCTACTTTGTGTTTTAATAACATCACATTTTTTTAAATAATTTAATTTGTTTAGATATAACTATATAAAAGAATTTGTTTGTTACAAAATCAACTCAATCTTTGGTGAGTTATTTTCTGTCTCCTTGAAATATGATTTTTTGCTACAAAAGACTCATAATGATTAAAATATGTTGAGATGAGATGTCAAATGATCATGATATGACAAAATATATATTTTTTTGTCATTAATTTTCATAATTAGAGAGAGATTATAGGAAATTTTTTTTTGTTTGGGATTAAAATTAAGTTAGTTAATTCTTTTAAAAAAAGATTAAGTTAGTGTGAAAATTTGTTTTCATCGGGTTAAGATTAAGTTTGTTTTGTTCTTTCAAAAAAAAGATTAAGTTTTTTTTTTTGCAAAGAAAAAAAGATTAAGTTAGTGTGTTTTACTTGAGTGAGTTTGTTTTAATTTGTTTTTTAGGAGAGAAAAATCAGGTGCGATTGAACCAAAAGACACAAAAGGATATAATTTTGATGACGTGTCAAAAAATTAAGAAAGGGCAAGATTGTATTTTTGGTAGTCATTAAGTTTCATATATAGAGAATAGATTATACTCATAAGTAAATTTCACTGTGTGGTTATTTTGTTGGTGTCGTTCAAAAATAATAAAATTTATATCAAGTGTTATATTTTTTTTTAAGATATTATGTTTGTTGGTTTGTTGGTGTTGTTGAAAAAGATAAGTATGGTTCTTTTACATTATTAAAATGTTAAATATTTATTATTATTTGTACTTTTTTTTTTGAGAAAATTTATTATCTATACTTATAATTTTAATCAATTTATTTGTAACAAGAAAATGTGGTCCAATTTGAGACATGTAAACCAATTAATTTGTAAGAATTTTTCTTATATTAAAATAAATCATCTACAAATTGACCAAATGTTGGCAGCAATAACGTGATAATGATCAATCATAAAATCTCTCCACGAATCCGTTGGAAAAATTCAATGCTCTTCCTTGTCTTGAGAGATAAAAGGTAAAGTCAAAGATTGCAAGCCACCTCTGAGTCTTGGAATAGTTTTGCAACAAATCAACTTACTATTCAAAAATTAAAATTTTGAAAGCCTTCTTTATAACACCCATACTAAATTTATCTAGAATATTTAGCATGTGCGTTAAACTTAGTATTGGATACATTAAAATTACAATAAAAAAAAATTTCTCCAAATAAATTATAGAATTACTTGTCTTATACATCTGAAAGAGTATCAATGACGTTTACAAAATACATGCAATGACAAGTAAAACATAATTTTCCAGCTTCTTCTGCTACTTCATCACGAAATGTTCAGCTTGCGCACCACCTGAGAATCTGAAATAAAATAAAAGGGATTGGGGTGAGACAGGATGTCTCAGTGAGTTCCACCTATCCTAGGTTGTAGGCAATCACAGGGAACCTAGGATCGCCATCTGTCTCTAAACTTAACCCATTCCGGGTTTATACTGTTTTATCATGCATAACTGAGCGATCGGGGGATAACTAGGATCGCTATCTGAATTACTAATATAATTCTAATACTAATGACAAAATCATAAACATAATCATAATGTCTGTCATATTATGTTAGAAATGTTAGCGTTGAACAAACAATATTATCTGAGTTGATTTTACGGAATAAACCCAGGTGGAGTAACCCCGGAATTTATTCCACTCTGACCGGTATTAATTTCCAACTGGCGGGAACCCAACTGACGGGGATACCGGACTCCTCTGATTATTGTGGGGCCATCCTCACGGATAGTGCCCGTTCCAACTGGCGGGAACCTTTCGTATCCAACTGGCGGGATAGCGAAAGCCACATTTTAAACATGTTTTAATATTGTAACTTGAACTGATTTTCTGATAACTGAGTTAATCCTCAACTCTACTACTGACGGGGAGATAGAGAGGAATAACTTATCTTAACTGATTTTCTTATAATAACAACATTCTGAAACTGGTAATAAAGACGTAGTGATTCTGTCTTTATTCTGAAATTAATTCTGATACTAACCTATTTAGGTTCTAGGCATATCGTTGTCATATGCCATTCCTAAAAGGTTATAAGATATTCACATATCCTGATAAAACTAACTTCGACTAATTAAGCCGAAATTCCATATTTAAAGTTCCTTATTTTCCAAACTTTGGAAATCTACCCATGAATTGCTTTCATGGCTAATTCGTTCTAAATGCATCTCTTAGGTCAATGTACAATAAATATGTAATGGCACCTAAGTTGGAGGATTGCATAATATTCTTTGTCACATAGTAGAAAAATATAATTCTATATCAATGTGAACATGTTTATGTTACCATCCATGTTGGAGGATCCTAGAAACAATTTTGGCCACATAGTCGAATAAAATGAATATTTCATATTCTAGCCAAGCAATGGCTATATTTATGTATGCTAAACCTTATTATAAAATCATTTAAAAAAATGTAACCAATTTTGGTAACCAAGGCAAGTGTTAAATTCTAATATTTCCTCAACAATTTTATATAAGTAAAAGCACTATATGCCTTGTCTACCAATTTCCCCCAACATCTACACTAACATAAACATATTCCTAATATAAAGGAAAATTTAGAATGAACTAGTAACCAAAACATGTGACAATTCTATTTTCCAAATTATATATATGTGTATATCAATCTTCAATTCAAATTCTATCCTCCAACCTTAGGACTAAAGTGGTATTGCACATTAACATAAGAAATATTAGAACAAAACAATGGGATTCTAGCAATGCTATAATTATGCCAACATATTCTAGTAATTCATAATCACATATTAACATTCTAATGGTATAGTTTACTACCCAAAGGTGGGTTTTCTAACTAAAGGAACTCACCTTGACATTTTTCCGAGGTCTCCATGCTGCTTGGGTCCCAATTAAGCTCCTAATGTGCTCCATAAGCACTTTTCTCCAAAACAACTTAACCACAACTTATGGCCTCTGCGTGTTCCGAATTCATTCCAAACTTCAACCGACACAACCAAACACCTATGAACAACTTTCAGGTCATTTACTCAGCAACTTAAACTTCAAAATCTCTTATTTTGCAATTTCCATGCCCAAACCCGTATAGCTTTTTCTGCAGATTTTCAGCACTAAAGTCCAACTTCTAATGCATTTTCTGAATTCATTTCTATTCCGAAGTACATGAAACTTATATCCAAATTGAAGGGAATTTAGCATAGAATCTAAATATCCAATAATTACTTAATTCCAGGTTACACATTCAAACCCGTGACGAAAACATCACATATATGCCATTCAAATTACGTCTCAAAAATCATGAATTCCAATTTAGTCACTTATAACCACATCTAGCGGTTAATTCACAACAACAACAATTCATCAAGTTGTTATACCACTTTCCCATAATAATTTCTTAAATCCCAAGTCTATAATTTCCATCCATTCTCCAAAAATTCAAACTTAATAGTGAACTCACCTTGAATATGATTCCATAGCTCCTTATGCATCAAACAAATCACTACCACAATCACCACAACATAATTGCATTCCTAAAGCATAGAATTGAACAATTCAACAAAGTAACATTAGAGGTGATGGTGGTGGAGTTCAACCCTCATATGAAAAAAAGAGGAAGAAAGTTTGAAGCTTACCTAGTTATTATTCCACACATGGTTGCTCCAAAAAGCAAGCTTAGATATTGGTTTCCTTGAGATTTAGAAGTTAAATGAAGAATTGGAAAAATGAGAGAAGAGGGGCGATTGAGCTAAATGGAGAAAAGGTGTGATTTTTGAAACTTGGCTCTTGCTTAAACCACTCCTAAGAACTCATATGCATGATTTTTGTAGTGATTCCATGAAAGATTGAATGAATTTGGAGGTTGGGATTCATGGTGGTGAAGGGTCGGTTATGGCTAGAGGGAAGGAGGAGAAAAATGTTGACTTTTAGAGAGAGGAAGTATGTAGAAAAATGTAGAAAAACATGGACTTTGTAATTTAAATAATATTGAATGGCAAAGTTACCCTTTTACCCCTTGCTAAAAAAAATCTCATGGATAATTTGAAAAATAGCTGACACAGATAAATGACAGTGTTGTTAAGCGGGATATTACATTCTTCCAAGAGTGTTTTCATCTCTAGTATATGCAATCGACATTGTCTGGTATATTAAAATTTAAATGGAGATGATAAAACTCAATCAACGCTTGCATTCGTCTACTTAAGCAATCTTCACTGTATTTGCAAATTATGCATATCAGTTTTAGATTTTATTGACAAATGACAAGGTCCTCTTTCCGTTAAGACTAATCAATTTTTGAAGCAATTTGGGATGATCTACAATCAATATTCTTAAATGCTACTTTCAATATCACTCGTCGTTTTGAGTACACTTGTCTGATTCAAAATGAACATTTAAACAATAAGCCTTATCTTCGTCTATGATGTCTAAAGCGCGTTTAATTCTAAATATATTTCATTGTAGTACACTCGTTCTTCTCCCATAAGGGTTATTGAATGTTCTTTACTTCTACAATTAGTTGTGATTTTGAGCACGGTCAGTTAGGGTACCGGACACAACACTTAAAGGCACCAACTTTTTAAATTAAATAACACGTATAATATGTATAAATACTTGGAAGAAATTTTCTTTAATAACATTTATAAATGACTAAATGAGTAACAATTTTTGGTTTATTTTGAAAAAAATGAATGAAAGACAAAGAAGAAAATTTAAAAGAACACATGAAGAGAAACAAGACATAAAAAATAAGGTTTAAACGCACTTTTTACCCCCAAAGTTCACAAAAGTTGCAATTTTAGCCCCTTTTAAAAAAATGGCAAAAATGACCCCATGTTTACCTCCTTTTGCAAGAAAAAAAGGGTTGTTCTTGTTATTGTTTGAGAGATAAAGTAAAGAAAAGGGGAAATTGTTGAAGATGAAAATTAGTTTTGATTTTTGGTTTTTAATTGAATGATTTTATGAAAATCAAAAGGTTGAAAATGAGGATGTTTTGCCTCCTTTTTCCAAAACTTTGATTCACGTGCGCCTTTTTTTTTTTTGCTTTTTGATTTATTTAATTTCATTTATATATATCTAGCATTTTTATTTAATTTTTAATTGAAAAAAAACAAATGTGGCGTGCCATGTAGGCTTGACCAAGTTAAAATTGACGTTTTGCAAAAGGGGCTAGACATGGGTCACTTTTGCCATTTTTTTTAAAAGGGGGCCAAAATTGCAACTTTTGCAAACTTAGGGGTAAAAAGTGCATTTAAGCCAAAAAATAATTTATGCTAAAAAATAATTTATGCTAATTTTCAAAGTAATGAATGCAGCAATTATAATTTACCAAAAAAATGAAACATTACAAAAATTTATATAATTATTTATGAAAAACTTGTTTTTTTTTTGGTAGTGAAAAAAAAAACTTGTTATTTAAAAGATAATAGATGCATCTACATTGTATATAAAGAAAATACATGAATTTGGTATGGTTTTTTCCATTTCCAATTTTACCCTTCATTAAAACTAGGGTTAATAGTGCTTTACCCCTTGTAATATAGGTCATTTCCGGTTTTACACCCTGTAAAATGTTTTTTTTGATTTACCCTCTTTAAAATATTTTTGTTTTGATTTACCCCCCTAATAGGTCATTCAAAAACCAATTTTTTATTTTTTTTTCAGAAATTCTGGTTTTTGAATGACCTATTAGGGGGGGTAATTCAAAACAAAAATATTTTACAGGGGGTAAATCAAAAAAAATATTTTACAGGGTATAAAACCGAAAATGATCTATATTACAGGGGGTAAAACACCATTAACCCTTAAAACTATCTTTTTTACTATTTTATCCTTCTTATAATATAACTTAAACTATCGATTAAAAAATAGTTAAATTCCATTAAAATATGAACAACCTCACCACAATAGGAAGAATGTTATCTATAACAAATTACGCAGAAAATAAGACATGTTGGGTTAGATTATTTATATTTTATAATAATTTTATATTGTTGATATCATTGAAAAAGATAAAATTTTATATTAGACATATTGTTGGTGTAATTTAAAAAGATAAGCATGTTGTTACAATCTAAAATGACAAACATTAATACATATAATTTTAATCAAAATCTAACTAATTTCATACAAAATATTGTTTATAATTTACATGTGTTAACGCAATAAAATGAACGAAAAGATGGATACATCGTGTCTATCTGAACGCTAATAATATATAAATGTAACGAGGGTTATAATTTACCATCAATTTATAGTTGTAACATATATAATTCTCGAAAAAAACTAACATATAATATTCATTATCACATTACATGTGTGACTCTAATTTTATATTTAATACATAAAGAATTTTGAAAAATGATCCAGAATTCATACATGAAGTTAGTTGGTGGTATTTTTAGTGATTGATATGTTTGTAGTTGGTTGACGGTATTTTGACATTTGATAAGCATGACTCTTTATTTGACATTTGATGTGAATGACTCCTAGCGTCATATTCAAAACATGAGAATGAGGTAAATATCATTTGTCTATGATTTATCAACTATGGAAAATTTATTTATTTTAATTTAAATTTAATAATATATATTATTTTTGCTTTAATCTTTTTTTTAAATTAAAACTGTAACAATTAAATTTCTAAGTCAAAAGTAGTATTTTCAACTTTATATCAAGAGTATCCCAGTTTTTTTTTTTTTAAGGAAGAGTATCCAAGTTTGATCTCTAGTTAGAATAATATTTGATATGTTTTACTTACCTCCTCATTTAATTTCATACGATCAAAAACTCGTTTCTTTAAAAATTTAAAAGATAAAATCAAACCTTAAACTTCTATCAAACTTTTAGAACATTACCACTCAAAATGGCGAACTTGCTTATTAATTTTTTTTTCCAAATTCTTTTAGATGGCGATCATGCCTTTATTTTTTTGTTAGTTAGGATTTTTTAATTAAATAACTACCTTTTAATTAAAATACAATTCATGCAAATTGGCAGAATATATCGAAAACAACACAAATTCAACTTCATTAGAGTTTTGAAATTGATGGATTTGGGAACAAACTCACAATATTCGAGTTAATAGTATGAAACGAAAAACGTCTACAAAAGACTAACAAAATCAAAGTGACCAAAATATTCATGTTTCCATATTTGTAACACCGACAGCCAAATTGTATTCTTAACGGAACTAAAATCTAAGCTAAGGTGTCAATGTGAATCATATGAACACTACAACAAGATGAGAAATCAAACAGTGATGCATTGAGATGATGAACAAAACAACACCACACTGATACGTCGAAATCATAAAAAACATGAAAGTGAAACCTTGACAGTAAGACGAACCAATTATGTGTGGTACCACTTATTTAGTTAAGTAGGGGAAAACAACGTGATTTTACACCCAAAAAATTAATCATTATCACATACTCCCTCCGGTCTCAAATATAAGAAAAGATTCTTTTTTTAGGTTCATTGAGTAGTTAATGTATCTAGTCTACATTGTAAAGCAAATACATTAATTATTCAATGAACCTAAAAAATGAATCTTTCCTTATATTTGAGACCGGAGGGAGTACTTATCTTCGATGAATGAAGAAGTTAGGTGCAATGTAAAGCTTCCCTCTAAAAACCAGGCTCCTCGTAGTATATGCTTTCACTCTTTATTGCACTATCCTATTTTCAAATAGGAGCACGTTTGTGGACATTTTATATCAGTGAACACAATTTGAGAGAAAGAACGAGATAAGAGATTGATGTGATGTTTTTAAACTGAGGGACTTGGTGGGATATATAATGATTTTCCTTCTTATGTTTTATATTTAACTCATGATTGATCCCTTCTCACTTTTAGGGTCATTACTTCAGCTATCCTTGTCCGAACTTAATCATCATGTGATAAATAAAAGGTCAAATGAACATCAAAGATCTTTTAAATCTAAGGCTTTGTATCAGACTAATCTGTTTAGTTATTTTAGTTCAAATTGTTCCTTTATGTCGGTAAAAATGAAGAAGTTAGTCATTGAATTTAGGCTTAAACGCACTTTTCCCTTCTAACTTTTAAAATGTAATGATTTTGATCCCCTGTTAAAACATAGTAGAAATGATCCTTTATATTTAGCCGCTTTTGCAAAATATCAAATTTTAACTTAGTCAACGCCTATATGTCATGTCACTTAAGCGACAAGGAAGCCATTTGTGCATTTTTCAAATTTAAAATAAATGAAATTGTCACGTGTGTATTTCTATAATTAAAAATAAATAAATAAAAAAGATAGAAGCATGTGATCTTCTTTTATCCAATTTCCCTCACTTCTTCTTCTTATTATTCTTCATGATCTACATCATGTGTTTTGGAACCAGAAAACAAAATCCTTAAAAAAAAATCCAAACCATAAAACAAAATTCAACGGGGCCAAAATCCTCAAAATTAGCTTATTGCAAAAGGGGCTAAACATAGAGATCATGTTTGTTGTTTTTTTTAATAGGGGTCAAAATCGCTATTTTTTAAAAGACAAGGGGGGAAAGTACGTTTAAGCCTTTACTTTATTTATTTTCTGTAACAAATTGATCTCCTTTTTATCCAAATTTATTATAAAAAAATGCTTACATGACCATTTAACGTCACGGTGGAAGGTCCAAAAAATATTTAGAACACTAAACATGATTACTTAATACATTGTATTCTTAATTTAATCTTAATTTTGCAGATGAATTTCATCAAAAAACGTTATAAATCAAGTAATCGATTTATTTTGTTCCAAATAAGATTGAACAATAAACCTATGAATCCTAGTTTAGAAAGAGGTGAATTTATACCTACCAACTTAACAATCTTATTTACTAAAGCTTAACCCTTGAAGCTAACCCTAACCCTAATATTTTCCCTTTTCTGAGCCATTGGATCTTGCATATTTAGGCGCCATTCAATTTTAGTCATTGATCATATTTCATATTTATCTCTTCTATTTTTCGAAACAACTATTTCATATTTATCTCTACTTCAGCTTATCCCCCAAGCTAACCCCAACCCTAATATTTTCCCCAAGCTACGATAACCGCACTCCGCTTCACGGTGCTTCTCTCCACCGCTGAATCCATGTCACGAGATGCATAATCGAATTCGACGTCGGATGTCAACACTCAAGATTGTTGGAAAAACACGGTAATTCTTATCTTCCTCTACGTTTTTCTCTTTCGGCGTGTTCGCACCGGCGACAACCATTGAAGGTTCATTTGCAGATCTAATCTTATTTTATGTAATGGAGTTGCTGCAAAACCCTTAACAGATCTCTTGAGAATGATGTTTATTTCAATGGTGGTTGTAGGTATTGAAGTGACAGTATAGCTTCCCATGGTTCTCACACTACCGTTTTTCGATTTTTCTTTAACAAATAAATGTAAGTGTTTGCTGGGGTTTGGTTTGTATATCAATTTTGGGATTTTCGTGCTGGGATTTTACCAATCAAATTAATTTTTCTTTTTTCCTGTGAAGGTTTAGTGGCAAATTAGCTTTAACAGTTAAGTACATGTTTCTGTTTACTTCCCTTTTAGTTTAAGGTACTTTACTTCTTCATTGTCTTTTTTCTTAGATCAGAACTCCCTCATATATGTTTTCGCTAATCAAATTAATGTTTATGTTTTTTCCAGGTCATATTTGGTTCGCTCCCGACAAAAATAATTGAACACGGATGAGCTTTTTTAATGTGGTACTCATAGATGCGCATGTTTAGATTTGTATATCAACATTTTTCTTTTCACCTTATTCCTATTTTACTACTAGAATTTTTTGACTGAGTTTGTCTTTCAAAACTGTTTTGAAATCCACTGTTGAAGAGAGAATATTTGGTAATTAATTCTTTGGTTATGTTAAGAACTAGATTATGAGCGTATGCAAATTTATGAAAAGTTGTTGGAAATAAACTGAAAACAACTTGAAAAATGATTTATAATAAGGGATGTGTTTTATGATTTTGTTGGTTTTGCCTATCTACTTTGAGCTAAATATTTTGCGACTCTCATTTTGACATGCTTCAATGACAATGTATTGTCATACGTCTCAATGGTGATGACGAGTGGTTCTACGGTGATGAAGATAGGAATTCCAAGAGGACAGTGTGAAGATGATTAGAAGCTTTGAAGAGATATAGTTAAAGACTATTTACTTTGTTGAATACACCAATGCAACTTTTAGAACCTGTCGGCGACAATTGGGTTTCCACCATTGAGGTAGTGCTGAGATCTGCTTCTCTAATGGTAGTTGAATTTAGAGCAATTTAATTGTTTACTTTTCTTTGATTTTTATTGTTTTTGCTGAATTTTATTTTTTTTTTTCCTTTTCAGATCCTATCAATAGCATTTATCCTTAGAGTGAGAAATTTTTTTGGGTTGACTTTGCAAAAACAGGTTCGTTTCTTTGGGTATTTGAATCATTTTGTGTTTTAATGTTTTCAATGGTCTTATTTTCATTAGTAAGCTTTGTAATTAACTAGAGTTGATGCTTTAAAAGAGTTTAAGAGTAATCCATCATAAGTTACTTTGAGCAATTTCAGACCTTTTGGCTATCTGACATGAGTGATTAATATGTTTACTCTATCCAAGCAACTGATTGTTATATTGCTTTCAATTTGAAACATGGCCAAGGTAACAAGGTTCTACCTCATATTTTATTTGTTATGACTTCCAATGCGTTTATCTTATTGCATTGATGTAGCACAACCAAAATCTGGATATAGTAAGAAAATAATTAGTGTGTTTCTTAAGAATTCCATTGCAACGTTATACTAATCTATGATGTTTGCATTTTTAGCTTTTTTCCTTTGTAACGATTCAACGACATTAAATCACGTTATCTCTAAAATAACAAAAAACAAGTTTATTTAGGGGTCTTTTTCTTCATATCATTTTTTTTTCATATCTTAATTAGTGACTGTGTGAGACAATGTTTTTTTGCTACTTAATTACTCACCATGTTTCATATGCCTTTCTGTTTCATTGTGTTGTTGCTACTAAAAAATCAGGTTTATATTTTGTAGCTCCTTTTTTTTATTTCTATCTTCTGGTTTGGATGGCGATAGAAATTAGTTCATCCTCCCTGACTATTTTGGTCATCTTGATCGTTGGCTAGGCTTTAGAGCATGATGTTTTGTCCCTCATTCATTGTTTCTTGCTACAAGTTCCTGTTTTTCTCTTTTCTCTTTCTCTATGACAATTGTTCTTTCCATATGCACATTGAAGGATCAAGTATCTTAGGAGGGTTTCTGATTGTAGATCCCCTTTCTTGGTGATCTGACACCGGCTTTAATAAAGGAAATCAGTTGGCTGCACATTTGGCCATTATTTGCTTGGTGAGTCCGACCCAAAAATATTTTGATGATCTCATTGTTGCCTTTAATCATGTTTCTTCTGTTTAATCTTCTTAGAGTCTTCCTCATCACAAATCAAATTTGGTTATTTCTTTGTTGAAAAGTATGCTTTCCTGGTGATATTTTTTCCTTTAAATTTCTTCAATCATGTTTGATTGATTAACTATTATGGAGATTTAAGATAAACATGATAGTAGGATGATTTGGTTTGATCATTGGAGTGGATCTCTTATCCTTTATAGATTCACATTCCAGTCAATAAAATAAAAAAAAGCTTGAATTGGTCTCTTAAAATAGGTCCACAGAACCATTCAAGAATATTCTTCAATTCATCACTTAGCTAAAATGAAGCACTGCTTTTACCTTTAATTGTTTAACATGCTCATAAATTTAAAACATTTTGATTGCCTTATTTTATTTTCAGGCCATTTTGACAGGTTGTAAAAGTCTTATTTAGTATTGATGTAGATTTATAGAACAAAGTCTACATTTATGCTTGTGTTATGATTTTGGTAGTAATTTATTTTGATTTCCTTAGTTTGCTTCATTGATAGAGATGTTAGAAAATATAATATCTCATTTTGTATATGCACTGCACCAAGTTATGTGACTATAGAATATATTTTAGTAATGATCCTCTGCACATGGTTCCTTCACTTCCTTTAGGGAGAGGAATATAAGAGTAATTCTATGATCAACATAATGTAAAAATTTCAAAGTTTTATTTTGTGAAATTTATTTGTATTTTTACCCTAAAACAAATCTTAAGGTCTTATTTTCACTCATATTTATAGTTCATTTCAAAGTCGATCAGCCAGAAATCAGTGCTTCTAATACAATTATTATTACAAGTTGATTCTTCTTAATTTTTTTTTATATGTAGACGAGAATGCAAGTACTGCTGTGTTTGTTTTATGAGTGTAGTTAGTGCCTCGAGAGTGTCTTTTGAGGTAATGCTGCTGCTGTCCTATGGTGTTTCAGAGTGCTTCGGCTGTGGGGTGGTCCATGTACCGTTTTTGTTGCTGCTGTCATGACAGAACAGCAGCTGTTGGTGCTGTTTTCTGTCTGTTGCACAGCATGTCTGCTGTTGTTTTGGTTTGGACAGCTGCTGTCTGTGTTAGGAGCTTTCCTGGGGCAGTTTTGGGTTGGAAGAGGCATAGCTATGTGATTGAATTTTGGTGATTGTAATTAGAGTTGAGAGTCATAGCTTACTCATGGTTGAAAATCATAGCATGCAAACTGTCTCTGAGATAAACTGTGCAGATCAATTGTTGTGAGGTGTAAAATGAATATATCGAACTATCACGTGCAATGCGAGGCTGAAGGAAACATGCACCTGGGTTGTATATCAAACAGATATAGGTGAGGTCTTGAAAAATATTATTCTTTACTAGATTTTGTTTCAAAATCTATTTCCCAAATCAAATTATTATTGCAGTGACTTAGGCCTATCAATGAAAGTAATTGTGGCAAAACCTGACTTTAGTTTAAGTTATTTTATTAAGATGTATGTATTGTTAGTTCCTTATTAGTTAGTTATAATTGTACTTTTCTCTATCAAAGGCATTTGATGTACACATTTCGAAATGAATGTTAATATACGTGGAAATCAATGGATAATGGAGTAGTTTTCTTATGATAGGGTTTGTTTTAATTTATTTTTTGCAAGTGGGTAAATACACACCTTTTCAGATTTACTTTTGATACATTAGTTGACATGTAATTTTTCTTTTAAAGTTAGTTGACATGTAAATATAGCCGTTGAAGTTGTCTTCAGGTTGAGTTTTCCATGAATGGGTTACAAATTCTACTAAATTAGAACAGAGAGATGAAGATCCTATCAAAAATGAAAACAGTAATGAATATTTTTTATATTTTTCAACTGTATGTAGCCTTAAATTTAAACATACATAATCCAAATTCTTACCATATTTTCTCTCAACAAAAAAAAAAAATCATACTTAAGCCATTAAATTTTAGTCTTTTTTTATTTTAAACGTGATGATAGTCTTTAAAATATCATACAATTATAGTTTGTATAGAAAAAAGGCTAACAACTTTAGGTCTCCGTTCCTCAATTGTGGAGTAATTTGAGAGGCTAACTACTATAGATCTCTATAAAAAAAATGCGGATATGATTTTTGAGTAAAATAAACAACTACGCATCTATTAAAAATGATTGACATTAAGAGTTAGGTTAAAGAAGTGATTTATTATTGATGGTGTGTGTAAAGATTTAACATGACTTTAATTTTTTCTTATAAAACTATTCTATGTTTCTATATAAGTCGATGATCATATCGCCTATTTCATCACATTGTTGGATTTTGCTGCAAGTTTATATCTACAATGAAACAATACCATATATTTTGTTGATATATAGATTAGCATTTACATAATTTCGTATCGACTATTTCAATGATGTATATTAGGAAAATGATTCTTGGACACCCAAACTCAAATCTATCTGCGGTGAGAAAAAAAATTAAAAAGAGTGAAATGATAGATGTGATAAGTTAATAATATGATATAAAGAAATATATGGGAAGAAAATGTGTATTAAAAATGAAGGTGTGAAGACATAAGTTGTCTATATAACTTATGAACTTCACAAATAAGTTTTCAAGTGGAAGGTGGAACTCGACCTCTTAGATTAGTCGACTCATGAACCAGATACCAAAATTTTAAAAAAATTTATAAAATTTGTTTAGAAATATTAAGCATATTAAAATATAGTTTTTAAATGCCACTCAAAGGTTCCTTCAAAAATAATGCCACTCAAAGGTATATAAAGATGCTTTTAAGTTCTTTTATGTGTTTTTAACAGCACGGGTCAAAAGTCTAGATGGGTTGAAAATAATGATGAAGATGGTGATGATACTGACGTGACTTCAAATGTCGTCTATAGAAAAGTAGTATTTTGTAATGTATGATAATTAATGTAAAATGTACGGTTTTCGAACTTTATTAACGTCACTATGAAATGACTAATGTAATACATTTTTATCATATGACTTATTACACTACAATTCTAATGTACGATATTATTTATTCATGTTTGTTTAGTCGGTAGGACCCGTGCATTGCACGGGTCGATGATCTAGTAGACATTTACATAAACACTTTTTAATTAGTTTGATGGAAAGAGAGTAACGCTAAACCTAAATCACCCCATGATGCATATGGCCTAAATAAAAAGAGAAAAAATATTTCATACATCCCAAAATAATTTATTTACTCGGTTATTTCACACATATTAAAAAAAACTATATAAACAAGGGGGGGGGGGGGGGGGGGGGGGGGGGGTGGGGTTCGTCTCATTTTTTTTTCACACTTCCTCTCTCTATCTTAAAGTATTTGCACTTTAAAATGTTAATGTAATATTCATCCCCCCTATATATCTTTATTTATTGATCTTCGTTTTGGCATAACATTTTTACTAGTTATATAATTAATAAAGGTGACAACCGGTAATATAGGTTATTACATTACATCTATCCCCGTAATTTACTAGCCATCTTTTCACACTTCCTCTCTCTATCTTAAAGTATTTGCACTTTAAAATGTTAATGTAATATTCATCCCCCTATATATCCTTATTTATTGATCTTCGTTTTGGCATAACATTTTTACTAGTTATATAATTAATAAAGGTGACAACTGGTAATATAGGTTATTACATTGCGTCTATCCGCGTAATTTATGAGAAATTGAACGACTGCATGATATGTAGCATCTAATCAGTGACTATTTAGGGATTAATGGTTTTAATTAATTTTAGCCATTTTGAAATGGTAATGCTCGTTGTTGATGTTTTGTGAAAAGAGTAAAGAATATGCTATGGAGATGTAAGATACAACATGAAAAAGAGTTTGATGAAGTATGAAGATACAACGCTAGGAAGTGATACAAAGATATGTTGTTGTGGATCGTCCTGGGTGGTCGTATGATTGTACGAACTCATGTGGTCCTTGCTTATCATTGCTTAAGGGTCGAGTTCTATGAGCTGGCGCTAGTCATTGCTTCAAGCTCCCCTATTTCTTTGTTGGAGTGTAGTATATCCATAACTCTTCTTTATCTATTAATTTAACTTTTTCATGTTTTCATTTATGTCTTTTTTCATTTTTGTTTTTTGTGGTTAAGCTCGTATTGAGTTAAATCCTTTCTCGTGGTTTTGACATGACGAGGTTATGATATTCTTTGCTTAATATCATATCAATTTAAGTTTTTTTATCACTTAAGTCATTGAAGTTAATTAATTGTAACGAATTTGTCCTTTTAAGTATTATTCGTACCACTTAGGTCTTTAAGTTATTTAATGTAACTTTTAACCCTTGAATAACTTATATTTTTAAGATATTAAATCCCCCAAATTGTTAGGGTTAGGACTTAATTGGTATGGAAAACACTTGAAGACAATTAATAATAGAGATTGGTATGCTTGGAACTTTGGAAGCTTAGATAGATAGAAGTAGAAGATGAAAGGGATGCTAACGCTTCACCTATGGAATCCACCACCACGCTTCTACACCCCCTCTCTCTCCACCAAACCCCCTCTCTCAATCTCCGCCACCTCCGTCACCTCCACCTCCTCCCCGGAAATCCTCACTGCAAAAGAACGCAGGCGCTTACGCAACGAACGAAGAGAGAGCAACGCAACAAACTGGAAGGAAGAAGTTGAAAATAAACTCATTCAGAAAACCAAAAAAGAGAATAAATCATGGATGGATGAACTCAACCTTGATAATCTCATGAAGTTAGGTCCTCAATGGTGGGTTGTTCGTGTTTCTCGTGTTAAGGGTCAGTATACTGCTGAAGCTCTTGCTCGTTCTTTGGCTAAGTTTTTTCCTGATATCGACTTTAAGGTTTGTGTTTTTGTGTTTTTAAGGTTGCTGTTTTTGCTTTATGGTTTCAAAATGTTGTTTTGTGTTGTTCATTTTGTTATGGATAAGAATAGAAATGGTTCTTTTTATTGTGTGTAGTTTTTTCTTAACCATCCGGTTCTGAGGGGAAAAAAGTCTTGGGAATACGGTGTTTTGTCGGAAGTTAAGTAAAGTCTGGCTAATGATTATTCTAGTTAGGAATAGAACTTGGTTCTTCGAAATGATTTGTCTTTAACGGAGCTCATTAACTATTTGAGCTCAAATACTTGGTTATCATGTGTGTGTCTGTTTAGTTTATGTCTTTGTTTGAAGGAGACTTTGGATTTATGTGGATGGAGGGCTTTGGAGGCAGAGGGAAAGTATGTGTAAATATTGCGAAGTTTCATTTTTATTAGAAACAAGAAAAAAATGAATTAGGAGATTGAGTTGAATGTGAATCATTTAGGAGGTTGAGTTGAATGTGAATCATTGTTGGGTTGGGTATAACTCATAGTTTACGGATAAGTGGCCATGTCGCTAATTGGGGGGAGCGAGGGGGGAAGTGTCCGCAGTATGGCTCAAGGGTAATATTATAAACTAGACCGAAGTATTTAAACTCAAAATATAATCGCTTGAATAATAGGCATAATTGGCCGGATTCTGTGATGAAATCCTGTGCATTCTTTGTCTGATTTTTTCGTATCTGTTTTCTTTTGAACCAGGCTGTATGTTCTAACAGTTGATGTAGTCCTTTACGCATCCGTCAATTTGAACTTTAAAATGGAAGAAATTTTAAAATGATCATTGAAATTGAAAATTTTCGATCATATTGATCATTTTGGATACGTCAATTTAGTCTTAAATTAGTTCAGATGGACTAATGTGATTGAAAATTTTCAATTCTAGGAATCTTTTTGTAATTTCGTTAACTTGAGAGAGAAATTGCTTGATCATTAATTTCATGGACTGAAGGTGATTCGCTCATATAGTTTGTGCTGATCGTGTTTTACTCAACTCCAGACCAAACTGTGACGGTTCATTTTCCCTAGATGTTGCAGGGTTATAGACTAAAATATATTACATAAATTCATTTACAATAAATATTTTACCCTATCTTTTTTTGGTTTAAAACTCTCCATCCAAACATATTGATTGGAGCTTGTAGCTAACAACCCTACCAGCTGAGGAGATAAGAAAGCGAAGTAATATGATGAACAATTAAGAAATGTTGTTTGGTTGTTTATTTATTGATCCGTGGTAATGTTTGGTTTTAGGTATATGCTCCAGCTATCCATGAGAAAAAGAGATTGAAGAGTGGTTCCATCTCTGTAAAATCAAAACCTCTGTTCCCGGGTTGTATTTTTCTGAGATGCGAACTGAACAAACCATTACATGACTACATAAAAGAGTACGAAGGTGTTGGTGGCTTTATTGGATCCAAGGTTGGAAATACGTAAGCATCTTCTGCTTGTGTTTAATGCATTGCTAATTTTTGGCAGTTACATCTTTTGCAACATATAATTTTAGCAAAAAATTAGATCAAGTTCGCTATACCATGTTCATCAAGTCCTCTAACAAAACAATGAATTGTGAATAGTTTCAAAATTCCGCAACATATTTGAAGTTGTGTCTAGGAGGAAACGAAGCACATATGCGACACTGTGTCACCTACGCAAACACTGATAATAATTCAAAACACTGAATATAACTACATGTGTAAGTGTCGTGCCGGTGTCTGACTCTGACATGTATCGGAAAACAGACACACCTTTAATCGTAAGTGTTGGTGCTATATGGCTGGATGTCATTAGTTTTACTGCTTCCTATTCATTCATAATAAGAAGTATTAATATGCCATTATTTGATTTGAGAACTTGATGACATTGATATAGAACTTGATTCAAGTTTTGTCTTCTAGGTTTTTGTCGCCCTATTTTCTCTGAAATCTTTTTATGGATTGGTTGGGTCTTAAGCCAAGCAAAATACATAAACCGAGAAGTTGAATATTTATCTTTGATTGGTTAATTAATTATTACAGATCTAACAACAATCTACAAAACAATTCAGCGAAGCAATCATCTTAATGTAATTTATAGTTTTCCTTCTTGTTTCCCTTGGTTTATCTGATAGATTAATGAATGCTTAAAGCTTTGTTTTTACGATATACTTCATATGGTTATCAGTATCTTACGATACATGCCAATCGTGTCTCTATTTGATGTTAAACTGAATCCAATCGATAGGAATCTCTTGTATGTATCTATTTGGACACGAATCCCATCTCGAATCCTGATTCACTATGATGAATCCTGATTCATTCAATCGAATCACTACCTAAACTTAGTGTAGTCAGCCACTATTTTGTCAACTTTGTATAACCAACCCCTTTTCTTTTGTCATTTGATATATAATTTGAATCTTGAATTATTTTGAGGTTCATATATAATATATCATCTTATAATTTTGTTACATGACTTGTTTTTTTTATATTTAAAAGTGACATATTTTTATTGGCAATGCATCTTACAATTGATGCTAAGTTTCGATTCACGATTCAAAAAATAGGTATTATGATTCACGAGTTGAATTTTGATTTGATAACCATGATACTTTGTACCGAATGATCTACTTCTATAAAGTATACGTTATATTGAACGGTATACTTTCTTTGATTATAGTTCATACTGAGTGGTATTCATTATAACTTAACTGATTAAGTTGTGATGAATCAAGTTATTACTTACTAACCTTATTTTATAAGACTTTATATTGGATGGTGTTTTTTTTTGGATTTCGTATGCTTGTAATTATTAATTTCGGATATTAAAGAACCTTTTGTCTAATGTCTCAATGTATACTCTTTCCTGTTAAGCCTAAGTTGAACCTCTCAATTGTTTTATCATTTGCAGAAAAAGGCAGATTAATAAACCAAGGCCAGTAGCTGAGGATGATATGGAAGCAATCTTCAAACAGGCAAAGGTGGAGCAAGAAAATGCTGACAAAGCATTTGAAGAAGAAGAAGAAGAGAGAAAGGCTGTCGTAAACTCTGGGAATCCCAATAAAGAGTTAGAATCGGATGTTTCGAAAGCTATTGTCGATTCAAAGCCCAAAAGGAGCTCTAGAAAAACCTCTAACCAACTAACAGTCACAGAAGAAGCTTCATCAGCTAAAAAAAAACCTAAACTTGTCACAGGTTCTGCCGTTCGAATTATATCTGGATCATTTTTAGGGTTTGCAGGCACTCTCAAGAAGCTGAACCGCAAAACCAAAATGGTGAGCTTCCTCCTTCACTAGAATTAATTGAAATGAAGATTAAAAGCTATGCATTGACAATGTAAAACTTTTTTACATTAGCATCCAATCAGATTTCACCATGATATCACTTTGTGATATTACTTCCTAAAATATCTGCATAAACATCTATGTAGTTAGATTTGATTGGATGACTGTGTCAAAGAGTTTTGCATTGTCATATATAGTTGTAAAACTCAAAAGATAACACAAGTTTATGTGATGAAAATTGCTCGTGTCTATGTGAAACTTAAACTGGTTTTGAAAGTTTAAAATAATGTGTGATTTGATGGGTCAATGATAGGAAATAGATCAGAAATTTGTAATATTTATTTTTATACTGAAATGACGAGTTCACTCAAATCGGTTTGCACCGGTTTGCCCATGAGTGAATGATGTCATTCCCAATTTAGATACACATCAGATCAAATAGGCTGCTCGGACCGGCCATAGGTTCAGTTCTCGATCAGACTTGTCGGTCCTTTCCGAGTCTAATTACACTGCACAAAACACACAAATTGTATTTGTCTTTCTAGTTCTCTATATTAACTCATTTAACCGTCTTTATGCAGGCCACCGTGCATTTTACCATATTCGGAAAAGAGAACATAGTAGACCTAGATGTTAGTGAAATTGTTCCAGAGACTAACTAATGCCGTTAGGTTCTCTCCTTTTCCTGATGGTATGTTTCACTCTGAAAGTAAAACTTCGAAGAGTCGCGGACTGCGTGCTCTTTCAGATTTTTCCACTTGTCGATGAAGTCCATTTTTTAAAGAAAAGCTAAATGCATTTTTACCTAGTGCATACTTGTATATTATATTATTGTGAGACATGTACTGGTGCTTACTGAGCCTAAAATTTGAAGGGGATTTGTTGCAGTATGCGTTTGTTAATGAACATTTCATGACTGAATCTCTCATCCAATGTTTTAAAAAACAGTTGCAACCAAAAATGTGGCTGCAATGTTAAGGTTCCTGCAATTGTCTCACAACTTGTATCAATTTTTCGAAATACCAATATTCATCTGACTTCATAAAAGGGATAGAGGGTTTTGCAACATGTTCAAATGTGCTCAATAAAGAATTAGGATAATATGTACATTTTGTATTAGCTACTTAATTTTGTTTAAATTAAAATGTCAAAGTTTGTCATTTAACAGTTTCACAGGTCCGATACCATCATTTAGTATGGCCAAAAACCTTAACCACATAGACCTTTCTTATAATAGTTTAAGTGGTGAGGTTTCATCCTCTTTTCACATTGAAGGACTGCTGAATCTTGTTAACCTTGACTTGAGTTTTAATTCTATATACTAATTTCATTTCTCTGTCAAATTATAGTGTTGATTATGTTTAACTAGGCATGGATTATGCTGAAGAACTTAGAAGAGGTGGAATTTCCTTGATTATTTAATTGTAGTACATATGTATGAAGGATTTATAGTGCATGACTGTGGCTCTGAGTAAACATTAGTATAATAGATTGCAAGATACACACTTCTGAATTTATTCTAGTACACTCATTAGTAACTAATGCTACTACCACCTTAAAACTGTGTAAGTTTGTCCATATAGTCCCCACGAAAGAATCGTCAAATGACTGGAGTTGAGTGCCTGTTGGGATCTTCCCCACGAAATGATTGAAGGAGAGGTTCAAGTAAGAAAGGAATGACAAACTTGCAAGCTGCACTGGAATTTCACCAACCAAAGAGTTGTTTGACAGGTCTAATGACTCCAACTGTTTCTGGTTTCCTATAGAAGATGGTATTTCACCTGAGAGATAATTGTTTGAAAAGTTGAGAACATGAAGTGCTTTGAAGTTCATCATCACTTCTGGTATTTGACCTTCAAAATGATTGGATTTTAAATCAATGGTTGTGAAGATTGTTAGAATTTTTGCATACTTAATTTCTTGACCTTTATTGGAAACTGTTACACTATCATGGTAATATGAGTAGACGTTCTTTCCCATGCGGATGAATTCTGATTTAGAATCATTTTCATCATGCGTCATTTTTTCCCATGCTTTGAAATATTTTTCTGGTATTTTTCCATTGAAATTGTTTAAAGCAATGTCCACAATTTGAATCATTTTTCATGGCTTATTTTCTAAAATTTAAATCTCAAAATCATTTTATTCAATGGTACCACTAAAATTTGAATGAGTTTAAAGAATCTAATTAATTTAAATTTGAGTTTTTCTTCAACAAAAAGTTATTTAAAAGATATAATTATTTAAATAAGTTTATCTAGACTTATCACATCAGCACTGACATAGACGTATCTACTGTGATTTGAATTCAATTCCAAAATTCTCTAATTGGTATATTGTACATTAATTTCATTGCAAATCTTCAATAACTTTAACCTTCAAAGACAAATGCCAAGTGCAAATTCTGAACTCATAAGTTGATTCCTTGCATGTTTAGTCTTTCCTTCACCTCATTCTATTACAAAGTTTAGTTGTTTCACAGCATTTCAACCAGGAAAATATTGCTCCAAGAATTTTTAGACTTGAATGATAGACAATTAACCATGTTTAGCATCTAATAAGTCCAACTAAAAGTTAATCTATTGATTAAACCAGAACAAGAAAGGTACTTATCTACAATCACAAAAATCACTTTTAGCTTTTCCTTGATGGCCATTGACCAAACAGGTTCAAAGGTTAAGGAAAAAATTAATGGTGTTAACATCCTAAATCAATGATAGCTACATTCGTTGGGGCTATAACCATAAGAGTCTGTTGCAGCAACTGTAGCAAGTTGGCCTGAGTCATTCTTCAAACTCCCTCATTAACAATTCTCCTGATCTAAGCAGCTCTGGTTCTTTTTCTCTGAAAGCAAAATATAGCAGTTAATATTTCTGATAGATAGCAAAGTATTTAAACATATTGATGTAGAAATCACATCAACAATATTATACTTAAAAGGGGTAATATCATGTCATGAACTAACTATACCAAATTTTATACTTAAAAGAATTGCGTAAATTTACCTTGGCTTAAAATTGTTATGCTTCTTGTGAAGGTATTTGCTACATTTGAACAATCAGAGCCTGGAAAAGTGAAAAATTCAGTAAACTGTGGGAAAGGTCAAAATTAAGATAATTAAGATAGAGCTTCTACTGAAGTTGATGGTAGTTCCGGGATAACTTGATTATCATTTGAAACAATTGAAAAATCAACACCCTCACAAGAAAAATCCAGATCACTTAACATTTCAGCAAATGAGAAGTCTGAGCTAAACGTATCAAAATTAGGGAAATCAAGGTCACATAAGTGAACTTCGCTGTTAGACTCTGATGTAGAAATCTCATTAGGCAATGATTTGTCTGAATCAAAGCTCTGAGGCATATCAGAAGAATCAAAATTCAACCTGCTTCTTACATGATCCCTCTTACTTGCCTTGTCTGAATTCATTTTAACGGGTGAAATGCAATGACTACTCTCTATATAAGCCATTTGTTTTGCAGGGCTAACCATAACTCTCTTGGTTGAAATTACAGTGTAACAAGTAGATGTACCCTCTACGTTGCTAGGTGCAGCCTGAGAAAGCTCGGGAGGGGATATATTTGTATTGTTGTGACTGGAATTTGTTCTCGGAGGTGTCTTTGGAACTTTTGAATTGGTTGGGATAGAAGTTCTTGCCGGATTGAATAAGCATTTCACAACACTGGATCCTTGAACCTGTGTTCCACTTGGTACAGAGTTCGCAGCCGATGATTGAGTTGCAGAAGAAGGGTGATAAACTACTTGATGATTGACTGCTTTGTTTGATTTTGGCAGTGTGTCTTGACCTGAGAATGAGGACAGAATAAATATTTTGTATCTTTAATTGATTGTATCTATAAAAACTACAATATTGCAAGATTTAGGCCCGTTTGTTTAAGATTTTTTTCAAAAAAAATCAATTTTTGATGTTAAAAAAAATCACTTTTTTTATTTTCAATTGTTTGTTTAGGATTTTTTTATAAACCATTTTATCAAAAAAATCTATTTTGACACTAAAATGAAAATTCATTAGGATTAGCTATTCTCAAAATCTATTTTTTTTAAAAACAAGGAGGTAACACGTGTACAAGTTAAAACTTTTTTTTTTTTAAAATGGATTTTTATGGGTAGTAGGCAAACAAAAATAACTTCAGATTTTTTTAAATGGATTTTTAATTATTATTCTTATAGATTGTCATGACTATCTTGATATGTATATTAGCAAGTTCTTGGTGGCTATGTCATTGTTCAAGGGAGGGCTGATGCACCATGAATCTTTGTGGAGTAAAGGTATTACTTTTTCAGGGTGATGCATACTAAGAAATCTACCAAGAATTTCAATGAATCTAAGAGTAGTAAAAGTTATCAACCAGGGAGTTTGCAAAAGAAATGGAGAATTTCTGTGTATTTCATTCTTTAATTCATGATCAGCTTCCAATTTTTAAATGCTGCAACAGAAATTACAAGAAGTGAGTACAGTGTCACCATATATTAATTCTATTATTTATGACAAAAATGATTATACAATTCAATTCAACAACAAAAATCAAAATCTATAGAAATGACTATGATTACTGTCATTGATGTGGACTCAACTCAACTATTAGCAAAATCTTTGCAGATAATTAGGCTTGCAAGAAAACTGTCTATCTGCGATGTGGGTGCATTAAAGGTTGACAGCGACACTACAAAAGAGGAAGAACAACAACACAGAAAGTAACACAATAAGGATTTTTAAGTTTTCCACTTGAGTGCTAATTGAGAAATAGTGTTTGTAGAAGAACCATCTTCATTGAGTGCATTAGAAGCGGCTCCTACAAGTGACCCTACATTGATGTGCCTAATTGACTTTCTTGATTCCAATCTCCTACAAAGACACTCAATGTTGTCTTGCCCTTTTTAAGGTAACATTTTTCTCATCCACAATGGACGACCCAAAAAGATAATGTTTAATATGGAAAGTGGACAGCTATAATGGAAGACTTGGAAGTCATCATTAATATCACCTGATAGAAAAATGTGGTCATGTTCCACGAAATTTCTCTCATGACTTTTAGCCTGTTCCACAATACAAAACACATACAGATTGTGTATGCATATTTCTGAAACTCTATAAAACAAACCATTTGTGTTGTTGTTGTCACTCAGAGTATTAATCAACAATGAGATCAATTACATTACTTTCATTGTTTTCCTTCCTTATCTATTACTACTTCATTTTTTTCAGTTTCCAAACCTCTCTTGCCTCTACCAAATGTCTTGAGGATCAACAATCATTGTTGCTTCAATTCAAAAACAATCTCACATTTCATCCTGAAAATTCCACCAAACTAATATTGTGGAATAAAAGCATTGCATGCTGCAACTGGAGTGGTGTTACTTGTGACAATGAGGGATATATTATTGGCCTTGACCTGAGTGAAGAATCTATTTCTGGTGGAATTGACGAATCAAGTAGTCTTTTCAATCTCCTACATCTCAAGAAACTGAACTTGGCTGATAATTATTTAAATTCTTCCATTCCATCATCATTCAACAAGTTGGTGAAGTTAACTTATCTTGATTTGTCATATAATGAATTTGTGGGGCAGATTCCAATAGAGATTTCCCAGCTCACGAGGTTGGTTACTCTTGATCTCTCTTCTGATGCTGACACAAAACCTAAAATCCCAAATCTACAAAAGCTTACCCAAAATCTCACCAATATTAGGCAAATGTATCTAGATGGTATAAGTATAACATCTTGGGGACATGAATGGAGCAATGCTTTGTTGCCTCTACATGACTTGCAAGTGTTAAGCATGCATAACTGTAGTCTATCAGGACCCCTTGATTCTTCCCTTTCAAAACTAAAGAATTTATCCATCATTAGTCTTGCTGAGAACAATTTTTCATCCCCAGTGCCAGAAACATTTGCCAATTTTAAAAACCTAACCACTCTCAGTCTTCACAGTTGTGAATTGACTGGTACATTTCCACAAAAGATCTTCCAAATTAGAACATTGTCAGTTATTTACTTATATCACAACCCCAATCTCCGTGTTTATTTTCCAAACTACTCACTTGGTGAATATCTTCATAGCATTAGCGTGAGAAACACAAGCTTCTCTGGAGCATTTCCACAAACCATTGGCAACATGACAAGCTTAATCCTATTGGATCTTTCTCACTGTCAACTATATGGAACACTTTCAAATTCACTGTCAAACCTCACACACCTTAACTACCTAGACCTTTCTGATAATGATTTGAGTGGTGCAATTCCCAATTCATTGTCAAACCTCACACACCTTACCTTCCTAGACCTTTCTGATAATGATTTAAGTGGTTCAATTCCTTCATACCTTTTTACACTCCCATCATTGGAGAAGATTTGGCTTGCATCCAACCAGTTTAGTAAATTTGACGAATTCATAAATATGTCTTCCTCTGTATTACAATACCTTGATTTAAGTAGCAATAATCTATCAGGGCCTTTTCCAACATCTATCTTCCAGCTCCATTCACTTTCTATCCTCTATCTTTCCTCTAATAAGTTAAATGGGTCACTACAACTAGATGACCTTTTGAAGCTCAGAAATTTAACTGATTTAGACCTTTCATACAACAGCATATCAATCAATGAGAATGATGCAAATGCTGATCGGACTGCCTTTCCCAAATTTGAAACTATGTATTTGGCCTCCTGCAACTTGCAAACTTTCCCTAGATTCTTGAGAAATCAATCAACATTGATATCTCTGGACCTTTCAGCTAACCAAATTCAAGGAGTTGCACCCAATTGGATTTGGAAACTACAAAGTCTTCAACAACTTGATATTTCACACAATTTTCTCACGGAGTTGGAAGGTTCTTTGCAAAATATTACTTCCAACCTTGATATGATTGACCTTCATAACAACCAACTTCAAGGATCAATACCTCTTTTTCCTAAATATGTTAATTATTTGGATTACTCAACCAACAAATTTTCTGTTATCCCACATGATATTGGTAATTACCTGTCTTCCACAGAGTTTCTATCTCTTTCAAATAATAGTTTACAAGGAAGCATCCCTCATTCCCTCTGCAAAGCTTCGGATCTTCAAGTGCTTGATATCTCCTTCAACAACATTTCTGGAACAATTCCTCCATGTTTAATGACAATGACTAGTACCCTTGAGGCACTAAATTTGAGGAATAACAATCTAAATGGCTCTATACCAGATATGTTTACAACTTCTTGTGTTGTAAGCTCTTTGAACTTCCATGGAAATCTCTTACATGGGCCAATTCCCAAGTCTCTCTCCCACTGCACATCATTAAAGGTATTGGACATTGGATCGAATCAAATTGTTGGTGGTTTTCCATGCTTTTTGAAAAACATACAAACACTTGGTGTCTTGGTTTTGCGGAACAACAAATTTCATGGTTCCATAGAATGTTCACATTCACTAGAAAAAAAGTCTTGGAAAATGATTCAAATTGTGGACATTGCTTTGAACAATTTCAATGGAAAAATACCTGAAAAATATTTCACAGCATGGGAAAAAATGACGCATGATGAAAATGATTCTAAATCAGACTTCATCCGCATGGCAAAGGACATCTACTCATATTACCAAGATAGTGTGACAGTTTCCAATAAAGGTCAAGAAATTAAGTATGATAAAATTCTAACAATCTTTACAGCCATTGATTTCTCATCAAATCATTTTGAAGGACCAATACCAGAGGTGCTAATGAAATTTAAAGCAATCCATGTTCTCAACTTTTCAAACAATGCTTTCTCTGGTGAAATCCCATGTTCTATAGCGAACTTGACACAATTAGAATCCTTGGACCTCTCAAACAACTTTTTGGTTGGTGAAATTCCTGTACAGCTTGCAAGCTTGTTCTTCCTTTCTTATTTGAACTTATCCTTCAATCATTTGGTGGGGAAGATCCCAACAGGTACTCAACTTCAGTCATTTGAAGCATCTTCGTTTGAAGGTAACGATGGACTATATGGTCCTCCATTGAATGGAACACTATATGGTCAAGGGCCGGATAAGTTGCACTCACAGCCAACATGCGAAAGGTTAGATTGTTCAACTGACTGGAATTTTTTAAGTGTGGAGTTGGGATTTGTTTTTGGGCTCGGAATCATCATTGGTCCCCTCTTGTTTTGGAAGAAATGGAGAGTAAGTTATTGGAAACTTGTAGACAAAATTCTCTGTTGGATCTTCCGGAGGATGTATTTTGAATATGCAACTGATAGAGGACAGACATACAGAATTTTAAGGTGGTGATAACGTCAGTGCTAGGGATTAAAATAATGTTTTGCGTTTACATTTAAGTTGTACTTTGTGTTAGTCCTTTGTGTGTGAGTCATTGAGAATTGTGGTGATAGTGTTTCATTCAAAATAGAAATATATGTTAATTTATAACTATAAACATCATAATCAAACTGGAAGCACAAAGAGGATACAAATCCAAAATCAAGATATAGAGCCTTTAAAACTTTATATATG
Source organism: Medicago sativa (assembly GCF_051527215.1). Classification (NCBI taxonomy): domain Eukaryota; kingdom Viridiplantae; phylum Streptophyta; class Magnoliopsida; order Fabales; family Fabaceae; genus Medicago; species Medicago sativa. The sequence continues at coordinate 15,254,649 of NC_140752.1, forward strand.
AACCCAATTACTTCATTTTGGTAAAACAATTGCTTAATTTGATTTTCTGATTGTCAGCTAGATAATGACATCATTTGACATACACATGGATACCATTCTCTGCCTAACATCTTGTTAACTTGTTCTCAATTGTTTTATTCACATATTTTTAAATTAAGATATCGAATTATTATGTTCTAAATTTTAAAGGTCTAACTCGGTTCCTGTGATTTCCAAATTTTGAAAGGTGGTGAACATAATTACACTAATAATGCAAGCTTTAGAAGTAGAAGTTTATCCAGCATAATAGTGTATGAGAGTTGACATACATTCTGTTCAAGGTCATGGTGATAAAGAATATTTTATTTACCATGAAATGGAATATACGAAAGCCAATGAATCATATATATGATGTCACCTTGACACTGCATTTTATTGTTTATGGAAAACCTTATTTCCATGGAATGACATTTCTGCTATATAGTTTGCATACAAAATTTTACATTAATTCTAAAAAAGTTTTGATTTTCATACAAAATGTTACGTTGATTATTACTTTCATTAAACTATAATGTTCTGTCATTCGCTGCTATGAGGGAGTTCCCACCTCCTTCTGGTTATAAATAACTTGCAATTGGAATTATTCTATTTACTTGTATCAAGGATCTGAATGTGGCTCTGAGTAAACATTCATATAATAAATTGCAAGATACACACTTCTAAATTTATTCTAATACACTCATTAGTAACAAATGCTACTACACTCCCATCTTAAAACAGTGTAAGTTTGTCTTCCTTGTTTTCCATATTCAAAATGCATCCAAGGGAATATCCAGCAAAGAATTTTGTCCATGAGTTTCCAATAACCTACTCTCCATTTCTTCCAAAACATGATGGGACCGATAACACTTCGAAGCCCAAAAATATATCCTAGTTCCACACTTAAAAAATTTCAATCAATTGAACGAGATAGCTTTCTTCTTCTACATGCTGGCTGAGGATGTAATTCCTGCTTTTTATCATATGATTTTCTAGTCAATGGAGTTTCATATAGTCCGTCGTTTCCTTTAAAGGAAGAATTGTCAAATGATTGAAGTTGAGTGCCTGTTGCTATTTTCCCCGTAAAATGATTGAAGGAGACGTTCAAGTACGAAAAGAACGACAAACTTGCAAGTTGCACCGGAATTTCAACAATCAAAGAGTTATTTGAGAGGTCTAGAAGATGGGATTTCACCTGAGAGTTAATTGATTGAAAAGTTAAGAACATGAAGTGCTTTGAAGTCCATCATTACTTTTGGTATTTGACCTTCAAAATGATTGGATGATAAATCAATGGCTGTGAAGATTGTTAGAATTTTAACCAACTCCATTCGTTGACCTTTATTGGAAATTGTCACACTATCCTGATAATATGATTCCTCATTCTCTTGAGAGTGTATAAAGTCTGATCGAACATTATTTCCATTTAAATTGTTGAAATCAATGTCCACAATTTGAATCATTTTCTATGGCTTATTTTCTATTGAATTTTAACATTTTGAGGAACCTGAAGTTTGTTGTTCCGCAAAACTAATACACCAAGTGTTGGTATATTCTTCACGAAGCACGGATAACCACCAACAATTTGATTTGTAATAATGGGAGTGTAAATAGGAAGGCAGGAATGATATCGTTGATAGAATTGTTACTTAAGTCAATGGTGACAAGATTCCACAATCTTTTAATGTCTAAGAAAGGAACATGGCCAGTGAATTTGTTAGATGACAGATCCAAGTTACTGAGGCGTGTGAGGTTTGACAATGAATTTGGAATGAATTAGGCCCCAACTTTCGTGTTAGGAATGATACCATTGATAGAATTGTTACTTAAGTCAATGGTGACAAGATTCTGTAATCTTTTAATGTCAAAGAACGGAATAGAACCAGTGAATTTGCTAGTTGACAGATCCAAGTGACTGAGGTGTGTGAGGTTTGACAATGAATTTGGAAGGGTTCCATTAAATTGACAAACAGAAAGATACAATTCAGATAAGTGCCCCAAGTTGCCAATAGAGCTAGGTAATGCTCCAGAGAAATTTGTGACACTGACTCTAATTCTACGAAGAGATTCACTTAGTGAGTTGTTGGGAAATGAACCACGGAGATTTTCGTTGGAAAATAAGTCAATAACAGACAATGTTCCAATCTGAAAGATCTTCTGTGGAAATGTACTGGATAATGCACAAAATGCAAGACTGAGGGTAGTCAAGTTTTTAAAATTTGCAAATGTTTCAGAAACTCGAGATGAAAAATGGTTCTCATCAAGAATAATGACTGATAGGTTCTCTAGTTTTGTTAGGGAAGAATCAAGAGGACCTAATAGACCACAGTCAGACATGCTCAATTCGTGTAGGTCACGCAATGGCAACAAAGCATTGATCCATTCATGTCCCTTAGCTGATATACTTACACCATCCAGATATAATTGCCTTAGATTAGTCATATTTTGGACAAGCTTTTGTAGATTTTGGGGGCTAATTGTCAGCCCTTGCAATAAAAAATAGTGAGGAGAAGAGATATCAAGAGTAACCAACCTTATAAGCTGGGAAATCTCTATTGGAATCTTCCCATGAAATCTAGCATCTGTAAGATTCAGATATGTCAACTTCTCCAGCTTGTTGAATGCTGATGGAATGGAAGAATTGAAATTGTTATAAGCCAAGTTCAGTTTCTGGAGATGTTGGAGATTGAAAAGACTACTTGAATCGTTAAATCCACCATGGATATCTTCGTCACTAAGGTCAAGGCCAATAACATGTCCTTCACTGTCACAAGTTACACCAATCCAATTGCAGCAAGCAATGCTTTTATTCCAATGTTTTAGTTTATTGGAACTTTCAGGGTAGTATGTGAGACTGTTCTTTAATTGGAGTAGCAATGATTCTTGATCAGCAAGACATTTGGCAGAGGCTAAGGAGATTTGGAAAGTGATATATATGCAATAGCAGAAGAGAAGGAAGGAAAACAATGAAAGTAATGTAATTCTCATTGTTGTTTACTCTTGCTGATAACCACAACACAAATGGTTGTGTTATAAAGTTGTAGAAACAACCTTCACTGAGTGGAACAAGTCCAAAGTTTTAAGGGAAATTTCTTTGAACATGATCCATGAAGATGTTGCAAAGTCAACTATGCCTTGCATTATTTCAAACTAAATGGGTGCTTTTCAAAATCTTATCTATGTTGGACAAATTTTCTTTTCGAATTTTGGATTACTGAAAGTCAAAACAATGACCCTACAATGTCTTTTGAAATAAATGCTTGACTACAAATCCACCATAACTCTAACCATTGACAAAGTATGTTGTTATAGTCATTGATTCTTTTCTTTCATAAGTATGTTGTTATAGCCATTGACAAAAAAATTCTGCACTCAATATTAGTCCTTACTCAATCCAAATTTGTTTAATTTATGCTTAAACTCTTAAGTTTTTCAACAATTTTTTACAGGCGTGTTAAGAACGTTATTAAAAGGTCCTCCGAAAAAAATATCCCAAAAATTTGATTTCTACATCCATATTTTTGTTACTTATATCTTAAATTTTTGTCGTTTTAAAAAATTCATATTTAATTTATTTCATGTTAAAAAATTATAGATTTTAGTAAATGAACCTTTCATAGTGTTCTAAACTTGTATAAAAAGAATCGTTAAAAAATTTAAAAGTTTAAGGATAATTAAACAAAATTTATTTTAGCAGGGACTAAAATTATAAGTAAATTTTGTTTTGTAGGGATTAAAAATGCTATTAAAATTAAGTAAGGACTAAACTTACAAGGTCGCAATTTTGTAGGGATCAAAAACATAATTAACCCTAAAGTCTTATATCTAAAAATTTAAACTCATTGCACTCAAGAAAGAAAGACAAATGCCAAGTTACTTAAAAATATATAATTCTTTAACTAAGTTTATCTGGACTTAACACATCAGCACTGATATAGACATATCTACTGTGACTTGAATTCAATTCCAAAATTCTCTAATTGGTATATGTACATTAATTTCATTGCAATTCTTCAATGAAATTGTATGAGATTGTACCTCACATAATCTAACTTTAACCTTCAAAGACAAATGCCAAGTGCAAATTCTGAACTCATAAATTGATTCCTTGCATGTCTAGTCTTTCCTTCACCTCATTCTAGTACAAAGTTTAGTTGTTACACAGCATTTCAACCAGAAAAATATAACTCCAAGAATTTTGAGACTTGAATCATAGACAATTAACCATGTTTAGCATCTAATAAGTCCAACTAAAAGTTATCTATTGATTAAACCAGAACAAGAAAGGTAGTTATCTACAATCACAAAAATCATTTTAGCTTTTCCTTGATGACCATTGACCAAACAGGTTCAAAGGTTAAGGAAAAAATTAATGGTGTTAACATCCTCAAACTGTTGCAGCAAGGATAGCTACATTAGTTGGAGCTATGACCATAAGAATCTGTTCCAGCAACTGTAGCAAGTCGGCCTGCGTCATTCTTCAAACTCCCTCATTAACAATTCTCCTGATCTAAGCAGCTCTGGTTCTTTTTCTCTGGAAGCAAAATATAACGCAGTTAATATTTCTGATAGATAGCAAAGTATTCAAACATATACATATAATATCTCATGAATATTCGAAGTGTTTAGATCTTAAAAAAATGTCATTTGGACTTGAAATGTGATAATGCACAAATTTGTCATCTATAAGATCTTTTTAGTTCAAATAAAGAGTAACCAATTGAAGATTTTGAAAAACAGTCTACAACAACAAATGTGGCTGTAACATCAAAGTCTTTGATGTCACTGCATGTGCATCGCAACCGCAAATGTGACAACAGCAACCATATTTGATTAAAACTTTCCACAACATAAATATCGCAACATAACCCTACCACAATTTTAAATCTTGGTTGAACTATCATATCGCAACACAACCCTACCACAATTTTAAATCTTGGTTGAACTATCATGTCATGGACTAACAATACCAAAAGCTTAAGTTGTTAAATCACATCAACAATTTTATACTTAAAAGAATTGAGTAAATTTACCTGGGCTTAAAATTGTTATGCTTCTTGTGAAGGTATTTGTTACGTTCGAACAATCAGAGCCTGGAAAAGTGAAAAATTCTCCGTAAATTGTGGGACAGGTCAAAATTAAGATAATTAAGAAGATAGGCAATTATTTTCGTTACCTTTTATGTTCATATTTTTCTCACATAGAGCTTCTACTGAAGTTGATGGTAGTTCCGGGATAACTTGATTATCATTTGAAACAATTGAAAAATCAACACCCTCACAAGAAAAATCCAGATCACTTAACATTTCAGCAAATGAGAAGTCTGAGCTAAAGGTATCAAAATTGGGGAAATCAAGGTCACATAAGTGAACTTCGCTGTTAGACTCTGATGTAGAAATCTCATTAGGCAATGATTTGTCTGAATCAAAGCTCTGAGGCATATCAGAAGAATCAAAATTCAACCTGCTTCTTACATGATCCCTCTTACTTGCCTTATCTGAATTCATTTTAACGGGTGAAATGCAATGACTACTCTCTATATAAGCCATTTGTTTTGCAGGGCTAACCATAACTCTCTTGGTTGAAATTACAGTGTAACAAGTAGATGTACCCTCTACGTTGCTAGGTGCAGCCTGAGAAAGCTCGGGAGGGGATATATTTGTATTGCTGTGACTGGAATTTGTTCTCGGAGGTGTCTTTGGAACTTTTGAATTGGTTGGGATAGAAGTTCGAGCCGGATTGAATAAGCATTTCACAACACTGGATCCTTGAACCTGTGTTCCACTTGGTACACAGTTCGCAGCCAATGATTGAGTTGCAGAAGAAGGGTGATAAACTACTTGATGATTGACTGCTTTGTTTGATTTTGGCAGTGTGTCTTGACCTGAGAGTGAGGACAGAACAAATATTAAAATCAACGATTTCATGACACATATACATATCAGATGCACAAGCTAGGAGACAAGTACAACTATACCTGAGACAGGAATTTTCCTGCTGGTAGTGGATGATCTACCACGAGGTCTTTTAGCAATTGAAGGTACATGCTCCACTGCTCTGGTATTTTTTCTCTTTCTGTCAGATACACTCAAAACAGGTGTTTCAAAGCTTCCATTCTCTGAATTGGTGTTGTTAGACTGAGGCACTGAGAGCATATTTGATGTGGTCTGTGTCGCAGGGGAAGCAGCAGCAGTAGGAGGAGCACCTGAAAAGTCCAATGTTCAATCAGTTTTCATTTCAATTGAAACTTAGTCCTAAAGTGTGGTTTTAATACTGAATCGATAATCATTCTTGGCTTGCAAAGTTGCAGACTTCAAACACAACAGATGAAAATTGTGACGAAGTGAAGATATGTACAAGTCCCCATTGTTCTACTCAGAATCAAAAAAAACCTTGTAGTATGAATGTTATGTAACTGTCAAGTACAAAATGTTTCATACATAAAAACACCAAATTGAACATTGTCAGAGAAATTCATTCAATCATGTACAGTTTATGACATTCTTTGTTTAGAATTACAGTCTGCAACCAACCACAACTAACACTCAGCCACAACTTTTAGCAGAACATATTCACACATGATTTTGTTCTTTTTCATTGTTATTTAAATATCTTGTGTATCTTTAATTGATTATATCTATAAATACTACACTATTGCAAGAATTAATCTGCAATCACAATTCACAATATCAACCTTGAATGACGACACAGTAGATTGCAATTCTCAACAATATCAACCACTCATCGGATCACAATTCTCCGCAATATCAAGAACCATAACACAACCACAGCTACAATTTAAAACCCTGAGTGTATAACTATGAAGCACGTACACTCCTCGGATTAGACGTGTCCTAAGTTCAGATATGTGTTTGTGTCAGCGTCGTGTCCGTATTCGTGCTTCATAGGTGTCTAATAATTAACAAGCCTAACAAAAACATAACTAACATCACCTAATCAAGTAAACACACTCACACATAACCTAAATTAAAACAAAATCATCCAAAAAAAAAAAAATACTTTTCAACCCTAATTAATCAAGAAAATGTGTTCTCACCGAGATTCGATTGAGGAGGAACTGCAGAAGGCACTCCATTCGCATTGGTCAACGGAATACTTTTACTAGCATTGTAAACATTCATAACATTCTGCACACCATTCAAAAACATCTGAACCCGGTTCTTCTCTTGTTCCATACAAACCCTTTCTTGATCCAACATCACCTTTTGCTCCTTCAAACATATATACTCATCAAGCATCTCACCTAAACTCATCAAACTCTTCGGCACCTAAAAATCAACCAAACCAAAAACAAACAAACAAATAAATATATAAATAAAGATCCAATCTTTACCAAAAAAACAAAACGACCCATTTGAGTAAATCTAAATAAATACAAAAATTAACCAAAAGGGGTTGTAAAAAAACTCAAATGGGTATCAAGAAAACGACCCATTAGCGAAAATTGAATGAAAACAAAAATTAACAAAAAGGGTAGTTGAAAAACCTCGTTGATGGGTGAATTAGCGATGAAAGAAGAAGCTTCGATCCGAAACAATTTACGAGTTTCGGTGAAATTGTTGTCACAGAGGTATCTATCAACGATGAAAGCGATCTGGATTGGAGTGACTTTGCCTTTGCCGAAGGATTCAGGTTTCTTGGATTTGGATTGTTTAGCCATTTTTGTTGTGTTTGGTTTTTGGGTTTGAGATTTGGTTTTTGTCGCTATTGTGAAATGTGTGTTGTTATTTATTTAGGGTTTGTGAAAAGTTGAAAAGAGTGAAGAAGGAGGGAAGTGAATGTGGTTGTGAAAGGCGGGATGAGGTTTTTGGTTTGATATTTATTGACTGTTTTGGCGGAAACTACAAAACAGAACGTTGCTAACCGCGAGGAGTACTTTTCTTTTTGGTTTTTGACTGATTCACTATCTTTTTCAATTGTGAGAATAAAGGGGGAAAATATTATCTAGAAAATGAGAGAGAGGATAAGTAGTATGTGAGAGAGAATCTCCTCAATGATAAAAATATTAATGTACTCCCTCTGTCTGGATGAACTATTTCACAATATACATTATTGATTTAATATACTTTGACCATATTTTTTTTACTAATTCATAAAGATAAATAATATTATGTAAGATGTTGTTGGATTTGTCTCGATGAATATTTTTACAATATTAAATTTTCATAAGTTTTTTTTAATAGAGAATTGAATATATCAAAGATAAAACATATGTATTAGTACGTGTGTCGAGGAGGAATTAAGTTTTGAGTTGACTTTTTCTCCCTCCAACTAGCAACAGACCCGTGCTAAGCACGGGCCCGTGCTCCGCACGGGTTAGGCGTCGAAGCGAAGGCTACGCGTCAAAACGTATTGTAATGTTATATGCATTGAGAAAAATAATAATGATAAAGTTAACGTTAATGATAAAAGGGAAAATTGACCTTCATTAAGATTTTCTTAAACACAAGCATCCCCTTTAGTTTTTTAAACACACTAATCTCCCTTTTTTTTTCTATCCAATTTCATTTCAATTGCAAATACATAATTTAATTTTAGTCATTTTGATTTCATATATCTTGTATTTGTTTTCTCTTTTGGCAATTAAGTGGAATGAGGTTTTTATTCCCCCACAATGGAGAAAAAACAACAACAATTGTTTTTACCACCAAATAAAATCAAACACCGACAATTACATAAAATAGTAAAAGAGAATATAGAAATGGGACAACTCTTCTTTATTTCCTTCAGTTCTTAGGAAGTTTAATTTGCTTTGGTTAAGCTCTTCCTTATCTTAAATCAGCAGAGAAGAGGATTTTGGTGGATGGACATTGTGGTTGTTAACTAATGAAAAGGAAATAATATTTGATATATCCATTTTATTATGTTAAAGTTTCAAAATTAAACACCTTGAGGAAGGTTGGTGTAATTTACTAATGATAAAATCATTGAAACAGTTATTAATAAATATTACAAAAGTGGTAGACTCAATAATGATAAAGATGTTGTTATGAGTCCGTGTATGAAATATACAACTATATTATTTAGTGACTTATTGATCATTTATCTCGTGTTTTTTATAGTATACTTCTAAATGATATAATAATTAATAATCTACAACAATGTAAAAAATTATTTCATAATATGACATTAAGATAAACAAAAAAATGCAAATTATTTTTATGAAAGAAGCAATCTTAACAATGTGTAATTTTGTGAAAGGTAGTTTTTGTTTTTTACAAATGAAAAGTAGATGTATGTCTTGTAATAAAATATTAATCCTGTGTATAATTTGCAAAGGAGAAATATTTTGTAACATTCTTAAAATTGTGTTATTTTGTGACTATCAATCAGATATAATCGAATAAATTTAGATGCAAAAATAGCTATCAAATGAGAAATAGTTCTGTATTTTTTCTTTTTTATTTTCTCACTTAAAATATTGTTCCTTTGTTTTGTTAAGTATCGACGTTAACTGTTTCTTCCATATATACTTTTTATATTATTGATAACTGAAAGTATTTATTAATGTTTTTTATTAATATTTTTTATACTAAATATTTAAACAATTGTCATTTTTTATTGGATTGCCTAAAAAAGAAAAATGCGTGGGAAGGTAGTTTTATTGCATCCTTAAAAAGAAAAACTCAAGAAGGTAGTTCTATTACATCCTAAAAAGGAAAAACTCATAGGAAGGTAGTTTTGTTGCATCCTGTTGCATCAAATAGACCCAGTGTAAGATAAAATCACATGAACGTCATAAAAATTATTTTTAGTAAATGTAAATTAAATATAACGTTTGATTTTATAGGAAAAAACGATTTTGTCTTTCAATAATTTAGATATTTTTTTTAGAGATTTTATAAAATAACATTATCAATTTTTTGTTTGTTTATCGTAATAACAATCACTTCTTTAAAAAAATAATTTAATGTGTTTGGATGCAACGATATAGTATAGACTTTTTGTTATAAAATTATCTGCATCTTTTGATTCATATTTTCTCCCCCCTCTAATTTTTTTTTTTTGAAAAGTTACTATAATATCTTTTTATCTGAGGTTGTTTTTAGATTTTTTGTTGATCATGGTTTTAAAATAAAAATTACAATAAACTGATATAATTCTCTTTAAAGTGATGAAGATTGCTCTTCTCAATTAAAAAATTACTCTTCCACACCTAAAATGACCTTCAATACCCCCAGCGACACTTAACTTTCGTTCGCTCCTTAACATTCAACTTAGGAGCGAACTGTAGTTAACTGCCGTTGAGAGTATTTTGGTCATTAACTTTCATAATTAGAGAATATATTTAGTTGTTGTTTAAATACAACTCTATAAAAAAAAAAATTTGTCACAAAATCATCTCAATATTTTAACAGTTTTTTTCTCTCTCTTCTAAATATGATCAGTTGTTACATAATACACAAATTGGTTAAAATATGCCGAAATGTCAAATGATTATGATGTGGAAAAATTGTGTTTTTGTTGATCTTTAATTTCATAATAGAGAAGGAAAAATTGTGTTTTTGCCGATCATTAACTTTCATAATTAGAGAATAGATAAGTGAGAGATTTTTTGAAAAAAAATAAGAAACTATTTTGTATTTTTATTATAAATTTAATCAAATAATTTTTTTAAATAATTTAGTTTAATTATATACAACTATATAAAAGGAGTTTTTTGTTACAAAATGATCTCAATCTTTTAATAATTATTTTCTCTCTCCTCGAACAAAATACACAAAGTATGCTTAAGTGTCAAATGATTATAATGGGACAAAATTGTGTTTTTGCAAATCATCGACTTTCATATTAGAGAAAAAAAAGTGTGTTTTTACTGATTGTTAGCCTTCATAGAGAATGAATAATTTAGAGAATTTTTGAAAAAAAAATATAAGAATCTACTTTGTGTTTTATTAACATCACATTTTTTTAAATAATTTAATTTGTTTAGATATAACTATATAAAAGAATTTGTTTGTTACAAAATCAACTCAATCTTTGGTGAGTTATTTTCTGTCTCCTTGAAATATGATTTTTTGCTACAAAAGACTCATAATGATTAAAATATGTTGAGATGAGATGTCAAATGATCATGATATGACAAAATATATATTTTTTTGTCATTAATTTTCATAATTAGAGAGAGATTATAGGAAAATTTGTTTTGTTTGGGATTAAAATTAAGTTAGTTAATTCTTTTAAAAAAAGATTAAGTTAGTGTGAAAATTTGTTTTAATCGGGTTAAGATTAAGTTTGTTTTGTTCTTTCAAAAAAAAGATTAAGTTTTTTTTTTTTTGCAAAGAAAAAAAGATTAAGTTAGTGTGTTTTACTTGAGTGAGTTTGTTTTAATTTGTTTTTTAGGAGAGAAAAATCAGGTGCGATTGAACCAAAAGACACAAAAGGATATAATTTTGATGACGTGTCAAAAAATTAAGAAAGAGTAAGATTGTATTTTTGGTAGTCATTAAGTTTCATATATAGAGAATAGATTATACTCATAAGTAAATTTCACTGTGTGGTTATTTTGTTGGTGTCGTTCAAAAATAATAAAATTTATATCAAGTGTTATATTTTTTTTTAAGATATTATGTTTGTTGGTTTGTTGGTGTTGTTGAAAAAGATAAGTATGGTTCTTTTACATTATTAAAATGTTAAATATTTATTATTATTTGTACTTTTTTTTTAGAAAATTTATTATCTATACTTATAATTTTAATCAATTTATTTGTAACAAGAAAATGTGGTCCAATTTGAGACATGTAAACCAATTAATTTGTAAGAATTTTTCTTATATTAAAATAAATCATCTACAAATTGACCAAATGTTGGCAGCAATAACGTGATAATGATCAATCATAAAATCTCTCCACGAATCCGTTGGAAAAATTCAATGCTCTTCCTTGTCTTGAGAGATAAAAGGTAAAGTCAAAGATTGCAAGCCACCTCTGAGTCTTAGAATAGTTTTGCAACAAATCAACTTACTATTCAAAAATCAAAATTTTGAAAGCCTTCTTCCAAGAGTGTTTTCATCTCTAGTATATGCAATCGACATTGTCTGGTATATTAAAATTTAAATGGAGATGATAAAACTCAATCAACGCTCGCATTCGTCTACTTAAGCAATCTTCACTGTATTTGCAAATTATGCATATCAGTTTTAGATTTTATTGACAAATGACAAGGTCCTCTTTCCGTTAAGACTAATCAATTTTTGAAGCAATTTGGGATGATCTACAATCAATATTCTTAAATGCTACTTTCAATATCACTCGTCGTTTTGAGTACACTTGTCTGATTCAAAATGAGCATTTAAACAATAAGCCTTATCTTCGTCTATGATGTCTAAAGCGCGTTTAATTCTAAATATATTTCATTGTAGTACACTCGTTCTTCTCCCATAAGGGTTATTGAATGTTCTTTACTTCTACAATCAGTTGTGATTTTGAGCACGGTCAGTTAGGGTACCGGACACAACACTTAAAGGCACCAACTTTTTAAATTAAATAACACGTATAATATGTATAAATACTTGGAAGAAATTTTCTTTAATAACATTTATAAATGACTAAATGAGTAACAATTTTTGGTTTATTTTGAAAAAAATGAATGAAAGACAAAGAAGAAAGTTTAAAAGAACACATGAAGAGAAACAAGACATAAAAAATAAGGTTTAAACGCACTTTTTACCCCCAAAGTTCGCAAAAGTTGCAATTTTAGCCCCTTTTAAAAAAATGGCAAAAATGACCCCATGTTTACCTCCTTTTGCAAGAAAAAAAGGGTTGTTCTTGTTATTGTTTGAGAGATAAAGTAAAGAAAAGGGGAAACTGTTGAAGATGGAAATTAGTTTTGATTTTTGGTTTTTAATTGAATGATTTTATGAAAATCAAGAGGTTGAAAATGAGGATGTTTTGCCTCCTTTTTCCAAAACTTTGATTCACGTACGCCTTTTTTTTTTTTTGCTTTTTGATTTATTTAATTTAATTTATATATATCTAGCTTTTTTATTTAATTTTTAATTGAAAAAAAACAAATGTGGCGTGCCATGTAGGCTTGACCAAGTTAAAATTGACGTTTTGCAAAAGGGGCTAGACATGGGTCACTTTTGCCTTTTTTTTTAAAAGGGGGCCAAAATTGCAACTTTTGCAAACTTAGGGGTAAAAAGTGCATTTAAGCCAAAAAATAATTTATGCTAAAAAATAATTTATGCTAATTTTCAAAGTAATGAATGCAGCAATTATAATTTACCAAAAAAATGAAACATTACAAAAATTTATATAATTATTTATGAAAAACTTTTTTTTTTGGTAGTGAAAAAAAAAACTTGTTATTTAAAAGATAATAGATGCATCTACACTGTATATAAAGAAAATACATGAATTTGGTATGGTTTTTTCCATTTCCAATTTTACCCTTCATTAAAACTAGGGTTAATAGTGCTTTACCCCTTGTAATATAGGTCATTTCCGGTTTTACACCCTGTAAAATGTTTTTTTTGATTTACCCTCTTTAAAATATTTTTGTTTCGATTTACCCCCTAATAGGTCATTCAAAAACCAATTTTTTATTTTTTTTTTCAGAAATTCTGGTTTTTGAATGACCTATTAGGGGGGTAATTCAAAACAAAAATATTTTACAGGGGGTAAATCAAAAAAAATATTTTACAAGGTGTAAAACAGAAAATGATCTATATTACAGGGGGGTAAAACACCATTAACCCTTAAAATTATCTTTTTTACTATTTTATCCTTCTTATAATATAACTTAAACTATCGATTAAAAAATAGTTAAATTCCATTAAAATATGAACAACCTCACCACAATAGGAAGAATGTTATCTACAACAAATTACGCAGAAAATAAGACATGTTGGGTTAGATTATTTATATTTTATAATAATTTTATATTGTTGATATCATTGAAAAAGATAAAATTTTATATTAGACATATTGTTGGTGTAATTTAAAAAGATAAGCATGTTGTTACAATCTAAAATGACAAACATTAATACATATAATTTTAATCAAAATCTAACTAATTTGATACAAAATATTGTTTATAATTTACATGTGTTAACGCAATAAAATGAACGAAAAAGATGAGAAATCAAACTTGGATGAGAAATCAAACAGTGATGCATTGAGATGATGAACAAAACAACACCACACTGATACGTAGTGAAACCTTGACAGTAAGACGAACCAATTATGTGTGGTACCACTTTTTTTTTTTTTTGAGGGAAAATGTGTGGTACCACTTATTTAGTTAAGTAGGGGAAAACAACGTGATTTTACACCCAAAAAATTAATCATTATCACATACTTATCTTCGATGAATGAAGAAGTTAGGTGCAATGTAAAGCTTCCCTCTAAAAACCAGGCTCCTCGTAGTATATGCTTTCACTCTTTATTGCACTATCCTATTTTCAAATAGGAGCACGTTTGTGGACATTTTATATCAGTGAACACAATTTGAGAGAAAGAACGAGATAAGAGATTGATGTCATGTTTTTAAACTGAGGGACTTGGTGGGATATATAATGATTTTCCTTCTTATGTTTTATATTTAACTCATGATTGATCCCTTCTCACTTTTAGGGTCATTACTTCAGCTATCCTTGTCCGAACTTAATCATCATGTGATAAATAAAAGGTCAAATGAACATCAAAGATCTTTTAAATCTAAGGCTTTGTATCAGACTAATCTGTTTAGTTATTTTAGTTCAAATTGTTCCTTTATGTCGGTAAAAATGAAAAAGTTAGTCATTGAATTTAGGCTTAAACGCACTTTTCCCTTCTAACTTTTAAATGTAATGATTTTGATCCCCTGTTAAAACATAGTAGAAATGATCCTTTATATTTAGCCGCTTTTGCAAAATATCAATTTTAACTTAGTCAACGCCTATATGTCATGTCACTTAAGCGACAAGGAAGCCATTTATGCATTTTTCAAATTTAAAATGAATGAAATTGTCACGTGTGTATTTCTATAATTAAAAATAAATAAATAAATAAAAAAAGATAGAAGCATGTGATCTTCTTTTATCCAATTTCCCTCACTTCTTCTTCTTATTATTCTTCATGATCTACATCATGTGTTTTGGAACCAGAAAACAAAATCCTTAAAAAAAAATCCAAACCATAAAACAAAATTCAACGGGGCCAAAATCCTCAAAATTAGCTTATTGCAAAAGGGGCTAAACATAGAGATCATGTTTGTTGT
Source organism: Medicago sativa (assembly GCF_051527215.1). Taxonomy (NCBI): domain Eukaryota; kingdom Viridiplantae; phylum Streptophyta; class Magnoliopsida; order Fabales; family Fabaceae; genus Medicago; species Medicago sativa. Next base: position 15,269,889 of record NC_140752.1, read on the forward strand.
TTTTTTTAATAGGGGTCAAAATCGCTATTTTTTAAAAGACAAGGGGGGAAAGTACGTTTAAGCCTTTACTTTATTTATTTTCTGTAACAAATTGATCTCCTTTTTATCCAAATTTATTATAAAAAAATGCTTACATGACCATTTAACGTCACGGAAATATTTAGAACACTAAACATGATTACTTAATACATTGTATTCTCAATTTAATCTTAATTTTGCAGATGAATTTCATCAAAAAACGTTATAAATCAAGTAATCGATTTATTTTGTTCCAAATAAGATTGAACAATAAACCTATGAATCCTAGTTTTGAAAGAGGTGAATTTATACCTACCAACTTAACAATCTTATCTTATTATTATTATTATTTACTAAAGCTTAACCCCTGAAGCTAACCCTAACCCTAATATTTTCCCTCCACTTTTCTGAGCCATTGGATCTTGCATATTTAGGCGCCATTCAATTTTAGTCGTTGATCATATTTCATATTTATCTCTTCTATTTTCCGAAACAACTATTTCATATTTATCTCTTCTGTTTTCCGAAACAACTATTTCATATTTATCTCTACTTCAGCTTATCCCCCAAGCTAACCCCAACCCTAATATTTTTCCCAAGCTACGATAACCGCACTCCGCTTCACGGTGCTTCTCTCCACCGCTGAATCCATGTCACGAGATGCATAATCGAATTCGACGTCGGATGTCAACACTCAAGATTGTTGGAAAAACACGGTAATTCTTATCTTCTTCTACGTTTTTCTCTTTCGGCGTGTTCGCACCGGCGACAACCATTGAAGGTTCATTTGCAGATCTAATCTTATTTTATGTAATGGAGTTGCTGCAAAACCCTTAACAGATCTCTTGAGAATGATGTTTATTTCAATGGTGGTTGTAGGTATTGAAGTGACAGTATAGCTTCCCATGGTTCTCACACTACCGTTTTTCAATTTTTCTTTAACAAATAAATGTAAGTGTTTGCTGGGGTTTGGTTTGTATGTCAATTTTGGGATTTTCGTGCTGGGATTTTACCAATCAAATTAATTTTTCTTTTTTCCTGTGAAGGTTTAGTGGCAAATTAGCTTCAACAGTTAAGTACATGTTTCTGTTTACTTCGCTTTTAGTTTAAGGTACTTTACTTCTTCATTGTCTTTTTTCTTAGATCAGAACTCCCTCATATATGTTTTCGCTAATCAAATTAATGTTTATGTTTTTTGCAGGTCATATTTGGTTCGCTCCCGACAAAAATAACTGAACACGGATGAGCTTTTTTAATGTGGTACTCATAGATGCGCATGTTTAGATTTGTATATCAACATTTTTCTTTTCACCTTATTCCTATTTTACTACTAGAATTTTTTGACTGAGTTTGTCTTTCAAAACTGTTTTGAAATCCACTGTTGAAGAGAGAATATTTGGTAATTAATTCTTTGGTTATGTTAAGAACTAGATTATGAGCGTATGCAAATTTATGAAAAGTTGTTGGAAATAAACTGAAAACAACTTGAAAAATGATTTATAATAAGGGATGTGTTTTATGATTTTGTTGGTTTTGCCTATCTACTTTGAGCTAAATATTTTGCGACTCTCATTTTGACATGCTTCAATGACAATGTATTGTCATACGTCTCAATGGTGATGACGAGTGGTTCTACGGTGATGAAGATAGGAATTCCAAGAGGACAGTGTGAAGATGATTAGAAGCTTTGAAGAGATATAGTTAAAGACTATTTACTTTGTTGAATACACCAATGCAACTTTTAGAACCTGTCGGCGACAATTGGGTTTCCACCATTGAGGTAGTGCTGAGATCTGCTTCTCTAATGGTAGTTGAATTTAGAGCAATTTAATTGTTTACTTTTCTTTGATTTTTATTGTTTTTGCTGAATTTTATTTTTTTTTTTCCTTTTCAGATCCTATCAATAGCATTTATCCTTAGAGTGAGAAATTTTTTTGGGTTGACTTTGCAAAAACAGGTTCGTTTCTTTGGGTATTTGAATCATTTTGTGTTTTAATGTTTTCAATGGTCTTATTTTCATTAGTAAGCTTTGTAATTAACTAGAGTTGATGCTTTAAAAGAGTTTAAGAGTAATCCATCATAAGTTACTTTGAGCAATTTCAGACCTTTTGGCTATCTGACATGAGTGATTAATATGTTTACTCTATCCAAGCAACTGATTGTTATATTGCTTTCAATTTGAAACATGGCCAAGGTAACAAGGTTCTACCTCATATTTTATTTGTTATGACTTCCAATGCGTTTATCTTATTGCATTGATGTAGCACAACCAAAATCTGGATATAGTAAGAAAATAATTAGTGTGTTTCTTAAGAATTCCATTGCAACGTTATACTAATCTATGATGTTTGCATTTTTAGCTTTTTTCCTTTGTAACGATTCAACGACATTAAATCACGTTATCTCTAAAATAACAAAAAACAAGTTTATTTAGGGGTCTTTTTCTTCATATCATTTTTTTTTCATATCTTAATTAGTGACTGTGTGAGACAATGTTTTTTTGCTACTTAATTACTCACCATGTTTCATATGCCTTTCTGTTTCATTGTGTTGTTGCTACTAAAAAATCAGGTTTATATTTTGTAGCTCCTTTTTTTTATTTCTATCTTCTGGTTTGGATGGCGATAGAAATTAGTTCATCCTCCCTGACTATTTTGGTCATCTTGATCGTTGGCTAGGCTTTAGAGCATGATGTTTTGTCCCTCATTCATTGTTTCTTGCTACAAGTTCCTGTTTTTCTCTTTTCTCTTTCTCTATGACAATTGTTCTTTCCATATGCACATTGAAGGATCAAGTATCTTAGGAGGGTTTCTGATTGTAGATCCCCTTTCTTGGTGATCTGACACCGGCTTTAATAAAGGAAATCAGTTGGCTGCACATTTGGCCATTATTTGCTTGGTGAGTCCGACCCAAAAATATTTTGATGATCTCATTGTTGCCTTTAATCATGTTTCTTCTGTTTAATCTTCTTAGAGTCTTCCTCATCACAAATCAAATTTGGTTATTTCTTTGTTGAAAAGTATGCTTTCCTGGTGATATTTTTTCCTTTAAATTTCTTCAATCATGTTTGATTGATTAACTATTATGGAGATTTAAGATAAACATGATAGTAGGATGATTTGGTTTGATCATTGGAGTGGATCTCTTATCCTTTATAGATTCACATTCCAGTCAATAAAATAAAAAAAAGCTTGAATTGGTCTCTTAAAATAGGTCCACAGAACCATTCAAGAATATTCTTCAATTCATCACTTAGCTAAAATGAAGCACTGCTTTTACCTTTAATTGTTTAACATGCTCATAAATTTAAAACATTTTGATTGCCTTATTTTATTTTCAGGCCATTTTGACAGGTTGTAAAAGTCTTATTTAGTATTGATGTAGATTTATAGAACAAAGTCTACATTTATGCTTGTGTTATGATTTTGGTAGTAATTTATTTTGATTTCCTTAGTTTGCTTCATTGATAGAGATGTTAGAAAATATAATATCTCATTTTGTATATGCACTGCACCAAGTTATGTGACTATAGAATATATTTTAGTAATGATCCTCTGCACATGGTTCCTTCACTTCCTTTAGGGAGAGGAATATAAGAGTAATTCTATGATCAACATAATGTAAAAATTTCAAAGTTTTATTTTGTGAAATTTATTTGTATTTTTACCCTAAAACAAATCTTAAGGTCTTATTTTCACTCATATTTATAGTTCATTTCAAAGTCGATCAGCCAGAAATCAGTGCTTCTAATACAATTATTATTACAAGTTGATTCTTCTTAATTTTTTTTTATATGTAGACGAGAATGCAAGTACTGCTGTGTTTGTTTTATGAGTGTAGTTAGTGCCTCGAGAGTGTCTTTTGAGGTAATGCTGCTGCTGTCCTATGGTGTTTCAGAGTGCTTCGGCTGTGGGGTGGTCCGAGTACCGTTTTTGTTGCTGCTGTCATGACAGAACAGCAGCTGTTGGTGCTGTTTTCTGTCTGTTGCACAGCATGTCTGCTGTTGTTTTGGTTTGGACAGCTGCTGTCTGTGTTAGGAGCTTTCCTGGGGCAGTTTTGGGTTGGAAGAGGCATAGCTATGTGATTGAATTTTGGTGATTGTAATTAGAGTTGAGAGTCATAGCTTACTCATGGTTGAAAATCATAGCATGCAAACTGTCTCTGAGATAAACTGTGCAGATCAATTGTTGTGAGGTGTAAAATGAATATATCGAACTATCACGTGCAATGCGAGGCTGAAGGAAACATGCACCTGGGTTGTATATCAAACAGATATAGGTGAGGTCTTGAAAAATATTATTCTTTACTAGATTTTGTTTCAAAATCTATTTCCCAAATCAAATTATTATTGCAGTGACTTAGGCCTATCAATGAAAGTAATTGTGGCAAAACCTGACTTTAGTTTAAGTTATTTTATTAAGATGTATGTATTGTTAGTTCCTTATTAGTTAGTTATAATTGTACTTTTCTCTATCAAAGGCATTTGATGTACACATTTCGAAATGAATGTTAATATACGTGGAAATCAATGGATAATGGAGTAGTTTTCTTATGATAGGGTTTGTTTTAATTTATTTTTTGCAAGTGGGTAAATACACACCTTTTCAGATTTACTTTTGATACATTAGTTGACATGTAATTTTTCTTTTAAAGTTAGTTGACATGTAAATATAGCCGTTGAAGTTGTCTTCAGGTTGAGTTTTCCATGAATGGGTTACAAATTCTACTAAATTAGAACAGAGAGATGAAGATCCTATCAAAAATGAAAACAGTAATGAATATTTTTTATATTTTTCAACTGTATGTAGCCTTAAATTTAAACATACATAATCCAAATTCTTACCATATTTTCTCTCAACAAAAAAAAAAAATCATACTTAAGCCATTAAATTTTAGTCTTTTTTTATTTTAAACGTGATGATAGTCTTTAAAATATCATACAATTATAGTTTGTATAGAAAAAAGGCTAACAACTTTAGGTCTCCGTTCCTCAATTGTGGAGTAATTTGAGAGGCTAACTACTATAGATCTCTATAAAAAAAATGCGGATATGATTTTTGAGTAAAATAAACAACTACGCATCTATTAAAAATGATTGACATTAAGAGTTAGGTTAAAGAAGTGATTTATTATTGATGGTGTGTGTAAAGATTTAACATGACTTTAATTTTTTCTTATAAAACTATTCTATGTTTCTATATAAGTCGATGATCATATCGCCTATTTCATCACATTGTTGGATTTTGCTGCAAGTTTATATCTACAATGAAACAATACCATATATTTTGTTGATATATAGATTAGCATTTACATAATTTCGTATCGACTATTTCAATGATGTATATTAGGAAAATGATTCTTGGACACCCAAACTCAAATCTATCTGCGGTGAGAAAAAAAATTAAAAAGAGTGAAATGATAGATGTGATAAGTTAATAATATGATATAAAGAAATATATGGGAAGAAAATGTGTATTAAAAATGAAGGTGTGAAGACATAAGTTGTCTATATAACTTATGAACTTCACAAATAAGTTTTCAAGTGGAAGGTGGAACTCGACCTCTTAGATTAGTCGACTCATGAACCAGATACCAAAATTTTAAAAAAATTTATAAAATTTGTTTAGAAATATTAAGCATATTAAAATATAGTTTTTAAATGCCACTCAAAGGTTCCTTCAAAAATAATGCCACTCAAAGGTATATAAAGATGCTTTTAAGTTCTTTTATGTGTTTTTAACAGCACGGGTCAAAAGTCTAGATGGGTTGAAAATAATGATGAAGATGGTGATGATACTGACGTGACTTCAAATGTCGTCTATAGAAAAGTAGTATTTTGTAATGTATGATAATTAATGTAAAATGTACGGTTTTCGAACTTTATTAACGTCACTATGAAATGACTAATGTAATACATTTTTATCATATGACTTATTACACTACAATTCTAATGTACGATATTATTTATTCATGTTTGTTTAGTCGGTAGGACCCGTGCATTGCACGGGTCGATGATCTAGTAGACATTTACATAAACACTTTTTAATTAGTTTGATGGAAAGAGAGTAACGCTAAACCTAAATCACCCCATGATGCATATGGCCTAAATAAAAAGAGAAAAAATATTTCATACATCCCAAAATAATTTATTTACTCGGTTATTTCACACATATTAAAAAAAACTATATAAACAAGGGGGGGGGGGGGGGGGGGGGGGGGTGGGGTTCGTCTCATTTTTTTTTCACACTTCCTCTCTCTATCTTAAAGTATTTGCACTTTAAAATGTTAATGTAATATTCATCCCCCCTATATATCTTTATTTATTGATCTTCGTTTTGGCATAACATTTTTACTAGTTATATAATTAATAAAGGTGACAACCGCTAATATAGGTTATTACATTACATCTATCCCCGTAATTTACTAGCCATCTTTTCACACTTCCTCTCTCTATCTTAAAGTATTTGCACTTTAAAATGTTAATGTAATATTCATCCCCCTATATATCCTTATTTATTGATCTTCGTTTTGGCATAACATTTTTACTAGTTATATAATTAATAAAGGTGACAACTGGTAATATAGGTTATTACATTGCGTCTATCCGCGTAATTTATGAGAAATTGAACGACTGCATGATATGTAGCATCTAATCAGTGACTATTTAGGGATTAATGGTTTTAATTAATTTTAGCCATTTTGAAATGGTAATGCTCGTTGTTGATGTTTTGTGAAAAGAGTAAAGAATATGCTATGGAGATGTAAGATACAACATGAAAAAGAGTTTGATGAAGTATGAAGATACAACGCTAGGAAGTGATACAAAGATATGTTGTTGTGGATCGTCCTGGGTGGTCGTATGATTGTACGAACTCATGTGGTCCTTGCTTATCATTGCTTAAGGGTCGAGTTCTATGAGCTGGCGCTAGTCATTGCTTCAAGCTCCCCTATTTCTTTGTTGGAGTGTAGTATATCCATAACTCTTCTTTATCTATTAATTTAACTTTTTCATGTTTTCATTTATGTCTTTTTTCATTTTTGTTTTTTGTGGTTAAGCTCGTATTGAGTTAAATCCTTTCTCGTGGTTTTGACATGACGAGGTTATGATATTCTTTGCTTAATATCATATCAATTTAAGTTTTTTTATCACTTAAGTCATTGAAGTTAATTAATTGTAACGAATTTATCCTTTTAAGTATTATTCGTACCACTTAGGTCTTTAAGTTATTTAATGTAACTTTTAACCCTTGAATAACTTATATTTTTAAGATATTAAATCCCCCAAATTGTTAGGGTTAGGACTTAATTGGTATGGAAAACACTTGAAGACAATTAATAATAGAGATTGGTATGCTTGGAACTTTGGAAGCTTAGATAGATAGAAGTAGAAGATGAAAGGGATGCTAACGCTTCACCTATGGAATCCACCACCACGCTTCTACACCCCCTCTCTCTCCACCAAACCCCCTCTCTCAATCTCCGCCACCTCCGTCACCTCCACCTCCTCCCCGGAAATCCTCACTGCAAAAGAACGCAGGCGCTTACGCAACGAACGAAGAGAGAGCAACGCAACAAACTGGAAGGAAGAAGTTGAAAATAAACTCATTCAGAAAACCAAAAAAGAGAATAAATCATGGATGGATGAACTCAACCTTGATAATCTCATGAAGTTAGGTCCTCAATGGTGGGTTGTTCGTGTTTCTCGTGTTAAGGGTCAGTATACTGCTGAAGCTCTTGCTCGTTCTTTGGCTAAGTTTTTTCCTGATATCGACTTTAAGGTTTGTGTTTTTGTGTTTTTAAGGTTGCTGTTTTTGCTTTATGGTTTCAAAATGTTGTTTTGTGTTGTTCATTTTGTTATGGATAAGAATAGAAATGGTTCTTTTTATTGTGTGTAGTTTTTTCTTAACCATCCGGTTCTGAGGGGAAAAAAGTCTTGGGAATACGGTGTTTTGTCGGAAGTTAAGTAAAGTCTGGCTAATGATTATTCTAGTTAGGAATAGAACTTGGTTCTTCGAAATGATTTGTCTTTAACGGAGCTCATTAACTATTTGAGCTCAAATACTTGGTTATCATGTGTGTGTCTGTTTAGTTTATGTCTTTGTTTGAAGGAGACTTTGGATTTATGTGGATGGAGGGCTTTGGAGGCAGAGGGAAAGTATGTGTAAATATTGCGAAGTTTCATTTTTATTAGAAACAAGAAAAAAATGAATTAGGAGATTGAGTTGAATGTGAATCATTTAGGAGGTTGAGTTGAATGTGAATCATTGTTGGGTTGGGTATAACTCATAGTTTACGGATAAGTGGCCATGTCGCTAATTGGGGGGAGCGAGGGGGGAAGTGTCCGCAGTATGGCTCAAGGGTAATATTATAAACTAGACCGAAGTATTTAAACTCAAAATATAATCGCTTGAATAATAGGCATAATTGGCCGGATTCTGTGATGAAATCCTGTGCATTCTTTGTCTGATTTTTTCGTATCTGTTTTCTTTTGAACCAGGCTGTATGTTCTAACAGTTGATGTAGTCCTTTACGCATCCGTCAATTTGAACTTTAAAATGGAAGAAATTTTAAAATGATCATTGAAATTGAAAATTTTCGATCATATTGATCATTTTGGATACGTCAATTTAGTCTTAAATTAGTTCAGATGGACTAATGTGATTGAAAATTTTCAATTCTAGGAATCTTTTTGTAATTTCGTTAACTTGAGAGAGAAATTGCTTGATCATTAATTTCATGGACTGAAGGTGATTCGCTCATATAGTTTGTGCTGATCGTGTTTTACTCAACTCCAGACCAAACTGTGACGGTTCATTTTCCCTAGATGTTGCAGGGTTATAGACTAAAATATATTACATAAATTCATTTACAATAAATATTTTACCCTATCTTTTTTTGGTTTAAAACTCTCCATCCAAACATATTGATTGGAGCTTGTAGCTAACAACCCTACCAGCTGAGGAGATAAGAAAGCGAAGTAATATGATGAACAATTAAGAAATGTTGTTTGGTTGTTTATTTATTGATCCGTGGTAATGTTTGGTTTTAGGTATATGCTCCAGCTATCCATGAGAAAAAGAGATTGAAGAGTGGTTCCATCTCTGTAAAATCAAAACCTCTGTTCCCGGGTTGTATTTTTCTGAGATGCGAACTGAACAAACCATTACATGACTACATAAAAGAGTACGAAGGTGTTGGTGGCTTTATTGGATCCAAGGTTGGAAATACGTAAGCATCTTCTGCTTGTGTTTAATGCATTGCTAATTTTTGGCAGTTACATCTTTTGCAACATATAATTTTAGCAAAAAATTAGATCAAGTTCGCTATACCATGTTCATCAAGTCCTCTAACAAAACAATGAATTGTGAATAGTTTCAAAATTCCGCAACATATTTGAAGTTGTGTCTAGGAGGAAACGAAGCACATATGCGACACTGTGTCACCTACGCAAACACTGATAATAATTCAAAACACTGAATATAACTACATGTGTAAGTGTCGTGCCGGTGTCTGACTCTGACATGTATCGGAAAACAGACACACCTTTAATCGTAAGTGTTGGTGCTATATGGCTGGATGTCATTAGTTTTACTGCTTCCTATTCATTCATAATAAGAAGTATTAATATGCCATTATTTGATTTGAGAACTTGATGACATTGATATAGAACTTGATTCAAGTTTTGTCTTCTAGGTTTTTGTCGCCCTATTTTCTCTGAAATCTTTTTATGGATTGGTTGGGTCTTAAGCCAAGCAAAATACATAAACCGAGAAGTTGAATATTTATCTTTGATTGGTTAATTAATTATTACAGATCTAACAACAATCTACAAAACAATTCAGCGAAGCAATCATCTTAATGTAATTTATAGTTTTCCTTCTTGTTTCCCTTGGTTTATCTGATAGATTAATGAATGCTTAAAGCTTTGTTTTTACGATATACTTCATATGGTTATCAGTATCTTACGATACATGCCAATCGTGTCTCTATTTGATGTTAAACTGAATCCAATCGATAGGAATCTCTTGTATGTATCTATTTGGACACGAATCCCATCTCGAATCCTGATTCACTATGATGAATCCTGATTCATTCAATCGAATCACTACCTAAACTTAGTGTAGTCAGCCACTATTTTGTCAACTTTGTATAACCAACCCCTTTTCTTTTGTCATTTGATATATAATTTGAATCTTGAATTATTTTGAGGTTCATATATAATATATCATCTTATAATTTTGTTACATGACTTGTTTTTTTTATATTTAAAAGTGACATATTTTTATTGGCAATGCATCTTACAATTGATGCTAAGTTTCGATTCACGATTCAAAAAATAGGTATTATGATTCACGAGTTGAATTTTGATTTGATAACCATGATACTTTGTACCGAATGATCTACTTCTATAAAGTATACGTTATATTGAACGGTATACTTTCTTTGATTATAGTTCATACTGAGTGGTATTCATTATAACTTAACTGATTAAGTTGTGATGAATCAAGTTATTACTTACTAACCTTATTTTATAAGACTTTATATTGGATGGTGTTTTTTTTTGGATTTCGTATGCTTGTAATTATTAATTTCGGATATTAAAGAACCTTTTGTCTAATGTCTCAATGTATACTCTTTCCTGTTAAGCCTAAGTTGAACCTCTCAATTGTTTTATCATTTGCAGAAAAAGGCAGATTAATAAACCAAGGCCAGTAGCTGAGGATGATATGGAAGCAATCTTCAAACAGGCAAAGGTGGAGCAAGAAAATGCTGACAAAGCATTTGAAGAAGAAGAAGAAGAGAGAAAGGCTGTCGTAAACTCTGGGAATCCCAATAAAGAGTTAGAATCGGATGTTTCGAAAGCTATTGTCGATTCAAAGCCCAAAAGGAGCTCTAGAAAAACCTCTAACCAACTAACAGTCACAGAAGAAGCTTCATCAGCTAAAAAAAAACCTAAACTTGTCACAGGTTCTGCCGTTCGAATTATATCTGGATCATTTTTAGGGTTTGCAGGCACTCTCAAGAAGCTGAACCGCAAAACCAAAATGGTGAGCTTCCTCCTTCACTAGAATTAATTGAAATGAAGATTAAAAGCTATGCATTGACAATGTAAAACTTTTTTACATTAGCATCCAATCAGATTTCACCATGATATCACTTTGTGATATTACTTCCTAAAATATCTGCATAAACATCTATGTAGTTAGATTTGATTGGATGACTGTGTCAAAGAGTTTTGCATTGTCATATATAGTTGTAAAACTCAAAAGATAACACAAGTTTATGTGATGAAAATTGCTCGTGTCTATGTGAAACTTAAACTGGTTTTGAAAGTTTAAAATAATGTGTGATTTGATGGGTCAATGATAGGAAATAGATCAGAAATTTGTAATATTTATTTTTATACTGAAATGACGAGTTCACTCAAATCGGTTTGCACCGGTTTGCCCATGAGTGAATGATGTCATTCCCAATTTAGATACACATCAGATCAAATAGGCTGCTCGGACCGGCCATAGGTTCAGTTCTCGATCAGACTTGTCGGTCCTTTCCGAGTCTAATTACACTGCACAAAACACACAAATTGTATTTGTCTTTCTAGTTCTCTATATTAACTCATTTAACCGTCTTTATGCAGGCCACCGTGCATTTTACCATATTCGGAAAAGAGAACATAGTAGACCTAGATGTTAGTGAAATTGTTCCAGAGACTAACTAATGCCGTTAGGTTCTCTCCTTTTCCTGATGGTATGTTTCACTCTGAAAGTAAAACTTCGAAGAGTCGCGGACTGCGTGCTCTTTCAGATTTTTCCACTTGTCGATGAAGTCCATTTTTTAAAGAAAAGCTAAATGCATTTTTACCTAGTGCATACTTGTATATTATATTATTGTGAGACATGTACTGGTGCTTACTGAGCCTAAAATTTGAAGGGGATTTGTTGCAGTATGCGTTTGTTAATGAACATTTCATGACTGAATCTCTCATCCAATGTTTTAAAAAACAGTTGCAACCAAAAATGTGGCTGCAATGTTAAGGTTCCTGCAATTGTCTCACAACTTGTATCAATTTTTCGAAATACCAATATTCATCTGACTTCATAAAAGGGATAGAGGGTTTTGCAACATGTTCAAATGTGCTCAATAAAGAATTAGGATAATATGTACATTTTGTATTAGCTACTTAATTTTGTTTAAATTAAAATGTCAAAGTTTGTCATTTAACAGTTTCACAGGTCCGATACCATCATTTAGTATGGCCAAAAACCTTAACCACATAGACCTTTCTTATAATAGTTTAAGTGGTGAGGTTTCATCCTCTTTTCACATTGAAGGACTGCTGAATCTTGTTAACCTTGACTTGAGTTTTAATTCTATATACTAATTTCATTTCTCTGTCAAATTATAGTGTTGATTATGTTTAACTAGGCATGGATTATGCTGAAGAACTTAGAAGAGGTGGAATTTCCTTGATTATTTAATTGTAGTACATATGTATGAAGGATTTATAGTGCATGACTGTGGCTCTGAGTAAACATTAGTATAATAGATTGCAAGATACACACTTCTGAATTTATTCTAGTACACTCATTAGTAACTAATGCTACTACCACCTTAAAACTGTGTAAGTTTGTCCATATAGTCCCCACGAAAGAATCGTCAAATGACTGGAGTTGAGTGCCTGTTGGGATCTTCCCCACGAAATGATTGAAGGAGAGGTTCAAGTAAGAAAGGAATGACAAACTTGCAAGCTGCACTGGAATTTCACCAACCAAAGAGTTGTTTGACAGGTCTAATGACTCCAACTGTTTCTGGTTTCCTATAGAAGATGGTATTTCACCTGAGAGATAATTGTTTGAAAAGTTGAGAACATGAAGTGCTTTGAAGTTCATCATCACTTCTGGTATTTGACCTTCAAAATGATTGGATTTTAAATCAATGGTTGTGAAGATTGTTAGAATTTTTGCATACTTAATTTCTTGACCTTTATTGGAAACTGTTACACTATCATGGTAATATGAGTAGACGTTCTTTCCCATGCGGATGAATTCTGATTTAGAATCATTTTCATCATGCGTCATTTTTTCCCATGCTTTGAAATATTTTTCTGGTATTTTTCCATTGAAATTGTTTAAAGCAATGTCCACAATTTGAATCATTTTTCATGGCTTATTTTCTAAAATTTAAATCTCAAAATCATTTTATTCAATGGTACCACTAAAATTTGAATGAGTTTAAAGAATCTAATTAATTTAAATTTGAGTTTTTCTTCAACAAAAAGTTATTTAAAAGATATAATTATTTAAATAAGTTTATCTAGACTTATCACATCAGCACTGACATAGACGTATCTACTGTGATTTGAATTCAATTCCAAAATTCTCTAATTGGTATATTGTACATTAATTTCATTGCAAATCTTCAATAACTTTAACCTTCAAAGACAAATGCCAAGTGCAAATTCTGAACTCATAAGTTGATTCCTTGCATGTTTAGTCTTTCCTTCACCTCATTCTATTACAAAGTTTAGTTGTTTCACAGCATTTCAACCAGGAAAATATTGCTCCAAGAATTTTTAGACTTGAATGATAGACAATTAACCATGTTTAGCATCTAATAAGTCCAACTAAAAGTTAATCTATTGATTAAACCAGAACAAGAAAGGTACTTATCTACAATCACAAAAATCACTTTTAGCTTTTCCTTGATGGCCATTGACCAAACAGGTTCAAAGGTTAAGGAAAAAATTAATGGTGTTAACATCCTAAATCAATGATAGCTACATTCGTTGGGGCTATAACCATAAGAGTCTGTTGCAGCAACTGTAGCAAGTTGGCCTGAGTCATTCTTCAAACTCCCTCATTAACAATTCTCCTGATCTAAGCAGCTCTGGTTCTTTTTCTCTGAAAGCAAAATATAACACAGTTAATATTTATGATAGATAGCAAAGTATTTAAACATATTGATGTAGAAATCACATCAACAATATTATACTTAAAAGGGGTAATATCATGTCATGAACTAACTATACCAAATTTTATACTTAAAAGAATTGCGTAAATTTACCTTGGCTTAAAATTGTTATGCTTCTTGTGAAGGTATTTGCTACATTTGAACAATCAGAGCCTGGAAAAGTGAAAAATTCAGTAAACTGTGGGAAAGGTCAAAATTAAGATAATTAAGATAGAGCTTCTACTGAAGTTGATGGTAGTTCCGGGATAACTTGATTATCATTTGAAACAATTGAAAAATCAACACCCTCACAAGAAAAATCCAGATCACTTAACATTTCAGCAAATGAGAAGTCTGAGCTAAAGGTATCAAAATTGGGGAAATCAAGGTCACATAAGTGAACTTCGCTGTTAGACTCTGATGTAGAAATCTCATTAGGCAATGATTTGTCAGAATCAAAGCTCTGAGGCATATCAGAAGAATCAAAATTCAACCTGCTTCTTACATGATCCCTCTTACTTGCCTTATCTGAATTCATTTTAACGGGTGAAATGCAATGACTACTCTCTATATAAGCCATTTGTTTTGCAGGGCTAACCATAACTCTCTTGGTTGAAATTACAGTGTAACAAGTAGATGTACTCTCTACGTTGCTAGGTGCAGCCTGAGAAAGCTCGGGAGGGGATATATTTGTATTGCTGTGACTGGAATTTGTTCTCGGAGGTGTCTTTGGAACTTTTGAATTGGTTGGGATAGAATTTCGAGCCGGGTTGAATAAGCATTTCACAACACTGGATCCTTGAACCTGTGTTCCACTTGGTACACAGTTCGCAGCCGATGATTGAGTTGCAGAAGAAGGGTGATAAACTACTTGATGATTGACTGCTTTGTTTGATTTTGGCAGTGTGTCTTGACCTGAGAGTGAGGACAGAACAAATATTTTGTATCTTTAATTGATTGCATCTATAAAAACTACAATATTGCAAGAATTAGGCCCGTTCGTTTAAGATTTTTTTCAAAAAAAATCTATTTTTGTTGTTAAAAAAATCACTTTTTTTATTTTCAATTGTTTGTTTAAGATTTTTTTTTTTTTATAAACCATTTTATCAAAAAAATCTATTTTGACCCTAAAATGAAAAGTCATTAGGATTAGCTATTCTCAAAATCTATTTTTTTCAAAAATAAGGAGGTAACACGTGTACAAGTTAAAACTTTTTTTTTTAAATGGATTTTTATGGGTAGTAGGCAAACAAAAATAACTTCAGATTTTTTTTAAAATCACTAAAAAAAATCCCTAGATTCATTTAACACAAAATCTATTTATTTTTTTAAAGCCGAAACAAACACACTCAATAGCCACACCAAAGTAGAGGTAAAAAAAGGAAGAAACAATGTTGGCCTTCCCTTTGAAGAATCAAATCAAATTTGAAACACATAAAAATAAACACTTCTTTGTTAATTACATGGACTAAATTTGTAATTTGACTACTCATTCTGCTATTATTCCTATAGATTGTCATGACTATCTTGATATGTATATTAGCAAGTTCTTGGTGGCTATGTCATTGTACAAGGGAGGGCTGATGCACCATGAATCTTTGTGGAGTAAAGGTGTTACTTTTTCAGGGAGATGCATACTAAGAAATCTACCAAGAATTTCAATGAATCTAAGAGTAGTAAAAGTTATCAACCAGGGAGTTTGCAAAAGAATACAATTGTTTGGGAAAAGAAATGGAGAATTTCTGTGTATTTCATTCTTTAATTCATGATCAGCTTCCAATTTTTAAATGCTGCAACAGAAATTACAAGAAGTGAGTACAGTGTCACCATATATTAATTCTATTATTTATGACAAAAATGATTATACAATTCAATTCAACAACAAAAATCAAAATCTATAGAAATGACTATGATTACTGTCATTGATGCAGTGGCGGAGCCAGACAAAAAATTATGGGGTGGCCGCAATCAAAATAAACTAAAATATATAAATTATATAATATACAATACGACCCATTTCGGTTTTGTTCATACATACTAGTTTAATTTCAATACTGTAATATCATTCAAATTACATGGTTTCAATGTTTCATTCATACTAGTTTAATTTCAAGTCCTGTTACACTTTACTACTAACTAGCAAATCAAGTGATTTGTAACTAACTAGCAACAGCCATGATTTGTAACTATTTCCAAAATCAAATAACAATGTCGATTCCAACAGCCATGATTTGTAACTATTTCCAAAATCAAATAACTATCATTTTTTACTAGGGTTATGGAAAATTGAATGTGAAACCAAATAAAAAACCAAATTCAACACCAAATAAGACAGTAGGATTCGAAAATCAAAGTTAAAAAATGAAATCAGTATGATTTTCACTTACAACTGTCAATTAGGTTTTGTGCCTTTGTGGAAAGATGGAGTCGGAGAAGGACGAAATTGATACTGAGTTGAGAGAAGTGTGAGTGATGGAAGGATCAGAAAAAGGAAGTGCCTTTGTGGAGGAAGTGTTGAACGTCCATGGCTGAGGAGGGAGAGTGAAACGCGTTTTCTTTGTTTGTCGCCAGAGAGAAGAAGGAAAGAACATACGCTTCACTTCAGAAAAAAATGTGAGAATGGGCCACTTGTAATTTTCATTTTGAGTCAGGGATAGTGCAGTAATTTCCTGTATATAAAAAAAATTAAAAAAAAAAGAATGGGGTGGCCGTGGCCTCCCCTTGTCCTTGAGTGGCTCCGCCACTGCATTGATGTGGACTCAACTATTAGCAAAATCTTTGCAGATAATTAGGCTTGCAAGAAAACTGTCTATCTGCGATGTGGGTGCATTAAAGGTTGACAGCGACACTACAAAAGAGGAAGAGCAACAACACAGAAAGTAACACAATAAGGATTTTTAAGTTTTCCACTTGAGTGCTAATTGAGAAATAGTGTTTGTAGAAGAACCATCTTCATTGAGTGCATTAGAAGCGGCTCCTACAAGTGACCCTACATTGATGTGCCTAATTGACTTTCTTGATTCCAATCTCCTACAAAGACACTCAATGTTGTCTTGACCTTTTTAAGGTAACATTTTTCTCATCCACAATGGACGACCCAAAAAGATAATGTTTAATATGGAAAGTGGACAACTATAATGGAAGACTTGGAAGTCATCATTAATATCACCTGATAGAAAAATGTGGTCATGTTCCACGAAATTTCTCTCATGACTTTTAGCCTGTTCCACAATACAAAACACATACAGATTGTGTATGCATATTTCTGAAACTCTATAAAACAAACCATTTGTGTTGTTGTTGTCACTCAGAGTATTAATCAACAATGAGATCAATTACATTACTTTCATTGTTTTCCTTCCTTATCTATTACTACTTCATTTTTTTCAGTTTCCAAACCTCTCTTGCCTCTACCAAATGTCTTGAGGATCAACAATCATTGTTGCTTCAATTCAAAAACAATCTCACATTTCATCCTGAAAATTCCACCAAACTAATATTGTGGAATAAAAGCATTGCATGCTGCAACTGGAGTGGTGTTACTTGTGACAATGAGGGATATATTATTGGCCTTGACCTGAGTGAAGAATCTATTTCTGGTGGAATTGACGAATCAAGTAGTCTTTTCAATCTCCTACATCTCAAGAAACTGAACTTGGCTGATAATTATTTAAATTCTTCCATTCCATCATCATTCAACAAGTTGGTGAAGTTAACTTATCTTGATTTGTCATATAATGAATTTGTGGGGCAGATTCCAATAGAGATTTCCCAGCTCACGAGGTTGGTTACTCTTGATCTCTCTTCTGATGCTGACACAAAACCTAAAATCCCAAATCTACAAAAGCTTACCCAAAATCTCACCAATATTAGGCAAATGTATCTAGATGGTATAAGTATAACATCTTGGGGACATGAATGGAGCAATGCTTTGTTGCCTCTACATGACTTGCAAGTGTTAAGCATGCATAACTGTAGTCTATCAGGACCCCTTGATTCTTCCCTTTCAAAACTAAAGAATTTATCCATCATTAGTCTTGCTGAGAACAATTTTTCATCCCCAGTGCCAGAAACATTTGCCAATTTTAAAAACCTAACCACTCTCAGTCTTCACAGTTGTGAATTGACTGGTACATTTCCACAAAAGATCTTCCAAATTAGAACATTGTCAGTTATTTACTTATATCACAACCCCAATCTCCGTGTTTATTTTCCAAACTACTCACTTGGTGAATATCTTCATAGCATTAGCGTGAGAAACACAAGCTTCTCTGGAGCATTTCCACAAACCATTGGCAACATGACAAGCTTAATCCTATTGGATCTTTCTCACTGTCAACTATATGGAACACTTTCAAATTCACTGTCAAACCTCACACACCTTAACTACCTAGACCTTTCTGATAATGATTTGAGTGGTGCAATTCCCAATTCATTGTCAAACCTCACACACCTTACCTTCCTAGACCTTTCTGATAATGATTTAAGTGGTTCAATTCCTTCATACCTTTTTACACTCCCATCATTGGAGAAGATTTGGCTTGCATCCAACCAGTTTAGTAAATTTGACGAATTCATAAATATGTCTTCCTCTGTATTACAATACCTTGATTTAAGTAGCAATAATCTATCAGGGCCTTTTCCAACATCTATCTTCCAGCTCCATTCACTTTCTATCCTCTATCTTTCCTCTAATAAGTTGAATGGGTCACTACAACTAGATGACCTTTTGAAGCTCAGAAATTTAACTGATTTAGACCTTTCATACAACAGCATATCAATCAATGAGAATGATGCAAATGCTGATCGGACTGCCTTTCCCAAATTTGAAACTATGTATTTGGCCTCCTGCAACTTGCAAACTTTCCCTAGATTCTTGAGAAATCAATCAACATTGATATCTCTGGACCTTTCAGCTAACCAAATTCAAGGAGTTGCACCCAATTGGATTTGGAAACTACAAAGTCTTCAACAACTTGATATTTCACACAATTTTCTCACGGAGTTGGAAGGTTCTTTGCAAAATATTACTTCCAACCTTGATATGATTGACCTTCATAACAACCAACTTCAAGGATCAATACCTCTTTTTCCTAAATATGTTAATTATTTGGATTACTCAACCAACAAATTTTCTGTTATCCCACATGATATTGGTAATTACCTGTCTTCCACAGAGTTTCTATCTCTTTCAAATAATAGTTTACAAGGAAGCATCCCTCATTCCCTCTGCAAAGCTTCGGATCTTCAAGTGCTTGATATCTCCTTCAACAACATTTCTGGAACAATTCCTCCATGTTTAATGACAATGACTAGTACCCTTGAGGCACTAAATTTGAGGAATAACAATCTAAATGGCTCTATACCAGATATGTTTACAACTTCTTGTGTTGTAAGCTCTTTGAACTTCCATGGAAATCTCTTACATGGGCCAATTCCCAAGTCTCTCTCCCACTGCACATCATTAAAGGTATTGGACATTGGATCGAATCAAATTGTTGGTGGTTTTCCATGCTTTTTGAAAAACATACAAACACTTGGTGTCTTGGTTTTGCGGAACAACAAATTTCATGGTTCCATAGAATGTTCACATTCACTAGAAAAAAAGTCTTGGAAAATGATTCAAATTGTGGACATTGCTTTGAACAATTTCAATGGAAAAATACCTGAAAAATATTTCACAGCATGGGAAAAAATGACGCATGATGAAAATGATTCTAAATCAGACTTCATCCGCATGGCAAAGGACATCTACTCATATTACCAAGATAGTGTGACAGTTTCCAATAAAGGTCAAGAAATTAAGTATGATAAAATTCTAACAATCTTTACAGCCATTGATTTCTCATCAAATCATTTTGAAGGACCAATACCAGAGGTGCTAATGAAATTTAAAGCAATCCATGTTCTCAACTTTTCAAACAATGCTTTCTCTGGTGAAATCCCATGTTCTATAGCGAACTTGACACAATTAGAATCCTTGGACCTCTCAAACAACTTTTTGGTTGGTGAAATTCCTGTACAGCTTGCAAGCTTGTTCTTCCTTTCTTATTTGAACTTATCCTTCAATCATTTGGTGGGGAAGATCCCAACAGGTACTCAACTTCAGTCATTTGAAGCATCTTCGTTTGAAGGTAACGATGGACTATATGGTCCTCCATTGAATGGAACACTATATGGTCAAGGGCCGGATAAGTTGCACTCACAGCCAACATGCGAAAGGTTAGATTGTTCAACTGACTGGAATTTTTTAAGTGTGGAGTTGGGATTTGTTTTTGGGCTCGGAATCATCATTGGTCCCCTCTTGTTTTGGAAGAAATGGAGAGTAAGTTATTGGAAACTTGTAGACAAAATTCTCTGTTGGATCTTCCGGAGGATGTATTTTGAATATGCAACTGATAGAGGACAGACATACAGAATTTTAAGGTGGTGATAACGTCAGTGCTAGGGATTAAAATAATGTTTTGCGTTTACATTTAAGTTGTACTTTGTGTTAGTCCTTTGTGTGTGAGTCATTGAGAATTGTGGTGATAGTGTTTCATTCAAAATAGAAATATATGTTAATTTATAACTATAAACATCATAATCAAACTGGAAGCACAAAGAGGATACAAATCCAAAATCAAGATATAGAGCCTTTAAAACTTTATATATGAACCCAATTACTTCATTTTGGTAAAACAATTGCTTAATTTGATTTTCTGATTGTCAGCTAGATAATGACATCATTTGACATACACATGGATACCATTCTCTGCCTAACATCTTGTTAACTTGTTCTCAATTGTTTTATTCACATATTTTTAAATTAAGATATCGAATTATTATGTTCTAAATTTTAAAGGTCTAACTCGGTTCCTGTGATTTCCAAATTTTGAAAGGTGGTGAACATAATTACACTAATAATGCAAGCTTTAGAAGTAGAAGTTTATCCAGCATAATAGTGTATGAGAGTTGACATACATTCTGTTCAAGGTCATGGTGATAAAGAATATTTTATTTACCATGAAATGGAATATACGAAAGCCAATGAATCATATATATGATGTCACCTTGACACTGCATTTTATTGTTTATGGAAAACCTTATTTCCATGGAATGACATTTCTGCTATATAGTTTGCATACAAAATTTAACATTAATTCTAAAAAAGTTTGATTCTCATACAAAATGTTACGCTTGATTATTTCTTTCATTAATCTATAATGTTTCGCCAATCGCTGCTATGAGGGAGTTGCCACCTCCTTCTGGTTATAAATAACTTGCAATTGGAATTATTCTATTTACTTGTATGAAGGATCTGAATGTGGCTCTGAGTAAACATTAGTATAATAAATTGCAAGATACACACTTCTGAATTTATTCTAATACACTCATTAGTAACAAATGCTACTACACTACCATCTTAAAACAGTGTAAGTTTGTCTTCCTTGTTTTACATATTCAAAGTGCATCCAAGGGAATATCCAGCAAAGAATTTTGTCCATGAGTTTCCAATAACCTACTCTCCATTGTTTCCAAAACATGATGGGACCAATAACACTTCCAAGCCCAAAAATAAATCCTAGTTCCACACTTAAAAAATTCCAATCAATTAAACAAGATAACTTTCCACTTCTACATGTTGGATGTGAATGCAATTCCTTCTTTTTATCATGTGATTTTCTAGTCAACGGAGGTCCATATAGTCCTTCGTTTCCTTTAAAGGAAGAATCGTCAAATGACTGGAGTTGAGTGCCTGTTGGGATCTTCCCCGCGAAATGATTGAAGGAGAGGTTCAAGTAAGAAAGGAATGACAAACTTGCAAGTTGCACCGGAATTTCACCAACCAAAGAGTTGTTTGAGAGGTCTAATGACTCCAACTGTTTCAGGTTTCCTATAGAAGATGGGATTTCACCTGAGAGGTAATTGCTTGAAAAGTTGAGAACATGAAGTGCTTTGAAGTTCATCATCACTTCTGGTATTTGACCTTCAAAATGATTGGATGATAAATCAATGGCTGTGAAGATTGTTAGAATTTTAACCAACTCCATTTGTTGACCTTTATTGGAAATTGTCACACTATCCTGATAATATGATTCCTGGTTATCCTGAGAGTGGATAAAGTCTGATCGAACATTATTTTCATCATGCATAAACCGTTCCCATTTGAAATACTTTTCAAGTAGTTTTCCATTGAAATTGTTGAAAGCAATGTCCACAATTTGAATCATTTTCCATGGCTTATTTTCTAGTGAAGTTGAACATTCTAAGGAACCATGAAGTTTGTTGTTCCGCAAAACCAATACACTAAGTGTTGGTATGTTCTTCAAGATGCATGGATAACCACCAACAATTTGATTTGATCCAATATCCAATACCTTTAATGATGAGCAATGGGAGAGAGACTTGGGAATTGGCCCATGTAAGAGATTTTCATGGAAGTTCAAAGTCCTTAAGGTACAAGAAGGCGGAAACATATCTGGTATGGGGCCGGTGAGATTGTTCTTTCTTAAATTTAATGCCTCAAGGATACGAGTCATTGTCATTAAACATGGAGGAATTGTTCCAGAAATGTTGTTGAAGGAAATATCAAGCACTTGAAGATTTGAAGCTTTGCAGAGGGAATGAGGGATGTTTCCTTGTAAATTATTATTTGAAAGAGATAGAAACTTTGTGGAAGACAGGTAATTACCAATATCTTGTGGGATAACTGAAAATTTGTTTGTTGAGTAATCCAAATAATCAGAAGATTTAGAAAAAACTGGTATTGACCCCTGAAGTTGGTTGTTATGAAGATCTAATATCCCAATGGAAGTAAGATTTTGCATAGGTCCTTCCAAGTCGATAAAAGAATTGTGAGAAATATTAAGGACTTGAAGATATGGTAGTTTCCACATCCAATTTGGTACTATTCCATGAATCTGGTTATCTGAAAGGTCTAGAATGGTCAATCTGGATTGGTTTATCAAGAAACTTGGGATAGTTTTCAAGTTGCAGGATGCCAATCTTAGAACGTCAAAGTTGGGAATCGAAGACAGATCAACATTTGAACCTTTTCCATTGATTGATAGGTTGTTGTATGAAAGATATAAACTAGTTAAGTTTTTGAGCTCAAAAAGTTTATCTAGTTGGAGGGATTCATTAAACTTGTTAGAGGAAAGGTCGAGTGAATGAAGTGAACCGAGCTGAATGATGGATATTGGAAAAGGCCCTGATAGATCATTGCTGCTTAAATCAAGAATGTTCAATGAGGAAGATATGATTGTGAATTCTGCTAATATACTAAATTGGTTGAATGAAAGCCAAAGCTCTTGTAATAATGGGAGTCTAAATAGGAAGGAAGGGATGATACCGTTGATAGAATTGTTACTTAAGTTAATGGTGACAAGATTCCGCAATCTTTTAATGTCAAAGAAGGGAATAGGACCAGTGAATTTGTTAGATGACAGATCCAAGTTACTGAGGTGTGAAAGGTTTGACAACGAATTTGGAAGGGTTCCATTAAATTGACAAACAGAAAGATCCAATTCAGATAAGTGCCTCAAGTTGCCAATAGAGCTAGGTAATGCGCCAGAGAAGTTTGTGACACTGACTCTAATTCTACGAAGAGATTCACTTAGTGAGTAGTTGGGAAATGAACCACGGAGATTTTCGTTGGAAAATAAGTCAATAACAGACAATGTTCCAATCTGAAAGATCTTTTGTGGAAATGTACCGGATAATGCACAAAATGCAAGACTGAGGGTAGTCAAGTTTTTAAAATTTGCAAATGTTTCAGGAACTGGAGATGAAAAATGGTTCTCATCAAGAATAATGACTGATAGGTTCTCTAGTTTTGTTAGGGAAGAATCAAGAGGACCTAATAGACCACAGTCAGACATGCTCAATTCGTGTAGGTCACGCAACGGCAACAAAGCATTGATCCATTCATGTCCCTTAGCTGATATACTTACACGATCGAGATACAATTGCCTTAGATTTGTCAGATTTTGGAAAACCTTTTGTAGATTATGGTGGCTAATTGTCAGCCCTGGCAATAAAAAATAGTCAGGAGAAGAGATATCAAGAGTTACCAACCTTATAAGCTGGGAAATCTCTATTGGAATCTTCCCATGAAATCTAGCATCTGTAAGATTCAGATATGTCAACTTCTCCAGCTTGTTGAATGCTGATGGAATGGAAGAATTGAAATTGTTAAAAGCCAAGTTCAGTTTTTGGAGATGTTGAAGACCAAACAGACTGCTTGTATTGTCAAGTCCACCATAGATATATTCTGCACTCAAGTCAAGGCCAATAACATGTCCTTCACTGTCACAAGTTACACCACTCCAATTGCAGCAAGCAGTACTTTTGTCCCACAATATTAGTTTGGTGGAATATTCATGGTCGAACGTGACATTGTTTTTTAAGTGGAGTAGCAATGATTCTTGATCAGCAAGACATTTGGCAGAGGCTAAAGAGATTTGGAAAGTGAAAAAAATACAGTAGTGGCAGAAGAGAAGGAAGGAAAACAATGAAAGTAATGTAATTCTCATTGTTGTTTACTCTTGGTGATAACCACACCACAAATGGTTGTCTTATAAAGTTGTAGAAACAACCTTCCCTGAGTGGAAGAGACAAAGTTTTAAGGGAAATTTCGTTGAACATGATCCATGAAGATGTTGCAAAGTCAACTATGGCTTGCATTATTTCAAACTAAAAGTACTTTGGTGCTCTTCAAAATCTTATCTATGTTCAATTTTGGATTGCTGAAAGTCAAAAACAATGACCCTACAATGTCTTATGAAATAAATGTTTGATATTAACTCTGACTACAATTCTTCCTTTCGGTTGACTATGCTGACCATTGACAAAGTATGTTGATGTAGATCTTAACACATTTCATTTACTCTTTCACAAGTGTTGTTACTTTCTTTTCTTTTTTTACTATAAGTTGAGGAATTGGAAATGATATTTTGACAACCATTTTTTGACAACTTTTGGACAACTTTCTCTCTCATACTCACATGATATTGTTATCCTCTCTCTTCCTTTTTCTCTCTCCATTGGTTTTGACCAATAAGAAGTGAGAAAAACAAGGTTGTCAACAAAGTTGTCACTAAATGGATGTCAAAATATCATTACTCTATTTATTATTTCTTCTGAAATGTCAAATTTGGCATTGGCTTGTTTGGTGTGTAGGATAGGAGAGAGAGAGAGAGAGAGAGAGAGAGAGAGAGAGAGAGAGAGAGAGAGAGAGAGAGAGAGAGAGAGAGAGAGAGAGAGAGAGAGAGAGAGAGTTGGATGAGAAGGTGATATGATAGACACTTGTTTATATTGAAAATCTCAAACCAAAACCAAACAGCAATTGCAACAACAAAAAAAACTTGATGGTTCATTTCTTCCCTTTTGTATCTTCATCTTATGAATTATCTTTCATAAAGTCTTGTATTTAAAAATTTAAACTCATTGCACTCAAGAAAGAAAGACAAATGTCAAGTTGATTAAAAGATATAATTCTTTAACTCAGTTTATTTAGACTTATCACATCAGCACTGATATAGACATATCTACTGTGACTTGAATTCAATTCCAAAATTCTCTAATTGGTATATTGTACATTAATTTCATTGCAAAGCTTCAATACAATTGTATGAGATTGTACATCCCCTAATCTAACTTTAACCTTCAAAGACAAATGCCAATTGCAAATTCTGAATTCATAAATTGATTCCTTGCATGTCTTAAGTCTTTCCTTCATCTCATATCATTTAGTACAAAGTTTAGTTGTTACACAGCATTTCAACCAGAAAAATAATGCTCCAAGAATTTTTAGACTTGAATCATAGACAATTAACCATGTTTAGCATCTCATAAGTCCAACTAAAAGTTATCTATTGATTAAACCAGAACAACAAAGGTACTTATCTACAATCACAAAAATCATTTTAGCTTTTCCTTATTGACCAGACAGGTTCAAGGGTTAAGGAAAAATTTAATGGTGTTAACATCCTAAATCAAGGATAGCTACATTCGTTGGAACTATAGAATGTGTCACAGCTACTATAGCAAGTCGGCCTGCGTCATTCTTCAAACTCCCTCATTAACAATTCTCCTGATCTAAGCAGCTCTGGTTCTTCTTCTCTGAAAGCAAAATATAACATAGTTAATATTTCTGATAGATAGCCAAGTATTCCAAGTGTTAAAAAAGTGTCGTTTGTACTTGAAATGTGATAATGCACAGACTTGTCATCTGTAGGATCTTTTTATTTCAAATAAAGAGTAACCAATTGAAGATTTTGAAAAACAGTCTACAGAAACAAATACGGCAACAGCATCCATATTTGATTGAAACTTTCCACAACATAAAATATCAAAACACAACCCTACCCTATTGTAAATGGGATTATATCATGTCATGGACTAACTATACCAAAAGGTTAAGTTGTTAAATCACATCAACAATTTTATACTTAAAAGAATTGAGTAAATTTACCTGGGCTTAAAATTGTTATGCTTCTTGTGAAGGTATTTGTTACATTCGAACAATCAGAGCCTGGAAAAGTGAAAATTTCTCAGTAAATTGTGGGACAGGTCAAAATTAAGATAATTAAGAAGATAGGCAGTTATTTTCGTTACCTTGTATGTTCATATTTTTCTCACATAGAGCTTCTACTGAAGTTGATGGTAATTCCGGGATAACTTGATTATCATTTGAAACAATTGAAAAATCAACACCCTCACAAGAAAAATCCAGATCACTTAACATTTCAGCAAATGAGAAGTCTGAGCTAAAGGTATCAAAATTGGGGAAATCAAGGTCACATAAGTGAACTTCGCTGTTAGACTCTGATGTAGAAATCTCATTAGGCAATGATTTGTCAGAATCAAAGCTCTGAGGCATATCAGAAGAATCAAAATTCAACCTGCTTCTTACATGATCCCTCTTACTTGCCTTATCTGAATTCATTTTAACGGGTGAAATGCAATGACTACTCTCTATATAAGCCATTTGTTTTGCAGGGCTAACCATAACTCTCTTGGTTGAAATTACAGTGTAACAAGTAGATGTGCCCTCTACGTTGCTAGGTGCAGCCTGAGAAAGCTCGGGAGGGGATATATTTGTATTGCTGTGACTGGAATTTGTTCTCGGAGGTGTCTTTGGAACTTTTGAATTGGTTGGGATAGAAGTTCGAGCCGGATTGAATAAGCATTTCACAACACTGGATCCTTGAACCTGTGTTCCACTTGGTACACAGTTCGCAGCCGATGATTGAGTTGCAGAAGAAGGGTGATAAACTACTTGATGATTGACTGCTTTGTTTGATTTTGGCAGTGTGTCTTGACCTGAGAATGAGGACAGAACAAATATTAAAATCAATGATTTCATGAAAGATTAACGCATATACATATCAGATGCACAAGCTAGGAGACAAGTACAACTATACCTGAGACAGGAATTTTCCTGCTGGTAGTGGATGATCTACCACGAGGTCTTTTTGCAATTGAAGGTACATGCTCCACTGCTTTAGTATTTTTTCTCTTTCTGTCAGATACACTCAAAACAGGTGTTTCGAAGCTTCCATTCTCTGAATTGGTGTTAGACTGAGGCGCTGAGAGCATATTTGATGTGGTCTGTGTCGCAGGGGAAGCAGCAGCAGTAGTAGGAGCACCTGAAAAGTCGAATGCTAAATCAGTTTTCATTTCAATTGAAACTTAGTCCTAAAGTGTGGTTTTAATACTGAATCGATAATCATTCTTGGCTTGCAAAGTTGCACACTTCAAACACAACAGAAGAAAATTGTGACTACGTGAGGATATTTAGAAATCCCTATTGTTCTACTCAGAATCAAAATATGGTAAACTAACCCCCAAAAAAACCTTGTAGTATGGATGTTATGTAACTTTCAAGTCAAAATGATTCATACATAAAAACACCAAATTGAACCTGAACATTGTCAGAGAAATTCATTTGATCGTGTAAAGTTTATGACATTTTTTGTTTAGAATTACAGTCTGAAACCAAACCACAACTACAATTCAGCCATAATCTTTAGCAGTTGTCTGCATTTTGTGTAATCATGAAGTAAGTTTTACACGAGTACAATGCTTATAGACACAGTCATCACAATATCAAAATAATAAGAACATATTCACCCATGATTTTGTTCTTTTTCATTGTTCTTTAATTGATTATATCCATAAATACTACACTATTGCAAGAGTTAATCTACAATCACAACATCACTCATGAATGACAACACAGTAGATTGCAATTCTCAACAATAACAACCACTCATTAGATCACAATTCTCCGCAATATCAAGAACTATAACACGACCACATCTACAATTTAAAACCCTAAGTGTATAACCATGAAGCACGTACACTCCTCGGATTATAGGTGTCCCGGGTTCGGACATGTGTCCGTGTCTATGGCGTGTCCATATTTGTGCTTCATAGGTGTCTAATAATTAACAAGCCCTAACAAAAACATAACTACCATCACCTAATCAAGTAAACACACTCACACATAACCTAAATTAAAACAAAATCATCCACAAAAATAAATACTTTTCAACCCTAATTAATCAATAAAATGTCTTCTCACCAAGATTCGATTGAGGAGGAACTGCAGAAGGCACTCCATTCGCATTGGTCAACGGAATACTTTTACTAGCATTGTAAACATTCATAACATTCTGCACACCATTCAAAAACATCTGAACCCGGTTCTTCTCTTGTTCCATACAAACCCTTTCTTGATCCAACATCACCTTTTGTTCCTTCAAACATATATACTCATCAAGCATCTCACCTAAACTCATCAAGCTCTTCGGCACCTAAAAATCAACCAAAACAAAAACAAACAAATAAATATATAAATAAAGATCCAATCTTTACCAAAAACAAAACGACCCATTTGAGTAAATCTAAATAAAAACAAAAAATAACCAAAAGGGGTTGTAAAAAACTCAAAAGGGTATCAAGAAAATGACCCATTAGCAAAAATTGAATGAAAACAAGAATTAACAAAAAGGGTAGTGAAAAACCTCGTTGATGGGTGAATTAGCGATGAAAGAAGAAGCTTCGATCCGAAACAATTTACGAGTTTCGGTGAAATTGTTGTCACAGAGGTATCTGTCAACGATGAAAGCGATCTGGATTGGAGTGACTTTGCCTTTGCCGAAGGATTCAGGTTTCTTGGATTTGGATTGTTTAGCCATTTTTGTTGTGTTTGGTTTTTGGGTTTGAGATTTGGTTTTTGTCGCTATTGTGAAATGTGTGTTGTTATTTATTTAGGGTTTGTGAAAAGTTGAAAAGAGTGAAGAAGGAGGGAAGAAAGTGTGGTTGTGAAAGGCGCGAGAGGGTTTTTTTGGGTTTTGGTTTGAAATTTATTGACTGTTTTGGCGGAAACTACAAAACAGAACGTTGCTAACCGCGCGGAGTACTTTTCTTTTTGGTTTTTGACTGATTCACTATCTTTTTCAATTGTGAGAATAAAGGGGGAAAATATTATCTAGAAAATGAGAGAGAGGATAAGTAGTATGTGAGAGAGAATCTCCTCGATGATAAAAATATTAATGTACTCCCTCTGTCTGGATGAACTATTTCACAATATACATTATTGATTTAATATACTTTGATCATATTTTTTTTACTAATTCACAAAGATAAATAATATTATGTAAGATGTTGTTGGATTTGTCTCGATGAATATTTTTACAATATTAAATTTTCATAAGTTTTTTTTAATAGAGAATTGAATATATCAAAGATAAAACATATGTATTAGTACGTGTGTCGAGGAGGAATTAAGTTTTGAGTTGACTTTTTCTCCCTCCAATTATACTCATAAGTAAATTTCACCGTGTGGTTATTTTGTTGGTGTCGTTCAAAAATAATAAAATTTATATCAAGTGTTATATATTTTTTTAAGATATTATGTTTGTTGGTTTGTTGGTGTTGTTGAAAAAGATAAGTATGGTTCTTTTACATTATTAAAATGTTAAATATTTATTATTATTTGTACTTTTTTTTTGAGAAAATTTATTATCTATACTTATAATTTTAATCAATTTATTTGTAACAAGAAAATGTGGGCCAATTTGAGACATGTAAACCAATTAATTTGTAAGAAGTTTTCTTATATTAAAATAAATCATCTACAAATTGACCAAATGTTGGCAGCAATAACGTGATAATGATCAATCATAAAATCTCTCCACGAATCCGTTGGAAAAATTCAATGCTCTTCCTTGTCTTGAGAGATAAAAGGTAAAGTCAAAGATTGCAAGCCACCTCTGAGTCTTGGAATAGTTTTGCAACAAATCAACTTACTATTCAAAAATCAAAATTTTGAAAGCCTTCTTCCAAGAGTGATTTCATCTCTAGTATATGCAATCGACATTGTCTGGTATATTAAAATTTAAATGGAGATGATAAAACTCAATCAACGCTCGCATTCGTCTACTTAAGCAATCTTCACTGTATTTGCAAATTACGCATATCAGTTTTAGATTTTATTGACAAATGACAAGGTCCTCTTTCCGTTAAGACTAATCAATTTTTGAAGCAATTTGGGATGATCTACAATCAATATTCTTAAATGCTACTTTCAATATCACTCGTCGTTTTGAATACACTTGTCTGATTCAAAATGAACATTTAAACAATAAGCCTTATCTTCGTCTATGATGTCTAAAGCGCGTTTAATTCTAAATATATTTCATTGTAGTACACTCGTTCTTCTCCCATAAGGGTTATTGAATGTTCTTTACTTCTACAATCAGTTGTGATTTTGAGCACGGTCAGTTAGGGTACCAGACACAACACTTAAAGGCACCAACTTTTTAAATTAAATAACACGTATAATATGTATAAATACTTCGAAGAAATTTTCTTTAATAACATTTATAAATGACTAAATGAGTAACAATTTTTGGTTTATTTTGAAAAAAATGAATGAAAGACAAAGAAGAAAATTTAAAAGAACACATGAAGAGAAACAAGACATAAAAAATAAGGTTTAAACACACTTTTTACCCCCAAAGTTCGCAAAAGTTGCAATTTTAGCCCCTTTTAAAAAAATGGCAAAAATGACCCCATGTTTACCTCCTTTTGCAAGAAAAAAAGGGTTGTTCTTGTTATTGTTTGAGAGATAAAGTAAAGAAAAGGGGAAACTGTTGAAGATGGAAATTAGTTTTGATTTTTGGTTTTTAATTGAATGATTTTATGAAAATCAAGAGGTTGAAAATGAAGATGTTTTGCCTCCTTTTTCCAAAACTTTGATTCACGTGCGCCTTTTTTTTTTTTTTTGCTTTTTGATTTATTTAATTTCATTTATATATATCTAGCTTTTTTATTTAATTTTTAATTGAAAAAAAACAAATGTGGCGTGCCATGTAGGCTTGACCAAGTTAAAATTGACGTTTTGCAAAAGAGACTAGACATGGGTCACTTTTGCCATTTTTTTTAAAAGGGGGCCAAAATTGCAACTTTTGCAAACTTAGGGGTAAAAAGTGCATTTAAGCCAAAAAATAATTTATGCTAAAAAATAATTTATGCTAATTTTCAAAGTAATGAATGCAGCAATTATAATTTACCAAAAAAATGAAACATTACAAAAATTTATATAATTATTTATGAAAAACATGTTTTTTTTTTTGGTAGTGAAAAAAAAACTTGTTATTTAAAAGATAATAGATGCATCTACACTGTATATAAAGAAAATACATGAATTTGGTATGGTTTTTTCCATTTCCAATTTTACCCTTCATTAAAACTAGGGTTAATAGTGTTTTACCCCTTGTAATATAGGTCATTTTCGGTTTTACACCCTGTAAAATGTTTTTTTTTATTTACCCTCTTTAAAATATTTTTGTTTTGATTTACCCCCCTAATAGGTCATTCAAAAACCAATTTTTTATTTTTTTTTCTTCAGAAATTCTGGTTTTTGAATGACCTATTAGGGGGGGTAATTCAAAACAAAAATATTTTACAGGGGGTAAATCAAAAAAAATATTTTACAGGGTGTAAAACCGAAAATGATCTATATTACAGGGGGGTAAAACACCATTAACCCTTAAAACTATCTTTTTTACTATTTTATCCTTCTTATAATATAACTTAAACTATCGATTAAAAAATAGTTAAATTCCATTAAAATATGAACAACCTCACCACAATAGGAAGAATGTTATCTACAACAAATTACGCAGAAAATAAGACATGTTGGGTTAGATTATTTATATTTTATAATAATTTTATATTGTTGATATCATTGAAAAAGATAAAATTTTATATTAGACATATTGTTGGTGTAATTTAAAAAGATAAGCATGTTGTTACAATCTAAAATGACAAACATTAATACATATAATTTTAATCAAAATCTAACTAATTTCATACAAAATATTGTTTATAATTTACATGTGTTAACGCAATAAAATGAACGAAAAGATGGATACATCGTGTCTGTCTGAACGCTAATAATATATAAATGTAACGAGGGTTATAATTTACCATCAATTTATAGTTGTAACATATATAATTCTCGAAAAAAACTAACATATAATATTCATTATCACATTACATGTGTGACTCTAATTTTATATTTAATACATAAAGAATTTTGAAAAATGATCCAGAATTCATACATGAAGTTAGTTGGTGGTATTTTTAGTGATTGATATGTTTGTAGTTGGTTGAAGGTATTTTGACATTTGATAAGCATGACTCCTTATTTGACATTTGATGTGAATGACTCCTAGCGTCATATTCAAAACATGAGAATGAGGTAAATATCATTTGTCTATGATTTATCAACTATAGAAAATTTATTTATTTTAATTTAAATTTAATAATATATATTATTTTTGCTTTAATCTTTTTTTTAAATTAAAACTGTAACAATTAAATTTCTAAGTCAAAAGTAGTATTTTCAACTTTATATCAAGAGTATCCCAGTTTTTTTTTTTAAGGAAGAGTATCCAAGTTTGATCTCTAGTTAGAATAATATTTGATATGTTTTACTTACCTCCTCATTTAATTTCATACGATCAAAAACTCGTTTCTTTAAAAATTTAAAAGATAAAATCAAACCTTAAACTTCTATCAAACTTTTAGAACATTACCACTCAAAATGGCGAACTTGCTTATTAATTTTTTTTTCCAAATTCTTTTAGATGGCGATCATGCCTTTATTTTTTTGTTAGTTAGGATTTTTTTAATTAAATAACTACCTTTTAATTAAAATACAATTCATGCAAATTGGCAGAATATATCGAAAACAACACAAATTCAACTTCATTAGAGTTGAAATTGATGGATTTGGGAACAAACTCACAATATTCGAGTTAATAGTATGAAACGAAAAACGTCTACAAAAGACTAACAGAATCAAAGTGACCAAAATATGCATGTTTTTCCATATTTGTAACACCGACAGCCAAATTGTATTCTTAACGGAACTAAAATCTAAGCTAAGGTGTCAATGTGAATCATATGAACACTACAACAAGATGAGAAATCAAACAGTGATGCATTGAGATGATGAACAAAACAACACCACACTGATACGTCAAAATCATAAAAAACATGAAAGTGAAACCTTGACAGTAAGACGAACCAATTATGTGTGGTACCACTTATTTAGTTAAGTTGGGGAAAACAACGTGATTTTACACCCAAAAAATTAATCATAATCACATACTTATCTTCGATGAATGAAGAAGTTAGGTGCAATGTAAAGCTTCCCTCTAAAAACCAGGCTCCTCGTAGTACATGCTTTCACTCTTTATTGCACTATCCTATTTTCAAATAGGAGCACGTTTGTGGACATTTTATATCAGTGAACACAATTTGAGAGAAAGAACGAGATAAGAGATTGATGTGATGTTTTTAAACTGAGGGACTTGGTGGGATATATAATGATTTTCCTTCTTATGTTTTATATTTAACTCATGATTGATCCCTTCTCACTTTTAGGGTCATTACTTCAACTATCCTTGTCCGAACTTAATCATCATGTGATAAATAAAAGGTCAAATGAACATCAAAGATCTTTTAAATCTAAGGCTTTGTATCAGACTAATCTGTTTAGTTATTTTAGTTCAAATTGTTCCTTTATGTCGGTAAAAATGAAGAAGTTAGTCATTGAATTTAGGCTTAAACGCACTTTTCCCTTCTAACTTTTAAAATGTAATGATTTTGATCCCCTGTTAAAACATAGTAGAAATGATCCTTTATATTTAGCCGCTTTTGCAAAATATCAATTTTAACTTAGTCAACGCCTATATGTCATGTCACTTAAGCGACAAGGAAGTCATTTGTGCATTTTTCAAATTTAAAATAAATGAAATTGTCACGTGTGTATTTCTATAATTAAAAATAAATAAATAAAAAAGATAGAAGCATGTAATCTTCTTTTATCCAATTTCCCTCACTTCTTCTTATTATTCTTCATGATCTACATCATGTGTTTTGGAACCAGAAAACAAAATCCTTAAAAAAAATCCAAACCATAAAACAAAATTCAACGGGGCCAAAATCCTCAAAATTAGCTTATTGCAAAAGGGGCTAAACATAGAGATCATGTTTGTTGTTTTTTTTAATAGAGGTCAAAATCGCTATTTTTTAAAAGACAAGGGGGGAAAGTACATTTAAGCCTTTACTTTATTTATTTTCTGTAACAAATTGATCTCCTTTTTATCCAAATTTATTATAAAAAAATGCTTACATGACCATTTAACGTCAAGGTGGAAGGTCCAAAAAATATTTAGAACACTAAACATGATTACTTAATACATTGTATTCTCAATTTAATCTTAATTTTGCAGATGAATTTCATCAAAAAACGTTATAAATCAAGTAATCGATTTATTTTGTTCCAAATAAGATTGAACAATAAACCTATGAATCCTAGTTTAGAAAGAGGTGAATTTATACCTACCAACTTAACAATCTTATTTACTAAAGCTTAACCCTTGAAGCTAACCCTAACCCTAATATTTTCCCTTTTCTGAGCCATTGGATCTTGCATATTTAGGCGCCATTCAATTTTAGTCATTGATCATATTTCATATTTATCTCTTCTATTTTCCGAAACAACTATTTCATATTTATCTCTACTTCAGCTTATCCCCCAAGCTAACCCCAACCCTAATATTTTCCCCAAGCTACGATAACCGCACTCCGCTTCACGGTGCTTCTCTCCACCGCTGAATCCATGTCACGAGATGCATAATCGAATTCGACGTCGGATGTCAACACTCAAGATTGTTGGAAAAACACGGTAATTCTTATCTTCCTCTACGTTTTTCTCTTTCGGCGTGTTCGCACCGGCGACAACCATTGAAGGTTCATTTGCAGATCTAATCTTATTTTATGTAATGGAGTTGCTGCAAAACCCTTAACAGATCTCTTGAGAATGATGTTTATTTCAATGGTGGTTGTAGGTATTGAAGTGACAGTATAGCTTCCCATGGTTCTCACACTACCGTTTTTCGATTTTTCTTTAACAAATAAATGTAAGTGTTTGCTGGGGTTTGGTTTGTATATCAATTTTGGGATTTTCGTGCTGGGATTTTACCAATCAAATTAATTTTTCTTTTTTCCTGTGAAGGTTTAGTGGCAAATTAGCTTTAACAGTTAAGTACATGTTTCTGTTTACTTCCCTTTTAGTTTAAGGTACTTTACTTCTTCATTGTCTTTTTTCTTAGATCAGAACTCCCTCATATATGTTTTAACTAATCAAATTAATGTTTATGTTTTTTCCAGGTCATATTTGGTTCGCTCCCGACAAAAATAACTGAACACGGATGAGCTTTTTTAATGTGGTACTCATAGATGCGCATGTTTAGATTTGTATATCAACATTTTTCTTTTCACCTTATTCCTATTTTACTACTAGAATTTTTTGACTGGGTTTGTCTTTCAAAACTGTTTTGAAATCCACTGTTGAAGAGAGAATATTTGGTAATTAATTCTTTGGTTATGTTAAGAACTAGATTATGAGCGTATGCAAATTTATGAAAAGTTGTTGGAAATAAACTGAAAACAACTTGAAAAATGATTTATAATAAGGGATGTGTTTTATGATTTTGTTGGTTTTGCCTATCTACTTTGAGCTAAATATTTTGCGACTCTCATTTTGACATGCTTCAATGACAAATGTATTGTCATACGTCTCAATGGTGATGACGAGTGGTTCTACGGTGATGAAGATAGGAATTCCAAGAGGACAGTGTGAAGATGATTAGAAGCTTTGAAGAGATATAGTTAAAGACTATTTACTTTGTTGAATACACCAATGCAACTTTTAGAACCTGTCGGCGACAATTGGGTTTCCACCATTGAGGTAGTGCTGAGATCTGCTTCTCTAATGGTAGTTGAATTTAGAGCAATTTAATTGTTTACTTTTCTTTGATTTTTATTGTTTTTGCTGAATTTTATTTTTTTTCCTTTTCAGATCCTATCAATAGCATCTATCCTTAGAGTGAGAAATTTTTTGGGTTGACTTTGCAAAAACAGGTTCGTTTCTTTGGGTATTTGAATCATTTTGTGTTTTAATGTTTTCAATGGTCTTATTTTCATTAGTAAGCTTTGTAATTAACTAGAGTTGATGCTTTAAAAGAGTTTAAGAGTAATCCATCATAAGTTACTTTGAGCAATTTCAGACCTTTTGGCTATCTGACATGAGTGATTAATATGTTTACTCTATCCAAGCAACTGATTGTTATATTGCTTTCAATTTGAAACATGGCCAAGGTAACAAGGTTCTACCTCATATTTTATTTGTTATGACTTCCAATGCGTTTATCTTATTGCATTGATGTAGCACAACCAAAATCTGGATATAGTAAGAAAATAATTAGTGTGTTTCTTAAGAATTCCATTGCGACATTATACTAATCTATGATGTTTGCATTTTTAGCTTTTTTCCTTTGTAACGATTCAACGACATTAAATCACGTTATCTCTAAAATAACAAAAAACAAGTTTATTTAGGGGTCTTTTTCTTCATATCATTTTTTTTCATATCTTAATTAGTGACTGTGTGAGACAATGTTTTTTTGCTACTTAATTACTCACCATGTTTCATATGCCTTTCTGTTTCATTGTGTTGTTGCTACTAAAAAATCAGGTTTATATTTTGTAGCTCCTTTTTTTAATTTCTATCTTCTGGTTTGGATGGCGATAGAAATTAGTTCATCCTCTCTGACTATTTTGGTCATCTTGATCGTTGGCTAGGCTTTAGAGCATGATGTTTTGTCCCTCATTCATTGTTTCTTGCTACAAGTTCCTGTTTTTCTCTTTTCTCTTTCTCTATGACAATTGTTCTTTCCATATGCACATTGAAGGATCAAGTATCTTAGGAGGGTTTCTGATTGTAGATCCCCTTTCTTGGTGATCTGACACCGGCTTTAATAAAGGAAATCAGTTGGCTGCACATTTGGCCATTATTTGCTTGGTGAGTCCGACCCAAAAATATTTTGATGATCTCATTGTTGCCTTTAATCATGTTTCTTCTGTTTAATCTTCTTAGAGTCTTCCTCATCACAAATCAAATTTGGTTATTTCTTTGTTGAAAAGTATGCTTTCCTGGTGATATTTTTTCCTTTAAATTTCTTCAATCATGTTTGATTGATTAACTATTATGGAGATTTAAGATAAACATGATAGTAGGATGATTGGTTTGATCATTGGAGTGGATCTCTTATCCTTTATAGATTCACATTCCAGTCAATAAAATAAAAAAAAGCTTGAATTGGTCTCTTAAAATAGGTCCACAGAACCATTCAAGAATATTCTTCAATTCATCACTTAGCTAAAATGAAGCACTGCTTTTACCTTTAATTGTTTAACATGCTCATAAATTTAAAACATTTTGATTGCCTTATTTTATTTTCAGGCCATTTTGACAGGTTGTAAAAGTCTTATTTAGTATTGATGTAGATTTATAGAACAAAGTCTACATTTATGCTTGTGTTATGATTTTGGTAGTAATTTATTTTGATTTCCTTAGTTTGCTTCATTGATAGAGATGTTAGAAAATATAATATCTCATTTTGTATATGCACTGCACCAAGTTATGTGACTATAGAATATATTTTAGTAATGATCCTCTGCACATGGTTCCTTCACTTCCTTTAGGGAGAGGAATATAAGAGTAATTCTATGATCAACATAATGTAAAAATTTCAAAGTTTTATTTTGTGAAATTTATTTGTATTCTTACCCTAAAAAAAATCTTAAGGTCTTATTTTCACTCATATTTATAGTTCATTTCAAAGTCGATCAGCCAGAAATCAGTGCTTCTAATACAATTATTATTACAAGTTGATTCTTCTTAAATTTTTTTATATGTAGACGAGAATGCAAGTACCGCTGTGTTTGTTTTATGAGTGTAGTTAGTGCCTCGAGAGTGTCTTTTGAGGTAATGCTGCTGTTGTCCTATGGTGTTTCAGAGTGCTTCGGCTGTGGGGTTGTCCGAGTACCGTTTTTGTTGATGCTGTCATGACAGAACAGCAGCTGTTGGTGCTGTTTTCTGTCTGTTGCACAGCATGTCTGCTGTTGTTTTGGTTTGGACAGCTGCTGTCTGTGTTAGGAGCTTTCCTGGGGCAGTTTTGGGTTGGAAGAGGCATAGCTATGTGATTGAATTTTGGTGATTGTAATTAGAGTTGAGAGTCATAGCTTACTCATGGTTGAAAATCATAGCATGCAAACTGTCTCTGAGATAAACTGTGCAAATCAATTGTTGTGAGGTGTAAAATGAATATATCGAACTATCACGTGCAATGCGAGGCTGAAGGAAACATGCACCTGGGTTGTATATCAAACAGTTATAGGTGAGGCCTTGAAAAATATTATTCTTTACTAGATTTTGTTTCAAAATCTATTTCCCAAATCAAATTATTATTACAGTGACTTAGGCCTATCAATGAAAGTAATTGTGGCAAAACCTGACTTTAGTTTAAGTTATTTTATTAAGATGTATGTATTGTTAGTTCCTTATTAGTTAGTTATAATTGTACTTTTCTCTATCAAAGGCATTTGATGTACACATTTCGAAATGAATGTTAATATACGTGGAAATCAATGGATAATGGAGTAGTTTTCTTATGATAGGGTTTGTTTTAATTTATTTTTTGCAAGTGGGTAAATATACACCTTTTCAGATTTACTTTTGATACATTAGTTGACATGTAATTTTTCTTTTAAAGTTAGTTGACATGTAAATATAGCCGTTGAAGTTGTCTTCAGGTTGAGTTTTCCATGAATGGGTTACAAATTCTACTAAATTAGAACAGAGAGATGAAGATCCTATCAATAATGAAAACAGTAATGAATATTTTTTATATTTTTCAACTGTATGTAGCCTTAAATTGTTGGACTTAATATTAAATTTAATCATACATAATCCAAATTCTTACCATATTTTCTCTCAACAAAAAAAAAAATATCATACTTAAGCCATTAAATTTTAGTCTTTTTTTTTTATTTTAAACGTGATGATAGTCTTTAAAATATCATACAATTATAGTTTGTATAAAAAAAGGCTAACAACTTTAGGTCTCCGTTCCTCAATGGTGGAGTAATTTGAGAGGCTAACTACTATAGATCTCTATAAAAAAAATGTGGATATGATTTTTGAGTAAAATAAACAACTACGCATCTATTAAAAATGATTGACATTAAGAGTTACGTTAAAGAAGTGATTTATTATTGATGGTGTGTGTAAAGATTTAACATGACTTTAATTTTTTCTTATAAAACTATTCTATGTTTCTATATAAGTCGATGATCATATCGCCTATTTCATCACATTGTTGGATTTTGCTGCAAGTTTATATCTACAATGAAACAATACCATATATTTTGTTGATATATAGATTAGCATTTACATAATTTCGTATCGACTATTTCAATGATGTATATTAGGAAAATGATTCTTGGACACCCAAACTCAAATCTATCTGCGGTGAGAAAAAAAATTAAAAAGAGTGAAATGATAGATGTGATAAGTTAATAATATGATATAAAGAAATATATGGGAAGAAAATGTGTATTAAAAATGAAGGTGAGAAGACATAAGTTGTCTATATAACTTATGAACTTCAAAAATAAGTTTTCAAGTGGAAGGTGGAACTCGACCTCTTAGATTAGTCGACTCATGAACCAGATACCAAAATTTTAAAAAAATTTATAAAATTTGTTTAGAAATATTAAGCATATTAAAATATAGTTTTTAAATGCCACTCAAAGGTTCCTTCAAAAATAATGCCACTCAAAGGTATATAAAGATGCTTTTAAGTTCTTTTATGTGTTTTTAACAGCACGGGTCAAAAGTCTAGATGGGTTGAAAATAATGATGAAGATGGTGATGATACTGACGTGACTTCAAATGTCGTCTATAGAAAAGTAGTATTTTGTAATGTATGATAATTAATGTAAAATGTACGGTTTTCGAACTTTATTAACGTCACTATGAAATGACTAATGTAATACATTTTTATCATATGACTTATTACACTACAATTCTAATGTACAATATTATTTATTCATGTTTGTTTAGTCGGTAGGACCCGTGCATCGCACGGGTCGATGATCTAGTAGACATTTACATAAACACTTTTTAATTAGTTTGATGGAAAGAGAGTAATGATGCATATATTTTATGACTGAAAAAGATAGATGCACATAAAAAAAAAACTAAAATAACTAACTACTAACAAACGCTAAACCTAAATCACCTCATGATGCATATGGCCTAAATAAAAAGAGAAAAAATATTTCATACATCCCAAAATAATTTATTTACTCGGTTATTTCACGCATATTAAAAAAACTATATAAACAGGGGGGGGCGATTTCGTCTCTTTTTTTTTCACACTTCCTCTCTCTATCTTAAAGTATTTGCACTTTAAAATGTTAATGTAATATTCATCCCCCCATATATCCTTATTTATTGATCTTCGTTTTGGCATAACATTTTTACTAGTTATATAATTAATAAAGGTGACAACTGGTAATATAGGTTATTACATTGCATCTATCCCCGTAATTTATGAGAAATTGAACGACTGCATGATATGTAGCATCTAATCAGTGACTATTTAGGGATTAATGGTTTTAATTAATTTTAGCCATTTTAAACTAGTAATGCTCGTTGTTGATGTTTTGTGAAAAGAGTAAAGAATATGCCATGGAGATGCAATAAGATACAACATGAAAAAGAGTTTGATGAAGTATGAAGATACAACGCTAGGAAGTGATACAAAGATATGTTGTTGTGGATCGTCCTGGGTGGTCGTATGATTGTACGAACTCATGTGGTCCTTGCTTATCATTGCTTAAGGGTCGAGTTCTATGAGCTGGCGCCAGTCATTGCTTCAAGCTCCCCTATTTCTTTGTTGGAGTGTAGTATATCCATAACTCTTCTTTATCTATTAATTTAACTTTTTCATGTTTTCATTTTTGTTTTTTGTGGTTAAGCTCGTATTGAGTTAAATCCTTTCTCGTGGTTTTGACATGACGAGATTATGATATTCTTTGCTTAATATCATATCAATTTAAGTTTTTTTATCACTTAAGTCATTGAAGTTAATTAATTGTAACGAATTTGTCCTTTTAAGTATTATTCGTACCACTTAGGTCTTTAAGTTATTTAATGTAACTTTTAACCCTTGAATAACTTATATTTTTAAGATATTAAATCCCCCAAATTGTTACGGTTAGGACTTTAATTCGTATGGAAAACACTTGAAGACAATTAATAATAGAGATTGGTATGCTTGGAACTTTGGAAGCTTAGATAGATAGAAGTAGAAGATGAAAGGGATGCTAACGCTTCACCTATGGAATCCACCACCACGCTTCTACACCCCCTCTCTCTCCACCAAACCCCCTCTCTCAATCTCCGCCACCTCCGTCACCTCCACCTCCTCCCCGGAAATCCTCACTGCAAAAGAACGCAGACGCTTACGCAACGAACGAAGAGAGAGCAACGCAACAAACTGGAAGGAAGAAGTTGAAAATAAACTCATTCAGAAAACCAAAAAAGAGAATAAATCATGGATGGATGAACTAAACCTTGATAATCTCATGAAGTTAGGTCCTCAATGGTGGGTTGTTCGTGTTTCTCGTGTTAAGGGTCAGTATACTGCTGAAGCTCTTGCTCGTTCTTTGGCTAAGTTTTTTCCTGATATCGACTTTAAGGTTTGTGTTTTTGTGTTTTTAAGGTTGCTGTTTTTGCTTTATGGTTTCAAAATGTTGTTTTGTGTTGTTCATTTTGTTATGGATAAGAATAGAAATGGTTCTTTTTATTGTGTGTAGTTTTTTCTTAACCATCCGGTTCTGAGGGGAATACCGTGTTTTGTCGGAAGTTAAGTAAAGTCTGGCTAATGATTATTCTAGTTAGGAATAGAACTTGGTTCTTCGAAATGATTTGTCTTTAACGGAGCTCATTAACTATTTGAGCTCAAATACTTGGTTATCATGTGTGTGTCTGTTTAGTTTATGTCTTTGTTTGAAGGAGACTTTGGATTTATGTGGATGGAGGGCTTTGGAGGCAGAGGGAAAGTATGTGTAAATATTGCGAAGTTTCATTTTTATTAGAAACAAGAAAAAAATGAATTAGGAGATTGAGTTGAATGTGAATCATTTAG
The DNA here is from genome assembly GCF_051527215.1 of Medicago sativa. Classification (NCBI taxonomy): domain Eukaryota; kingdom Viridiplantae; phylum Streptophyta; class Magnoliopsida; order Fabales; family Fabaceae; genus Medicago; species Medicago sativa. The sequence continues at coordinate 15,312,488 of NC_140752.1, forward strand.
GAGGTTGAGTTGAATGTGAATCATTGTTGGGTTGGGTATAACTCATAGTTTACGGATAAGTGGCCATGTCGCTAATTGGGGGGAGCGAGGGGGGAAGTGTCCGCAGTATGGCTCAAGGGTAATATTATAAACTAGACCGAAGTATTTAAACTCAAAATATAATCGCTTGAATAATAGGCATAATTGGCCGGATTCTGTGATGAAATCCTGTGCATTCTTTGTCTGATTTTTTCGTATCTGTTTTCTTTTGAACCAGGCTGTATGTTCTAACAGTTGATGTAGTCCTTTACGCATCCGTCAATTTGAACTTTAAAATGGAAGAAATTTTAAAATGATCATTGAAATTGAAAATTTTCGATCATATTGATCATTTTGGGTACGTCAATTTAGTCTTAAATTAGTTCAGATGGACTAATGTGATTGAAAATTTTCAATTCTAGGAATCTTTTTGTAATTTCGTTAACTTGAGAGAAATTGCTTGATCATTAATTTCATGGACTGAAGGTGATTCGCTCATATAGTTTGTGCTGATCGTGTTTTACTTAAACTCCAGACCAAACTGTGACGGTTCATTTTCCCTAGATGTTGCAGGGTTATAGACTAAAATATATTACATAAATTCATTTACAATAAATATTTTACCCTATCTTTTTTTGGTTTAAAACTCTCCATCCAAACATATTGATTGGAGCTTGTAGCTAACAACCCTACCAGCTGAGGAGATAAGAAAGCGAAGTAATATGATGAACAATTAAGAAATGATGTTTGGTTGTTTATTTATTGATCCGTGGTAATGTTTGGTTTTAGGTATATGCTCCAGCTATCCATGAGAAAAAGAGATTGAAGAGTGGTTCCATCTCTGTAAAATCAAAACCTCTGTTCCCGGGTTGTATTTTTCTGAGATGCGAACTGAACAAACCATTACATGACTACATAAAAGAGTACGAAGGTGTTGGTGGCTTTATTGGATCCAAGGTTGGAAATACGTAAGCATCTTCTGCTTGTGTTTAATGCATTGCTAATTTTTGGCAGTTACATCTTTTGCAACATATAATTTTAGCAAAAAATTAGATCAAGTTCGCTATACCATGTTCATCAAGTCCTCTAACAAAACAATGAATTGTGAATAGTTTCAAAATTCCGCAACATATTTGAAGTTGTGTCTAGGAGGAAATGAAGCACATATGCGACACTGTGTCACCTACGCAAACACTGATAATAATTCAAAACACTGAATATAACTACATGTGTAAGTGTCGTGCCGGTGTCTGACTCTGACATGTATCGGAAAACAGACACACCTTTAATCGTAAGTGTTGGTGCTAATGTATCTATTTGGACACGAATCCCATCTCGAATCCTGATTCACTATGATGAATCCTGATTCATTCAATCGAATCACTACCTAAACTTAGTGTAGTCAGCCACTATTTTGTCAACTTTGTATAACCAACCCCTTTTCTTTTGTCATTTGATATATAATTTGAATCTTGAATTATTTTGAGGTTCATATATAATATATCATCTTATAATTTTGTTACATGACTTGTTTTTTTTATATTTAAAAGTGACATATTTTTATTGGCAATGTATCTTACAATTGATGCTAAGTTTCGATTCACGATTCAAAAAATAGGTATTATGATTCACGAGTTGAATTTTGATTTGATAACCATGATACTTTGTACCGAATGATCTACTTCTATAAAGTATACGTTATATTGAACGGTATACTTTCTTTGATTATAGTTCATACTGAGTGGTATTCATTATAACTTAACTGATTAAGTTGTGATGAATCAAGTTATTACTTACTAACCTTATTTTATAAGACTTTATATTGGATGGTGTTTTTTTTGGATTTCGTATGCTTGTAATTATTAATTTCGGATATTAAAGAACCTTTTGTCTAATGTCTCAATGTATACTCTTTCCTGTTAAGCCTAAGTTGAACCTCTCAATTGTTTTATCATTTGCAGAAAAAGGCAGATTAATAAACCAAGGCCAGTAGCTGAGGATGATATGGAAGCAATCTTCAAACAGGCAAAGGTGGAGCAAGAAAATGCTGACAAAGCATTTGAAGAAGAAGAAGAAGAGAGAAAGGCTGTCGTAAACTCTGGGAATCCCAATAAAGAGTTAGAATCGGATGTTTCGAAAGCTATTGTCGATTCAAAGCCCAAAAGGGGCTCTAGAAAAACCTCTAACCAACTAACAGTCACAGAAGAAGCTTCATCAGCTAAAAAAAAACCTAAACTTGTCACAGGTTCTGCCGTTCGAATTATATCTGGATCATTTTTAGGGTTTGCAGGCACTCTCAAGAAGCTGAACCGCAAAACCAAAATGGTGAGCTTCCTCCTTCACTAGAATTAATTGAAATGAAGATTAAAAGCTATGCATTGACAATGTAAAACTTTTTTACATTAGCATCCAATCAGATTTCACCATGATATCACTTTGTGATATTACTTCCTAAAATATCTGCATAAACATCTATGTAGTTAGATTTGATTGGATGACTGTGTCAAAGAGTTTTGCATTGTCATATATAGTTGTAAAACTCAAAAGATAACACAAGTTTATGTGATGAAAATTGCTCGTGTTTATGCGAAACTTAAACTGGTTTTGAAAGCTTAAAATAATGTTGATTTAATGGGTCGATGATAGGAAATAGATCAGAAATTTGTAATATTTATTTTTATACTGAATTGACGAGTTCACTCAAATCGGTTCGCACCGGTTTGCACATGAGTGAATGATGTCATTCCCAATTTAGATACACATTAGATCAAATAGACTGCTCCAACCGGCCATAAGTTCGGTTCTCGATCAGACTCGTCGGTCCTTTCCAAGTCTAATCACACTGCACAAAACACACAAATTGTATTTGTCTTTCTATTTCTCTATATTAACTCATTTAACCGTCTTTATGCAGGCCACCGTGCATTTTACCATATTCGGAAAAGAGAACATAGTAGACCTAGATGTTAGTGAAATTGTTCCAGTGACTAACTAATGCCGTTAGGTTCTCTCCTTTTCCTGATGGTATGTTTCACTCTGAAAGTAAAACTTCGAAGAGTCGCAGACTGCGTGCTCTTTCAGATTTTTCCACTTGTCGATGAAGTCCATTTTTTAAAGAAAAGCTAAATGCATTTTTACCTAGTGCATACTTGTATATTATATTATTGTGAGACATGTACTGGTGCTTACTGAGCCTAAAATTTGAAGGGGATTTGTTGCAGTATGCGTTTGTTAATGAACATTTCATGACTGAATCTCTCATCCAATGTTTTAAAAAACAGTTGCAACCAAAAATGTGGCTGCAATGTTAAGGTTCCTGCAATTGTCTCACAACTTGTATCAATTTTTCGAAATACCAATATTCATCTGACTTCATAAAAGGGATAGAGGGTTTTGCAACATGTTCAAATGTGCTCAATAAAAGAATTAGGATAATATGTACATTTTGTATTAGCTACTTAATTTTGTTTAAATTAAAATGTCAAAGTTTGGATGGTTAGTAATTAGTATATGTCAATCAGTTTTGGTGTTAACTTTGATACCAGATATATATATAATATTTTCTTAAACTGTTCAACGTGCACACTAAGTCACTAGCTTAGGTCGGCCATAAATATTACAACCAATATGACATGACATTGAACCTATTATGATTAACTTTGTACATATATTAAACAAATCTACATTTTAATTAATAGTTCTACATTTGAGAAAAAAAATTTGACATCAAAATTGTGATTTCTTTTTGTGATGTCAAATATGGTGTCATTTTAAGGGGATCAAATGGTAGACCAGCAGGATGGTATAGGATGCCATTCAATTCACCAATCATACCAAATTTGATTGAATCGTGAATTCAGATTATTCAGTACACCATAATTAATTCATGTGTAATTATTGAAAATAATGCTGGAATAAACAAAATCATAGGCCTTACTTCAAACCCCACATGTTGTTGGTCATTGCTTCCATACGTGTGATGTGTCGTGGAGAGCACCATCCTGTTCGGTTGAGACTATATCCTAGATTAGATTTTATTTTTGAGAGCAAATTTTGATTTTTATTAGTATAAAATATGCAATTAATTCATTATTTTTTAACAAGTTATTTTGTTCAAAACTTTTAAGTATTAGTGGCTTGTTTTTTGAGAGAAGTATTAGTGGCTTGTTAAAATCAAATTCTTTAGCACTACCTCTCATCTCTAATACTAGAGGAGAAAAACAAAAATCACAAAGACGAAGATATTAGAATATTGTTTCCTGAAAGAAGATGTTGAAATATTTATTTATTATAAAATATTAGATTGAGGGTATTTTTTTTAATTAATTAGATTGATTATTTTTTGAAGGAAATTAGATTAATTATTTATCAATTAGGATTCTTGATTGATTTGTAATTTTTTGTATTTTTTAAAAAAAAAGATCAATATGAGTTTTTGTATTTTAAAAAGGTATTGAGAAGCTGTCGATCCTAAACTATTTTTTTGACAAAAATCTATGTTAAACTTTTTTTTAGAGGATCTATCTTAATTTTTTTTATCGTATTTTCTCGTATTTCTTGCCCTTAATTTTATATATTTTTCTAGTTTTCAAAATTGAATTCCCTTATTAGTTATCCTCTCTCTTCCTTTTTCTCTCTCCATTGTTTTTTACAATAAGATGTGAGAAAAACAAGGTTGTCAACAAAGTTGTCATCAAATAGATGTCAAAATATCATTACTCAAATCGCTATCATCTCTTCACTGTTTTTTTTTGAACGGCTCTCTTGAATATGCTTTTATTGTTGTATGAGAATAATTTTGATGAGTGTAGAACTTTTTATGGTATTATCAATCAATTATAAATTACTTATACAACATTCATCTTATCTTAATTTAGATATGATCTTCATTGTTAAGCCTCTATGATTTAGAGCTAGCATCTTATAAGGTTTTGTGTTACATCAAACACAAACTCATTTTTTAATGTGTCATGTAGTGGCAAATCCTCTATGATTAATTCTTTGGCACCTTGACTGTACTAAGCGAGAAAATTGAGAAAACTAGAAAAAAAAATTAACAAGCAAAAAATAATTATATTAACAACAACGGAAAATCCTTAGTAGCATAAAGTGTGTTAAAAAGAACCTAAAAAGTTTACAACCAAACAATAGTAATCAAAGGAAACAAAAATAAGTTAGTCGATCCTTAGTAGCATAAAGTGTACTAAGAAGAACCTCAAAAGTTTACAACCAAACAATAGTAACTAAAGGAAACAAAATTAAGTTAGTCGATGTCCATACAAACAAAAGGGCTCGACCACCATATATGAAAGTTTGAACCAAAATTGACATCATAAGCTTTTAGCCACCAAAAAAAATGTAACTTAACTTTTTCTAAAAGTTGATGAATTGTATTTTCCTTGTTCTTAAAAACTCTATTATTTCGTTCATTTCACAAAATTCAAAGACAATATAATGACATGTTCACGATTATAGGTTGGAAAGGCATAAAGAATATTCCTTTATTTGAGTGGAAAAGAAATCCTATATAACAAGAGGACTATGTAAGACATAAGTTTGTCTATATAACAAGATGTTAAAACAACTTTGTGATTCTCTCCACCATTTTATTGCACTTTATGTTTGTTTATCGCGGTATACAAGACATATATTGTATCATTGAATCAATAAAACATGTCATTAAATTAAATAAGATATTTTTTTCGTGTATAAATCAAATAAGATATGAAATGACTTATTGATTTTTTTATAGTTGATATGAATCTAATCGTAAAAATTACACTTTTTTTTTTAGACGTAAAGATTACATTTAAATGGTGCAAATAATATTACTAATTCACATTAACAAAGTTTGTTTATTATAGGTGCTCTCATCAAAAGGAATGATTTTTCTACAAAAGAAAAAAAAAACATCCAAAAAGTTCAATCCCACGAATCCTAAAATTAGCTGGTTCACAAATAATTGAGTGGACCAAATTAACATCAAAATTTTAAAAGATAAAACTTAAATAAAAATTCCAAATATATCCAAGATTGAAAGTTCCCACTTCCCACAAGGAATATCACAAAAATAAATAAACAATAAAAAATTTCCATTATTATATTCCCTTGGTCATCTGCCACTGCAAAAAAGTGAACCACCATGTTGCATAACACAACAAAATTCATTAAATTTTCACAACACCCAATCCAACTTTCCCATTATTTTTTTCACTTTCTTCATTTCATATCATAAAGTTTCAACCTTTATGCTTCAAATGGAATCAAAATCAATCATCAAACCCTAAAATCAATAACCACCCAAATTTTCATTTTCACTATGGCTTCATTCACAACTACCCTTTACTTCAAATCCTTAATTTTCATCATTTTGTTCATAAAAACCCTATCTTTTGACCCAATTCCTTTGTTTTCCTTTGCTGATTTTGAAAAAGATCTGAAATTTAAGTCCAATGTTGGATTTTATGGTAATGCAAAAATTGTCAATGGTGAGTCCAAGATTCAATTCTCTGAATCTGGGAGAGTGATTTACAAGAAACCCATCAAGGTTTTTCAAGGTAAACCTAAGCAATTAGTTTCATTTTCAACTTATTTTACATTTTCAATCTCAATGGAAAATGAGGGTGGTTTAGCTTTTGTTATGATTCCAAATGGTGTTAAAAGTGTTAAAGGTGATGTTTTTAATAAAAGTTCATCTGGGTTTTCTCTTGGATTGAAAAATAATGATTTTCAAGGTATTAGTGTTGAGTTTGGTGGTTATAAGGATGGTAAAAATGAGATTTTGATTAGAAATGGTGTTTCAAGTGAAAGCTACTTTACAAATTTGGCAATAAAAAGTGGTGAAAAGTTGCATACTTGGATTGATTATGAAGCAAGTTCAAGGAGGTTAGAAGTGAGGTTGAGTAAACATGGAAATTCAAAGCCATTGGATCCATTGTTATGGAACAAAATTGACATATCTAATGTCTTGAAGGAGGAAGAAATGTTTGTTGGATTTAGTCATGTGAAGGGGAATAATGTTTTTCTGTATTCATGGAGCTTTGTTATGAGGAATTTTCCACCACATTCAATGCATTCAGAGCCACTTGATCCTAATGTTTCTGTTAAAAAGAGTGAAACTTCAATGGTTGTTAAACCAAAGGAAAAGGCAAAGAAGAATGATTGTGTTTTAAGAGTTCTTGCTGCAATGATATTTGGTACTGGTTGTGGAGCATTGACAGCATTCACTGTGCTTTATTTGTGGACAATCTTTGGCAATAAACGTGGTGCAGTTGTTCCAGAAGGATGTTCTATGCAACCTTTAGATGTTGAGTATAGGAAAGTTAAAATTGTTGTAGATAATAAAACCATTGGAGATGGTAATAAGTAGATCTTCTTGAGATAACTATCTGGTTTGAAACTTGTTTGTAAATTTAGTAGGTTTTGATCTGATGTATGATGATGATTCCTAATCTATATGCTTTTTATTACATTGTCTGCTATATAAAGAGACTCTAAATTTTGGTGTTTCTTGTATTTAGTAAGTTTTGCTCTTAAGAACTATCTATTTGTTTTTTCTTACAATGTCTATGTTGATCAAATTGAGATTGAAATTAAATAGTCTCTGCATCAAATGCTGCTTATTTTTTTTTATGAACGATGCTCAAATTTAAGCGTTTTGTTTGTTTTAAAAGACCAATTAAAGTTGTAACAAAAAGAAAAAAGAAAGACCAATTGAAGTTGTTGATGTATGTACTGGGTGGTACTGGCAGAGTGTGAATTGGTAATTGTCCACTAGTCTTAGCTAAACTGACAAAAATGCCGAAATTGCTTAGAAACGACGCTATGACCGGGGTTTAAACTCAGGTTACTCAATTGGTAATTTAAGCGTTGTTTGGTACCATTAGGGGTGGCAATCGGCTAGGCCGAGCTAGGTTTTGCGAAGCTTAAGTCTAGAGATACTAGTCTGAACATGTTGACTTGATACGCTTGATTTTATAAACAAAATATATTAAACTTGTGGTCTCGGTGGGGCTCGAACCCGCGACCTTCGGCTATGCTTTTATTTTTTTTTAAACAAAATATATAAACTTAAGCAAGCCTTGTTTGGTACCATTAGGGGTGGCAATCGGCTAGGCCGAGCTAGGTTTTGCGAAACTTAAGTCTAGAGATAATAGTGAACACGTCGGCTTGATACACTTGATTTAATGATCGGCTTGATACACTTGATTTAATGATTTTATTAAACAAAATACAAAATATATAAACCTATGGTCCCGGCGGGGCTCGAACCCGCGACCTTCGGCTCATAAGACCAACGCTCTAACCAACTGAGCTACGGGACCTTACATTTCTTTTCCTTTGGTGAAAATATTTAATAATTGCAAGGCTCATGGAAACATTGATCTCCTTTTTTTTTTCCTTCCTTTTTTGTCAAGGTATGCATACCAATTTAGAGGTGGCAAAATTGATCAACCCACTCTTTTTGTTTGTCCTGCCATTAAACCCATCTCAAATGGAAAATTGCTTTTTTGACATACAAAAGTTCACAATGACACAAGTAAATTACCTTAGAGCCCCCAGCGGTAGTTAACTACCGTTCATAAGATACAATTTAAAAGAAAACCTTGACATTCTAGGAAAGAGAAACACATGGGTGAGTCAAATTTCTTTCTTCAGCTTTCTTCTTCCTCATGTTGTTGTTGTGGGATGATTTCTTCATCTTATCATCTCTTTCTCTATTAGAAATTGGAATCATTGTTTTTTTTATTTTATTGTTAAAAAACATAATCTCAACTTTTGTTTGAAAGCCATCAAAAGAGGAACATTTGTTGAAGAGCACAATCACAATCTGCCATGGAAGAATTAACAATTGGATTTTATTATGATTGATTTATGTTCTTAAAATATTAATTTTGAATAGAAAAGCATAAGACACAAAAAATACCAATTCACCATTTTTGGTTGTGAAATGTCAGTGGAAGAAAAACAGAAGGAAAAAATGGGTTCAGGTTTTGTTGACATTGATTCAATTTATTTGTATTTGTTTTATGTGATTGAACCCAATTCTTGTTCCTAAAAAAGAGCAACAACAACAGCAAGTGTGAAGAATCAAACCCACAAGAATGAAGAAAGTGAATTGCAGTGCAGATACTTTTCTCTCTCATCAATATGAACGGTAGTTAACTACTGTTGGAACCAACAGTAGTTAACTACTGAAGGGGTTTTTGTTCGAGCCTGGTGATTGTTTGGCAACCGATTTCCCCTTATTGTATTTTTTTTCTTCACCCGAGCTTATTAGTGCTTCTTGCACGGGCTTGTCGGTTAATAATATTTTGCCGTTTCAAAAAAAAAAAAAAAAAAACAGTAGTTAACTACTGTCGGTTAGCCCAACGGTAGTTAACTACCGCTGGAGGCATTTAAGTATTTTACTTGTGTCATTGTGAACTTTTGTATGTCAGAAAAGCAATTTTCTCTCAAATGAGGCAGAGTGGGCCAAGTTAGATAGTGGGTCGAAACTACCCACCTCGCTTGCGACCGATTAGTAGTACAAAAAAAATAAGATTTTAAGGGGTTTGGTCTACCAAAACATATATTCTTCAAAACTAGTTCATTGAAATTCAAGGTAATCCAATAACTATTACATAAGCAATGCAATTTAAAATATATTGTCATGTAGAGAAAAAAAAATTAGAATTGATTATAGTTGTTTAAAGTGGATTATGAATGTATTCAAACATAAATCTTTGGCTAAAATGCACTTTTGACCCCCTATATTTGCCATGGTAGCAATTTTGGCCCCCTATTAAAAAAAATCACTTTCTAGCCCCCTAACTTCACCCCATTTTGCAACTCATAGGCCCCCCTCTGATTTTGACCGGGTCAAAGGGCACTGTGTAATATAAAATTTAAAGAAAAATAGAAATAATTATAATAGCCTTATGATTAAAAATCAGTGGTCAAGATTAAAAGAGCTCACATGCTCCCTCTCTTCCATGTACACATATTTTCCCTCCTCCACTCATTACTTCATCTTCTCTTTCTTCTCTCAAAGAAACAACACGAGCAACTCTCTCACCAAAAATGTTTTCCACCACCGTAAACTTCAGCCACCAATCTCCCCACTCCGATCTCCTTTCGCCACACCACCACTACCATTGAAACCTTCTCTTCTTTCTCTTCAAAAACCACTCATTTATTTTAAAATTGGTTAAACTTAAAAAATATCAATCACTGCCTTCTCTCTTATTTTCCGGCCACCATGAATTCCATTTTGAGAAATTAATTTGATATTCTTCTTCCCCATAAGATCCACCATAAAACCCTTAAATTTATTTCTCAATCGGAGCAACTTTTTTTACAACCACCGCGTCGGAGTTCTACGTCTGTTCAATGCTTGTTCGCAAAGACGACGAAGTTCAGGTCGTTCGTGGAACATTCAAAGGTCGTGAAGGTAAGGTTACTCAGGTTTACCGTCGCAAGTGGGTGATTCACATCGAACCATTACTCGTGAGAAAGTTAATGGATCCACCGTTAATGATAGTGTAAATCCTTTTAAGGGCCGTGATGCTGCTGATAAGGAGAATGGGACTAAGTTTGCTCCTGAGGATGTTATGCAGACAGTTGATTAGGGTTCTTGAATCTTAATTTATGTTTTTTGATTCTGGTATTGGAAAATTAGTATGATGAAATTTTGTTTGATTTTGTACTGTTTTAATGTTAAGCAAACTTTTTGATATATCTATTAGATTTTTATTATGTTGAGATTTTGTTTGTGATGAATGAATCCATAATGCCTAGCATAAAAAGATGAGGGAGTTTTACCTTTTCTGGATATTATTTGGGATTTTTAAGATCTGTGAAGATGATATGAGAACAAGAGAAGAGAAAAAGAGATGGGGTTTATTAGACTGAAGGGACACAATAACACTTATATTGAATCTTTTAATCTTGACCATTGATTTAATCTAAGGCTAATAATTATTCCTATCATTATTTTCCATTTAAATTTAATTCAATAATAAGGTCAAAATTAAAGGGGCCTATGAATTGCAAAAAGAGGTGAAGTTAAGGGGCTGAAAAGTGATTTTTTTTAATAGGGGGCCAAAATTGCTACCATGGCAAACATAGGGGGCCAAAAGTGCATTTTAGCCTAAATCTTTTTACCTTCAACTTAGTGTGTGTTTGGTTCAACTTTGAATATAATTGATTCTGACAGAATTGATTCTGATAGAATTGATTCTGACAGAATTGATTCTGAGAGAATTGATTTATGTTTGGATACAATTATGTAGAATTGATTAAACAAACTGATTTATGTTTGGATACAATTATGTAGAATTGCTTTTGAATGTATAATTACTAAAATAGACATAGCTAAAGGAGAATTGATAAAGAAGGAGAATTGATAAAGGACAATAAAGAAAAATAATAGGTTGTAATAATAAAATATAATATTTACTGTTTATAATTGATTCTAGAAAAGCTAGAAGCTAGGATTTGTAGCTTCATGGAGAATTGCTTTTGGAGGATAAAAGCAATTCTGAAAAGCCAAACCAAACACGTTGTTTTTGGCTAGAATTGCTTTTGACACTGTAGAGAATTGCTTTTGGCTGGGCAGAAGCTGAACCAAACAGGCCCTTACTTTTGGTTATAATCAATTTTACAAAATCAATTCTCTCAAAATCAAATTTTATCGACGCATAACCAAACAAACACATAACAATTTAATTAAGTTTTAACTATTGGATTTGGTATGTCCACAATATATATATTTTTTAAAATGTTAACAAATTTCTTAACAATTTTACAGGATCAATTCTCTCAATAAATTTTTGATGCAGCCCAAACATAAACGTAACAAATTAGAGAACAATTCAATATTTAACTATTGGGTTTGACATGTCCACAATGAAAAAAAAATCGCTAACAAGTTTTCTAAAAACACTTCTAAGGACGCAAGTTAAAAAGACCAATATAGTATCATTTTCTTTGAAAATGCTCATTCAACTTTTTAAAAATTTAAAAACGGTTACTCCCAATCAAAAGTTTCTACTACATTTAGTTACTTTAAATAGTGCCTCAAGCAATAAACTGATTGTCAATATTGGTTCTAGTCACGGCTTCAAGCAATAAACTAATCAACTAAGATCAAATTCAAACTTAGGTCAGAGCAATAGATTTTAGTTTTGTTTGGTTGAAATAGAATAAAGGGGGCAGGCGATGCTCCACTTCTGCATTAGTATTTGACATCTATATAAGCAGCTTAATTAAGCAACTTTGGGAACTCAGACTAATTCTTAAAGTAATAATAGTTGTTTCAACAATAATATTGTCTTTTGATACCAACATTGTTACACAGAAACAGAAATGAAAACCAGAAACAATTTCATAACAGCCGGAACAAAAGTATCCCCTTACAACAGAGATTACGAACCGGCAACAGGAAGTTGCAGATATGTGTTATCCATTGCGAAAAGCATCAACATACTCACATCTCATCATGTTCCTGCTGATAATCCTCCTCTTCATCTTCATACTCATCCTCCTCTGCAGTAGCATCTTGATATTGTTGATATTCCGACACAAGATCATTCATGTTGCTCTCCGCCTCAGTGAACTCCATCTCATCCATTCCTTCACCAGTGTACCAATGCAAGAAAGCCTTTCTCCTGAACATAGCAGTGAACTGTTCACTCACCCTTCGGAACATTTCCTGAATTGAAGTCGAGTTTCCGATGAATGTAGAAGCCATCTTCAACCCTGTTGGTGGAATATCACAAACAGTTGATTTGACATTGTTTGGAATCCATTCGACGAAGTAGGACGAGTTCTTGTTCTGAACATTGATCATTTGTTCATCAACTTCTTTAGTGCTCATTTTGCCTCTGAAGATGGCTGATGCAGTGAGGTATCGTCCGTGTCTAGGGTCAGCAGCACACATCATGTTCTTGGAATCCCACATTTGCTGTGTGAGCTCCGGTACACTCAAAGCCCGGTACTGCTGAGAACCTCTTGAAGTCAAAGGTGCAAAACCCAACATGAAAAAGTGAAGGCGAGGGAATGGAATAAGATTCACAGCAAGCTTCCTCAGATCAGAGTTTAGCTGACCAGGGAACCTCAAACAACATGTGACACCAGACATGGTAGCTGATATCAAGTGGTTAAGATCACCAACTGCATCACAAAAAAGCAAACACCAAAATTAGAAACCTTTTTGAACAAATGTAACAAACTTGAAAACATATATGGATAAAAGAAAGTGATTAGAAATGAGGTATAAACTAGCTTACAGCTTGGGGTGGTAAGCTTGAGAGTACGGAAGCAAATATCATACAAGGCTTCATTATCAAGAACCATACATTCATCTGCATTTTCAACAAGCTGGTGAACAGATAAAGTAGCATTGTAGGGTTCAACCACAGTGTCGGAAACCTTTGGAGAAGGGAAAACAGAGAAAGTAAGCATCATCCTGTCTGGGTATTCTTCCCTGATCTTTGAAATGAGAAGTGTTCCCATTCCAGATCCAGTTCCTCCACCTAGTGAATGACATACTTGGAAACCTGCACAAACAAAAGAATAAAACACATCACACCCATTTCAAAATCAGCCTCATAACAATCAAAGTACACCCTCTTACATAAAAAAATACCCATATCATATAGTAAACTCAAAATTCATAAACAATGAAGTTATCATTTCATGATAGTAATACAAATCAAAGCAAGTCCCAATTAACTTAACAGCAACATGACATGGAAGTTTTCAACATTCCTGAGAAAAAGCTCACATGCAAACACCCAATTCAAAATCAGATGCAAAACTTAAAAACATACAACAACAAGCAGTCATTCAATTCTGACAAAAAATGCACTCATTTAATTGAAGAAAAAAAATGCATACATCAAATGCACAATCAGCCACAAAACAGGCAAAAGATCCACTCCATATCAAAATTAACACAAAGAAATCACAAAGCCACCCACAAAACACTATAAACTACGAAGCGCAAACATTCCTCGGATTAGGCATGTACGGGAGTAATACACCAACACATATGATACATTGAATTATATCATTTTCTGAAATTATCATCGGTGTGGCCGTGTCGTGTCAGTGTCCAATGTTCGTGCTTCATAGTAAATAAATCCATGTAGACTTCATTTCATTAAAGAAAACAAATTAAATTTTCACACAACAAATCAACAATCAGCCACAAATCATGCAAAATAACCCACCTATAGCAAAATTAACACATACCCATCACAAATTAACCCACAAAATTCTGTAAAAACCAATCAAACACTTCAATAATTTCATTTTCAAAAGAAGAATAATACACACAAGCAAATCCACAAACACTTCAAAATCAACAAAACCCTAAATTCCAAAAACAAGTAAAAAAAACAAGAAAGAAAATCATACCCTGCAAGCAATCACAATTCTCAGCTTCTTTCCTAACAACATCAAGAACAGAATCAATAAGCTCAGCGCCTTCAGTGTAATGCCCTTTAGCCCAGTTATTCCCAGCACCACTCTGACCAAACACAAAATTATCCGGTCTAAAGATCTGACCGTACGGTCCAGACCGGACACTATCCATAGTCCCCGGTTCAAGATCCATCAGAATCGCACGAGGAACGAACCGGCCACAACTAGCTTCGTTGTAGTAAACATTGATTCGCTCAAGTTGAAGTTCAGAGGTACCACCGTAGCGTCCGGTAGGGTCGATTCCATGTTCGGCGCAAACCACTTCCCAGAATTTTGCACCGATTTGGTTACCGCATTGGCCACCTTGAATGTGAAGAATCTCACGCATCTTGTTGTGAAGAAATTGAAATTAGGGTTTGAAAATGGAAGAGAAAGAGAGGGTTTGAAAATTAGGGTTTCTTGTGATTAGAGTGAAAATGAAAGAGAGAGTGGGTATTTATTTGTTTAATTTGAATTTTAGATTTTGGGAAATGAAATTCAAATTTGAAAATTTGAAATGACAGCTGTTTTTGTGGGACCGTTTGAGAGGGAGGGAAAAAAGGACAGATTATTAGAGTGGTATTTGCATATGGTATTTTGATTTTTTTCACTTTGGTCAAAACTCAAACGGCCAAATTTTATTGAGATTTGAAAACTTATTTTTTAGTACATAGATTTGTTTCTCCAAAAAATTGAAAGATTAGTTAATTAATTTAAGTATGCTTTTTGGAAGAGTGAAAAGTTATGAAAGAAAAAATTTAAAAATTAGTCCAATTAATATACTACTTTTTTGTATGTTTTTTTTTTTTTTTTATCTAGATTCCAAGTATAAAGTTAGTCATATCATACCATCATAATTGAATTATAAATGTGTATGTTTGAATCAATTTTAAAATCAAAAGCTACAAATAATAACTTCAATTAGAATTGGGGAATTAGTCACTTTAGTCCCTGAATGAGAAATGAGTAGTCATTTTAGTCCCTGAATGCAGAGAAATTGCAAAACAGTCCCTGAATATGACTCTGTTAGTCAATTTCAAGGACTAAAGTGACTAACGGAGTCTACATTTAGGGACTAAATTGACTAACGTAGTCTGCATTCAGAGACTAAATTGATTTACAGAGTATACATTCAGGGACTCTTTTGCAATTTATCTGCATTCAAGGACTAAACTGACGACTCCTTTCCAATTCAGGGACTAAAGTGACTAATCTCCCATTAGAATTACTTTGAGTCTCTAAAATCAATTTCTCAAAAAATTACCAAACCTAATTTTATAGAGTTAAAACTGCTTATGACATTTGATAATCACTTATAAGACATTTAAATGTGAAACTGAAAACATATCAAGTGGTAATAATCTCGGTTTCTTTAGTTCAAGGAGGGGGATTTGAACTCAATTTTGTCATGGGACGATATCAGTAGCAGTGGCGTATCTAGGATATTGAACGAGGGGGGCAAACATTTTCGTCTTTTAAAATTTTGAATTTTTATTATCATTGATTTTTTTTGCACAATTTAATCCTCCTTCTTCTACACAAATGATTTATTTGTGTCAATGTTACCAATTAAACTTATTCATTTTTTGGTACAAGTTATTTCACTTATTCTAATATTTACCACATAAAATGTGAATGAGTAGATCAATAATCGATACATATTGATAAGGCATAGTCTTTAAAGATAGAGAGAAAAACAAGGCAAAGGAGAAGAAAACATAATACTACTTTAATCTCTATTATAAGATAAAGTTAATTTTTAGATTTATTCAATAAATAATATATTCAATCTATATTAAGAACTAGATACATCATTTCTTAATGAATTTTATCTTATAATGGAGATCATATGGATGCAAAAGTGATAAGAAAGAAATAAGACAAAAGCAACAAATAATTCCTAATGAAGTAATACAATATATACTTCATTTGTACAAGTATGACATAGACGTTATGACGCGTCAAAAAAGTTATCGTAAAGTTGGACCCTCTCGGTTGAAGTGAGAGTTCTTTAGGCCTAATGTGCAAATTAACAATAGATCTTTGAGCTTAAGGTGCAAAACTTAAAATTCAGGGTGTGCAGAATGCAAAAGAATAAGGATATTAGTGTGTTTTTTTTTTTTTTTAAGTTGATGGTGTGCAGGTGCACACCCTAAGTACACACTGGATCTGATCCTGGTCAGTAGGAGGCGTCATCATTCAATTGTGTGTGTTAATAACAATGGTGTTTAAGTTAAAGGCGTTGAAGGTGTCATACATTTTGTTTTCAAGATATTTGATAATCAATTTAAAAGTGTTAGAAGAATCTAACTAGGATGAAGAATTTGCATTTCTATTCTCTTGGTGACAACATGTCTTCGAAGTTGGTTCTTTCTTTTAGTGAAAAAGAAGCAAAACATGCGGTGTGAGAATGTGATACTTGCAGAAGTTCGTGTTCAGATGGAATCAATATCGATTTCTTAAGAGAATTTTTAGTTGAAGGGGGATTTATGAGATTCTTGATCGAAGTTCATGCTAATGGGAGATTGGTGAACGTAATCAACAATAATTTTATTGTTTTTATTCCAAAAGTTGACCCTTTTATGAGTTGCCATATGGTTTCACTTGCGGATTGTGTCTTAGAAACTTTATCATTAGAAAATGTCTTGAGCACGTTTTCAAGATTTGACTTGGTTAAATGCTAGAAAATATTTGCAAAGTTGAGATGAATTTCCTGAACATCGTTGAACTTCATTTAGGGTGGGTAGAAAATCTTAAGAGCGGATATTTATCTCAGTTGTTTTTTCCATTCAAATGCTTAGCTCGATAATTTAGAGTGGTTCCTATTGTAAATCTTACATGTTGTAGTGTTCTACGAGTACAAGGAAAACCAAGTTATTATAAGGGTACTCTCTAACAGCATCATACTTACATAAGCGCTATGGTCGATTTATCACGTGTTCATTTTGTGTCCTTTTTAGGGAATAAACATGTTATGTCTAATTGTGCGCCCATGTGAGAATGTGTGCTTTTAATTTGATTGTTTATCTGTTGAAACGATGTTTTCATGAAACTGTGAAAAACCACGGTGAAAATCATGTGTGCACAGTTGGGGTTATATGTGATCATTGTGATATTAGTTTATTGATCATTGATTTCATATGATTTGGAATACGAATATGACTGCACATTGATTGTAAATATGTTACTACATATGATTGATGAATATATACATGAACAAGCATGTTGTTGGGATTTACACATGTCAGATTGGTATATAGGTTGTTGTGTTAGCATATATGACGAATCATATGCTCATGTATTTAATAGTTAAGGTATTGGTTCATGAGATTACACTCTGTTGTTAGTTTGTGAGAGACCACACCCTTGATAGCCTAAAAGCTAAAAGGTTTTTAGTATGGTCTGTGACCTTGACGTTTTAGCTAGACTTTTAAAAAGGTTTAAGTCTTCTCTATCTAAAGAAAGTCTAACCTAGCCTTAAAGCCCGGCCTGATTTATTCTCACCCTTACGTACCATTGACAAATAAAATTAAAATACAATGTAAATAGATCAAAAGGAGGATATCTTTGCTTGACTTTAGAAACAAAAATTGTATAAGCATGCATATATAACACGAGTCTTAAAAAAGTTAGTTCACTTCACTTTTTTTTGTTACAAATAAAACAAATAAATGAAATAATGGTCCCGGCGGGGCTCGAACCCGCGACCTTCGGCTCATAAGACCAACGCTCTAACCAACTGAGCTACGGGACCTTACATTTCTTTTACTCAAGTGAAAATATGCAATGGTTGCAAGGCTCATGAAAACATTAATCTCTCTTTTTCTTTCTTTCTTTTTTGTCAATGTATCCATACCAATTTATGGATGGAAAAATTGGTTAACCCGCTTTTGTCCCGCATTCAACCCATATGAAATGAGGCACATTGGGACAACTTAGATAGTGGGTTGAAACTCCCACCTCGCATGTGATAAGTAGTCTGGCACAAAAAAATTTTATTTTAAGGTATTTGGCTTGTCGAAACAAAAATCTTCGAAACTAGTTTACTGAAATTCAACATAATTCAATAATCATTCAAAGCAAATTGTCATGTAGCAAAAAAATGGGTTAATGGCTGCACAAAATATTACTTAATAGAAAAATAATTGTAAAAAGAGATGTTTTAAATTGATCTAACGAGCCAACCTATCCTACACCATTTTTTTTTCAATGGGTTAAGTAAGGAAAACCAACTTAAATGATAGGATACAAAATCTCAACTCTTCCCGCTGAGAATGATGGTTTACTCATAGGACTCAATCTATTTTACCACCCTACATACCAATAAATATGTTTATGAAAATATTGTATCAAAAAATTTAAGGATCTCAAACCTAACAAATTAGAGAAGAATATAAAGAAAATTGTTGGGTTAAGGTTATCCACAATTTTTAAAAAGGTATAAAACTTACTACATCAAACATAAATATGTGTAAACATTTTAATGAGCTTAATTTTAATATTATAAGTTTCGCATTTATGTTGACGTTGGCTTGGCGTACATAACCCGTTTTGCCACTCTACTTCACTTCTAGAAGAACTAAAATTGATTATTGAGGTTTAAAGTTGATTCTGATATAGTTGGAAAGAGTTTATTGATTGTTGATTTGATATGATTTAGAATAAGAATATGACTACACGTTGGTTGTGAAAATGTTACTACATATGATTGATGAATATATACATGAACAAGCATGTTGTTGAGATTTACACATGTTGGATTGGTATGTAGGTTGGTGCGTTGGCATATATGGTGAATCATATGCTCATGCATTTAATAGTTAAGGTTTTGGTTCGTGAGATGTTACACTTTGTTGTTAGTTCATGAGAGACTACACTCTTGAGTTGGTTCACGAGAGACTACACTTGTGTTGGTTCGTAATGATTACACATTTTAGTAGGAGTTACTCTACGACCCTCAATATAGTGGATTATATTTCAAAATTATTTGCATATGATGACCTATGATATGTGTCACACTCATTCAAAGTGTGCATCTCTAGGCTAGTTGTGCATCATATTATCCCGTATGTGGAATGTTTATATGGATGTTATTTACTATGTCATGTAGGCTTGCATATTGTATTTTTGTACATCTGTTGTTTATAAATCGTGACCATCTACTTTACCTGTGGAAATCTGGGTGTGGGTGCATCATACTTTCTTAGTGTCTTAGTTGTGGAGATTGTGATGACACTTAAGACGTGGCGAAGAGGTGATCTTGTTGGCAATCGAAGGCAGTTGGGATCAATGTCATTGGTGGATCCCAATATTATGTCATCTCAATATAGGATCCAGGATCAATCTAATTTGTGATTGTAGAGTCTTTTGTATTTATGTACTGTACTTATGAAATTGTTCTGTTGTAAGTGATATTATTTTGAGCAATGGATGTGTCTGCAATGTTTATACATTATTTCGCGTTTTACAAAGTGTATGATTTAATTTAAAAACTCCTTGTGGAAAATGACTTATGAAAATTTGTCATTGAAAGAATTTTTTACACTCTAATTTTTTTTTTGACAGAATTTTACACTCTAATTTTAGATTAAAGACGATTGTGGTTTTTTTAACCCAAGGTTTTTTTTTATTATTTTAAAAAGGGAAAAAATTGCACATTCATTGTTAAAAATTAGGGTGTTACAACAATGCTTTTAATCTTTATCCGTCTATTGTTCCAATTTTGAAATTTGTACCAACAAGTCATATTAATTTCTATTATAATTCAGTTTTTAGATATACTCTTTCCAACGTCGTTCACATTTTGTTTTAGGTTTAAAAGTTGGGTGTAGTAGACGTTCTCCTTCCATTCGTTTAATTATTTCTTTCAATCTTGTTTTTAGAAATAAGTTATGAAATGATGTTTGACTCGTGATCATTGTGGGTCAAATGAGTGCCTACTTTTAATATGGATCCCCTGTGATCTCTAGTCTTCACACCACTATAAATTATTAATAGTATCATCGTCACCATATCAAAATACAATATTTGTTTTATGAATTGCATGAGACTGTCTCGTAATGATGTGCTGCTCATTGAGGGCCTAATTTGGATATGAATGTCATAAGATCTCTAGTCTCACATAATCATGAATTGTTGATATAATCATTATGAGAGTAGCAAAATAAGTTATTTGTTTTGGATGAGACCATCTCATAATAATGTGTTTCTCAGTCCCTAATTTGGATATGGATGCCCCATGATCTCTAGTTTCACAAAACCATAAGTTGTTGATAGTATCATTGTGAGAGTAGCAAAATAAGTTTTTTTTTTTTTTTGGTACAAAAGAGGGCCAAAGCCCAAAGAGAAAGAAGACTTAAGAAATTAAACGAACATTCCTAGGCATGCAAGCCCCGGAAATATCATCAAACAAAAGACTCTGAAGCTCACTAGGTGGATTTTCCAGGACATGAAAATCTAGAGAATCCATCGAAATGCTGAAATTAGCAAGCCAATCCGCACTTCTGTTGCCTTCACGCCAAGTATGGGTAATTTTGACATTCCAACTCAAACTCAAAAGTTGTCGAATACGCTTGACCAAGGTAGGCGTCGTTTCACCAAAATTGCAATTTTCAGTAATCATATCGACCAAAATCTTTGAGTCACTCTCCACTATAAGATGAGTGGTATTCTCCCTCCACGCCAAGTCCAAACCTAGGTACATGCCCCACATTTCAGCATGAAAAGCATCACACATTCCAATCTTCTTGAAGTAGCCTTTGATCCATCTGCCATCAGAGTCTCGAAGAAGCCCTCCACACCCTGCAAGAGTACCAGATCCCTTCCAAGCACCATCACAATTAAGCTTAACCCAACCAATCTGAGGTCGCACCCAACCGATATATATAGTTTCCTTTTGATGCGGACTTTTTTCGCAACCAATCTGAGCAAAATAAGTTATTTGTTTTATGAATTGGATGACACCATCTCGTAATGGTGTGTTGCTCATTGAGGGCCTAATTTGGATGTGGACGCCTCATGATCTCTAATGTAACACAACCATAAATTGTTGATAGTATCATTGTGTAACCTATTTCTCTCTTTCAATTTTATATTGACTACGGTCTTGCTATTGTTATAAATTCTCACGTTTATAACACGTGATGAGAGTCCACTTATAAATTCTCAAGTTTAGAACACATGAGTGTGTCCACAAATGAGATGTCACTCACGTTATTATGTGCATGACTGTTAGCCGCAAGATTAAAAAAATAGGTAGATATAATTTAGTGTCAAACTAAAATATTTTTTTTACGTAAATTGGTGTCAAACTTTATATATATTAAATGTGTTTTTTATTTCTATTAAATGTGTGTTTTAATTTGATGCATACTCTTCAACTTGCACATTAAAGATTACTTGTTTTTAATGGATCACACTAAAGAGACTTAACCAAAGTGACATGACATTGAACCTATATGATTAACTTGTACACCTTTTATTTTAGAATGATTAACTTGTAAGCAACATTACAAGTTTCCTTTTTTGTTGTTATTGAAGTTAAACAACACTACTAGTTCAAAATACTGTGAATTAACTCCAAAACAGACAGAAAGAAACACATTAATCATAGAGTTTTCCATTTTGTTAAAGGTTATGCCAAGTGGACTTTGATTTAGATGGTATACCAGCAGCAGGGCGGTAGGATTCCATCCAATTGAACTTGCATTATTATTCAGAAACGTATAATTTATTTTAATCGTTAAAAATAGGGTTAAATATGTTTTTGGTCCCTATAAATATACCAATTTTTCGTTTTAGTCCCTCTAAAATTTTCTTTCAACTTTTAGTCCTCCAAAAATTTTCCATCTTCACTTTTGGTCCCTCTTTTAAAGTAAACAAATATGTAGAATTCATATTTTTGAATAAAATTTTGCATAAAAATTAATAATATTATAAGAATCTCTCCCAAAAAAATTTAGAATTTTTTAACAAAACATGAATTTAATATGAATTTTTATATATTTTATGGTTAAAAATTCATATTAAATTTATGTTTTGTTAAAAAATTCTAATTTTTTTGGAAAATATTTTTACAATATTCTACACATTTCTGCACAATTTCATTAAAAAAAAATACTAAAATTAACTTAAAAATAGGGACCAAAAGTAGTGATTGAAAATTTTATAGGGACTAAAAGTTGAAGGAAAATTTTAGAGGGACTAAAACGAAAAGTTGGTATATTTATAGGGACCAAAAACATATTTAACCCTTAAAAATATTGTCAATAAGACTATGTGCAATGGGAGTGTTTAACCTGACAGTCAACAAGGAAAACCACTGCAATGGCATGTTGAATCTGTGTTGAATGAACTGCTGCATGAGAGAGAGGATTAACAGATTCAACACCAATTAATCTGCCACAGAATGCCACGTGGCGGCGCGCAGTTGGACCGCAAAATTGAGAAAAGGATGCTCGCCAAATGATTTATCAAACATCAAATAAAAAATTTAAAAAAGCTGTTGTTCGCCAAATTGTTTATCAAACATGGGGCCATATCCATCAATTTTTTTCAATTGAAGGGTAGAAGGAAAAAAAATTGCAAAAAAGTCTGAGAAAATAAAAATACAAACACACAAAAAAGTCTGAGAAAATAAAAATAAATTATTTAAATAAATTTTGTTTTTACAAAAAAAAATGTTAAGTGTTTCTTTATTTTAATTTAATTATAATCGATAATTGTAATTTTATGTAATTATAAAAACAAAAATATAAAATTAAATAAGAATAAGAAATAAAAGGTGGTGGGGTAGAGTGTTGAATGAAAAAAAACCATTGGAGAGGTTAAAGTTGAATGAGTGTTGAATTAAGAGAGAGAAGATGATGTGGAGTGTTGGGAATTGAAAAAGTGGGTGTTGAAGGGTGTTTAATGTTGGTGACCATTGTAAATGGTCTAATGCTGCAAGTACAACCAACAAAGTCCTGGCCCTACCACAAACCCTACATGTGGTTGGTCACTTGGTCATTGCTTTCATTTTACTCACCACTTGATGCTAACATGTGCAGTGTAACGAACACTCCACTAGTAGTAAGGTTTAAGAACCAGATTTATATAAAAGAAATGAAGTTTAAGAACCAAACTAACAACAGAAAAAAAGTAACCAACAATATCACCTACTAGAAACGTTAATGAAGTTTCTCCACCCAAAAACATTTTTTATATCCACAATGCTCGTTCATGATATTTTATTTAAGAGATGAGTTTAGTTTCACTCTTGTCAATGTAATATTGATATAATTTTTTGTTAGAATCTATAAAAATACTGAATCAAATTGAAGAAAAAACTAAAGTAAAATCTTGAAGTTGTTATCTAACAAAATGCAATTAAGTTCATGTGATTATCTAAATTGAATCAAAATTATGGCGGTCATCTTCAACTAACGATTAAAGCTAACAAATGAATCATTTTGATTGTCGTGTTTCAATTTCATCGACAAATTTGCTAATCCGTGATTCAATGACGAATTTGACGAAATGTTACAATTCCAAGTAAGATGAAACAATAATTCCCATGAGCAGTTACGACAACTGAGAGTAAGGAGAGTGGAAATAAGAAAGAAAGCTAATGTGTTCAGTGCTCATCATACCACTGTTTTCCTTCGCTGATTTTAGAAAATAATAATTAAGTTCAATGTGGCTTTTTAAGGCATATTGAAATGAAAAGGTTACAAGATTAAGTTATCTTGTTCTGGGAGTTAAAAGTGTTGAAAGAAATATATAGATTGCTGCTTAAAAAGTGTTGGAATATGTTTAAACAATCAAGCTTCCCTACAAACATCTCACATAGAAACAGAAATAAAACAAACCCAAACATAGATTGCTACTTATATGTAATAGAATAATAGATTGCTGTTTAAACAATAATACTGTAATTCCCTACAAACATCTCACATAGAAACAGAAATAAAATCAGAATCAATTTCATAACAGCCAGAACATAAGTATCCCCCAACAACAAAGAGATTATGAACCGGCAACAGGAAGTTGCGGCATGCAGTGTTACACATATTCCATCTAGGAATCCACCGCAAAAAGATCACAAGCCTCAAGCCTCATCATGTTCCTGGTGATAATCCTCCTCTTCATCTTCATACTCATCCTCCTCTGCAGTAGCATCTTGATATTGTTGATATTCCGACACAAGATCATTCATGTTGCTCTCAGCCTCAGTGAACTCCATCTCATCCATTCCTTCACCAGTGTACCAATGCAAGAAAGCCTTTCTCCTGAACATAGCAGTAAATTGCTCACTCACCCTTCGGAACATTTCTTGAATTGAAGTTGAGTTTCCAATGAATGTGGAAGCCATCTTCAACCCTGTTGGTGGAATATCACAAACAGTTGATTTCACGTTGTTTGGAATCCATTCAACGAAGTAGGAGGAGTTCTTGTTCTGAACATTGATCATTTGTTCATCAACTTCCTTTGTGCTCATCTTGCCTCTGAAGATGGCTGATGCAGTGAGGTATCGTCCGTGCCTAGGGTCGGCAGCACACATCATGTTCTTGGAATCCCACATTTGCTGTGTGATCTCTGGAACACTCAAAGCCCTGTACTGCTGAGAACCTCTTGAAGTCAAAGGTGCAAACCCCAACATGAAGAAGTGAAGGCGAGGGAATGGAACCAGATTCACTGCAAGCTTCCTAAGATCGGAGTTTAGCTGACCAGGGAACCTCAAACAACATGTGACACCAGACATGGTTGCTGATATCAAATGGTTAAGATCACCAACTGCAACACAAAAGATCAATGAATATCAGAAACCATAGTAACAAACACAAAAAAAAAATTAGAACATAAAGATGAAAGAAGTCATTCAAAAAAGGGTGTTAAATTAAATTGCTTACAGCTTGGGGTTGTGAGCTTGAGGGTACGGAAGCAAATATCATACAAAGCTTCATTATCAAGAACCATACATTCATCTGCGTTTTCAACAAGCTGGTGAACAGACAAAGTAGCATTGTAGGGTTCAACCACAGTGTCAGAAACCTTAGGAGAAGGGAAAACAGAGAAAGTAAGCATCATCCTATCTGGGTATTCTTCCCTGATCTTTGAAATCAAAAGGGTACCCATTCCAGATCCAGTTCCTCCACCAAGTGAATGGCATACTTGAAAACCTGCACACACACCCGTTTCATAATCAGCCACAAGACAACAATTGTTTATCCTTTACATAAAAAACAAAATGCATGAACCCTAAAAACAAGAACGTTAGTCATCATGAACCCCGACTGTTGGTATTTCATGAGGGTAAAACAAATCAAATTGGAATCCCAATTAACAACATGGCATTCAAGTTTCCAACTTTTAATAAGAAAAAAAACAAACACCCTAAATCAAAATCACACACACAAATCAGCTCAAAATCAGCTCAGCCACAGAACAATAATAGTTTATAGTTTATCCTTTACATAAAGATGAACCCCAAGCACTAAATTTGAAAGCAAGAAAGTTAACATTGCTTATTACTTATTAGTAAATCAAAATCAAATAAAATCCCACTCAAGAGTAACATGGAAACATATCCATTATAAACTTAGAAAACAATAAAGTTCAAAAACTATAATGTTCATAAAAGCATTACATTCTTAGAAAAAAACACACAAAACCTTTTATAGAACACCCCAATTAAAAAATCACCCACAATACTTGTGAAACCCATAAAAGTAATCCCTCCATCAAAGATCAAAGGTAATATACAAATTCCACACACCGAATTCACAATTTGTAAATAAGCATACAAACGATACACCCTTTGGCTACAGTTTTATTAAAAAAAGAAGAGGTTAAATTTTCTTTTTAAAATAAATTACCCTGCAAGCAAATCACAGTTTCCAGCTTCTTTGCACACAAAATGCTATAAAATTCCAGCACAATTTCATATCATATAAAAAAATAAATAAAATAACAGATCCATACATAAAAAAAGAAAAAGAAAAGCCTAAATTTCAGATCCAGTTCAAAATCATGCAAAATATACGACATATGGCAAAATCAAGACATACCCATAACAAATTAACCCACAAAACACTCTTAAACCCTAAATTTAAAAATAAAATAAAATAAAAGATTAAAGAAAAAATCATACCCTGCAAGCAATCACTGTTTTCAGCTTCTTTCCTAACAACATCAAGAACAGAATCAATAAGCTCAGCGCCTTCAGTATAATGCCCTTTAGCCCAATTGTTACCAGCACCACTCTGACCAAACACAAAGTTATCCGGTCTAAAGATCTGACCGTACGGTCCAGACCGGACACTGTCCATAGTCCCCGGTTCAAGATCCATAAGAACCGCTCTAGGAACGAATCTTCCACCACTTGCTTCATTGTAATACACATTGATCCGTTCCAATTGCAGATCTGAATCACCGACGTAACGACCGGTTGGATCGATTCCATGTTCAGCACAAACCACTTCCCAGAATTTGGCTCCGATTTGGTTTCCACATTGACCACCTTGGATGTGAAGAATTTCTCTCATTTTGATTTTGGGATGAAAATCGAAACCCTAGAAATTGGGAATTTGAAGAGAGAGAAGAGAGAAAAAGAAAGAGTTTTTGAAATGAGTTTTTTGTTTTGTGGGGTTAGAAAATGAAGGTTGGTTTTTTATATAGGAAAATAATGTATTGAAATTTGGGTTATTTTTGTTTTTTGTTGCAACGGTTAGATTTTGAATGGAACGTTGTGATGTGAAAAGTGAGGTGTAATTAGTTTTTTTCTTATTTTTATTATATCTTTATTTGGAGATTTTTTTGAAATTTGAAAGTTGATTTGAGAAAACAGCTGGATGCTTTGCTGTTTTTGTGGGGCCTATTGAGTTTTTATGGGAGTAAAGGACAGACAGAGTGTAGTGATAAGTTTGGCATTTTTGTTGAGATTTGAAAATATTGCTTCATTCTAATAATAAAAAATGAAAAAGTTACGAATTAATTTAAGTGGTTTTTTTGAAGGAAAACCACATCTTATCTTACTTACTTAAAATCAAAGGTAGTCTGATGGGAGGAAATCCCTAACCCTAATTGCAGCAAGGGCCCACATTATGGTTAATCCCTTTGCCTAATCTTTGTTTTGGCGCCTTGCAATCTTACCCTAATTACCCAACTACCTGTATTAATTGAGCTTAGGTTAGCGCCCACTAAGTATTATCAATCCCCATGATGCATTAATTATCTATCAGCCATGTAATGCTTAGGAACAATAACAGCCGTATTTTTTGTTTTAACCAAAGCAAACTATCTGCATACCCTAGGCATCATTGAATGCCTTCCAAGTGAATATGCCTTGGAACAATCTAGACCAACTCAAAAAAACGAGCCAGTGTGCCAGGCCATGTCAAGTGCTTGCTATATAAACTAACATCCTATTTTATGGTTAGTCATGCCTTCATAAACCCTAAGCTCTTTCATTTGTCTTGATTCATTTGTCTAAGTAAAATTTGGTTTATCAAGTTTTGAAAATGTCGAGTTTGGACAATTTCCTTATCATTGCCAAGGACCAAGAAGCAGCTGATGCTCTTATTCAGCTGAAAGGTATGACCGAAAATATATACATATAATTCATTGTGTTAATATATGTATTTTATCAACCATGTTGTATCCTTCCTCAGCTAACTAATTGCGTCTGTTTTCTTTTGCACATTGTGACTTGATGAAGTTGATGACGTTCCACATGTATAGTTCAGGAATATTTCTGAGTTTGAGGTGAAAGTGGAGAAGAAGAATGGTAGAGTTTATTTTACTGAATGGTAAGATTCATGCCTCTCTAATTCAGTATCTTAAGTTTTAATTAATGAAGTATCTTCAGATTTATAACTGTTGTTGTTCATTAACATAAAAGCATTTTCATTTGGTATTTTTTTGTGCAATCAGAAATTGTATTGGCTGGGATTTTGTCAGGCAGCATGTCCGGCAGAGGAATGTGAAATGACCGTCGTTGATTACTTGGGCTACAGCTGGAAATGTTTGGACTTATGCTTATGCCGTAGTAATTTTCATGTTTTATATTGTAGAGTTGATCTTTGATCTACTTCAAGTTTTGTTTTGTTGTTGGAATTTTGTATCCCTGTTAAAGTGAATCAGTTTTACTTTTAACCAATGGTTTCTTTTTGCTATGTGTGTGATGTCTTTTCAATCTGATATTGAATCATGTTATATGATTAAAAATATGCTTCATATGGTATTTTATAAATTGTCTATAGATTGACTTATGTCGTTTTAAAAAACATCTATAAAATAACAATGGAAAAAAAAGGAATGATGTAAGAAAAGATGCTATATATATATATATATATATATATACACACATACACACACACACACACAAATATACCAACAGAATTTAATAGCAATCGTTTTATTACGCAGAGATATATAAAAAATCATTGGCAAGCATATAGCATGATAACAAAGATACATTCTTATTTATTTTTTTTGGTAGATTAGATACATTCTTATTTGTTTAGCTTAATAAAAAAGCAAAGTCTGTAAGTACACCATCATTTTATATGTACAATATACTAAGAAAATGTCATGATTGTCTTCAGATTCAGCAAGAAAAAGATAATATATGATGCTTGATATAACTAAAAGGGTTACCATGTATGATTTGCAGAATAAAAAAAAAAAATTATAGGATCTGCCACTACCTAATTGTCCATATTATGTTAGTATTGACTTTATTAAAAACGTGGTTATATTTAGAGATGGCCATTAATTTTGATAGCTTGATGTATGGACTTACTCCATATGAAGAGTTTTATTCAAGCCTGGTGTGAATGTTTTGTGTGTTCAATGTGATGAAGTAACACGTTTTTGTTTGAAAACCTATAAGGAGATGATTCTAATAGAGCATGTTTTTTTAATTATCATACAACTACTATCAAGATCTATTTTATTAGTTTAGGTGCTCACAGTTGATTAGGGCCCTAATTAACCAGTAATAGAACCATATATGTGCTATAAGTCTACGTTTATCAAGATCACATTTATTTGTTTTGTTGCTAGATAATGGTTAGGGTGCCAATTTGGTGTGCTCAAGGTGATAAGATCATTTGATAACTGCATAGCCATATATGTACTCATTAATGATAAGCATGGTATCTAATATAGTTTGTGTACTCAAGGTTTTTTTGTCCTTAGAAAACCGAGAACAAAAGCACAGTATGCTATGCTAACCATATTGTCATAACCATAGCAGCCCTAAGTTGTGTGCTCAAGGTGATAAGATCATTTGATAATTGGTTTGCCATATATGTACTCATTAATGTCCATCATATCTAATATAGTTTGTGTGCTCAAGGTATTTTGTCCTTAGAAAATGTAGACATATGTAGTTATTACAACAACACTGAGTCCTTCAACCATGAAACATCATTTATTGCATATGGGTTGTTTGTGTTCCTATAAATGCACAGTCAGGTGTCGTAAAGAGAAAGACTAATATTACTAATCATCTATAATAGACCTGTGCGATAGCACAGGTCAAAAGTCTAGTATCTTAAAAATTTAAAATAATTTTTAAGTACAAAGTTGATCTTAAAAAAATTAAACTACATATCTTAAAAATTTAAAATAATTTTCTACACGTTTCAAATGAACTAAATCATCAATTAATAGACTCATAAAAGAAGAGGAAGTCTGACTATAACATATAAGGAGAAAGAAAGTGGGCCATAATGTAATTTATTTTTCAAATTCAATTGTATTTTAGTAATTTTTCTTATTAAAAAAATATATTTTTTGGGGGTGGGCCACATCCCACCAACGTCTTAATGTGGCTCTGCCACTGTTTAAGGTCTCTAGTTGTCGTCGTCACCACCATCTCAAACCATCATTTAATATAAGTATTTCTTGCTTAAAAAAAATCATCGTGTTTGCACATCCTCTTCGTTTTGTGAGTGTTCTATTGTCTCTTTGGTCAAAATGTATTAACCTTGATATTCTAATTTTAAACCCTTTAATATTGATTGATGTCTTCTTAGTCTCCTTTCTTGTCCCTTCAATTTCAATCAAAAGACGTCATTTACTTAATCTCTAAATATTTACTACATGAACTAAACAGGGTCGTTCCTATGAATATAAATTGATGAAGTACTTGTCAGCCAAAATTTTATGTTATTATTTTCATTATTATATAATTCATAACTTTTATATTAGAATATAAATTTTCCTTAATACTAAGAAACCTTAGAGTGTATTTGGATGAATGAATGTTTTGAAGTAATGTAATGTGGATGGATGAATGTTTTGAAGTAATGTAATGTTTTGAAGGAATTCAAATACTTGTATGTGAATTCCATTGTTTGGATGATAATTTGGAGAATTTTTAAAATAATGGAAATTTATGAAATATTTTGTTGAAGTTAAATTTAAAGAATTTCGTCTCCGTGATCTTAGCTCAGTTGGTAGGGACATGCATTGTAATATTATGTTTTCTTTCCATATTCATTTGTTCTAACCATGAACGCACTTGTTCGGAACTCTAATCTAACCTTCATCAGGAGACAAGGATATGAGCTTCTTGGTTTACAAGGGAAAGAGAAAACACTCAAATCAGTCAGCTACAGATGCAGAAGAGCTAAACAAAGGAAAATCTTTCTCATAACATACAAACTATCTTCTTCTTCTCTTCTCTCCAATCGCCACATCATTTGACCCTTTTTTTTCAAACATCCATAAAATCTTTTTTTTTCAAACATCCATAAAATCCAGTTATTTAAAAGATTCATCTCATCTTATTCAAGAAATTGCATACACCAACATCTCAATCGCAAATCCTTTTCTTGTTCTTCTTATTCTTCTCTCGTTTTCCTGTGTCACAATCTTTTACTTTCTCGTTTTCCATCTGATCGAAATGATCGAAAGTCAGGGCCGGCCTATAGCCCGTCGAGGCTGGGCTATGACACCGGGTCTCGATTTTTTTGGGGCCCAAAACATTTTTTTTATATGTAAGGCACTTAATTAATATTTATATAGAGTTAATGCGCAAATATTTCAAACAGCTCATAGTGCTTCAGGGGCGCGCCTGCCTTTGATTGTGTGTTTGGATGTGGATTCAACTCCCACTAGAGTACTTTTATAATATCAATAATTTTTATTTTAGTGCCTTATTTAGTGGATGTGGGTTCAACTCCCACTAGAGTACTTTTATATCAATAATTTTTATTTTAGTGCCTTATTTAGTCTTTTGGGGCCCAAAATTTAATATTTTTTTCCATCCTTAAAAACTAAAACAGGGCCAACAAATTTGTTAAGATGGCCCTGTCGAAAGTCAAATGGGTTTCGTGTACTGAGACCCCAAAATCGCAAGGTTCTTGAAGAACAATGATGGTGTAAAGCAGATCGATGATGATGGTGGTGTAAAACGAACAAGCAAACTGAAAAAATGAGATGAATGGTGAAGGATGCATTTGGGGATTTAGGGTTTATAGATCCCAAATTTTGTTTTTCGGATGAACAGTCTGATTTTGTTTATACGTAAATCTATATTTTTAGTGTTGGATTTTTTGGGTTTTTTTTTGTTGGTATAAGTGATGAAGGCATGATGAAGTTGTATGAGGATGATGAAAAAGAGGAAGGAGGAAGATGAAGAAAGTGAAGAAAAATTGGTTGTTGTTGGTTCACTATAAGATATAATAGACCTTCATGATCCAACGATCCTTTTTTTTAAATAGATCGAACGGTATAAATTTTAAAAAATTAATAGGATCTATGGTGGATCACTTTAAGGTTGGTCCATCATAGACATTTGGGGTTAAAGTTAACAGTCAGGACTTTTTGACTAACGGAGCAAAAGCAAAGGGACCAAAACGTTGATTTTAGAACTTATGGGACCAAAATGAAAACAACAAATTAGTTAGGGACAAAAAGTCCAATTAAGCCATTTTTTTATCATTCTAAAATTGGTTTTAACTTGAAGCTAAGTGATTTTTATATGTATATTCCAATGTTTTCAAGTGGGGGGTGGGGATATCAGGGGTATGAGAAAAAAGAGTGTCTAAGAATAATTTACTCTTATAATTCGGTGTTGTCCAATAGATTTTAAAATTGGTTTTAACTTGAAGCTAAATGATTTTTATATGTATATTCCAATGTTTTCAAGTAGAATTAATTGTCTCCTTCAAAAAAAAAAATAAAGTAGAATTAATTGTCCTTAGCGATTCTAATTTGAAACAAAAATTTACATATTTTCTCCTCGACTTAATTTTTAGTCTCAATTTACCATAGAATTCGCCTTTTTATAATCATACAGCGCACTCTTAAAGAATGAAAAAGGATAAGCTCCACTATTCTCCTTTGAAAGATTTTTAAATCACACGCTCCAACCTTTATGCTAAGATTTACACAATATTTTGTACCTTTTAAAATTACACTTTGGACATTATGTCATACGAAAATACACTTCAAAAGTGCAACCAGCAAAGACCCACAACGTTGAATGAATATAGAGAACTTAATAACAACCATTCATTTTTTCATTAATTCCAACCAAAGTCTCATTTTGCTGCACCATCTTTTCAAACAAAAACTCAGATACATTTCAACTCATAGAATTATCAACGTTCCAAATAACTCTCCAAACCCTTTGCATGTCTTTCATTATATATATACAAAACTTAATGTCATTTCTACAATCCATCAAAGTCTCTTAAACCTTTAATTTTTCCAAAAATCTCAACATTTGATATGGGTTTAGTATTTGGAAGATTTAGTGCTGAGACACCAAAATATGAAATACTCAAAACCACACAAAACTATGTAATCCGAAAATATGCACCTTCTCTAGTAGCTGAAATCACCTATGATCCATCAACATTCAAAGGTGACAAAGATGGTGGGTTTAAGGTTTTAGTTGATTACATAGGAATTTTTGGTAAACCTCAAAACACAAAAACACAAAAAATTTCAATGACTTCTCCAGTTATCACAAAGGAAAGTTCTTCAGAAAAGATTGCTATGACCGTACCAGTTGTAACAAATGAGAAGAACAAGATGGTGACTATGCAATTTACTTTGCCTTCTATGTATGAAAAAGTAGAGGAGGTACCTAAGCCTATTGATGAGAGGGTTGTGATAAGAGAAGAAGGTGGGAAGAAATATGGGGTGGTGACTTTTGGAGGAGTGGCAAGTGAAGAAGTGGTGAAGGAGAAAGTGGAGAAGTTGAGGTTGAGTTTGGAGAAAGAAGGTTTTAAGGTTATTGGTGATTTTTTGTTGGGTAGGTATAATCCACCTGCGATTACAATTCCAATGTTTAGGACTAATGAGGTTCTGATTCCTGTTGAATGAACGTGATGGATAATGGATGTTTGTGATATTGATTTATGTACTTTATGTTTGTTAGGGTCTTGTTCTTTTTGCATGTTCTTGATGTTAAGAACTTAGAATATATGGTAATAATGAAGACATTTTTTGTCTAATGTGGACTTTATTCTTGTAATGGTTATATTTTCTATGTATAAAAGAATTTATCTTTGTAATCATTTTTTACTGTTAATTGTACCTACTTTGTGGATAACTAATTTCCCCAACCTAATTGACCATCTATTATTACTTTATTAGTAGTGTCTCTTCTATCGACTATGTTTTTTCTATCCATAAAGCTCAAACATGAAACCTTTTTTAAGGATTCAAATTCGGTATCATTCAAAAGAAAAATAAAATGATCAACTATTTATAATTTTTTAGAGTTAAATATATTTTTTATTTTTATAAATATTCAAAATTTTCGTTTTGATCTCCTTAAAATTGTTCTTATTAGGATGTAAAGCAAAACCTCTAGGCCAGTATGCAATAATGAATACTCATTCAACAGTGGAACCAAACAAAATAATATTCTAAAATTTAGATTTAGATACTTGAATTGGTATTGGTATTCATCCATATCTTTTAATCTCTTCACAGATAATTTTTGCCTTTTATGGTACTCTTATGGACGAGGCCAAATAAACCGATCAAGTTGACATAGCAAATCAGTACAACAATGCAAGAAGACCATCACGTTTACTGTCATAGAGGCCATTGAAGATTGAATACTCCAAAAGAGGAAAAGTGGTGGTGTTAAAGTATTCATGTCAGAGATGGATATACATGTTTCAAAATTATCTCAATTTTTATTTTATCTATTATTTTGGATATACTTCTCAATACTATCCGATATACTTGGATAACCCATGTATGAAGTCTAGTGAAGATGCCCATGTAGAACACTATAATTTTTGTTATACACTTTTTGTAAATTATGATTACAAATAACTGAGTCGGTCACATTCTCAAGCTGTTAAAATTCCACTTAAAATGCAATCAAATACTATTGATTTAACTATGTTCATGTTCCTTTCTTTTAATCATTCGGCTCGTAATCCGAAGTTCTAACATGAATAGTCTAGCTAATAATTGTTTCATCTAGGAATTGAATTTGGGTTCTTCGGAACGATTCATCATTTGATTAATCTCATTATTCACTTGAGACCAATTGCTTGGTTAACTATGTTCATATTTGTGGGAGTGTACTCCTCAAAATCTCAAGTTCGATTCTCCCCGATATCAATTTGAGTAGGCTAATTTAACTTATGCTCATGTTTGGATCGAATGTGAGTTTGGCAGAATCACGTAAATTATATTTTTGATATTCAACAAAATTATAATGTCACCGTAATTTTGTCAAACTTACTAAAAATCCAAACATACATTGAATATTAATTGTTAGTGATTTGGATTTAATTACAAAATAGTTTGAACTATGAATAATTTCTAAAATGCTTATAAAATTATACATGGACATAATAAAAAATGATTTTTTTTAGAGAAAATTATAAAGACTTTACCATATCTTAGAAATAATTTTGTACAAAAAAGGAATTTTATGTAAGAAAAAGCAAAAAGAGAAAAGTTCTAATTATAAATGGAGACCACAAACTGCATGGGGAATGTGGCAGAACAACATCCATTCATATTTTAACCAAAATCTCAGAATCTCGAATTGCTAAATGGTAACCCCTTCTCAAAGAAAACTCAAAATTCCATCTAATAGAGTTCTCTAGATTGCAAACTCTTCCATCACTTGCATGTCTTTATTATATCCTACACATATGAATTGATCTCGACTATTGATTTAAGATCAGTAAGAATACACGTACCTTCATCAAATCATCTTTATCGTTGATTTGAGATCAAACAGTTAATATCAATATATATGTCATGCATTTACCGCGTGGAATCCAAATCTCTTATCCCTTATTATATAAAGGGTTGAAAGCCACATCAACAACTCATCAAAATCTTCTTCTACCAACATCTTTCAACTCTCATTTTACACTTTCACATTCTCGATCCATAATGGGTATGGTATTTGGAAAAATTGGTGTTGAGACACCAAAATATGAAGTGACAAAAACCACACAAGACTATGAAATCAGAATATATGCACCTTCTGTAGCAGCTGAAGTCACATATGATCCATCACAGTTCAAAGGAAACAAAGATGGTGGCTTTATGGTTTTAGCAAACTATATTGGAGCATTAGGAAACCCTCAGAACACAAAACCTGAAAAGATTGCTATGACTGCACCAGTTATCACAAAGGGTTCTGCAGAGAAGATTGCTATGACAGCACCAGTTGTGACTAAGGCTAGTGAAGAAGGTGAGAAGAATAAGATGGTGACTATGCAGTTTATTTTGCCCTCCATGTATGAAAAAGCAGAAGAAGCACCTAAGCCTACTGATGAGAGGGTTGTGATAAGAGAGGAAGGTGAGAGGAAATATGGAGTGGTGAAATTTAGTGGTGTAGCTAGTGATGAAGTGGTGAAGGAGAAGGTGGAGAAGTTGAGGCTGAGTTTGGAGAAAGATGGTTTTAAGGTTATTGGGGATTTTTTGTTGGGTAGGTACAATCCACCTTGGACACTTCCAATGTTTAGGACTAATGAGGTTATGATCCCTATTGAATGAACATGATGTGTTCATGACATAGATTTCTGTACTTTCTGTTGGTGTTCTGTAATTTCTGTATGTTGTTGATGTTGAGAACTTGGAATATGTACTATGCAGTGATGTATGTAGTGATAAAGACTGTTGTTTCATTCAATTTTCACAATAAGATAGCAAATGAATGTTCTTCATTTCAGTACTTTCTGTTTGTATCCTGTCTTTCTTTTTTCCCTGTAGAGTTTACCCAAATTGTATCTCGAAAACTCGCCAGAATTCTGAAAAAGTCCAAGGATTCAAAACACGCTTACAGAAATAACATATTATCTACCACCGAAATTCCTCGATTCGGCATGAGATCGCATTCATGGCTTTGTCTTAATGTGCACAAACAAATCAATCTTGCACCATGCATAAGTTTGTTTTTCACTATTGGATCAACAATTCTCATCATATCCCATTTGATCCAATGGTAAAAGTAAGTTCTAGCATGATGCAAGACTTATCTCACTTTTGCACCATAGACTTGACACTAAGTCATACACTGCAGAACTCAATTTTCCTAGAATTCAAATTCAGGTTGTACATATTTTAACTGAACCAAGTGTGCTGTCAATGGTTCATATTTTCAAACCAATGTTCCATAGTAACTCATTTTATCACAAGCTAAAGAATCAAATAAAGTTGCAAGGTTTTAAAAGCGGTATGCAGACACAAGTGTAGTTGCAGTGCCAAGTTTTTTTTTTTTTTTTTTTTTTTTGCAATCGTATCACAATTTGATCACAATTTTTTTGCAGTATTCGAAATGCGAGTGCAGTTTTAAAACATCTTTGAAAAATTCAAAGGGACAATAATTTCAATACACTGATGAATTCTGATAGTTATACCTCAGTTGAATTTTCACAGGATTGTCAGCTTTAGCCGGTGCATAAAACTTAAAATTTACAACACACAACAAAGGACAGAGATCCACTATAACTCTCTTCAAATTAACCACTAAATAGTTTCACAATGATAATGATAATATTGAAGAGAATAAGGGGAAGTCTCAAGAATTGACAAGCGTAAATGAGTCCTATCACTTGTCCTTTAAGAGAATTCCTTCTAGGTCCTGTCATTTCTGCTAGTGTCCATCCT
Organism: Medicago sativa; assembly: GCF_051527215.1. NCBI lineage: Eukaryota > Viridiplantae > Streptophyta > Magnoliopsida > Fabales > Fabaceae > Medicago > Medicago sativa. Next base: position 15,350,051 of record NC_140752.1, read on the forward strand.
CGTCGAGCAAGGAATCGGTCCTCGTTCAAAATTGCCAATGCATTTGCAAAGAGAAGTAACCCTTCTAGCAAAGTCCAGAATCCCATCTTCTGCAACAAACACAAAGGGTGTTGTGGATGTTAGTACTCCAAGCAAAGCTATTATTGTTGATAATTGTATTATATTTGTATATGAAGAAGGAAAAGACCCTTTGGAGTAGAGTTATCTCTCCTATTCTCGTTCATTGAATAAAATTGTTCTTTCTTTTCATTCCACTCTACCAGTTAAATATGTATGGAAACACAAACCAGTGTGACACTCAGTGTTGTCAAACACAGATTGCAGTTCAAATTTCATAATGCTAAAGTGTTATAGTCGCTAGTTGGCAATGCTTACTACTACGACAGGTATCACAAATCAGTAGTGGTTTGTTAAATTTCTGTTATGCTATATGGCTATAGCCGCTATCTGACAACACTTGTAACATCTTACACTGAATTGACAATCATAAGATTTTTTTGGGTGAAAATAGAAAGAGATGTTGTGAAGATGACCCTTCCCTCGACAACTTTGCATGCCCCTTGAACATGACAATAAAATGCATCTCAACTTTTGCTTATCCTCTCAGCTAGATGGGAATGCAAACACAAACTAGAATAATGTTCTACTTTTCGACACAAAATTAACAACAAAAATTTAAAATATTAGATAAAAACAAGGAGATCCATAAATACTCATTCTCAAAACCAACCTTCAAAAGACTATATTACTTGCTAACTTAAACTCCACAGAGAACTCAAAAAAATCTAGAAGGTTGTGCAATATGATACTCGTCTTCACTCAATTACTTTCTTAGGTATCACAACTTCACTCAATTATTTCTTAGGTATCACAACTTCACTCAATTATTTCTTAGGTATCAGAACTTCACCATCTGTTTTTTTGGATATCACTCAATTATCACAGATCAAAAATACTCGTTCTCTAAGTATCACAACTTCACTACCTTAATTGTATAGAAACAACACACAACTATGAGATGGCACAACGCAGTGAAAAACATATAGCAATTGAAACATCTCAGATGTTTAAACATCTCATAAGAACTGAATGTAATTGTTTGTAATAAAAAACAATACCCCTTCAGGTTATTACCTCAAATCACAAAGAAAAACCAAATATCATGTGAACATGTCAGTGAAATCAAAAAATTATCATATGCACAAATCATGTAAATTATCCCCACAAAATAATCATGTGGAGAAAAATATGGACCCCAGACAACAGAGCTCCAAGCTGCCATACAGACAGAAATTTCACTATAATGAATTTAATCTCTTCTACAAAGTTAAAATCACAATAAAATACATCAAAGTTGGAAACAAAAGCAAAACGTGATTCTTAGTCAACAATGATACAACTACAATATCACAAAATCACCAGACAAGTTGCATGACATCACATCTCCGATTTTATCCATTTTTAGACCTACATTTTATATAAAAAAACAAGGCATTGTTACTTTTTAGTCCATCTCGTTGCAGAGGAACTAAAAACACGTGGTTTTTATGAAAGGTGGGACAAAAAATGGATAACAGATTTGAAAGGAATAAACTTGAAATGTCTGCAGTTTTATAGGGACTAAAAAACTTGGATTGACGGTCAGTTTGGCGGAATAACGATGTACCACCGGTTTTTTCAATGCAAAATCACAGGTGTTATTCTGTCAATGTGAAACATTGACATCCAAACTATGTTGGCACCTCAATGTACCACCAATAGCACCTCCAAAAGTATTATTCATAATGAAAAAGAAAACAAGGTGGGGGCATAAATCAAACCCACTGAAACAAGGCTAACAAAAATGAAATTTAGACAAGCCAAACCTAAACCTACTTGGGTTGGCCAGGTGGTGTTGGCTTAGAACCTTGAGTGTGCTCCTCTCAAGATCTCAGGTTTGATTTCCCCCGGTGCCAATTTCAGTGGGTTAGTCCATACAAAGCTTTGCTCTAATAGCTTTGACTTTAAATAGTCCCCCGCAAGTGGACGGTGGGATTGGACCCCTCATATTACTCAATCATTGGGCCGGATACCAAGTTTTCAAAAATAGACAAGCCAAATCTATCTTTAAAAAGGCTTCTCTCGAGCAATTGGGAAGAGCAACTAGGAAGGTTATCCCACCAAACTAAGTCATCTACAAAGAAACCAACATTGGTAATTCTATCGGTACATACATTCCCTTCCCTAAATGTACCAAACTCGAAATCTAAAGTTTCTAATAATATGTACCACCTTGATTTTTGGCAAAAACTACATTTTAGGACTTAAAAAAAAGCTATGGTGTCAATGTAATTTCATCAAACTCACCGTCTATGATACACAGACACTCTTCGGATTAGGGGTGTCCCGGTGTCGGACACGCGACACCGACACGACACCCATGATTACACTGAATTATGTCATTTTCTCAAATTATTAGTATTCAGTGTTTGTGTCATGTCTGGTGTCCGTGCTTCATAGCTCACCGTGATTTCAAAATACATTATTACAAGGTCTAACTTCTAGGATACAACATGCAAAACAGATTAAGGAATAAGCATCTTTATTAGAATATGAATAATCAACTATGGTTAGTTGATAGGTAAACTAGAGTTAGTAACTTGGTTAAGAGTTAGTTAGAGTTAGTTACATAACTAAACTCTATATATAGGAACACTCATGTATCATTTCATCATCTTTTATCAATTCTATTGATTCTCCTATGAGTCTCTATGGTTACCTTCCTCATGAATATCGTTACGCTCTCTTCCTTGCTGATCACTATGACCTTTATCCCTGGGAATCCATGATTCGTGACATGGTATCAGAGCGATACCCTAGGGATGAAGATGATGATGCTTCCGCTTCCGCTTCCGACATTGATGAAGATGAAGATTCTGTTGATGCAGATTATGCTCCTGCAATTCAGGAACCTTCAGCTTCTCATGATTGCATCCGATTCGGTAGTTTCGATTCTCCTATCATTCCGGTTTCTACTCCTTCAATCGAACCAAAATTTGATGGATTTTCCGTCAAGATTGGTGAGATTTCATGCGTTCTTGTTACTTCTTGCAACGACATCGTCGATGATGATGATTCTGTGTTAGTTGTGCACGAAGATGATGAGAAATTGCAAGTTCTTGAACCTGAATTGAAGAATCGCTGCTCTGATCTTGTTGTTTCTGGAGCGTCGGAAGAATTCGTCATTCACGCAACTCCGGTGAGATTGAGGAGCTCTGTTTACGGCGTCGCCGCCGTGAGGCCTTCCGCCTTGTGGTTGTTCGTCGGAAAACAGACTGAACCAATTGCTTTTGCTGTCGATAACAAGATTCATTCCTTTCAGTTACATGACGAATCAATCGTTGATTTCGATCCCGGTGGAAATGTTGGTTCGTGTTCGTTTTTCTCTGTTTTCGCAATTCTCCGTCAAATTCGTTTCCGGTTGTGGTGGATACCATGGGATCGAGGCAAGAAAGCGCGTTTGGAATAAGTTGCTTTGCAAAAGCACTTACTGAGTGGCTGATTGAAGAAATTCAGAAGCTGCTTAGAAGGATATTGCAGAAGTATATTCAGAATCAGAAGCTGTATTATTCAGAAGTATTTTTGTGGTTCAGAAGTTGTATTCCTCAGAAGCATTCTTTGTTGTTCAGAAGCATACGCTGTTCAGAAGCTGTTCTCAGAAGCTGTTTTTCACATTTGCTGAGTCCAAAGCAGAGCATCATTGCCACCGTCGTATCACAATGAGTATTGAGTTCATCGAGCCAACGACCAACGCTATCAAAGTAGTTCTGCGAGAAATATCATAAACAATAAGAGCACCAACAGCACCTCCAAATTCAACAGAGTAGCACTTGAATCGCAGCTTGTCCAGGTTGTTCACAACGTCAAGTTCAGAAGACGAAGGAAGAGGAGAAGAATATCTCTTCAAAGTCGTTATAATCGGCGACTCCGTCGTTGGAAAATCCAATCTCCTCTCACGCTATGCTCGGAACGAGTTCAATCTTCATTCCAAAGCAACAATCGGTGTTGAATTTCAAATTCAGAGCTTAGAAATTGATTCTAAAGAAGTTAAAGCTCAGATTTGGGATACTGCTGGTCAAGAACGTTTTCGTGCTGTTACTTCTGAAGAGGAGAATAGCTTCAGCATTTGTTTTTCCCAGTTGTAGTTCTGCATTCTCAACATCTCTATTGGGCATGGGCTATGGAAGGATCTGAATTTTGCATTGGGCTGCATCATTTCCCATTAGTTCTGTTATACTTAGTTCACCCCCTAGTTTACTTGGTCTACAATATAGTAAATAAATTGTAATTTTCATTGTATTTTCAAACTCAAATTGGTGAATTTTCCCATTTTGAGTTTGAGGGGGACTATTAGAATATGAATAATCAACTATGGTTAGTTGATAGGTAAACTAGAGTTAGTAACTTGGTTAAGAGTTAGTTAGAGTTAGTTACATAACTAAACTCTATATACAGGAACATTCATGTATCATTTCATCATCTTTTATCAATTCTATTGATTCTCCTATGAGTCTCTATGGTTACCTTCCTCATGAATATCGTTACGCTCTCTTCCTTGCTGATCACTATGACCTTTATCCCTGGGAATCCATGATTCGTGACAATCTTAAACCAACCAATCCCCACAAGTTTCTTAACTAAAAACCAGACTAACTAAAAATATATTTTCACTAGTGATCACTAAAAATTCCCATATGATCTCTGATGATAAATGACAAATTAAATTTCTCAAACAAGTTAATTAATCAAATGAAGAAGACATAATTGATTAAATTAAATTGAATACATAATGAATATAACAAGAAATTGAGATGAGTTTCTTACCTGTTGGAAAAGAAGGGAAAGGAGCAACCTACGAGGTTTTGAAACTGAGAGTGAAAGTGAAATAAAGAAACCCACTTCTTATAACAAAGAATTTTCCAGAGGAAGATATCTAACGGCTTGAACGGTTCTTGCCAACGTGTCTGCGTAAATATATCCGTTGGATTAAAGGTCTACGTGGTAAACCATGAAGTAACTCGTACCCGATCTCTTTTGCGTTAATACATATAAATTAGGCCAAATATCATCTTTGGTCATTTTAGTTTCGACAAAATTCCTAAGTTAATCCTTTAACTTTTGAAAGTTTCAATTATGTCCTGTTAGTTTGACAGAATTCTCAAGTTAGTTCTTTAAGTTTCGAAAGTTTCAAATAAGGTTTTTTAGTTGATAAACTATTTCACCGTTGCCCCTGTTGTCGGTCACGGTCTAACAGATGCTAATATAGCTATTAAGTTGTTGACTTGAATCAAAGTGATGACTTTTAAAAGCTCCACGTTGTTAGTCAAAATGATGACTTGGTCAAAATAATATTATTAAATTTACTCTAAAGGTTAACAAATTTTTATTTTAATTTAGAGTATAAAATATAATATAATAATAAATAATATTATTAAATTTACTTAAATAGGCCGGTCTAATAGGCCTAAGAGTTGTGAATCCCCGATACTTCAAAATAGATGACGTATCATATCCCTTCGTATCCTGCACCGATACCTGCCTGGTACTTTCCGATACATATCAAAAGAGTATCCGAAGATTAAATTTTATTTAAAAAAAAATAATAATCTGATACTTCCCGATACGTATCAGAAGAGTATCTGATAATTATCTTGTATTGATACCTGCCCCGATATTTCCCAATTAATGTTAACTAAAATAACTTAGCTCTTGAGTAGTGATGTGTTTTTTTTTGGATATAGTGCTTCTTTTTTAGATCGATATAGTATAACACTAACAATGTTTCTTTTGGATACAGTATAACACTGATGATGCTCTTTTTGAGATATATTGTGTATGTAATTGACTAATCATCATTCTTTTAATTGTGAATATTATTTATAGTTATGTTGATGCGCTTCGAGCCTATGATTTGTTTCTTTTGTTTGTTAATGTATTTGCATATTAAAAAAAATTGTTATAATTATACTGTACATTTAATTATATAATTTTTTTTATCAACGTATCCCTACCGTATCATATCTTGATTTTTGAAATTTATCTGTATCTGCGTATCGATGCAGTATCGTATCCTATCTGGGTGTCACAACCTAAAAAGCTTTTTGAATGACTATGATTTTTAAGTTAAATAGGCTTCTAAAAAAAAAAACCTGACGTGACCTAGTCTGTCGTAGGCTAGGCCGGCCCTTTAGTTCAGCATAGCTTATTCCCATCCCTAGTCACCATCCTTCAAACTTTTTTCTTTTGACAAGACCATCCTTCAAACTTGAAAGTAGCAAAAAACACCCATTTTTTTTTTTGAAGGGAAAAGCACCCATTTTATTACCTGGTTTGGATAACATACAATTTCAAAACCCCAACAACTCCATAGCATTTGTTTCTTATGATAAACCCTTCCATTAATCCAAACCCATAAAAATGTCCTCCTCAATCCTTCATCAACATAATCTTCTCCTTCTTCCTCTCTTTCACTCTCCAAAAACAACCTCACTTCTTTCTAAATCAAACACAACAACCTCAAAACGAAACATAACAACTCCTAAAGCTTCCACAACAGAAACACAATCCCAAACCATAAAACGACGCAACAAAAAAAATAACACAACCCAAAACGACACAACAAAAGAACAAGAACATGAACAAGAATTTGAAGATTACGACGATGGAATTGATTTCCCATACGATGACCCACCGTTAGTATGTTGTTTCGGAGCAGCACAGAGGGAGTTTCTCCCTACGGTGCGTGTGCAGGAGTTTCCCATGGACCCAGATATATACACAGAATGGAAGATGTTACAATGGAAGCCGCCGGAGTTCGCGCGAGCGCCAGGTGGGCCACCGTCGAATGTGGCGGTGGCCCATGTGCGGCTTGGTGGACGGGCGGCTTTGTTGGGGAAAGTTGGGGAAGATGAGTTTGGGGAGGAGATGGTTTTGGGGATGAATAAGGAGAAGGTGCAGACTAGAGGGGTGAAATTTGATTCGGGGTTTCGGACTGGGTGTAGTTATATGAAGGTGAAGTTTGATGATGATGGGAAGATGGGAATGGAGATTGTTAAGGAATGTGCTGAGGATTCTCTTAAGAGTGATGAATTGAATCTTTCTGTTTTGAAAGAGGTTTGATTTTTTGCTTAAATTCACTAGCATTATTAATTGTTATTTTTGCCACTTATAGGTTGTTTATTTTTTTTACTTAAAAACATAGTTATTACTATTAGATGAGATGTGATATGATATGAAAATGTGTCTATAAATCTGATGCATCCCTCGTCGTAAAATTGGTTTTGTAGGGTTAAGTTAGGTCCAACCTAAATTTTATGATGGTATCAGAGTCTATCCATGATTAGTTGAGCTATCAGCTATTGGCCACTCGGGTCACGCTCCAGATGGCCTTTCTTGGTTGTGATAGGGTTTGTTAAGAGTTAGTTACACATTAGATGAGACACAATCATAAAATGTGTTTATAAGTGGGAGGCCTCCCTCCCTTTACAAGCAGAGTTGGTAGGGTGAGTTAGGCTTTATCAATATTTTACGGTATGCGGGTCATATCTTGATTCAGTATAATTCTGAACACAGTCGATACAAGTCCCTATAGTGTATCTATTTTTGACATGAATTCTATCTTAAATGCAATTTGTTGAGATAAATCTTGATTCCTTATGATGAATCCCGTTTCATTCTAATGATTCACCACTAAAACTTAATGTGGTAAGTCACTTTTTATAGTTAGCCACTTTTCTTTTGTCATCTGATTTATTTTTTAGGTCCTTATATGATATATAAGCTTATCATTTTGTTATGTCAGTTGTTTTTACGTGTCATATTCTTATTGATAACATTATTAACATATCTTACTATTCATAATGAGATTCGGTTAATGAATTGGAAAATTGGTCTTGTGATTCACAATTCGTATCTGGATTTGATAATCTTGCTAAAGAAGTATAATCATACTTTGTTTCCATGTTATTTGGGGAGGGAAGCATTTTATGTTAGGTTCGGTGGTATAATATTAATAACATGTAGCAATGGTGAAAGTTTGTTAATGTATGAAGAAGATGGTTGTGCCTTTGTTAGGGAGAATGTTTGATAAATGTGATATTGTATGAAGTTGAATTTTTAAATATTTATTCAGTTAAAATCGAGTTTGAAGGGAAATGACTTATGTTTCAATTTTACTTTGAAGGCAAGTCTGATCTAAAATGTAGTATAATTTTTTGAATCTGATGTCAGAGCTATTTTTCAACACTCGAGTTTGAAGTGAAATGACTTATGTTTCAATTTTACTTTGAAGGCAAGTTTGATCTAAAATGTAGTATAATTTTTTGAATCTGATGTCAAAGCTATTTTTCAACACTTCTAGTCAAATTGAGGTTCATAACTCAAGCAAATTTATGTGTGAAAGGTAACCAAAACCTTTTCTGTTAGGTTAGTGCTATACTGACATTGGTAGAAATGGTGAAAGTTTGTTAATGTAAGAGTAAGATTGTTTTTCTTTTGTTAAGGAGAATGTTTGATAAACTCGATACTTTATAAAGTTGATTTTTTTTAATATTGATCAAGTTAAAATTGTGTTTGAAGGGAGGTGACTTATCTTTCAATGTTTTTATTTCGAAGGCAATTGTGATGTAAAATTTAGTATCATTTTTTCCATATAACGTTAGAGCTATTTTTCATCACTTCACGTCTAATTGAGGTTCAGAGGAAATTTTTTGTGTGAAAGGTAACCAGCCATTAGTATTCTGCAAAAATCATATATTCACTTGAGGCAAAATCGATTCTGATACATTACATTGTGGAATTGATTTTTTTAAGATAAAGCAATTTTGATATTTTACGACGTCAAATGGTTTTTGTATGGATTGTGACTGATATGGTTTGCAAGATAAGTTGGAATCATTTATGAAGTGTAAATTTACAGAATTTTGTAAGTCACACATGTAGAGTTTGGGAAGCTAGAATTTTTTTTCTCTCTTATAATCAATTCTACCCATCCCAAAATTGATTTTATTGACACTTTTGAAACCAAGGTCACTGCATTTTAGGGTGAAAATATTTGGCTTGTATGTTATTTTCGCAGTGATGGTAATATTTTTTATTTTTTCTTTGACGGTAATAGTTTGTTAATGTATGAGGAATACTCTTATGCATGGATTGTAAATAAAATTTGTTGACTTTTTTATGTGTACCACCGCAGGCTAGGATTTTCCATTTCAATTCAGAAGTTCTAACATCCCCTTCTATGGAATCAACTCTGTTCAAAGCAATAAAGTGGTCCAAGAAGTTTGGCGGCCTTGTGTTTTTCGACGTAAACTTGCCATTACCTCTGTGGAGATCACGCGATGAAACTCGAGAAATAATAAAAAAAGCATGGCAGGAAGCAGACATCATTGAAGTTTCAAGAACCGAGCTGGAATTCCTTCTAGACGAAGAACATTACGAGAGGAAGAGAAATTATAAACCACAGTACTATGCCGAAGATTACGAACAAACCAAGAATCGTCAAGAGTATTACCATTACACTGCCGAGGAAATCTCGCCTTTGTGGCATGATGGACTTAAGTTCCTTTTTGTGACTGATGGAACAATTAGAATTCACTATTATACCCCTTCTTTTGACGGGGTTGTGGTTGGAACAGAAGACGTGCTCATAACTCCTTATACTTGCGATAGAACTGGCTCTGGTGATGCTATTGTGGCTGCTATTATGAGAAAACTAACCACTTGTCCAGAAATGTTTGAAGACCAAGATGTTTTGGAGAGACAGCTACGTTTCGCTATTGCAGCCGGAATTATATCGCAGTGGACTATTGGTGGAGTTAGAGGTTTTCCTACCGAAAGTGCTACTCAGAATCTGAAAGAACAAGTTTATGTACCTTCCATGTGGTGATAAATATTGTTTGTGCAACTAGAATAGAAAACTTAGCACTGTCATTAAGCATTAGTTTGTAGTTAATTGTTTCATTGTTTATTTATGTATCCTTTATAGGAGTGATAGTTTCATCTCAAATGGGAGCAAGCAGAAGAAAACAATCAATATTATACAGAACTTGTTTAACTTGGCTCCATTTCATGTCACCAAAAACAACTTTTGAATAGTAGGTGGAGGGTGTCAATTCAAAACTTTGTAGTTGAGAATTGAAATGTTTATGTACCCTATTTTTGTAAGGGGTTTGTAGTTTGTGCTTCTAGTACTTGTTACTTCTGTATTGTTTGTGTTCTGCTTTAGTTTTATGTGCCCTCCTGCAACCAATACATGCTAGATTACATGTTTGCATTGTACTGGAGAATTCGTACATCTATGTTCTTGGCAGTGCTTATAATAATTGCTCTGTAACATAGAATAAACATATGCAGCATGTTATGATAAAGTACTCACATCACATTAATACGTAGTTATCGGCAATAATTTAAGCAAATGAAAGTAAAATGTAATCACATATGTTGGTGTTGTGTAGGACATTGACACGTGTCGGACACCAACTATGCTTTTGACATGAAGTGCAGCCGTATCAGTGTTACACATCTGTTACATATTACGACCTGTGTCGGAAGAAATTGGTAAAGAAAACGCTAGAGGAACTACTAATAATGGTGTGATTGACTAGATTCATACAATTCTGCTAAGCAAAACTCTGTCCAACGGTCTAAGAAAATGCTAGAGGAACTACTAATAATGGTATGATTGATACGAGCTGTTTCAGTGCTTTGTTTTTGGGTATCTTTTCCTGAGTTTTTGAAACATGTTCTTTTGTAATGGGTCTTCTTTCCGACTCTATTACATAAGATTTATGTGTATGATTAAACATTCAAAAAAGATGGAATGGGTGCCTTCCAATTTTACTAGTGGTTTCGAGTTTGAATTTAGTTTCACGAATAAATATCTACAATTGTGTGCAACAAACATATGGTTTAAACCAAAAAAATAATCAATTCAACTGGAAAATTTCTAACTTAGAATTGGATCAGAGATTCATAGTTCAATAGATTTATCACAGTTAAGTCGGATGACTAGTAAATAAATAAATAAATAAGTACTAAAAAAGTATTTCTTTGAAAAAATAAGGTTTAATCACCTATTGAGCCACCATTCAAACCAATTTTACTGAGTTCAGCCAAGTTCCATTCAATTTTAAGGAACTAAGAACTAGTTGTGGTTGAATCAAATTGCAAATTGACCAATTTTTATTCAACCAACAAATATAGTTTCTTTTAGGCCCTTTAATATTTCTCAAGACCCTTGATTTGTCCGGATTATACATTCCAAGCGTGCATTGTGTAATCCGGACAAATAAGGTGTTTTGAGAAATGTAGGGTGGGACAAGAAATCGCCATCAACTAAACTGATTGGTTCGGCCCGTTTGTTACAACATGCTTTCAAAAGTGGCCTGCACAAATGGGCTTTTGCCCTTCTTCAATCCAAAATTGCATCTAACACTTACTAAATACACACCCATTGAACACCCTGAAAATCACTTGGACATAGAAAATTGTTTTTTTTTTTTTTACGAAGCCAAACTAGCCCTGTGAAATTGAAACTCACGAGAATCAAATTTTTTACAAAGCCAAACTAGTATAGTAAAATTGACACTGGTGATAATCAAATCTGAGGCCATGAGAGAAACACACCCTAAGATATGTTCGATTATCTCAGGTGTCAATTTGGGTGGACTAATTTAACTTATTAAAAAAAAACACCACCGGACCAACTACCCAAGTGGTTTTAAACATAGAAAATTGTTATTTTCTTTTCAAACATCCTTTCTTGGACCATGATATTTGTTCTTTTCTATTATAAAAAATTGAGATTACATATAGAATATTGAATAACTTAGATACAACACTTAAACGAGAAATTAAACTATCAATGACAGCAGAAGATTTAGGAAACAAGATAATTAGAAGTGCACTTCCCACCATATGTACGAAAAAGTCCAATGACTAACGTGTTATTTCCTTTTCAACAAAGTCTTTCTTCAACGGTTCTTTGCTACTTTACCTTCCCTTATTTGATTGAGTCTATTTCACTTCTCTAGTTAGAGTCTATGTGTTTAGCAAAAAATAAGTATATCATATGTGTATGTGATAATTTAGCTAACAATTCTTGCTTTGGTCAAAAAAGAAGTATAGTATATGTGTTTGTGAAAATTCATCTTACAGTTCTCGCTTGGACTTGGGCAGTGATGGATCTTGACTCGAATAAAATCGTTATTTTTTACATCACATCACATGTTCGATCATTCTAATTTTAGTGGAGTGGTAACTAACAAGATCGATCACCGAACCATTCACTCACAAAATGAACTCTTACCACTACATCATTTGATAAAATTGACAATATTTGAACAACTTTGGACACAATATATATCTAACAAAAATAATAAAATTTTGAGGGGTGTCATGACACATCCCCACCTTAGAGAAGGTCTGCCCTAATAATAAAATGTTGAGGAGTGTCATGACACATCCCCACCTTAGAGAAGGTCTGCCCTAACCTTGTCACATGTCAACTAATTAGTTTTGGTATGACTGAAGTTCAAGGCCTAAATGAAGTGTGGCTTGACCGACACGATTTGATTAGTTTAAAGGAACTAAAAATTCGGTATTTTGAGACTTATTTAGTGGCTAATGATGGCAATATCTATTATTTCTTTGTAATATATTATTCCGTTAGACCCAACCCTCAGTTGCTTTTGTTTGTTTTAAACAGCCTAATAAATTATTTTAAAGGGTGTAGGGAAAGGTTGAAAATGAATTGAAAATTCCAAATTTGCTTTGGCATTGTAATCGTTGCCCTTATAAGTTATACCGTACCTTTCACATTGGCTTCAAATTTTTTCCATTCACCTCCACAAGACACTATATTATTTATTTTTGAGGGAAGAAACTATATTATTTATAATAATAGATATTGATCGTATTTGATCAGAATGTAACTGTCGAAACAGTGTTTTGCAGTGGTTGTGAGCGGTTGTCTTGAGTGGAACGGCGGAAGGTGTGTACCTGCAGACACTCTGACGCTCAAGTCAGTATTGAGTTTAGAAAAGGAGGTTAGGAGAGTAGAGAGAATCTAACATTAGGGGCTGTTGAGAGTCTCCTTTATATAGTGTGGAGGCGGAGGAGTCGTGGTAAGACACACATAGGGCTTCGACGGTTACAGTTTCGTTACCATTTAGGTTTGAATGAGTCTCCACCTTGCTACGAGCACCCTCCCTCATGGAGAAGAAATATGTTGCGATTAAGTGACCCAAATACTAGATTTAGGTCATTTTGGATTGTGCTTATAATAATGAGCCTAGGAGCGTTTGCTCGGTTCAAAACATATATTTTTAAATAAAATTATAATTTTATAATATTTTGTAAAATATATAAGTAGTTTAAAAATAAAATAATAATACTAATAATAAAATAAAAGTTAAAAATAACATGTGCAATCTTTTGCAGGAGAGAATACACTAAAAAATTGAACAAAGTCTACAAAAATACTCCAAATTTACCTTATATAGTAAGCATAGATGCAAAAAATTCGTGACCCCTTAGGTTAAGCAAACATATTCGGATGTCCAAACAGGGACCACATATATACAAAATTATCGGGAGAATGAGAGGTGATTTATAACATGAGTATCATTGACTGAAAATGGCCTTTTCATGCTGATTAAATATACATTATACAATTTGATTATGATGTAACTAAGCTTAATAGTCCACTTCACCACGCCAAAAAATTTATTAATTATAAATGTCAAGATTGAAAATAACATATTAACGGAAAATTTATCCATGTAGGGCAAAGATGGCCTCAATTTTAATTTATTTCATAAAAATTTCTTTGGTTAAAAGAGTATTAAGTAAATCAATTGTTCTAATATCTAATACAAAAATAACAAATACGTCTTGAAAAAATTTCATTAATAGCACACGTAAACTTCAATAAATTTCTTACACTTTTCACTATCAACCACAGTTTTATCTTCTTTTTTTTCTTCCGATAAACTTGAGCTAGGTACTTTTCTTTACTTATCAAACAAGGTAGAAAATTAGTCAAAAGAATAATAAATCAATAAATTAACCAAATCATCAAAATTTATACACTCAGAGCCATAGCCCTGCATTTCAAGACATAAAGAAATACATCTTAAATCTAAATATAAACAAAATATTAAAATGTAAAGTACCAAGCTAGATTCCTATGTATCAAGTCTTCAATTAAAAAAATGTATCCAATTTTGCTCCATTTGGCAATTGCCCTTCAAAAATTAATCAATAAATCCAATTGTAACTCCAACACCAAAAGGAGTATTGTCAAAATCCAATTCCCCCTTATATAATTTTCTAATCTGTAATTTCCCTTTTTAATTATACACAAACTTTCTATGGTTCACCCTTTTTGTATACCTAACCTGAAACTAATATGTTGAATAAAATAAGAACCCTATAAAGCTCCTTTTGATTCTTCAACAGCCTCATCAAATAGGCCTTGACAAAGGAAAGCACATTCCAACCACAACTCATGTGAGTTGCCTTACTTTAAGGTTGTGCCAAAATAATAACATGATGAAGCTCCAATATTTAGCCTTGTCATTAAATGACATAAACTAAGATATTATCATTTTTGTGCTCCAATACCAAATCTTGGTTGTGACAGGGTTTGTTATGAGTTTCACATTAGATGAGATATGATCTTAAAATGTGTTTATAAGTGGGAGACCTCCCTCCGTTTACAAGCAGATTTGGTAGGTTGAGTTAGGCTTTATCAATATTTCACGGTATGCGGGTCATATCTCGATTCAGTATAATTCTGAACACAGTCGATACAAGTATCTATTTTTGACATGAATTCTATCTTAAATTGCAATTTGTTAAGATAAATCTTGATTCCTTATGATGAATCCTGTTTCATTCTAATGATTCACCACTAAAACTTAATGTGGTAAGTCACTTTTTTATAGTTAGCCACTTTTCTTTTGTCATCTTATTTATTTTTTAGGTCCTTATATGATATATAAGCTTATCATTTTGTTATGTCAGTTGTTTTTACGTGTCATATTCTTATTGATAACATTATTAACATATCTTACTATTCATAATGAGATTAGGTTAATGATTTGGAAAATTGGTCTTGTGATTCACAATTCGTATCTGGATTTGATAATTGTGCTAAAGAAAGTATAATCATGTTTTGTTAATATATGAGGAAGATGGTTGTGCCTTTGTTAGGGAGAATGTTTGATAAATGTGATAAATGTTTGATAAAATTGATACTGTATAAAGTTGATTTTTTTTAATATTGATTCTGTTAAAGTTGCGTTTGAAGGGAGGTGACTTATCTTTCAATGTTTTTACTTTGAAGGCAAGTGTGATGTAAAATTTAGTATCATTTTTTTCCATCTAATGTTAGAGCTATTTTTCTCATCACTTCATGTCAAATTGAGGTTCAGAGGAAATTTTGTGTGAAAGGTAACCAAACATTAGTATTCTGCAAAAATCATGTATTCACTTGAGGCAAAATCGATTCTGATACATTGCATTGTGGAATTGATTTCTTTAAGATAAAGCAATTTTGATATTTTGTGATGTCAAATGGTTTTTATATGGATTGTGACTGATGTGGTTTGCAAGATAAGTTGGAATCATTTATGAAGTGTAAATTTACAGAATTTTGTAAGTCACATGTAGAGTTTGGGAAGCTAGAATTTTTTTTCTCTCTTATAATCAATTCTACCCATCCCAAAATTGATTTTATTGACACTTCTGAAACCAAAGGTCACTGCATTTTAGGGTAAAAATATTTTGGCTTTTATATTTTGGTAGTGATGGTAATATTTTATGTTTTTATTTTGACTGTAATAGTTTGTTAATGTATGAGGAATACTCTTCTGCATGAATTGTAAATAAATTTTGTTGACTTTTTTATGTGTACCACTGCAGGCTAGGATTTTCCATTTCAATTCAGAAGTTCTAACATCCCCTTCTATGGAATCAACTCTGTTCAAAGCAATAAAGTGGTCCAAGAAGTTTGGCGGCCTTGTGTTTTTGGACGTAAACTTGCCATTACCTCTGTGGAGATCACGCGATGAAACTCGAGAAATAATTAAAAAAGCATGGCAGGAAGCAGACATCATTGAAGTTTCAAGAACCGAGCTGGAATTCCTTCTAGACGAAGAACATTACGAGAGGAAGAGAAATTATAAACCACAATACTATGCCGAAGATTACGAACAAACCAAGAATCGTCAAGAGTATTACCATTACACTGCCGAGGAAATCTTGCCTTTGTGGCATGATGGACTTAAGTTCCTTTTTGTGACCGATGGAACAATTAGAATTCACTATTATACCCCTTCTTTTGACGGGGTTGTGGTTGGAACAGAAGACGTGCTCATAACTCCTTATACTTGCGATAGAACTGGCTCTGGTGATGCTATTGTGGCTGCTATTATGAGAAAACTAACCACTTGTCCAGAAATGTTTGAAGACCAAGATGTTTTGGAGAGACAGCTACGTTTCGCTATTGCAGCCGGAATTATATCGCAGTGGACTATTGGTGGAGTTAGAGGTTTTCCTACCGAAAGTGCTACTCAGAATCTGAAAGAACAAGTTTATGTACCTTCCATGTGGTGATAAATATTGTTTGTGCAACTAGAATAGAAAACTTAGCACTGTCATTAAGCATTAGTTTGTAGTTAATTGTTTCATTGTTTATTTATGTATCCTTTATAGGAGTGATAGTTTCATCTCAAATGGGAGCAAGCAGAAGAAAACAATCAATATTATACAGAACTTGTTTAACTTGGCTCCATTTCATGTCACCAAAAACAACTTTTGAATAGTAGGTGGAGGGTGTCAATTCAAAACTTTGTAGTTGAGAATTGAAATGTTTATGTACCCTATTTTTGTAAGGGGTTTGTAGTTTGTGCTTCTAGTACTTGTTACTTCTGTATTGTTTGTGTTCTGCTTTAGTTTTATGTGCCCTCCTGCAACCAATACATGCTAGATTACATGTTTGCATTGTACTGGAGAATTCGTACATCTATGTTCTTGGCAGTGCTTATAATAATTGCTCTGTAACATAGAATAAACATATGCAGCATGTTATGATAAAGTACTCACATCACATTAATACGTAGTTATCGGCAATAATTTAAGCAAATGAAAGTAAAATGTAATCACATATGTTGGTGTTGTGTAGGACATTGACACGTGTCGGACACCAACTATGCTTTTGACATGAAGTGCAGCCGTATCAGTGTTACACATCTGTTACATATCACGACCTGTGTCGGAAAGAAATTGGTAAAGAAAACGCTAGAGGAACTACTAATAATGGTGTGATTGACTAGATTCATACAATTCTGCTAAGCAAAACTCTGTCCAACGGTCTAAGAAAATGCTAGAGGAACTACTAATAATGGTATGATTGATACGAGCTGTTTCAGTGCTTTGTTTTTGGGTATCTTTTCCTGAGTTTTTGAAACATGTTCTTTTGTAATGGGTCTTCTTTCCGACTCTATTACATAAGATTTATGTGTATGATTAAACATTCAAAAAAGATGGAATGGGTGCCTTCCAATTTTACTAGTGGTTTCGAGTTTGAATTTAGTTTCACGAATAAATATCTACAATTGTGTGCAACAAACATATGGTTTAAACCAAAAAAATAATCAATTCAACTGGAAAATTTCTAACTTAGAATTGGATCAGAGAGTCATAGTTCAATAGATTTATCACAGTTAAGTCGGATGACTAGTAAATAAATAAATAAATAAGTACTAAAAAAGTATTTCTTTGAAAAAATAAGGTTTAATCACCTACTATTGAGCCACCATTCAAACCAATTTTACTGAGTTCAGCCAAGTTCCATTCAATTTTAAGGAACTAAGAACTAGTTGTGGTTGAATCAACTTGCAAATTGACCAATTTTTTATTCAACCAACAAATATAGTTTCTTTTAGGCCCTTTAATATTTCTCAAGACCCTTGATTTGTCCGGATTATACATTCCAAGTGTGCATTGTTTAATCCGGACAAATAAATGTTTCGAGAAATGTTGGGTGGGACAAGAAATCACCATCAACTAAACTGATTGGTTCGGCCCGTTTGTTACAACATGCTTTCAAAAGTGGTCTGCACAAATGGGCTTTTGTCCTTCTTCAATCCCAAATTGCATCTAACACTTACTAAATACACACCCATTGAACACCCTGAAAATCACTTGGACATACACCCTCCGGTCACTATTATAAGCAAAAAACAATATTGTAGATTCATTCATTTAATGATGTATGTGGTCTTTATTATAGACCACATACATCATTAAATGAATGAATCCAGAATGTTGATTTTTGCTTATAATAGTGACCGGAGGGTGTAGAAAATTGTTTTTTTTACGAAGCCAAACTAGCCCTGTGAAATTGAAACTCACGAGAATCAAATTTTTTACAAAGCCAAACTAGTATAGTAAAATTGACACTGGTGATAATCAAATCTGAGACCATGAGAGAAACACACTCTAAGATATGTTCGATTCTCTCCGGTATCAATTTGGGTGGGCTAATTTAACTTATTAAAAAAAAAACCACCGGACCAACTACCCAAGTGGTTTTAAACATAGAAAATTGTTATTTTCTTTTCAAACATCCTTTCTTGGACCATGATATTTGTTCTTTTCTATTATAAAAAATTGAGATTACATATAGAATATTGAATAACTTAGATACAACACTTAAACGAGAAATTAAACTATCAATGACAGCAGAAGATTTAGGAAACAAGATAATTAGAAGTGCACTTCCCACCATATGTACGAAAAAGTCCAACGACTAACGTGTTATTTCCTTTTCAACAAAGTCTTTCTTCAACGGTATCAATTTTCTTTGCTACTTTACCTTCCCTTATTTGATTGACTCTATTTCACTTCTCTAGTTAGAGTCTATGTGTTTAGCAAAAAATAAGTATATCATATGTGTATGTGATAATTTAGCTAACAATTCTTGCTTTGGTCAAAAAAGAAGTATAGTATATGTGTTTGTGAAAATTCATCTAACAGTTCTCGCTTGGACTTGGACAGTGATGAATCTTGACTCGAATAAAATCGTTATTTTTTACATCACGTCACATGTTCGATCATTCTCATTTTAGTGGAGTGGTAACTAACAAAATCGATAACTAACAAGATCGATCACTGAACCATTCACTCACAAAATAAACTCTTACCACTACATCATTAGATAAAATTGACAATATTTGAACAACTTTGGACACAATATATATCTAACAAAAATAATAAAATTTTGAGGGGTGTCATGACACATCCCCACCTTAGAGAAGGTCTGCCCTAACCTTGTCACATGTCAACTAATTAGTTTTGGTATGACTGAAGTTCAAGGCCTAAATGAAGTGTGGCTTGACCGACACGATTTGATTAGTTTAAAGGAACTAAAAATTCGGTATTTTGAGACTTATTTAGTGGCTAATGATGGCAATATCTATTATTTCTTTGTAATATAGTATTCCGTTAGACCCAACCCTCAGTTGCTTTTGTTTGTTTTAAACAGCCTAATAAATTATTTTAAAGGGTGTAGGGAAAGGTTGAAAATGAATTGAAAATTCCAAATTTGCTTTGGCATTGTAATCGTTGCCCTTATAAGTTACTAGCGGAAAGACGGGCACTATCGTGCCCGTCTGTCCGCTCTTTCTACTGCGCTAACGCATGTGATTATTTTATTATGTTTGTTTGTATAATTTTGATTAAATTTTAAAATATTAATGAAAATTATTGATATATTTATTTATAAACAAAATATGTCAAGGCATATAACAAAGTTATTTATGAATTCAACATATTTTAGTTTGCCTACATATAAAATAAAGATAAAATAATGATCTCCTATTGTTTATTCTAATAGTAATTAGTAACATCATAACATAAATGTATAAATGACATGTTCTGTAAAAGAAACATTGTTTTAAACAAAATAATGATTTATTTAATAATTAAGAAAAAAATACGGTTCTCTTTATATAAAAAAAGTCACGCTATTATAGTTTGTATAAGCAATTATAAACCAGCAAAGTTAAATAATCCTTGAAATTAATCGTAAACAATTGAATCATAATCACTTATAAACCAAACCAGCAAAGTCAAATAATCCATAAAATTAATCGACTTTGATTAGTTGTAACATGAAAGAAAAAGAAAAAAACTTACAGGTTAATTCTGAATTCTGATGCAGAGGGTTGAGAGAGGTTGAAAGAAACTAAACAATGCGGGAACGAACTATGAACTGTGAGAACCCTACTTATTAATATTTCATGTTTAATATAGTCCTAACAAATCTTTTTCTAAAATATTTTGAGTCCTAATCTTTTTTTAGATGATTTAAAGTTTAATCTTTAACAATATTTTTTGCTCACGTTTGTTACTAATCTATTTTTTTTAAAACGATTTAAAGTCCAATTTTAACATTATTTTTTGCTCAAGTTTGTTATTAATCTTTTTTTTAGAGGATTTAAAGTTCAATCTTTAACATTATTTTTTGCTCATGTTTGTTACTAATCTATTTTTAGAGGATTTAAAGTTCAATCTTTAACAATATTTTTCTCACGTTTGTTACTAATCTTTTTTTCAGATGATTTAATGTCCACTTTTTAACAATATTTTTTGCTCATGTTTGTTACTAATATTTTTTTCTCACATTTGTTACTAATATGTTATTAGAGGATTTGAAATCCAATCTTTAACATGATTTTTTGCTCATGTTTGTTACTAATTTTTTTAGAGGATTAAAAGTACAATCTTGAACAATATTTTTTGCTCACGTTTGTTACTAATCTTCTACAAAAAGATTAATAACAAACGTGAGAAAAAAAAATTTATTGTCCAATCCTCATGGGCTATTATTTTTGTTTAAAAAAATTTAAAAAAACTCATAGACCCGTGAGAAATAAAGCAGGACAAAACAAATAACGTTGAGAAATGAGAATGAGAAAATAACGTTTCTGTTATTAATTAGTAGATTAGTTAGTGATCATTCAAGTTTTTTTTGAAAGAATAGTGATCATTCAAGTTGTAAGTTTCTTTATTTTTTGACCTCTTTTTTTGCCAACAAATACCTTTGTTTTAGAAGTTGGTAAGCGAACTTTTGTTTCAGGAATTGGTAGATATATAGTTGCTAATAATGGTGGTAAAAGAAGGTTAACGGAGATGATTAGTGACATGAATTACTAATAATGGTGGTAAAAGAGGGTTAACGAAGATGATTAGTGACATGGATTACTAATCCACGTGTTATTTTATAATTGGCTAATTGTATTTAAAATTAAGGGTATTTTTGGAAAGAAAAGTCCAATTAAGGGTATTTTTGGAATGAAAATTCCAACCCAAAAGTGTGCTGAAAGGGGTAGTTTTCTTTATATATAGTATAGATACCGTACCTTTCACATTGGCTTCAAATTTTTCCCATTCACCTCCACAAGACACTATATTATTTATTTTTGAGGGAAGAAACTATATTATCTATAATGATAGATATTGATCGTATCTGATCAGAATGTAACTGTCGAAACGGTGTTTTGCGGTGGTTGTGAGTGGTTGTTTTGAGTGGAACGACGAAAGGTGTGTATCTGCAGACACTCTGATGCTCAAGTCAGTATTGAGTTTAGAAAAGGAGGTTAGGAGAGTAGAGAGAATCTAACATTAGGGGCTGTTGAGAGTCTCCTTTATAGAGGCGGAGGAGTCGTGGTAAGACACACATAGGGCTTCGACGGTTACAGTTTCGTTACCATTTAGGTTTGAATGAGTCTCCACCTTGCTACGAGCACCCTCCCTCATGGAGAAGAAATATGTTGCGATTAAGTGACCCAAATACTAGATTTAGGTCATTTTGGATTGTGCTTATAATAATGAGTCTGGGAGCGTTTGCTCGGTTCAAAACATATATTTTTAAATAAAATTATAATTTTATAATATTTTGTAAAATATATAAGTAGTTTAAAAATAAAATAATAATACTAATAATAAAATAAAAGTTAAAAATAACATGTGCAATCTTTTGCAGGAGAGAATACACTAAAAAATTGAACAAAGTCTACAAAAATACTCCAAATTTACCTTATATAGTAAGCATAGATGCAAAAAATTCGTGACCCCTTAGGTTAAGCAATCATATTCGGATGTCCAAACAGGGACCACATATATACAAAATTATCGGGAGAATGAGAGGTGATTTATAACATGAGTATCATTGACTGAAAATGGCTTTTTCATGCTGATTAAATATACATTATACAATTTGATTATGATGTAACTAAGCTTAATATTATGATTAACTAAGCTTAATAGTCCACTTCACCACGCCAAAAAATTTATTAATTATAAATGTCAAGATTGAAAATAACATATTAACGGAAAATTTATCCATGTAGGGCAAAGATGGCCTCAATTTTAATTTATTTCATAAATATTTCTTTGGTTAAAAGAGTATTAAGTAAATCGTTCTTCAGAAAAAAAGAAAAGAGTATTAAGTAAATCAATTGTTCTATCTCTAATACAAAAATAACAAATACGTCTTGAAAAAATTTCATTAATAGCACACGTAAACTTCAATAAATTTCTTACACTTTTCACTATCAACCACAGTTTTATCTTTTTTTTTCCTTCCGATAAACTTGAGCTAGATACTTTTCTTTACTTATCAAACAAGGTAGAAAATTAGTCAAAAGAATAATAAATCAATAAATTAACCAAATCATCAAAATTTATACACTCAGAGCCAAAGCCCTGCATTTCAAGACATAAAAAATACATTTTAAATCTAAATATAAACAAAATATTAAAATGTAAAGTATCAAGCTAGATTCCTATGTATCAAGTCTTCAATTAAAAAATGTATCCAATTTTGCTCCATTTGGCAATTGCCCTTCAAAAATTAATCAATAAATCCAATTGTAACTCCAACACCACCAAAAGGGGTATTGTCAAAATCCAATTCCCCCCAATATAATTTTCTAATCTGTAATTTCCCTTTTTAATTATACACAAAAAATTTCTATTGTTCACCCTTTTTGTATACCTAACCTGAAACTAATATGTTGAATAAAATAAGAACCCTATAAAGCTCCTTTTGATTCTTCAACAGCCTCATCAAATAGGCCTTGACAAAGGAAAGCACATTTCAACCACAACTCATGTGAGTTGCCTTACTTTAAGGTTGTGCCAAAATAATAACATGATGAAGCTCCAATATTTAGCCTTGTCATTAAATGACATAAACTAAGATATTATCATTTTTGTGCTCCAATACCAAATCTTTGGTCTAGTTTTTGACTTGTAATTAGCTCTTGTGACTTGTTACACACGCAACCAGGAAAAGGGTTGGCAAAAAAATTCTCTTCTGTTCTTGGTGACTCTCCTACCTGTCTAAGGTAAGGTGCACCTAGTCGATTTGAATGCAAACTTTTAACTTCTAAGGAAAATTTTTCCCAAGATAACGAGCCCTCGTCTAATTGATCAATCAGTCGGACAAAATTTGATCTGCAAATGATACGAAATGAAATGGATTATCTATAATGTACGATGAAAAAAAGAGATGTGCCATAAATTAAAAGAATAAAGAAATTTTGGGTGTGGTTGGATCCTCTATAGCCCTCTCTATCTCTTCAACAAAATCTCAGTCATTAAGGATTAATTTAACGGTTGAGAGGACAACACTTTCAACCTTTAGATTAATCCAACCTCTAAGGCTTGGTTGGAGGAGACGGAGAGGGTGGAGAGGATCCAAATCCTATTCAAGTAATCATTTATGTTTTGTAAACCTACCTATCAGGATTGATAGTTTTCCGAAATCCTTCAAACCTTCTATGACCTTGCACCGCCTTGGCCATGTTTCCATCATAAGTATAAACAAAGACATCACTTTCAAGGGCAACAATATAATCCAAAGCAGCGAGACGATTTTGATATGGCTTGAAAGGCTCTAGCTCCTCCTCAGTTGCAAGGGTCGAATGAGTAAAGACATTAGGATATTCAGCGCGAAAGGCTGCCATACTATTGCCACCATAGATAGGTCCTGCAACAATGTAGATAGTTGTAGTTGAAGGGTACCCCATGGCCTTGAGAAAAATGGCTGCTTCTCTTGGTGACATAGGGCAACCTCCTTGCAATCGTCGATCGACGCTATCAATCTCTTTTTCCTTCCAATGCTTCACTTCATACCTCATAACCCTAAGTTCCTCAGCCTCCTCAATAGTAAGATTATGGTTACAGCCAGTAAAAGCCAGCATGTCTTTCTCGTATCTGCATTATAGGAAGAAAGGAAAACCTAAAGTAAGCAAATTTCCTTAGTGTGATTGACCATAAAACATAACATTTTTTTTGTCTATTTGAGTTGAGAAAACATATTCAATTTCATTTTTTCTTTAGTTTTTAATCACAAAACAACCACATTAGTCTTTGTTTTCAAAGATTTGAGTGAGATACACCAAATACAGGATCTGTTTGTTACAAATTTTTCTGAAAAGGTCATTTTTTAAAACCATTTTTAGGAGTTTTCATCTATTTATTACAAATTTAGAACCGAAACGTTTCGAGTAGTTTCTCTTGAAACTAAACACATCTTTGAGTTATGAGGTATAATACCTTAAATGAAGGGCAACAAATGGCTCATCGTTATTTCTTAGCCTATCAACCAAAGTCTTTCCAAGCTCTTCAATCTCAACTGTATACTTAAGAGCTTGGTAATTGGCACGACATCTCAGCTTCTGAATAGATGAAGCAAGACCATTGTTGGCAAGTCTTGAATCTGTGTGAGTAAATTGTACAACCTTGTGTCTCTTCAACATTGGAAGAATCTCACTTCTATAGTAACTAGCCTGCAAAACGAAGTATCTAAATAAGATATCACTGCGTTAAAGAAAAACCGAGAAAATCAAACAGACGGACACATTAGTGCTCGTCTATACCTAACAGTAACTAAAATAGGTAGATAGATGATATAGTATTTGATTATCCACACCTTTGACCATGAAACCGGGGCCTTGACAATAGGCTTCACAGATGCATACCGAACAGGCAAGTACTCAACGATATCGATGTCTTCTTTTAAAACTTTCATGAAGTGCCTCCAATCAAAAATATCTTTGAAGTCACTGAAATATATTAGGGACATTATATTTTGGAAAATTGGTAACATGAGGAACTAAATAAACGTTGATACACCCACATGATTGTGAAATATGAGGGAAATTTACCTTGGATCAGTCCAAAATGAATCATGGTCAAGAGAAGGAAGGACAAGTGTGGCATTCATTATTTTTGCCACAGCTACCATGTCACATATCTGCATGTCATTGAAGATTTTTAGAATCTAGCAAACAAAACTATAGAAAATAGTTTTACAGAATTATTGAAATTTATAGTCTATGATGAGTAGTTAAGTAGAAGTTCGCGGTCTTTCTCGTCTTTACGTTTGAGATGGTGTCCTGATCGGCTTCAGTTCGAAAAAAAATAAGGAAAACCGAATATTAGTCGAGTTTTGATCCACACATATTCGTTTTCCTTGTTTTTTGACGAGCTCACACTGATCAAGTCGTCATATTAGCGGCGAAAAGAAAGTAGAGCTATGAGTTTCTACTTCTAAAATGCAAAGTCTATTATCGTTGGAGTTTCAAACGATTTTCAAGAATTGGACTTATAAGTGGTCCACCTTAAAATTATATTTAAAGATTGGAATTGAGAAAATTCAATATACAAAGAGTCCCTTTCCAACTATGAGAGACATTTTTAAGAGTGGACCCCAACACTATATGAATAATATATAAAATTTAATTTGAACTTACCCCTGTTCTCATTTGATTCAATCCACCATTTGCATGAACTAGAAGATAGCCGTTGGTTTTTGACGGTTCTGAAAGAAACAAATAAACACAAGTGAGACAAAAATTGATCACAAGCATAACATGAGTGAAACCAAGTACAATTGTACTTACTCATTCGATTCCTAGGTCGTGACACACATTGATAATACTTGTCACTGTTTGGCTTCATCCATATTTCTGGAGTCTATTCAAAATCAAAAACTAAAATTAATTATTATACAATTCAATACTTATCCATGTAATAGGGTTGCTATATTAGTATATTACAGCATGGAAAACATGAAGCAAGTTGAAAAAAACAACAAAGAAATAGAAAACGCGTGAGAAAATCACAAAAAGGAAATGCAAAGTTGTGTTAGGGTCAGAGCCACCTAGCAAGAACCTAAAAATATTCAAAACTATGTGCTACCGACTTGTTACATGTAAGGAATCAAAATCAAAGTTTTGAAAAAGAGTTGAAAATTCCACTTATTCGATGGAGACATCACTGCCTTACAACAAAGTTCTATAGTCATGGCAACAACCGATATCACTATCGATTTAGGGTCCTCCAGGTCATTACAACTGAGACAATGATATCATTGATGCTGATTCGACGTATTTAGTCTTGTTATCCTTGTTTTGTGTCGAACCAACACCAATTGAGTCATGTTTCAGTTGTCAAGATGAGTACAAAACTTAGTTTTGATAAATTGGTCCAACCTTAAACCATGTCAAATACTTCTACATCACGCACTTTGGCTTAATTTTCATACTTTGGTACTCAATTTCAATCAAAGTTGACTTGACTGCTTCTTTCCTCTATATCCATATTTTTTAACGAATCAATATGGAAAATAAAAGTAAAAAGAAATTTATTTATTGGTCAAAAGAAAAGTTAATTGTACACCTCTTAACCAATAATAAATCTTCCATTTTAAAAAAATGACGTAATCCAAATTCTGTGCACCAAACACCTCAGTTTCAAAAACGTGACCTCCTTATCCCAGAAAACAAAGTAAGTATATTAATAATAAATAATAAAAAATAAATATTTATTAAAAACTATTAAATCCAGCAATCTTCCATGAAAAAAGAGTTGAAAAATCATTTAACCAAAATTTAATATAATTCAAAATCCAATCACACGTAAAAGCTAATTTAATTCCTCAAAGACAAAAACAACAGAGTTAAAATTTAATTTCTCAAAGACAATTTTCATCATATACACTATTCACAAAAGCAATTTTTAACTTTTAACCTTTTCTACTTTATAACGGTAAAAGCTAAAAAGCAATAAAAACAAAAAAACAGATTCCCTAAAGAGAATTTTTAGGAGACAAGTAAAAAAAAGAAAAAGCACTTTTGGCAAAACGTGAATAATGAATGAAAAATTAATGACTTACAGCCAATCTCTCAAGGACCCTTTTAGGCATAGAAGTTTCATGAGTTTCAGAAGATTCTTCAGTAACAACCCTTTGAGCAGAAGCCCAATCTTCTTTAAACCGTTGCAAAATCAATTGTCCATTTTCAATACTTTTTTTCCCATTCATTTCAACACCACCACCAATAAACAACGAAACCTTAAAAAAAACCGACATAACAACCAACATAATTAAAACCGCAAAGATCTTTCGGCCCACGT
The DNA here is from genome assembly GCF_051527215.1 of Medicago sativa. NCBI lineage: Eukaryota > Viridiplantae > Streptophyta > Magnoliopsida > Fabales > Fabaceae > Medicago > Medicago sativa. The sequence goes on from NC_140752.1 coordinate 15,377,585, forward strand.
TTTTTCCAGACCGGAACCACTGAACCGAACCGGACAACGTAAGAAGAAAATGTTCTATGAAAATGCGGGCGCGTAAGAGAAAGTAGCGCGTGATTGGATGTAAGTGATGATGAACATGCGCGTGGTGGTTTAAATTTAATAATGATGAAACAGGATCATTGTCTTGATGTTCTAGTTCGGAGAAATCTGGGAAAGCTTGTTGCTGTTGTTTTTCTGTATCATTGTTAACGTTGTTGTCTGCTACACGTCTACGTGTTGTTGTGGGACCCGCGACCCTTGGGCTTGTGTTTGTTGAAGCTGTTGCTGGGCCGCCCGACGACATCGCGAACGACGGTATTATGCTAAATTTACGAACTATGAATAATCGCATAAAATTTTGTAATGTTCTATTGTAAAGTTTGTATATGGTTGTAGTTTCTGGGAAAAAATAATAGAGAGAATTTTGTTGTGAAAAGAATAATAGAGAGAATTTTGTTGTTTTTGTGTTTTTGTTTTTGGTTGAAGGTTTGGGAGAGAGAAAGAGAGGAGAGAGAGGGGGAGAGAAATCTAAGGAGAAATTGTAAGAGAGTGGCAATGTGAAATTGTATTTGTTATGTGAATGTGCCAATGTGTGATCTATGATTCTGTTTTTTGTCGCTTTTTATATCATTGGGTTATACTCGTTTCATGTGACATTTGGACTTTGATTTCTACTTGAAATGACTACATTATCCTTTATTTGAATAAAATATTTTAGATACAAATCATCACTTTGATTTTATTTCTAGTTTGAGTGATTTCCTTTTATTTTAATTTTACTAATAGTCGTTTCTTTTTTGACTAGATTCTTGGATTCATATATTAGGAATTATTTTGAATCAAATTATTATAATAAATATATTAATTATTACAATTATAATATATTATAATATTTTTACATAAGTCCAACTTTATGTGATATTTTAAATATATTTACAGACATATTTTTTTTTGAGAGATCAGACATATTTATTATTTAAAAAAGGAAATATTTTAAAATAAAAATAATAAATTGTTAAGATATCATTCATTTATTGAAAGATTGTTGATATTGTCATTTATTGAAAGATTGTTGATACTGTCATGTGAGCATAATTGAGTTGACAAAATTTGCAATGTGTAGGGTTTAAACTTTGAATTTCCTTAAGAGTTGAATTTCTAATCATTTAACATATTCACATTTACACATATAATAAACTTTGTGTATAGGATATATTTTACAAGTTCTACTGTTGATTCTCTAAAAACAAAATTCCATCATTGATTTTTAAAAGTTTATTAGTGTAAACCTTTCGGTTTTTAGAGAAAAAGAGTCTTCTAATGCATAATTCGATTATGAGATAACTGAATTATATTCAAAATTCATTCGACAGAAGAATCTATTCTTTTTAAGAAGAATTTATTAATCACTTAAGATCAATTATAAGTTGCAAAAATACTCGTATCCGCGATATATGTGGATAATATCAGTCACAAACACGAGATGGGTAGTTTAACGGATATTCACACATGTAATACTAGATTACTAATCCATGACTTGTTTTTTCTTTTGTCAAGAGTTGTTACACATTTAAAGAAAAATCAAATCTCAGATTCTTCTCAACGATCATAATTTTTATTTTGCAAAACTCATTAACCATTGAACCCAAATATTTTGTTCTACGACTCTTGTTTTGTTTTATTCTCCTGAAGAATGTATTATCTTCTCCTCGAAATGTATATAAAATACTAGTATGAGTAAGTACTTAAATTGTTTTTACAGTAATTAACTACTACTGCATGTTTTTAAATTAAAGTCAACGACTTTGAAAACTAAAATGTCACGTTTTAAAGAAAGATCAATTTGTGTGTGTGGTAAATTAAAATGGTTTAAAATCGAAATTAAATTATGCATTTTCCGATTTTCCATTCACAGTCAGTCGTAGTGAAAAATGAAGCAAGTATTTGACTCAAGAAATTCAAAGTTTAATGGTATTGAGATAACAGTCAACAGAGTCATTTTATTTTTTGTATGGGAACAGAACGAATCAACTAGTGTGGAATATATGTCTTCTTAAAAAAAGAAATAGTGTAGTAATTATGTTATGTTAGGCCGTGATTGAATTCAATTATTTTTTAAAGAAGGCAAAATGCAATATATTAAAACCGACAAATAAATCATAACCAACATATAAGCTATGTAAGGAAGCTCAAAAAAAACATAAGCTGTGTAAGGAGATGATTCAAAAGTAACTACAAACATAGTACATGAATGGAGATAAGGGCAAAAAAGACAACACAAACCATGTGACAAAACTCAAACAAAAAATAAGGTTAAGCCAACAATAATGTAAATTAAAACCTAAATGCATATGTTTTGCTTGCAACCAACTAAAAACTAAAATTTCACTTTGTCTAATAGTTGTTGAATCAAAGACTCGTTACGTTAAGAGTCTCACATTAGATGAGAGATAACCTAAATAGGTGTTTATAAATGGAGGTAATCATCACCTTACAAGTTAGTTTTGTGCGCTTGTGATAGACTCAACCACATATTCTAATATCGTATCGAAGTCTCGTCCAAGATTTGATTTGTTGGACCCAACTGCTATCACGTTCTTGTTTCGGACCAACCACAATTATATCCACTCACCAAGTCCAAAAATGTTGAGCGTGAGAAAGTGTGTTAAAAGTTCCACATTGGATAAGAAACGACATGAACAAGTGATTATAAGTCGAGGGAATCCTCATCTCACAAGTTGTTTTGTGATGTTGTGTTACATCAAACCACAAACTCTAATATTTCCTTCCAAATAACCCAAATGCAAGCCATCTAGTTCAATTGAATGTAAAAATGGATCCTTTTTAGGGAACACTCTTAAGTTGCCAAACATATTAAGTTGATCAAAAAGATTCATCGGATGCTCTGAGTGAATGCCTAGCCATTGCAAAATAAGAGACCAAATACTCCCAAAAAAATACACAATAAAAAAAAAGACGGTTGAAGCTTTCCTTGAAGTCAGAACCACTCAAACAAAGAATATTATTTGATGGGATCTAAGTAAATTGTCATTTGTAGGGATCTATTACATAACAAACGTCAAACAAACAAAGAGACCTTCAAAGGAGATACTGTATCCCCAATAATGTATGAGGTATCTAGTCGATCAACATGCTCTAAATTAGACAAAATATGGCAAACACCACTTAATGTGTAGCTTTTACCAAGATCAAACTTCCAATACCATTTATCCTGCACATCAACCAACAAAAAATGTTATAGACCAAAGCTAATCTCTGCCCCCACTTTCAAATATATATAGTTACTAATTTTTTTTATTTTGTTTCGTTTGATATTTAATAAGGTCTAAATGTCCGGACTATATGGGTGAAAAAAGATGTTTATATCTATTTTCTCTTATCTCATAAATGGTATCGGAATCCTAAAAAAAAGAGTTTGTTACAATCCATTTTTTTGCTTCTAGCAAACATAACTAATTAATAGTTAGTTACACTTCCCTCTAGTCTTTGTTGTGTGTTCTTAAAGATTGTTCATCTTGGTCATCGTGATTTATCATTTGTTCATTAGTTTTAACTAATTTTCACTATGGGGGGATATTTGCCAACGTCCAACTTGTGTGGGGATATTGCATCAACGAGAAAACGACTCTATTAGTTAGTTCTCAACAGTTACTTGTGCAACAAGTAATCCGGCTTTTTAATACATAGTCTATGCTTGTACACGGTTAGTTAGCATATAGACCAGTTTGTGTATACATATCACTTGTAGTATCCTCTCACATTCATGAATTCATTGCTTTTCATTCAGTTTCTCCTCTCTCATAATAGAGTAGCACTTTAGTGACATTAATGTCACCGTGACATTAAATCTGGGCCACACAACACACATTGTCATTGTATCTGGGCCACACAACACATCTATCTTAGCCTTTGTGTGGCCCAGATTTAATGTCACGGTGACATTAATGTCACCCAAGTATTTCCCCTCATAATATGTAGCGTGAACATATATATTAGCGTGAACATGTCTAATATATCCATCCAAATGCAATGTTTCATATACTAACAATTGATCACACGATCTAAGGTGCAGAAGAAACATAAATTAGCTAGAGAAAAACGACTCGCAGTTTAGGAAGAGACGTAGCGTGAACATAAATTTTAGCTTAAGAAAAGAGATTAACGGAATGCATGAGCAACACTCTCGAAGGTTTTGGATATAATTTATTTAATTTTTTTTTGCATAAATTAGATATAATCTGCACGTACAACTGTATTCGATCCTTGTGAGACCTAAATAAACGGTAAATTATAACTTTTAACGCAGTTGTATGTCCAAAGTTAGATTCGAACACATGACATTACTTAAACAAGAAAAGACATGTGTCATCTGTGGATGTGTATTTAAGGGCTCTCGGGTTAATTTGTTCATATTTACTTAAGTGACATCTCTCACTATGTGCAATTTATGTAACCAATGAGTATTTATAAAAAAAAAAAAATTAATCAATGAGTAATTAGGAAATTATTGACATTGTCCTCACGGTTTAAACTTTTTTAATGCCTCATTTAGGATCCGTTATGGCTGTCTTTTTCTTTAATTTCAGTACGTTATAACTTATCATTTCTTTTACACAATTTTTATTTTTGAAGGGCATTTCTTTTACACAATATTAACATCACTTTTTTAGCAAAAGATCAGTTTAGTCAATTTGACATTGAATACGTGTGGTTAGCTGTTAACTAAATCTTTGTTTATGATTATCTGAGTGAATACCTTCCTATGTTTTTAACTAAAATCAGCATACCAACAAACAATAAATTATAAGGTTATCACTTTTTATACTACATGGATTCATGGTTTCTTTTACTCCCAAAGTTCCAAATGTAATTGGAAGGCTGATGAAGAAAGAATGTAAATGGAAGAAATCATGTAACCAATTATATTACATGCAACCATTTTTTTTAAAAATTGATTAAGGTCTTCTTGATGTGGTTTTTGGTTTTGAAAATTTTAAAAACAAAATTTATTTAAATTTTGAGTTTCAGTTCTAAGTTGAGTTTCAATTTTTCTTTGAGTCAAATCACTCTATTTATCTCATCTTACTACAAATTCACTCGATATGAAATAATTAAAATTGACAAAAAAGATAATTAAGTCTGAAAAAAGAATTAAAAATATCAATTTTGACGGCGGAGACGTGTAACTGTCGTGAATCATTGTTGTCGAATAAAGTTGTCAATGTACCAAACCAACTCCAATAGTTCGAGACTTAGTTTGCTAATTAATTCATTGAACTTTGTTCATGAACCAAATAAGTTGGATTTAAGTTAAAATTTAAGCTGGTTAAATAAAGGAGTTGAACTTGAATTTTGAATAGTTCGATTTGTTTGATTAATGAGCTAGATCGATATATTTTAAGTTTTAAATATCTTTTTGAGAAATAAATCGTGTCATAATTCTTATGAATATTGTGCGAAAAGGTAAATAAAGTCGTTTTCAGTGTCATATTATTGTTAATAAAATTGACTATTTAGTTATACTTTTTTTGTTGACTAAACTATTTAGTTATACTTACACTTAGAAGTTAGAAGTCTCGCAATTCTCTCTCCAATTTTACTATTGAGTCGCAGAATGATAAATATACTACCCTCCACCTATCCTACATAAAGAGAACATCACCAAACATAAAATGCACTCAAAGGCAGTGAAAAAAATTCTCATCTAAGAAAATGCAGTCCTTATTATTCTAATTTGCTTCGTTTAATTTGAACCAAACTTATCAAGTTGAAATGAATTGTTGGTTAGCTTGAATTAGATCGAGTTCGAGTTGAGGAAAAGCTTGTGACAAATATTAGTCAAGTTTCGAACTGATCTAACTGAACTGTACCAATATCGTCTCAACTAGACTCATTTATAGGTCTACTATCAATCAAGCAAATATATCAAGAAAGATATATCGACAATAACATAATGATATTTATACACCTTTAATTTTCAAAACATTCATCCTAATATTTTGATCTTCACATATATAAAAATATATCTCTCTTCTTATCCCTCGCTGGACTATTATATCTACAACATAATTTTCTCTCAAGATGGAGAAGAGGTGCATGTCTATGACATACTTCTGTTTTTCCAATAAAATTTGTCTAACATCGATATGAGAATTGTGTAGGTGTCCTTTTGACGTGTGTTTTGGAACGTTCTTCGATGGTTGTGGTCGAGCTCTCTCTTTAATTAAGACAGTATAAGTCTTGTAAGATTGAGAGATTGCATCTACCTTGTCACTACATCATTGACCATAAAATTGGTACTTTCGAAATGTGGATGTTCTCACGTACCTTTCTCTCTGACATTCTTTCATTCAACCAACCAATATGAATGAAATCTAATGTGACGCGTGGCATCCTCCGTTGAACTCTTTGCCAACTCACATAGATACGCTTTTCCCCCACACGTCATAGAAAACACCTTTTTGAGATGCTCCATCCCTACCACCCTTTTATTGTTTTTTATTGATTAAGTTTAGATGTTGTATTTCCCTTTTATTTTCATATAGATAATTAGCCAAGTTATACATATTTCTATCAAGTGATTTAATCAAAGATTTAATCAAAAATAGTTGCACTCAATTGATCATTGATTTAAGAAGATTAAACTTCAGTCATTTAGTTTTAAAGGCAAATGTTAGTAATTGTTAAAAACTAAATACACATTGACTTTATGGTTAGACTCTTTCGAAGTCTCTCTAGTTTGATCAATGTTTGATTACATGGTTTTTTAATATTTTTAAAGCGGGTTTTAATCCTTAATTTGAAAAGTTAAGCACTTCCTGAGATCATCTATATTGTAGGTTCTTCTTCTACTTAATTAGCATTCTGCTAATCAGTCACCTTCATCGTGGCGTTAGAGAAATTGATGCCCATAGAGATATGTAGTTTTGTAGACACTCTGCCCTATTGGTTTTACAATCATTAATTTTGTTAAAATATAATTTTCTATCTTTAATTGTTATATTATTTTAATATTAAAGATAAAAAAGTGAGTGCAAGTGTTTGATATTGACAAGTATTTTTTATTTTTTTTATCAATGTTGCTATTTCATTTCTTTTTATCAAGTATGGTTATTTATAATTTTAAATAGAAATATGGTTTTTTAACTGCAGTATAAAGTCCATCATGTATAATTATAACTTATAGCCATCCGTAATTTACAAAAAATTGAATTAATTTTTTCTGACAAAAAAATATTGAATTAATAAAAGGTTAGAAATATACATTTTTATAATTTATAAATTAAATAATTTAATATTTTAAAAATAGATATTTATTATTTAAGGAATAAATATTGTTGAAATTCAATAATATAGAGTTACTTTTTTTTTTGAAACAATATATAGAGTTACTTTTAAAACTCATTTAATAATTTTTTTTAGTTGTTGAGTTTAAGTGATTAAATGTTTATTGAATATTAATTAAAAAAAACATGAGACCTTTATAAATAATCAAATGAAATATTTCGTTGCAGATGTTCTTAGGATCTTACAAAGTGAACAATTAAACTCCATATACCAAAGAATTCTTTCTTTATTTTACTTCTATGATAATACTAAAGTGCATATCTATTATGATCTATGTAATTATTGAAACATAGGGTATAATGTAGATTAATTAGGTGTGCTGCGCCGGCGTTGTAATGAGAAATAGTTAGGAGTATGCGGTGGCGTGACGGTGCGGACACGAATTTGGAGGGAGGTACCAAACAAAAATCAAAATCCAACGCGGAGAATCATCAAAGGAAAATTATTAGTATAATAATAATAACTTAGCATATGCCATGCCACTGCCACCACGCACGATCTCCTCATTCCTAGCTGTTATGTCCCATTCATGCACTCCAGCATACCAATTTTAATGTCATAAATTATTGTGACTTTTATGGTATTCATAAACATTATTTTTGAAATTGAATATGACATCAAATTATCAAGATCATAGTTCAATCAACAGAGATAAAATTGTAACACAAATAATGCAGAGATACGCATCTTGTCTTGAGGACATGGTCGCGGTTGCGGCAACAATGTCAAAATATTGTTGTGAGTTGTGACGGTGATAGTTCTTTGGTATGAAAGAAAATGGAAGAAAAACTCTTTTGTATAGACATTTTTGATTGAAGGTGTGTCTCGGTGTTTGACATGTATCATGTTCGACATTGACACAACATCAATACTTGTAATTGCATTAAATTATGTCATTTTTTTTTTAATTTTATTTGTGACAACATGTCCTTGTTAGTGTGTATGATGTTCGCATCTGTGTCTATGCTTCATAGAAAAAAAGAGAGAAACATAAGTTAAATATCTTTAATTAAGAATAAGATATGATAAAGATAATAAAAGTAAATATAAAATAAAGTATGGACTGTCTTGTAATTTTGTATCAATTAATGATTTCTAGGAATTTTGATTATAAAAAAAAATGATTTCTAAGGTATTTTCATTCCAATCCGAGGAGAAAGGAATTTGAGTTGGCCCCACCAAATATCTTTCTTTCCTTCCACTTTCTTTGTCATGTGTAATTTCTATTTAGGGTTAAATATGTTTTTGGTCCCTATAAATATACCAACTTTTCGTTTTAGTCCCTCTAAAAAATTTCTTCAACTTTTAGTCCCTATAAAATTTTCAGTCACTACTTTTGGTCCCTATTTTTAAATTTATTTTAGTATTTTTTTAATGAAATTGTGCAGATATGTGTAGAATAACGTAAAAATATTTTCCAAAAAAAATTAGAATTTTTTAACAAAACATATATGTAATATGAATTTTTAACCATAAAATATATAAAAATTCATATTAAATTCATGTTTTGTTAAAAAATTCTAAATTTTTTTGGGAGAGATTCTTATAATATTATGAATTTTTCTGCAAAATTTTATTCAAAAATATGAATTCTACATATGAGTTTACTTTAAAGGAGGGACCAAAAATGAAGATGGAAAATTTTGGAGGGACTAAAAGTTGAAGGAAAATTTTAGAGGGACTAAAACGAAAAGTTGGTATATTTATAGGGACCAAAAACATATTTAACCCTTCTATTTATATTAACACATCTTTGATTAGTTTTTGAGTTTAACTGTGGTAGATGTACAGTCCAAAACAATTTTGCACACACGACCAATCAAAATATTTTGAATTGCCACGTCAATTAAAAACAAAGCAATAATTTAATTGACGTGACAATTTAAAATATTTTGATTGGTCGTGTGTGCAAAATTGTTTTGGACTGTCAACCCACCACCATTAAACTCTTAATTTTTTATTTTACAAGTAAAAGTTGATAATTCCATTAAATTTCTCAAAAATAGTATATTTCATTTGACTCGCAAATTCTACTACATACCAAATATGTTGGGGCGCAGATTTGAACATACAATTTTCAATTTTCAATTTTCAACACTCATTGTCCGTTTGGGAGGGTTTTGGAAGGGATGGGTTTAAAAGTCTATATTCTAAAATATATTTACCATTTAAAAATAAAATTAAAGAACAAAGTGATTAATAATCATATGTTAGTATGTTACTTCACTCATACTTAATTGATTTTAAAAGAAAAATTGTACCGGTGTTAAGCTATATGATGTACGACAAGCAGTAATGGATATAATGTAATTATAGAGGTAAAAATAGTTTATGACGTTAAAATAATGGATATAATACAATGTTTACTAAATGTGTAACAAGTAGCCACAATATTGACTCAATGTATCAAAATTCTAAAATAGTCCTTGATGATGCATTTTATTAGTCAAAATAGTTTATGACGTTATGTTTACACTGATTTTGGGTAAACAACCGTTGGTTTAAAATTAATTACATGCAAGATCAACCAGTAAATCTTAAGGACATATTGTGTTTTTGTTATTTTCCAGAATTTGTAATTGTTCTTCAAGAATGTTGAAAACTTTTGAAGATAACTTATTGAATCTAACCCAGTTAAATCCGTCGAAGTTACTTTCAAATGAAATGAAAAGAAATGTTTGAATGAAACAAGTAAATTGCAAAGATACTTAAGAAAATAAACTTAAATTGCATTGATTGAATGTAAATTGGTACACATATTCATACATTGCAACTTGTGACTCGTTTCTCTCTTCCATGCGGATAGTTTGAGTGTAAGTTTTGTGTATGATTGGATTGTGACCACTTTTTCTTACGAAAAACTACTATTTATACTAGATAAGAATAAAAACCTATATTTGAATTTAAAACTACAACTGCTACAACCGAACAGTATCCATCTATTCGATTTGAATTTCGAACACATATATCTGTTGCTTGACCTTATCCGAAACCTAACTGCCATTCGATTCTTTTCGCCTTGTCGAACTGAAACACGTGCCTTTAGCATTTCCAACAAATTCCATCTTCGATTGAAATACGATAGGAACAGAAAAAGCATTCTTTAATTCTTCGATCACAAGGTCAAACTTGCTTTGACTGCATTTAATATAGCCTTTTAAAAATATAGGCTAACACGTTAAAATAATTCTTCATTAACTCTTTTCATATAAGGATTGATATGATAATAAGTACTTATAAGGACTGATATGACAATAAGTATATTGAAAGATTAATATGACAATTTTAATGAAACATCACTTTAACATAAATGACTATTTCGACTAACATAGTGCACAATCAAGGACCGTTTTGAAATTTTGACACAACAAACGACTATTGTAGCTACTCGTTACACATTCGGAGAGACCAAAATGACTATTATCCCTATAATTATACGAAAGATATTAGGTGGTGCTAGTTTGGTCATCCGAGTCCTTTTCTTTACAAAATCAAATTAAGTGGGCCTGATAAGGTAGGCTAGGCCCTGTTTGAAACATTCTATCATGAAGATTCCACTTGGTGCCCCACAACTAGTCCTTACACCCCAACAAATCCAATAAAATTACAAAAAAATTACTTCAAATATTTTAATGAAGACTAAATTTCATTAACAAAATTTTTGCTAAAAATTCAGAAGATTACTTTTGAAGATTTTTTAAATATTTTTAAAACGTGTGATTATACAATTTAAATCGTGATATTGATAACGCCGACTATAAACATTACATATGCTCTCACTTCTAAAACACTTCCACATTTTTTGAAATACACTTTCAAACGGCATAAGTTGTTTAGAAGTGTATTTCTAGTTTCTAGACAATACAAAATTTGGATTTTTTCTTCTTCTTTCTAGATAGGTACATTCAAACTCATCAAATTTATAACCACTCCAGTCTGCAGCGACTCGCTGCCAGCGAGGGCAAGGGTAACGATACAAGTTGAATTGAATTGTAATTGATTTTTCCTATACTCAAGAAGCTTAAACAAACAATGGTAAATAAACTGAAAATGATATCTAAATAGTAATAGATAACATGAGTTGAGGAATGATAGCAATAACAGCCAACAAAAGTGCTACTCATATTCAGTATTATATAGTTGTACTTATGAAGTATTTAACCACTGAGTCCATAAAACTGAACAGACAAACTTCTATCTTATGCAGTATTATATAATGCAAAATCTTCTATCTATTGTCCAAAAGAAAGGTTGAAATGAAACTGCAACTGAATAATAATAACTCAGTGTACAAGTTTAGGCTTTTTTGCAACTTTATCTACCCTACTAGTTTGAACACACTTTGAGGTCAAATTTGAATCTTGTTTTTGCATATTAAAAAATTCTTCTAGTCCACTAGTGAGTGTAGATTTTGATGTCAAAGAAGCTGCTAGGAGGCTCAGAGCCTGCAAAGTGCAAACCATAAAGGAAGAGTATCAACAACAAAGAAAAAAAAACAAAAGAGTGCTTAATCATTTTGGTCCTTAAAAGTGCGAGTACTGTCATTATAATTCACGAATCTTTCAAAACTAGAAAAACATACAAGAATTTGTGTTTTGTTATTCAGTTTAATCCTTGTATATGTCTTTCGTTGATTCGTTTGGTCTTCTGATGGATCTTCCGTTAATCAGTTTGGTTGATAAAATTACTAACATAAGACACATTTATGGATGTTTTTATGATATTGATATATTCAGACTATAGTGACACCATCTCACATATTTAAGGACCAACATGATTGTTTACTAAAAAGAAAAAAAAAAAGATAAATTCAGTAAGAATAGCCACTTTACCTCAACTTCACCAATGCTTATCACCTTCACTTCAAGATCATCAAGGGGAAGGCTTAATTCTTTCAAATATGAAAGCCAAGAATTAGCAGAAAGTGATTTTACTTTTAGATCATCTCCAACAACATATAATGCTGGTCTCTTAACAAATCCCACCACATCTTTAATCGACTTGCTAGGAGATCTTGGATCCATTGCAGTCAAGGCTTTTGCATCATAAATTGATCCCATTGTCTTAGAAATCACTCCTCCTGGTATTTCTATTGTACTATAACGATTAGTATAGCTATAATCCTTCTCTTGCTTTCTTGTACCATAATAATACGTAGCGGTGGGTGTTTTCACCTGAGGAATGTTGAGGGGCTGCTTTGGACAACCAAACTGTGGTGCGACACCAGGATTGAGTAACACGGAGCGTGAGTTTGTACACAACGAAGAGTCCAAGTTCTCTACACTCTTGTACAAATTATCAACACATCCAACAAAAGAGTTACCATCCAAAACCTTTACAATGGACCCTAATGGTATTGTAAGGAAGCTAAACATGAAGTCAACAAAGTTTTCACCGGCTTCTGCAAAGATTATCTTTTTCTGAGATTTACTTCGGACTAGCTTAACATCAATTTTAACCTTGCGGGTGGAAGTTTTTACTCTGACTGCTGATGCAAACTGGTTTGGCGGGCTGTCTTTGTTCTTGGAGCAGCTTTTCAAAATTGTATTTGTCAGCGGCTCATGAGAGGTTAAGGTATACTTCAGAAGGTTCAACATCTGCACATCAAAATTGTGTTTGTCAGAATATTCTTAACAGATATCAGTTATTATTCCAAATACAAACTATCTTAAGTTTTAGGATAAAGATTCATAATTCAAGTATGGTCTAAAGATCCCAGAGTAAGTTCCCCGAAACCTTCCGGTTCACACTTACTTCTGCATCCCTTATTCACTCCTACTTATTACATTATTTTTTCTGCTAGGTTGCAGCTTATTGGTTACAACCGCATTATTTTCCGTCCTTACTTTCCTTACTATTCTTTCTCACATAGACCTTAATCTTAACGAATGCTCTCCTATCAGGTTCTTAATAGATACTATGTCAAATTATTAATACTACCCTAAAAACATCAAGCTATACGGTGAAGGTTCATAATACAAGAACAGTCTAAAGATCCAAAGCAAGCTCAAAAAATTAAAAGAGTGAATCACCACCAATTCAGTACCTGGAATTATGGATTTGACTGCTCTTAAAGTGAGTAGTTACTAAAGTGAGAAAATCAATGGTTGATATTTTAACCACTCATGATTTATCATACATTTGCATATAATGTCATCTATTGATTTGTTTATTAACAATTGATATTCCTCACATTAGAAGAGCCTGATCCTAATTCCTAAAATGACAGGACATTGTAAAAATACTCTCTGAAACAAGAAAAATTTAGAAAAGGTCTAGAAAGTAGAAACCATAATTCATAAGTTGGTTTGTCTTAGACATTACCGTTCAAGTAATAATTTGATACTACAGTGAACGCTTGTGTTCTAACTAACCCTAGACTAAAATGTTAACACCTGAATTTTAACCAACCCTAGACTAAAATGATCAACGATTGGCAATATAGCTCTACATTTCGGTCTACAACTACAATTGCGGTCACAATATAAAGGTTTCAGAGGTCTCTGCAAGGAGATTGCAACGACAGTTGTGGCTGCATCGAGCACATTTACCCTCATTTTACTACAATATTAAGGTTCACATCGTAATAACAACTACGACTACAATTTAAAACAACGATTCAGAGTTTCAAATATTTTTTTCGAATTTTGCTTACACTGCAATTTTTTTTTTAAACTCGGTATCGGGTCCAAGGACCAACTAACCCACAAAAACCAGCATTGGGAGAATTCGAACTTGAGAGGAGCACACTCCAAGGTCTTACTCTACAATCTAACATGCCATCTTAGGGTTTACTCAAAACTAAAATTAGACTCACACGCGCGCGCGCGCGCACACATTGTGAATTAAAAATTACATTGCAAAATAGAATCTCAAACATACCTCTTGCTTTCCAATGTTCTGTGTGACTTCCTCTAATTGACTCAAATCAGAATAGCCTGATTCCACCAATATCTGCATGGAAGTCACCAAAGAACTTGGCACAATCTTTAAATCATCAGACACCAGAAACAATGACCCATTATCCTTAACAAAGACCCCATTTTGAACCTCATTCCCCTGACCCTCAGAATCCAAATCCTTAGGCTGTTTATTAGTGGGTTTTCCACAAGTACAATCAAGATTCTGAAAAGTTGTAAACTTGTAACAAGAATCACACACAAAAAACTTACTTGATGATACTTCAGTGTCATCAATATTCAATAAAAGCTTCTTGCATAATGATTCACATGGATTCTTTGGATTCAATAGCATTTGTTTGCATACAGGAGTGTTCCAAACATCGTTTGGAGAGAGGGTTTTTACGCTTTCGTAGAGGTTTTTGATGCTTCCAGGGAATGGTGATGATTCTGAGGAATCTTGTTGTTGATCATTGTTGGATAAAAGGCGAATGATGGTGGCGAGTGGAAGAGAAAGGAAGCTGAAGAGAGTGTCAATGAAGTCCTTCGTTGATTCTACTGCAACAACTTTGTTGTTTTCTTTGTCTATGAAGATTCTGAGAGGAATGGTTTTGGGTTCTTCTTGTTGTGGTTGTTGTGAAGCCATGACAAGTTGTGTTTTGGCTCTTCTTTCAAATTGAAATATTTGTAAAAAGATGCAAGGCAAAGTAAGTGAATTAGGCTATTTATAAAGGAGAATTGCTTTCTCCAACCCCTCATAAAGGCTCTTTGAATTTATGGGATGTAGCTTGGGGTTGTACAAACTTGGAAGTACGATTATGGACATTTTGTTGATTGGATAATAACTCTTAATTGGCTTACTTATTGAGCAATCTAAGGGGAGCATAGAACAATTCTCTTTATAAAGTTTGTGAACATTTTCATCATAACACGTTTTTAAAGCTTAACAAGGTTCAAAACGATGTTTAAAAGTCCACTTAACTAATCTTTTGAGAATTCCTTTTCCCATCCTCTAAGCTTCTCACGCAACCTTAGAATTTACATTTTTACACCCAATCAGATTATATAGACCGAACAAAAAAAAACGGTTCAAATGATATGATCTAAAACCTCCAAACAGTTACGAATTTCTAACATAAAAACCGCCCAAAATTGTGTCATTCTTGAAATTTTTTTGGTGGAATTCATCACATTTCAGCCTTTTTCAGCCACCAAACAAAAGGTTAGGTTGCATTTTTTTTCAATCATTTGTTGTTTAATCTGTTTTTTATTTATGGGTACTGTATATGTTCGAATATATAATTTGAAACATAATCTAAAACAATACAGTGTGTGTTGATTTGTGTATTTTTGTTGAATTTTGTTGATTTGTATGTGATTTTGATTGTTTTCATATATTAACCAACACACTGATCGAATTAGTGGCAACCAACCTACACTGACAACATCGGCTATGCGGGAGAGGGGGAGAGCAGACAGTTGCAGTGGGCTAGGTGAGAAGGTTGAGTGAGAGGTGGTTCAGAGAGACCATCAGAAATAATGGTTTTTACTAGCTTACGCGTGTCAGTTATGACATAGTTGACAGCAACATGTTGTCAAAGTTTATTGAGAGATTGCACAAGAAGACATCGATGTTCCATCTTCCGATTAGGGAGATGAAATTGACTCTGAACGATGTCTCCTGTCAGCTACATCTGTCCATTGAAGTAATGATTTTCATTATGGTCAGGCACTACTATACTTGTCGGGAGCTTCTTTGACTTCTTCTGAATGCATTAACAGAAGCCTTGTTCCACCTTCTGAAGAAGCCAAAGGAAGAAGCTAATTAAAGCTTGAATGTTTTAATTTCTAGTTGTTTATAAGAGGCAGACTAATATACATGGTGTCCCAGATTTTTTTTAGTTTGATTTATGAAATGTGTGCTAACTAATTAACATGTCACATTTCATTATTTGAGTGTTAATGCATATGTGATTACAAATCTCTCTTGTTTTAAGCTTCGATGCCTATGTGATTATCATAGTGAACTGTTTTTAATCACTATGTAAGGTCATATCAGAAAAGCTTGCTATAGTTGCTCAAAAGAAAATTCACCGATCATCAAAGAGGATTTATCAAGTTACTGATTTCAAATGCTCTGGTGGTAATTTAGCAGCGCTCCAATTCGATATTGGAAGTTATTTGATACTATATTCTGAGCATTATCTTCTACATGATTTTACAACTTTTGGATTTTGTTCTACTTTTTGCAATTTGATTAAAGCCATTCTTCATTCAGCTAAGTTATCATTCTCAGTGCTGGTTTTGTTTCTTGACAAATAAGCGTTAGTAATAAAGCAGTTTTCTTTAAAAAAAACTCAACTTGGACGAAGGGGATTTGAATATGTTGTGTTTCATAATATACACTCGTTAGTTTAGAACGCAGACATCATATTATTTTGAATATTGACAAATATTGTGGTATAAGTCTGACACATAGCAAAATTTATCATACCCAAATTTTTCATATGGATCATAGAATGTGATTATACAGAGAACAACAAAGTAGCTAGTGCAAACGGAACAAACGAAATGGTAGTGTTAGTGCAAACGGAATGTGATATACCTAAATGCGATGTATGCATTATATAACATTGATCTCCCAATTTCTTTTCAATTCTAAGCAATGTGAGACTTATTAAATATATGCCAGACAATAGCACATTCTAACTGATTGAACAATTATGCTCCAAAGTGTTGCTTCAAGATCAATTTCTTCAATTCCAGGAGCCCTCTCATGTACTTCTCTAGCCACAGTGGCAAATGACCGTACAATAAGTAATATCTGCAAAAATGCATGTGATATGTAAGATTCATATACACATAAAATAAAAATTCATTATGTCATCATTTAATTTTGATCAATATCAACATTGAGCAAGTATAAACAATGAATGTAGACCTTCGTAATATACTTAAACAATGAATGTAGACCTTCGTAATATTTACCTTTAAATCGTTGGCTCAAGTTTAAATACTAATCACTAGTCTCTATGCTTATAATACAAGCCCCTGTAATGTATGACCAAAAGATAAAACAATAAGGGTTGAGAATGGAAATGGAACATACGAATAAAGTGATAAAACACAAACACAAGCAATCAAATTATAATCATATTCCTCCCTCAAAAGAAAAAAAATTATAATCATATTCCGAAGATAGGAAAATTCATTGTATATTTGTTTGAGTATGCTTACTTTCAATTTCATAATACTATGAATTATATCAATAATGCAAAGGTTATTTGCTAAATAATAAGATCTGAAGCATTTGATAGTGTTAAAATCTATACTAGTAACATACTAGTAAGAGTCCAGTTATATTATAAGGGGTTTCATGGTAATTTTTACTAACATAGATTATGAAATTCTATACAAGCTACCGTTAGAGCCATCAAACAGGTCACAAATTAAGCAGTGAAAGCAAGTTAAAATTAATTGGGAGTTATAAAGGAAGAACCCAGCTAACCATAAAACATTGATTGCATTGAAGGAAGAACCCAACTCTTCAAACTAATTGCACATAATAAGTTTTTTATTTAGCTAAAAGAGTACAAAACTGTACACACTACGACGTGCAGCAGCAAAAATAGTACTAAATAACTTAGATTCAAAATGTCAATCTCATCACTTTGCACAATGATGTTAAGATAAGATTGGCAAATAAATCCATATAAGTTAACTTAGATACTTAATCAAACAACTTCAGAAAATTACCATTGAAAATCTCAGCACTAGTAAAATGATTTCTCTCTGACTATCAATTGATATTGCAATAGAAAGCAAAGAACTCACTTCAACACAGAGAAGGAAAAATACACATAAGACGAAGTCTACAATGAACACGACACTGCTGTATAGTATTTATTATTCATGAAAAAAGGGTACATCATTAAAACAATTGAAGCTCGTCGCTACTTAAGTTGTCAACAGAACTGACCAGCCCCATGTTTTGGATAAACAATGTCCCCAAATCCTGTCAAGGCTTTTGGTTGACCAAGCAGAAAGCTGATAAATAATGATAAATGATAAACAATTGTGCGCTAATACATTTATTAAACTCTTAGGAATCCAGATGAAAATGAGTAGTGGAAGCAGCAGATTAGAAACTATTTAACGAGTACAGACATTACAGACATAACAGAGGGAAGATAAATAATATGCAAGTAAATGAAGACCAATTCATCCAATTCATTAGAGCCAAACATCCAACAGTGGTTAATATATACTTATTCAGCAAATATAAACAATCTAAGAATCTAAGCCAACTACCGCCATTCTCAGTCAATCGATGGAAATAATCATAAAGAATGTTGGTCGTCGATGAATTCTCGAGTAACCAAGAAATTGGGAAATCAAACACTAGTTCATCCTCGAATTTTGGTAACAAAGTTAGTATGAGGTGCGGGTTTCGTGTTGATTTATTGAGATGCATTTGAACAAAGTGAGGATTGGAAATGAGAGTTTTGAAAGAATTGTTAAGGCACCTGAATTTCATAAGTGTTTTAACGGAGAGCCATGAGAATATTTCTATGATGAATTCATCAGGGAAGACTGACGACAATGGTGGCCGCTTCTTCAAATCTTCCTCGCCCATTGAGCCGTGCATGTCTTCAAGTAAAACCCTAACCAGTGAAACCATAACATAGCAAAGAAATTCAATTTGTGAATTTATATAAAGTATGATTTTGTTAAATAACTTTGATGACCAAGAATCCATTCTGTAAATCTATGGCATCAGGATTTGAAGAACGATGATGGAGCTGTTTAATGGGGTTGTCAGAATTTTGTAGCATACTTATCCAACGCCTAGTGTTAAAAGGCTTATTACGACATCAAAGGGTATATTGGATTATGATTTTAAAGCACAATTTTTGCTTAAAAAAGTATTAAGAATTTTAAAAGACTTTGTAGGATTTTAAATGATTTCGTGGATTTACAAGATTTCAAAAGATTTTATTTTATGAATTCATTGAAATGAAATAATTACAACACACTCTATTACTATAATATTCTCAATACATACTCTTATTTTATTTTTTTTACGAGAGATAGAGAGGGAAAGAGAAGAGAGAGACGAAGAGAGGAGAAGAGAGAGAGCAAAATTTTAAAAGAAAAACGATCTTAAGAAATCTCATGTTTTCATAAAAGACTTTTTCATGCTAAAATTTCACTAGAAAATCCCACAAAAACCAATTTATTAAACAATCCTTCGAAATTTGAATGATTTTGAATACCACGAGACTTTTTTTTGAGTGATGAAAAGTCTTGATTGAATACCTCAAGACTTTTTTAAAATGACAAATAGTCTTGATTGAATACCACATGACTTTTTTTTAAGTTGCAAAGAGTTTGATTGAATACCACAACACTTTTTCATCATTAAAAAGTCTTTTGAAATCCCTTAAAATCCTAATCAAATACATCCATGTTTTAAAAAAAGGAAAAGGGGACAGTTGAAATACATTTTAACAATAATGTAGAACTTGGTAAGATTCATCTTTGAATTTTTGGCTCAAGTTTAAATACTAATCAAACAACTTCAGAAAATTACCATTGAAAATCTCAGCACTAGTATAATGATTTCTCTCTGACTATCAAATGATATTGCAAAAGAAAGCAAAGAACTCACTTCAACACAGAGGAGGAAAAATACACACAAGATGAAGTCAACAATGAACACGACACTGCTGTATAGTATTTATTATTCATGAAAAAAGGGTAGATCATTAAAACAATTGAATCTCGTAGCTACTTAAGTTGTTAACAGAACTGACCAGCCCCATGTTTTGGATAAACAATGTCCCCAAATCCTATCAAGGCTTTTGGTCCACCAAGCAGAAAGTTGATAAATGATAAACTATTGTCTGTAAATACATTTATTAAACTCTTCTAAATGAGATATATTAGGAATCTATATGAAAATGACTAGTGGAAGCAGCAAATTAGAAACTATTTAATGAGTACAGACATTATAGACATAACAGAGGGAAGACAAATAATATGCAAATAAATGAAGACAAATTCATCCAATTCATTGGAGCCAAACTGGTTAATAGATACTTATTCAGCAATATAAACAAGCTAAGAAGCTAAGCCATCACTGAAAATATTCACACAATCTATCATTAATAACAAGTACTACGTGGAAGAGAAACTCACATTCAAGAATCAACGAGTTGAAACCAAACTTTCAACATAACCCTTGGCCCAAGACCACATTATCCTATTAGTAATTCCAATTTTCTCTACTCTATTGTCTCTGCAATTATAGATTAATGCCGTTTCATCTCGATCATTTGTCAATATTAGTGTATCACCATTCTCAGAAAGATACAATGGCAACAAATTCACACATTCATACTTCATTGCTGAAAATAAATTCTTATAACTGATTTTATATAATTGAATCCAAGACTCTTGAACTCCAAAATCCTTCATTTGCCATATAACAAAATGGGTTGCCTCGTAATCATGACAAAAACAAAGACTGTCCATCAAAACCACAAGCTTTGGTCGATAAAGTGGCACCTTATCAAAACCCCGAGGCAGCAACAGTTGAGTGTATGTCTCAGTGGAGAGATCAAGTGAAAGAATCACATATTGCTCAATAGTAATAATACTCCTATGTTTCAAAGACAAACAATCTTCCTCAAAGTAATTGCGAACAGCCAACCAGTTAACGGTGCCACGACTCAAATACACACCACCATCCTTATTAACACAAGGAAACCAATAAAGTGGAATCACAGGCAAATATTGAATATTCCTCCAAGAACTATCCCCCAAAGTGAAAAATTTCACCATGCTTCTTGCTGCATCACCATGTTCCTTCGTTATACAGAGCGCTACCACCTTATAAGTTTTGGTCAAAGGATCATAACCAAAAGAGTAATGAAAAGAATCATCCGAAAAAGGTAAAAAAAAAATTAAATTTAGTCCTAGTGGATGGGTTCCAGAAACAGAGCCATGAAGTATACACATTAATCAAACAGATCAATCCATTGCATGAACCAGCAATCGACCAAAAACCGTCACCCCCGGGCAATCGATAGAAATGATCATCCTGAATCGATGAATTATCGAGTAAACGAGAAATTGGGAAGGTTGTGACATCAAAGTCTGGTAACAAAGTTAGTGCTAGATGTGGGTTTCGTGATGATTTGTTGAGATGCATTTGAACGAAGTGAGGATCGGAAACGATGGTTTTGAAAAAGTTGTTAACGCATCTGAATCGAATGAGAGGTTTGACTGGGAGCCATGAGATGATTTCGAGGATGAGTTCGTCTGGGAGAACCGCTGATGAAGAGGATTGAGGCCGCTTCTTCCTCCATTGAAACCTAGCTGCAAGTGAAACCAAAACAAAGCAAAGAAATTGAATCTGGGTATTTATGTAAAATATGAATTTATTCAAGGTTTTTGACAAGGAATCCATTTTTTCAAAATCACGATTTCAAGAACAGCTTGAGCTCGGTCGGTGATTGATGGATGGGGGTTTTGAGCTGAGAGGGTTTAGCGTTGGGGATTTTTATTTATTTATTTTTGGTAGGGGTGGCAAAACGGGTCTGACCCGCCGGGTCGGCCCGTTTGGCCCGCTATTTTTGGCGGGTTGAGTCGAAGTTTTGAACTCGCTTTCTATAGTTGGCTCGGCTCGTCTCGTCTCGTTAAAATACGGGGCGGGGCAGCCCGCTTAACTAGTTGGAAACGGGACGAGCACGGGGCGTGGCGGGGCGGCCCGCTTAACTCGTGTTTCAATTTGTTATTTTGAGTCTTATTTTATGCTTTTGGATTTATTTTGGTTGTTAGATATATTTTGAGACTTATTTTATGCTTTTGAGTTTATCTTGGTTGTTGAGTTTATTTATTTTGAGATTTATTTTATAATTTGGTTGTTGGATTTATTTTATGATTTGTTTTATGTTGCGCATTTGTCTTATTTTGCTATTAGTTTTTTTTTTTGAAGAAAGAAAGCTATTAGTTATGATGTTGAATTCGACAATGATAATTATCTGGTTTTTCACAAATTTACTTGCTACCTATTCTTTTATATTTTTTTACGATAAAAGCAACATAGTATTTTTGTAACAATTAAGTTGTAAAAAAATAAAAATCAAAAAGTTTTTGTTTGGCGGGTCGGCCCGCCAACTCGCAAGCCCGCCACAAAACGGGGCGGGGGTGAGATTTTGGACTCGGTCACAAAATTTGACTCGGCTCGTCTCGTCTCGTTTTTAGCGGGCTTAGACGGGGCGGGCCTAAATAGGGCGGGCCGGCCCGCTTTGCCATCCCTAATTTTTGGCTAACGGGTTTTTTATTGATACATTTTTTTTAAAAAAACAACGGAGAAAATTGAAGTATGATTAATAGTATATTATAATTTTTTTGTTTGTTTTAGTATTGATGATATTAAACAAAATGAAAATACATTTCAAAAATTAACATATACTAACATATAGTGAGATATATTTTTATTAATATATAGTTCATACACTCATATATATATTTATCAATATATATTTCCCATTAGATTTCAGAAATAAGAATATATTAATATATTCCCATAAAACAAACATATACTCATATATATTTTTATTAATATATAGTCCATACACCCACGTATATTTTATTTATATATTAATAAAACTTAGGCAATCGCGATGTTTAATTAGAGATATTAAAAAAATACTAATTAAAACTGATCACTCGTTTTTTTTTGGAGAAGCTAAAATTGAATATATTACTCAAAACAATGAATCTTTCCTAGCACAAGGTGTACTAGAAAGAAACAGCCAAGTCCAAAAGTATTTACAAGAAATTTGTACAAAGAATAAAACTATAACCGAAATAACAATTAGCCTATGCCCAACATTGTGAATGGACTAAGCCACCAGCCATGAGAGTTAAAGGGAAGATTAGTAAATTTCGCCTTCAACCACATAAATGTGAGGGACTTAATCTTATCCACCACATGTATCACCGAGCAAGTATTGTCTGTAAACAACCTGTTAGTTCGTTCTTTCCAGATTTCCCACATAGTAGCATACCAAATAACCTGTAAAATTGATTGGTGAACCTTTAATGAGCCACCAAAGTAACTAAATTGCTTAAAATGATCTGACAAAGACTGAGGGGCAGCCACATAAATACCCAGCCACCCATAAATTAAATACCAGACAGACCCGAACCAATTACAATGTAAAAACAAATGATCGAATGATTCAACTGAACCGCAACCTGTGACACACTCCAAGGAGTTCTGATCAATCACACCGCGGCGAAACAAATTATCCTTTGTA
Source organism: Medicago sativa (assembly GCF_051527215.1). NCBI lineage: Eukaryota > Viridiplantae > Streptophyta > Magnoliopsida > Fabales > Fabaceae > Medicago > Medicago sativa. The sequence continues at coordinate 15,401,202 of NC_140752.1, forward strand.
GGTAATCTATTCCTAAACAAACGCCAAGCAAACAACACCACTTTTAAAGGTACATCCTTATGCCATAGAGATGAGGTGGGCACCGAAGTAGCAATAGGAACCTGATCTATTAAGAATTTATAGGCACTACAGACGGAAAAGGTTTTGGATGAATCGAAAGTCCAAAGCCATCTATCCTCCATATTAACCTGCAAGGTAACATTATGAAGTAGTAAAATGAGTTCCCCCACCAACTCCTCCTCCCACGCAAACAACCTACGCCTCCATCTCCACGCCCCACCCTCCTCACCCCAACCTAACTGACTCATATCAAAGACAGACTCCCCCTTAAACACCATCAGATCATATAACCTGCTGAACCTGTCCCTAAAAGACACCCCACCAACCTAAACATCCGTCCAGAAGAGCCTGTGATTCCCTTTCCCTACCGAACGACTGACATGATCTCTAAACCACCCCTCGTTCCCCAAAGCATGAATATCACTCCACCATAATGATGACCTACGGCCACCACCCACCAACCGCCCCCCCATCAACCCCATACCGCGCCGTCAACACTCGATACCATAAAGTATCCTTCTCCTCCAACATCCGCCAACACCACTTTCCTAACAATGCAATATTAAACTAGGTGCTAGATGTGAGTACCAAAGTCTGGTACCAAAGTTAGTGCTAGATGTGGGTTTCGTGATGATTTGTTGAGATGCATTTGAACGAAGTGAGGATCGGAAATGATTTTTTTACAAGGACCAAAAAAATAAAAAATAAAATTAATTATACAGTCAGCGCGTCACGTCATCAGAAAAAAGGTGACTCAGCGTGCCACATCAACGAAAATGCAAAGTCAGCTGGCCTAGGGGGTATTTTGAAACAAAAATTTTTTACAAGGACCAAATCCAAAAAAAAAAAATTTACAGGGGGAAAACCAAAAGTGTCATTATGTCATATATTGTAGGGGGGTAAAGGCCTATTAACCCCGATTTTTATTGTTTTTGGCAATCCAACGGTTGAGGAACAAAATACTAATGTAATTAAGAAAAAGCAAAATAAACCCTTGCAACGTGATTTCTTTCTCAATTAATTTTCGTGTCATAAAAAACATTTTTTTTAAAGATTTAAAGCTCTTACACATTAATTTTTATTTTATTTTAGGAAAATATATTTTGAAAAAGCTATTAAGAATAGCTTACGATTGAGGTTAAAAACGTCTTTTCAACAAAACGATTTTTTAGAAAACTAAAACAAACTATTAAAATAATAAAAGTGGTTTTTTCATTAAAAAAAATTCAAAACAAATGGACCTTAAACTTCATTAACAACATTGTTTAAAAAAAATTCAAAACATAACCATTTTAGCATGAATATTTTTTTTTTTGAAGGATTTTTAGCATGAATATTAACAACATGAATTATGCTCTTTACCCAAACAGTATTGCTCAGTTCCAAAGTAAATTACCTTTATACCCTTACGCATGTTAACTCACGTCACGCAAGTTAACATGCGTTAGTTATAACGGTAACGCAACTTAAGTTGCGCAGCGTAACTTAAGTTGCGCAGCGTTACTTAAGTTGGTTTTCACCAACACAGCAACACAGAACCTCCATTTTCAACTTTTAAAAAAACGAAAATTTCACCCTGAATAGGCTTCTCCCACATGCGTAAATATCTTTGATCAGTATACCAGTGAATACAATAATAAACATTTTTTGCTTCCCTTCTAAAGAATTGTCTAGTCTTCATCATGAACACAAAAGGAAAGCTCACTATTATGTCATGCTAAATAATTGTCTAGTCTTCATTTGTTTGTAAATTCTCAATTGTGCTAAGGATATAAAAGTTCCATTACTAAAATGATGGAAAAAAGGTTGATGCAAAAATAAATTACTTGTGTGGCATAAGCAATTGTCTTCAAAGTCTGAGGTACAAAAAATGTCTCTGCAGAACCATGGACATTGGAAAGTAGTATCACCTCAACTTTCCCCATTTATTCCTCTTCCACAACAAAGTAGTGTAATGGGAATAACATTCCATCAAATTGCTATGAGTTGTAATGTGATTACTAAGATTATCAAAGATTGAGGAAACAATGAAATAAAATGAGTTGTTATATGAGTGGTAATTGCTATAAGTTGATAAAAACTATACTTAGTTCTTATCACCAACAACAATAAAAGAAAAGAAAAATAAAATGAATTGTACATTACCATGTGCAAAATGAACATGCAAGTTTTAGATTCTACATTCATGACCAAAGGCATAGAGATGTTTACCTCATATGTCCTCCCAAAACGAACCAAAACTGTTGTGCGCCTAGAGCTACTCCTCAAGACCAGCCTAATACCCCAAAGCTGATACCAAAAAACATTGTTAGAAATGTTATATACTCCCTCTGTCCCTATATGTAAGCACCCTTTTATTAGAGGCAAAAGGTGCTTACATATAGGGACGGAGGGAGTAAATGGAAAAAATATAAGCAGAGAGAATCCATGATGTCCTAGAGCACAAGTTTTTTGGTATCAATGAATGCATGTACTGTAAACAGGGAATGAAGGAACAAAACAGTAGCTAGTGCCATTGTCATTCTGTTCTGCTGCCAGTATTGCACCAGCAGCAGCGTGATTTAAGTCACGCTAGTGTTAATACTAGCGTGAGTTAAGTTGCGCTAGTGTTAATACTAGCGTGAGTTAAGTCACGCAACAGATCCTAGGCATGGGCTTGCACTAGCGTGACTAAAGTCACGTAACGTAACTTAAGTCACGTCAAACTTTGTACTAGCGTAACTTAAGTCACGCTACGTGACTTAAGTTACGTAAGGTTTGTACTTGCGCATGTTAAGCTGCATAGGGTCATATATGTAATTTACTTTGGGACTGAGCAATACTGTTTGGGTAAAGAGCAAAATTCTAACAACATTGTTTAAAAATTTTCAAAACATAACCTTTTTAGCATGAATATATTTGAAGGACATCCAATAAGCATTCATATGCTACACTATTAGGATGCATCTTTCCGGCCCTCCTCGCTTCTAAAAATGATCATCCTGAATCGATGAATTATCGAGTAAACGAGAAATTGGGAAGGTTGTGACATCAAATTCTGGTACCAAAGTTAGTGCTAGATGTGGGTTTCGTGATGATTTGTAGGTTTTTATGTAAAATATGAATTTATTGAAGGTTTTTGATAAGGAATCCATTTTTTCAAAAGTAGGGGCATCACGATTTCATGAACAGGTTGAGCTTGGTAGGTTATTGATGAATGGGGGTTTTGAGCTGAGAGGGTTTTGAGATGGAGGCGTTAGCGTTGTTGGGGGGATTTTTATTGTTAATAGGCCTTCACCCCCTGTAACATAGAGCACTTTTGATTTTCCCCTGTAAAATATTTTATTTGGGTTTGATCCTTGTAAAAAAAATTTGTTTTAGAATACTCCCTAAAGCTAGTTGACTGTGCATTTTCATTGATGTGGCACGCTGAGTCACCTTTTTCTGATGAAGTGGCGCGTTGACTGTATAATTAATTTTATTTTTTATTTTTTTATGAGGTACATGTGGCATTTGTGTTTTTTTGAATAAAAAAAATATTTTTTTTTTAAAAATCTAGAAAATCAAAATAAGATTCCAAATTTTTTATATTTTTTAAAAAAAATATATTTTTTTATTCAAAAAATCACAAATGTCACGTGTACCCTATAAAAAAATAAAAAATAAAATTAATTATACAGTCAGCGCGTCACGTCATCAGAAAAAAGGTGACTCAGCGTGCCACATCAACGAAAATGCAAAGTCAGCTGGCCTAGGGGGTATTTTTTTTTTGGTTTACAAGGCTAAGACAAAGGAAAAGCAACAGAAGCAGAAAAGAAACCAACAGAAACTAACGCCTCACATAGAGCGTTCCTAGCTCATCCGCCCGCAGCAAAGGAAGAAGCCCCTCAGGAGGGTGGGAGTGGATTAACAGATTAACATCATTCGAAGCTCCAAACTTGGCCATGAAATCTGCACACTGATTACCTTCTCTTAGAGCATGATGAAGAGAGTAATTTCTGGAGCTGATGAGGTCCTTAATGTTCTGAATGAGCACAGCCTAGGGGGTATTTTGAAACAAAAAAAATTTACAAGGACCAAATCCAAAAAAAAAAAAAAATTTACAGGGGGGAAAACCAAAAGTGTCATATATTGTAGGGGGGTAAAGGCCTATTAACCCCGATTTTTATTGTTTTTGGCAATCCGACGGTTGAGTAACAAAATACTAATGTAATTAAGAAAAAGCAAAATAAACCCTTGCAACGTGATTTCTTTCTCAATTAATTTTCGTGTCATAAAAATCATTTTTTTAAAGATTTAAAGCTCTTACACATTAATTTTTATTTTATTTTAGGAAAATATATTTTGAAAAAGCTATTAAGAATAGCTTACGATTGAGGTTAAAAACGTATTTTCAACAAAACGATTTTTTTAGAAAACTAAAACAAACTATTAAAATAATAAAAGTCGTTTTTTCATTAAAAAAAATTCAAAACAAATGGACCTTAAACTTCATTAACAACATTGTTTAAAAAAATTCAAAACATAACCTTTTTAGCATGAATATTTTTTTTTAAGGATTTTTAGCATGAATATTAACAACATTGTTTAAAATTTTTCAAAACATAACCTTTTTAGCATGAATATATTTGAAGGACATCCAATAAGCATTCATATGCTACACTATTAGGATGCATCTTTTCGGCCCTCCTCGCTTCTAAAAATTTCCACATTTCCATAAATAAACTTTTTTTTTTTTGGTTTATAGCCTAGTGACTATAAACTTTTTTGGGGTGTCGGGGTTCGAACCCCTACATAAATAATGCATTGTCCTACCAACCGAGTTATGCTCACGGGACTCCATAAATAAACTTTTAAACGGCATAAATTGTTTAGAAGTTTATTTCTGGACCATACAATATTAGAGATTTATTTTAGACAAGATACATTCAAACTCATAGGAGGCGGGGGAATATTCTCAACATATCTAGTGTTCTATATCAAATTTATAACCACTCCAACATGCATGAGGGCGACGGTAACCATACAAGTTGAATTGAATTGTAATTGATTTTTATAACCATACAAGAAGCTTAAACAAACAATGGTAAAGAAACTGAACGATATCTAAATCAATAGATAACATGATTTGAAGAATGATAACAATAACAACCAACAAAAGTGCTACTCATATTCACTATTATATAGTTGTACTGAAATATTTAACCACCGAGTACATAAAACTGAACAGACAAACCAAAAAACTAGTAAGTTGTAGTAACCATAAACTGCTGATATCATTACTAACCAAGGTGCAAATATATTGTTCAAAACAAAGGTTGAAATGAAACTGCAACTAAATAATAACTCAGTCTTCTAGTTTAGGCTCCTTAGCGAGTTCATCAAGCCTACTAGTTTGAACATACTTTGAGGTCAAATTTGAATCTTGTTTTGGCACATTAAAAAATTCTTCTAGTCCACTAGTCAGTGTAAATTTTGATGTCAAAGAGGCTGCTAGGAGGCTCAGAGCCTGCAAAGTGCAAACCATAAAGGAAGGGTATCAACAACAAAGAAAACAAAACAAGAGAGTAAATAACCATTTTGGTCCTTAAATGTGTGAGTCATTGTTAGTATATATCCTGAATGTATAAAAATTTAAAAAAGAAAACATACATGAATGTGTCTTTTGTTATTCAGTTTAACCCTTGTATGTGGTCTTTCATCGGTTAGTTTGGTCTTCTGATGTATCTTCCATTGGTCACTTTCGTGAATAAAATTACTACAAGAAAACACATTCAGGGATGTTTTTTATAATTTTGATACAATAAGACTATAGTGACATCGTCTCACATGTTTAAGGACTAAAGTGACTGTTTACTCAAGAAAAAAATTATAAATTCAGTAATAATAGCCAATTTACCTCAGCTTCACCAATGCTTATCACTTTCACTTCAAGATCGCCAAGGGGAAAGCTCAATTCTTTCAAATATGAAAGGCAATAATTAGCAGAAAGTGATTTTACTTTTAGATCATCTCCTATACCATATAATGCGGGTCTCTTCACAAATCCCACCACATCTTTAATCGATTTATTAGGAGATCTTGGATCCATTGCAGTCAAGGCTTTTGCATTATAAATTGATCCCATTGTCTTGGAAATCACTCCTCCCACTACCGGTACTTCTACTGTGTTATAACGGGCACTACTATAGCGTAAATCCCTTTCTTGCTTTGGTGTTCCTGTACCATAATAATATGTAGTGGTGAGTGTTTGTACATGAGGAATGTTGAGGGGCTGGTTTGGACAACCAAACTGTGGTGCGACACCAAGATTGAGTAACGCGGAGCGCGAGTCCGTACACCAGGAAGAGTCCAAGTTCTCTACACTCTTGTACAAATTATCAACACATCCAACAAAAGAGTTACCATCCAAAACCTTTATAATGGACCCTAATGGTATTGTAAGGAAGCTAAACATGAAGTCAACAAAGTTTTCACCGGTTTCTGCAAAGATTATCTTTTTCTGAGATTTACTTCGCACTAGCTTAACATCCATTTTAATGTCACGGGTGCATGTTTTTACTCTGACTGCTGATGCAAACTGGTTTGGTAGGTTATCTTTCTTCTTGGAGCTGCTTTTCAAAATTGTATTTGTCAATGGCTCATTAGAGGCTAAGCTGTACTTGAGGAGGTTCAACATCTGTACATCAAAATTGTATTTGTTAAAATATTTCACAAACAAGTTTACATTACTTGGCATATATACAAGATGTTAAAACGAAACGGTAAGAATAACAGCGCGTGTGTTTGTGTAGGTGTTCGTACACATCTCAATGCACGGTTGATACCAAAGTTACTCTAAGGAGTGTTTGAGGAAACATTCGTCTGAAGCCAATGACAAAAACACTAATTAAACAATGAGCCATTAAGGTAAGGACCCGTTTAATTTTGTGAAACCATTTTCTATTTTCATTTTATAGAATTTGTGTTAGTTTTACTTGCTCTTTATTTCAAGAGGTCTTAGGTTTACTTGTTAATAAGGAGAAAAAAAGACTTTTAAAGTGAGTCTTTGTGATGGAGATAAGATAAAATGCTAGCCAGGGATGATGCATTTCAGGAAATAATGAAAATAGTTTTTTCGATATTTTCATTTTTCTTGAAATGCAAGACAATTGTTTAATTCAAGATTCTTTTTTTTCCTTGTTAACAAATACAACGGACACATTTTCCTTGTTAATAAATACAACCAACACATTTCCTTGATTAATAAATACAACTGACACATTTTAGGAAATGAAAATAGTAAATGTTTTCACAAAGTACACGGACCCCAAGTTTATTTTAATGGCAAATGTTAGTATTGATCAAAAAGAGAGAGCCACTACTCATATACAAGGGGGGAGCCCTTGAAGGAGAAATCTTTCTCTTTGGTTTTGTTTAATTCAATCAGTAAAAACCTCTTTTACCCAATTAATTCCCTTTGAGGTTCGATAGGGTTCAACAACACTTGAGGGGAATTGCAATAGGAATTCAATGGAAAAAGATGAACTTTATCAGGATCAACCCTCTGGATCAATAGGATCAGAGGAAAAAAATTATAAACTGCAGGCTAATTTAAGAGTGGCCCAAAACTCTCCCACTTCTCACTTACTTCTGTAAGAGTCCCTTACTTATTACATTCTGTTACCCTCAGCTATATCAGTTACAACCACTCGATTTCCCTACTTATTTTCCTTTCCATTCTTTCTCGCATAGACCACCTTAATGCACTCTTATGAGGTTCTTAACAGATGTCCCTTACTATGTCAAATCCAAACTATCTTAAGTTTTAGGACAAAGATTCATAATTCAAGTACGATCTAAAGATTCAGAGTATGCACCAAAAACTCTCCCAGTTCACACCTAATTCTCCACCCCTATTCCCTCCTACTTATTACATCATTTTTTCTGTTAGTTTGCAGCTTATTGGTTATTACCAATTTATTTCCCTCCTTACTTTCCTTTATATTCTTTCTCACATAGGCTTTCTTAATAAATGCTCTTCTATCAGCTTCTTAACAGATACTACGCCAAATACATCCTACCCTAAAAGCATCAAGTTATATAGGTTGAAAGTTCATAATTCAAGAATGGTCTAAAGATCCAATGCAAGTTCAAAGTTCAAACAATAAATTATAGGACATTGTTAAAATTGTTTGTGAAACAAGAAAAAAAATTAGAAAAGATCTCGAACTCATTAATCGTCAGGTATTTTGATCCAGACATTACCGTTCGAGTAGCATTTTGAAACTCATAGTCAACACCAGAATTCTAACTAAGCCTAGACTAAAATGATAACGCTTAAGATCTGAGTCCCAAATAATCTTAGACTGAAACAACCAACGATTAACAACATAGTTCTAAGTTGCAGTCCCAAACAGCAATTGCGGTCGCAATATAAAGGTTTTAGAGGTCTCTGCAACGACATCGCAACTGCAATTGTGGTTGCATTTACTGTCATTTTACTACAATATCAAGGTTCGCATCGCAGCCACAATTGCGACCACAATTTGGAACAATGATTCATAGTTTCAAATATTTTTTTGAATTTTCTTAACCTACAGTTTTTTTTCAAAACTCAGTATGCAGTTCAAGGACCAACTAATTTGGGAGACAAATCCCACTGTCCACCTGTGGGGCTCCAATTAAAGCCAGAGCTGTACAGACTAGCTAGCCCACAAAAATTGGCACTGGGAGGATTCGAATGCGAGACTTTGAGAGTATACTCCAAGGTCCCAAGCCTGCACACTCCATGGTCTTACTCTACAAACTCACATATTATGAAGTCAATAGAATTATGAGAAAATGACATAATCCAGTGTAATCATAAGTGTCGGGGTCGGACACGACATGGGTTAGACACCTAAACACACCTTCAATCAGAAGTGTCGGTGCAACAGAGTAACGTGACATCCCAATTCTCGGGTTTACTCAAAACTTGAAATGAAAAAGAAAAAGAAAAAAAGTGAGATAAATACATATTGCAAAAGACAACACCATTACCTCCTGTTTTCCAATGTTGTGTGTGACTTCCTCTAATTGACTCAAATCAGAATACCCCAATTCCATCAACATCTGCATGGAAGTCACCAAAGAACTTGGCACAATCTTCAAATCATCATACACCAAAAACAAAAACCCATTGTCCTTAACAAAAACCCCATTTAAAGCATCAGCAATACCACCACTATTCCCCTGACCCTCAGAATCCAAATTCTTAGGCTGTTTATTAGTGGGTTTTCCACAAGTACAATCAAGATTCTGAAAAGTTGTAAACTTGTTACAAGCATCACACACAAAAAACTTACTTGACCATTCAGTGTCATCAATATTCAAGAAAAGTTTCTTGCATAATGATTCACATGGATTCTTCGGATTCAACAACATTTGTTTGCAGACAGGGTTCCAAACATCATTTGGAGTGAGGGTTTGTACGCTTTCATAGAGGTTTTTGATGCTTCCAAGGAATGATGATGATTCTGATGATTGTTGTTCTTGTAGTTGTTGATCATTGCTCTGGTTAGTTAAAAGGCGAATGATAGTAGCAAGTGGAAGAGAAAGGAAGCTGAAGAGAGTGTCAACGAAGTCTTTAGTTGATTCAACAGCGACAACTTTGTTGTTTTCTCTGTCTATTAAGATTTTCAATGGAATCGTTTTTGACTCTTCTTCAGAAGCCATTAGGGTTGTAGTGTAGTAGTAGAAGAACTTTGAAATTGAGAAATGTAGCAGATGAATTTGCTTTATTTTTTATTTTTAAATTTGTAAATAAGGAAGGTAAAACGGGTTGACCCGATGAATTAAGACAATTACTTTACTTCACCCTATTCGTTTCTTGTGTGTTTTACTTTTTTTTTCTTTTGAAAATACAATTTGTTTAGATTATATAATCTGAACGGCATATTGGTGTGATTTAGATTATATAATTCAAATCTTTTTTTGAAGGATAATTCAAACCTTTGTTATATATAATTTGAAATTAGAAATATCGAACATATTTGAATTATATAATTAGCACCAGATTAAACCTAGTTTAGATTATATAATCTTAATTGGTCAAGTGTATGTTGTTATTGGGTATTTTGTCGATTTTCGTTAACTATTTTTATAGGTGATTTTGCATGTTTTAGATATGGACCACATTAGGAATGACAAAGTCTCCATGACTGCTTTTGCTAGATGAGAGCGATACGAGAAGAATGTTACAGATTGGAGGGTACACAGGGGCTGGGGAAGCCTAGTAGATGGCTCTGAACCATCTCAGGTGTATGGGCCTGAGTCTGAGTCTTAGCATAAGCAGTACCATATAGAGGAGGAAGATGAGGTTCATTCAGATAGTTCATAGGGGCGGAGAATGTGAATGATGATGAACAACCACGACATGAGTGGAGGTGGAGCCACAACCAATGGATGACTATCTTGGTGACCCACATGAAGTGTTTGTGGTCACCAGTACCATCTTCGCGTGGCCATGAGTATGTCTGATGGAGTAGTAAGATCATACAACTTTAACTTTTGTGTCTTGTGTTAACATGTCAGTTATCCTATTCTTGACTACGACCTTTTGTTTGCGTTTGTTGAGAGATGGCACAAGGAGATGCCTGACTTCCATCTTCCGATTAGAGAGATGACAGTGACACTTGATGATGTGTCAAGTTGATTGAATCTCCCCATTGAGGGCCGCCTTATGGACCATGATCTTTTTCTTACCAAGTCTAAGGTGATTGATTTTGTGGTGGAGTTGTTAGGGTCTGATTATGGGGAGGCTGAGTACCAGGTGAGAAAAATGAAGGGTGCTCATGCATGTTTCGGCTAGATGAGGCATGATTTTAAGAAACGTCCCGAGGAATCATCTGAAGCTCAGGAGAATGGTGATGTTGAAGAAATGCAGCTAAAGCAGGACTAGGTTGTCCACATTTATATGCTTTTAAAGTGGGTGTCGCGGTCTTCACTAACAAGAGCGCCAACTACGTGGACATGACATACTTGAAGTACTTTCGTGACCTGGAGCTGGTCTTTGATTATGCATGTGGAGCCTATATAAAGAAGTGGGATGAAATACTCAACTCTATATCTTTAGTTGGTCCACCCCAATTTAGACAGGTTAATAATGGGATACGACAACGTGGACAAATTGACTTTTTCAAAAAACATGGATGAATTGATCTATTTTGAAATCCCTAATTCTAAATAAGGATTGACTTTTGTGTACTAAATAAGGAATTAACTTATATCCCATATTATCTTATTACATTTGTGGAGTTTTAGAAACCTAAATGAGATGTATTGTGATTTACCTAAATGAGATGTATGCATTATTTGCCAAAGAAAAATATGAAATTAATGTACTTAATGAGTTAAAATTTCACCAATGGATGGAGCAATATTTTGGCGTCAATTATTTTTGGAGCCTTCGTGGCAAACATCAATCATCAAAGATTTAAGAATCATTATTTCCTAAACAAAAAAGGACATGATTCCATTAGAAAACTAGTCCAAGAGAGAAACAACACTACTAGATAGTAAATACTACTCCCTCCGTCTCGGAATATCTGACCCATTTTTTTAAAAAAAGTGTCCCAAAATAACTGAGCTATTTCAATTTTCAATACAACTTTCATCATTCCCAATACAATATAACTCTAATTAATACTACTTTCATCATTCCCAATACAATATATTCCACTTTCCCCTTTATTTATACATTTTTCTTAATCTGTGTGAAAAACCAAACTGGCTCAGATAAAACGGGACGGAGGGAGTATACTCATAGCTTAGGAAGAAGAGATACACTTGTTATGAAAGCGGGTTTGATTCCTTAAATGTCATATCAAGGTCTGTGTGTTTTGTTCCCACTAGTACACTTTCTTTTAGAAGGTCATTCGTCTCGTAAGCGTTTCAAGTCAAACACACCTAACTATATATAGTTCTTAACTATATTATGGGTTATCGAAAAGATACATACACATATAGATAGTAGTAATAAACTCTAATAAACTGTCCTTCAACCTTAGTGTCATACTTGTACAACCGCAAGATTCATGTCATTCCAATGTGAGCTCATTTCACAAACGTATCGTTGAACATAGACACATGTCTTCCCTCATTTAAAATCCTATGATCAATGCCCTTCCTCATCAGTCTCACACCTCACACATAGATCCATTACATGTAAGAGTCAGCATATCAGTTTCTAGAAACAATGAGGATGGCTATTTTTGTGAATCGCGGTGAAATCTAAAAACTGATTTTATAACGCACATGGAACGTAACAAGAAGAGGCAATACTAAAATTACAAAAATGTGGGACTGCAAAGAAGATGCAAGAGAAGTAAAAAAAACTAACGTAGATAAAAAGTGGACCTTGCCCGTTTGGTTCAGCTTTGAATATAATTGATTCTGAGAGAATTGATTCTGATAGAATTGATTCTGACAGAATTGATTCTGAGAGAATTGATTTATGTTTGGATACAATTATGTAGAATTGATTAAACAAAATGATTTATGTTTGGATGCAATTATGTAGAATTGCTTTTGAATGTATAATTACTAAAATAGACATAGCTAAAGGAGAATTGATAAAGAATGAGAATTGATAAAAGACAATAAAGTAAAATAACATGTTGTAATAATAAAATATACAAACCTATACACGTTGTTCAAGGAGAATTGATTCTAGAAAAGCTAGAAGCTAGGATTTGTAGCTTCATGGAGAATTGCTTTTGGAGGATAAAAGCAATTCTGAAAAGCTGAACCAAACACGTTGTTTTTGGCTAGAATTGCTTTTGGCACTGTAGAGAATTGATTTTGGGCTAGAATTGCTTCTCAGAAGCCAAACCAAACAGGCATATATGATATACATTTGTCAAGCCAAAAATGGATACACTCCGAGTTTCCTTTACCTAAAATTTAGTAGCTTTTCGTCAATAACCATATAAAGATAGGGAATGTTAAATTGTACTACCTTGTCTTATATTTTTTTTTTTGGTAGATATACGAAATAGCAAAACCATCATAAACTCATACAACACAAAGTGGAGGTACCGGGGTTCGAACTTCAGTCATCACGTCCGACCTAACAATTTCAACATTTTTATCAGTTGAGCTAGGACTTATGGGACCTACCTTGTCTTATTTTAATTATCACTTTATCATTTTTTATGTCTCAAAATGACTGTCACTTTAAAATATCAATGCAACATTTATTATTTTTTCCACTAATATATCCTTATTTATTGAAGGGAAATGTTAACTTGTGCCCTTAAGGCACAAGTTTAAAAGCCAAATGTAGAAATAATGTATTGGAATGCGTACATTAAATTTAATCTTTAATGTCTTAATGAGTTGAATGCACAAAATTTAAAGAAATATTTCTTTTTTGAGATTTCTTAACATGTGCCCTAAGGGCACAAGTTAACACTACCCTTTATTGAATTACACTCCACTTTTTTTTTTGACAAACGAATTACATTCCACTAACTATAATTAACATGTGTGTTTTAATAAATGACATTGATTTTACCATTAAAATCAACCAAATTAATCATTTCATTAAGAACCGTACATAATCCTTAAAAGACAACTATAATCAGACAGAGGGAGTGTTATACACTTATGATGGGATCTACATTTAGACCCTCCAAAGATATAAAATAAAGGAATGAGGTGTCCACCAAACATTATCCATAAAAATAAAATACTAGATGGAAGACTTGATCTATTGACCGATTAGGGCATTATGCCTAAGGAAACTAGCTCGCATTAGGAAAATCCAATGATTATAGATAGAAAATATTTTTCCACTAAAAAAAGTAAATAGAAAATATTTTTCAGTACAATTTAAGCATAGTCGCTTCACTAATGGATCTTGAAGATATAATGCCAACACCTCCTTAGACTCCGTTTGGTTCAACGAAAAGGAGGGGAGGGGAGGGGTTTTAATGGAGGGGAGGGAAATGGAGGGAAGAGAAGGGGAGATATTTCAATTAAATATATGAAGAGGTTCAAAGAGGGATGCTAGGGTCGGTCACTCCAACACTCTCCCAAGGGCGCTCTCTCTCTTATTGGTCCACATTTCCACTTTTGTCTAACTATTACTCCCTCCGTTTCAAAATGAGTGTCACTTTAGCCAAAAAAAATTGTTTTAAAATGAATGTCGCTTTACATTTCCAATACAACTTTAATTTTTTTCTTCCAACTTAACCCTCTCAAACTTTTCTCTCACACAATTTTCAATGCAACTTTAAGTTTGTCTTTTTCTAATAAAGTAAGGACAGTTTAGTAAAAGCGTTATATCCAATGATTATTTCATTCAATTTCTTAATCTGTGTGCCAAAGCCTAAAGCAACACTCATTTTGAAACGGAGAGAGTGTTATACCCTAATTTTGGACCTAAAAATACTAACTCAATTCTTCTTATCTTGCATTTCAAGTCATTTGATTTGTCTCTGATCAATTACATCTTTCTCTGCATTTCATTTCAATATTACTTGCAAAATTCACATAAAAGGGTATTTTAGTCATTTCCTATGTTAAAGTTTCTTTTAGTCTTTGAAAATTTGTTTGAGTCCTTTCAAATAGTTTGAATAAGTCTTCATTTCAATTCTATGTCAAAGTCTATTTTAAAATTGCATTTGAAGTCATTTTGAGTGCCCGTTTGGTTCAGCTTTGAATATAATTGATTCTGAGAGAATTGATTCTGATAGAATTGATTCTGACAGAATTGATTCTGAGAGAATTGATTTATGTTTGGATACAATTATGTAGAATTGATTAAACAAAATGATTTATGTTTGGATGCAATTATGTAGAATTGCTTTTGAATGTATAATTACTAAAATAGACATAGCTAAAGGAGAATTGATAAAGAATGAGAATTGATAAAGGACAATAAAGTAAAATAACATGTTGTAATAATAAAATATACAAACCTATACACGTTGTTCAAGGAGAATTGATTCTAGAAAAGCTAGAAGCTAGGATTTGTAGCTTCATGGAGAATTGCTTTTGGAGGATAAAAGCAATTCTGAAAAGCTGAACCAAACACGTTGTGAGTCAGTTTAGCCCCTAGGGGCATTTTAGTCTTTTCATGTGTTAAAACCCTGTTTAGTTTCTAAAAATTGTCTCTGAGTCTTTTAACTTGCTTGTATAAGTTCTTGCTTTAGTTCTCTGTTAAAAAATCATTTTAAAATTGCATCTGAGTCATTTTTAGTCGTTTTAGTCCCTAGGGGCATTTTGGTCATTTCACATAAAATCTCTGATTCATTTTAATCTGCTTTGTTGCTTTTAATCGCCTCGCTTTACGTTAATTTTCAATTTACTTTTTCAATTCAATTTTAGTTTTAATTTTCATTTTGGTCCTTGTATTTTTGTTATTTGCATTTTAATCCCTTTTTAAGTTTGTTAAAGTCAAAGTCAAGGTTTGTTACAAGTCAAGTGCCACATGGCATCACATCATTGGTCCAAGCATTCCCACATCACCTATAAATAGGTCAAAGTTGGTCAAGGTTCATACACACTAATCATTTTTTACACCAATTATTTTTTCAATCATTTTTTCCACAAAAAAATACACAAAAAAAGTCACAATTTTTTTCTCTTTTTTCCTCTTTCTCTCTCCTCTAACCAACTTCATCTTCAACCTCTAACAAAGCACCATAACAACTTTCCTCCACCACCTTCAACCACCCTAACAACCTCTAACCGCCACCTCCACCACCCTAACTAACTCAATTCTTCACAATAACAGCCCAAAAATCAACGATCCTCCATCAATCCCTTCAAATAATTTCATTCCTTTATGCAATCTTCAAATAATTCAGCAATCGGACCGGTCTTGCACTGAATCAAACACAGCGGTAATGGAATTGGTTGAAACGGAATCGAAGCAAACGAATTACGAAGGAGAAGCTTGAACACGGGAACAACCACAACGAGAGCAGCAACGCTTCTGGATTTCAAAGGAAGGAAGCGAATCCGAACCGGAATCGAAGCTGAAGCAAAGAATCCAAAATCGAAATTGAAGCAAGGAATCCAGAACAAAAATAGAGGTAAGTGTTTTACGAACTGTAAATTGATATTCCTGTTTGTAAATTGCTATTGCTGTTTTTGTGGTTGTTATCATGCCAAAAACGCTCTTGCTGGTGTAGATCTAAAGGTTTGACAGTTTTTTCTCCTCCCTTAATCTCGTTCATGAAAAACCCTTTAGATCTACGTTCCTGGTGTTTGTTTCTTTTGACATCGAAACTCAAAGATGAACGTAAAAGAAGTAGGAAAGAAAAGAGGTGCTGAATCCAAAAATTTTCCAAGAGGAGACATTGATTCTTTCTATAATTCTTCTTTGCTAAATCTATATTGTTTCCTTTGTACTTGTGTGAATCTGAGTCCATACTTGAGAGAAGGATAGTCTTTGGCTTAATTATTTTAGAGGGAAGCACGTGAACAATTGAAGAAGAAAGAGCAGCGCTGCTGCTGAAGCTGGTATAATTCTTGTTGGACCGGTTCGGTTGAACCGACCCGTTCCTGAACCGGTCCAGCCTAGTTAACCCGCTCCAGGCCCATATATTTTTCTTTTCTGTTGTTTCTTTGCAGTTTTGCTGAATACACCCCTGCAGTGCTTGCTGCATCCCCTGCTTGATTGAATCTTGCACTAGTTTTTTTTTCTTAAAGATTGCGATGTTTGTATCTCGTTAATTCTAATTGTTTTTAGCATTGATACATGATTAATTTGGATCTAAAAATATATGAAGATATATTGATTTCTTTGTCAATCCATTGGTTTTCATTTTTGATTAAAGTGTTGAGAAAAAACTCCAAATTAATCATGTTTTTTTGCATAGTTTTTTTTCTTATGTGTGTTTCTTGAATTTGTGCATATTAAATTTTACCTCCAAAGCATGAAAAATGTATGTGAGTTTCATTCTTGTTTGCTTGTTAAATTTGCACTTGAGTCTTGATAAAAAATGTGGGAATAAATGTGATAACTACGCTTATAAGAATCATTGTGAACTTTGTGAAATACTGGTCCTTTTGATTTTTGTATCATGACTGAAAATTTGGCTATGATCATTGGATTCACATTTCACAAGGTCCATAAATGGTTTATTTTAGGCATGTTATTATGTCGATCCCTTGCACTTTAATCTTTTCAATTGTTCTTGGTAAATTCTTGACTTCAAAGTGTGTCAAAACATATGCTCATAACCTCTTGGTTATTTTTATGTCATTACCCTATCTTTTCTATGATCTTTACCCTCTCCAAAATGTCTAAAAAATGTCAAGTCTCTTTTATCACTTTTAGTTAATTTTGCTTGTTACTTCATTTTCAAGTTACATTTACTTTACTATGCCTTTAGTGTGTTGTTTCTATTTCATTTGTGCTACTAACTCCTTTTGTTTCATGTCTCCTATCCCATAGCATCTTGCATATTCACTTTGCATATTTCCCGTTTTTTTTCTTTCTATATTTCATGGGCAAGCAAATTAGAATGTAACACTTAGGATTTTTTTTTGTACTTTACTTTTATGCAATTTTAAATTTCTTGCAAGACCATAGAATGTATCTAGGCCAATGATGTAAAGGACTATGGACTCTAATGATGTACACCGACACAAGCACCTACACATGCACACACCTCACTTTAGATGTATGCTTAGGCTATGCATGTTTAGATGTATGTTTAGGATTGTATGTTTAGATGAATTCCTAGGATTTACACTTAGAAAAATCAATTTTCCAAAAAACTTGAACAACATCACTCAAACATTTTTCTAAATAAACCTTGAGATCAAAATCCCATTGTATTTTCCTTTTCTCTTCTTAAACAAAAACCCTTAAAGAATTTTAATAATACTTAGACCATATTTTGCAAAATAACTAATTCCACCTCACCTTTTCTAAATCTCATGCCCTTGAGGCCTCTCTCTTTCATTCTTCAAAATCCAATTTTCAAACTTAAAATCAACCAACAAAAACGAAAAACATTTTTTGGAAGAGAACTACGGTGGATTTGATCCCTTAAACGGGTACGTAGGCAAGGAACAAAATTCCTTCAATTCAAATAAAATAAAAATTCAAACACATTCTTCTCCCTCCAATTCTTCACTTAGCAAACTTTAGGTGTAAATATCATTTCAAAATAGCATTTAAAAATAAAGCGCGCGCGTAGAAAGTAAAGACGGTTCCTATAGGATACTATAGTCGTTATGGGTGCCTAACACCTTCCCGTAGCGAAAACAACTCTCGGACCTCGATTCTCAAAGGGTTTTGCTTACTTTTTCCCTTCCCAAGAAAAAATAAGATATCACCAGTTAAAAAGGTTCAAACGTAATCAATGTTTGACACCCGAAAAACCAAGATAAAACAGCTGGCGACTTCACTGGGGACATTCGAGAGTTACGCCTAGTCTTTATTTCCACGCTTGCGCTCTTTTTTACTTGCTTCTTTTACATGCTTTCCTATGTGAATAAATGTTTAAATTCTTGCAAACGTGTGGGGTGAGAATATCAAGAGTCCTGCACCCGGGCTGAGTGAACTTAGGATTTAGGGGGGATATAATCGACAATTCATTCCGGGGGTTGCCTCGTGTTTTGGATTATGCGATCAATCCCACATAGTTGAGGCATTTTGGGGGTGATGTTGTCGGCGCGTGTTGTCGCGTTTAGGCACTTTACTTCTAATTGTTCTATGACGCTATGAACCGTAGATAACCAAACCCATCCATGGCCATTTTTCTAGGACGTAGTGCGGAGGCTAAACCGAGTGTTGTCTCGAGTTTTAGTCGTCACGCGATACTACACTTAAGTTAGACCTTCCACGGATAATCATGGAGCGAGTGTTGTCTCGTGACACCATGATATACGTCGGAGAGGTTGCAACTTGGGAACCTTTTTAGAACCCGGTTACTATTTCCTAAAGCCCTAGTTTCACCGGACGCCGTGTCCACCCATGACTCCTCGACTTTGAACTTCAACCCACCGTATTTTCTCCGAACTTGAACATAATCATGCATTCATGCATACATGCATAAACTTTTTTCCATGCATTGTTATCGAAGGGCTTAGACAAATTGAATTTGTAAACATTGTAGGAATGAAGAAGACTAAGTCCTACAAGTTCAAGGAAGTGGATTTGGCTAGTTTGAGAGATTTGGCACTCAAGATTGAGGATCCGACTGGTTTCCGACATCGTTACGGGGCTTTGCTTTCTATTCTCCAGACTAATGTGGATGAGAAGCTTGTGCACACTCTAGTGCAATTCTATGATCGGGAGTATCGGTGCTTTACTTTTCCAGACTTTCAGTTGGTGCCTACTCTAGAGGCTTATTCTCACTTGATGGGTCTATCTATTGCTAAGGAGGTACCCTTCGCGGGACTTGAGCATCCTCCTACTTCTTTGGTTATTGCTAAGGATCTCCGTCTTACAACCTCCGATGTTTCCAAGAATCTTGTCACTAAGGCTCGCATCCGAGGGTTCACTTTGAAGTATCTACTTGAGAAAGCCAATCTCAAAACCACTTGTCAAGACACTCTCGAGGCTATTCTTGCACTCCTCATCTATGGGCTTATTCTCTTTCCGAATCTTGATGACTTCGTGGACATGAATGCCATTATGATCTTCCATTCCAAGAATCCGGTTCCTACTTTGCTAGCTGACACATACCATGCTATTCACGATCGTTCCGGCAAAGGTCGTGGGTACATTCTTTGTTGTGTTCCTCTCCTCTATAGGTGGTTTATTTCGCACCTTCCGAAGTCTTTCCACGACAATCCGGAGAATTGGTCTATTTCACAGAGGATTATGGCTCTCACTCCTAATGAAGTGGTTTGGCTCACTCCAGCTTCTAGAGTCAAGGAAATCATCTTTGGTGGTGGGAAGTTTCTTAATGTACCTCTTCTTGGTACCCGGGGTGGGATCAACTATAACCCAGAGCTCGCCTTGCGACAATTTGGTTTCCCGATGAAAGATAAGCCCATCAATCTTGCTACAGCTCCTTACTTCTTTCACTACTCCAATGCTCCCACCGGAATAAGAGAGGATTTCATGGAAGCTTGGTCTAAACTTCGAAAGAAAGAGGTGAAGCATATGGGTGTAAGGTCCGGTGTTGCTCATGAGGCCTATACACAGTGGGTAATAAACCAAGCTGAGGAGATTGGTATGCCTTACCCCTCTATGAGATATGTGTCTGCATCTATTCCTACCATGCCTTTGCCTCTACTCCCACCTACCCAGGAGATGTATCAGGAGCATCTAGCTATGGAGAGTCGGGAGAAGCATCAATGGAGGGCTAGATACTATGAGGCTGAGAACTTGATCATGACTTTGGATGGAAAGGATGAGCAGAAGACTCATGAGGTGATGACACTGAAGAAAGAGTTAGCTAAGGCTAAGAGAGAGATTGAAGAGAAAGATTGGTTGCTTATGAGAGACTCTAAGAGGGCTAGGGGTGCCCGTGACTTCTATGCACGATACTGCAGCTATGAGTCTGAGTCTGAGGATGATGCTTCTACTTCCTATGCTTGAGGGTTTCCATTTCCTGTTGTTATTTCCAGTTGTTATTTCTACTTTACATTTCAAAGTCTATCCCTTGGCTTAGCATTTCAAAGGGAATCGTCTTGTAAAACTATATGTTGGTTATTTGTTTCCCGTTTATGTTAATTGTTGTTTAGTAATGTTTACAAGTTCCTAATTTGTCTAAAACCCTTCGATAACATAAAAAGAATCTTTTTGCATATGCATTTACACATTTCATGCATCATATGCATTCATTAGTCACAAAAAGATTTCTCTCGTGCTCATTGCCTCCTGGTTTTGTCCGCCGCAGTCTGAAAAGTGGCTCGTGCTCGCAAAGTTTACCAACCAGATAGAATTCATCAAACAAGATTTCACAAGAGAAGAATTATGGCTAACTTTGAAGAAGAAAATGCTCAGCTCCGTGCCGAATTGGCTGCTATGAAAGAAGACTTGGCTAAGGCTCATGACGCTATGTCCACTATGATGGCTGCACAAGAACAACCAGCCACATCTGTTCCAGTCTCTACCGAAGGGATTCCCTCTATCCCACTGTCTACTGTAGCTACTGATGCTCGGTTTGTTATGCCCAATGGGCGTCCTTATGGGCTCTCAGCCTACTACTCTCCTAATACTGCTGCTGGTGTCTTTGGTTTTGCTGGTCAAGGACAGAACCCTGTGTCCACCTCTATGCCTCAAGTGACTACTGTTGTTACCGACCCTATTGTACACACTGTGCAACAGGTGATTGATGTCGATACTCCGCGTGGACAAGACCCTGTAATGGAAGCTATGAGGAGACAGTTAAGAGAGTTGGCTGGAGAACTCCGTGAGGTCAAGGCTAGCCGGGGAAACAATGGTGCTCCTGCTAAAGCTCGTGATCTATGCTTGGTATCCCGATTTGAGGTTCCTAAGAAATTCAAAGAGCCAGAATTTGATAAATACAATGGAACCTCTTGTCCACACAACCATGTCATCCGGTACGTCCGAAAGATGGCAAACTACGCAGATAATGATGCACTGATGATCCACTGCTTCCAGGATAGTTTGGCAGATAATGCAGCAGATTGGTATACTAGTCTGAGCAAAGACAACATCCATACTTTTGAGGAACTCGCTGCTGCCTTTGAAAGTCATTACGAGTTCAACACTCGCTTGAAGCCGAATAGGGACTCTCTTAAGTCTTTGTCTCAGAAGTCAGATGAAACCTTCCGTGAATATGCTCAGAGGTGGAGAGGGGCAGCTGCCCGTGTTTCTCCCCGGCTTGATGAGGAAGAATTAACACAGACGTTCCTGAAGACTTTGAAGAAGGAATATGTTGAAAGGATGATAGTCTCTGCTCCAAATAATTTCTCCGACATGGTTACTATGGGAACTCGTCTAGAGGAGGCTGTCAGAGAGGGTATCATTGTTCTTGAAAAGGGTGAGTCTTCATCCAGTGCACCAAAGAAGTATGGTAATGGCCACCATAAGAAGAAAGAATCTGAAGTAGGGGTGGTATCTGGTAATCAGTCTACACCTGCTAATGCTGCTCAGTTACCTTTGCCCTACCAATACATGCAATACTCTCAACATCCTTTCTTCCCACCATTCTACCAGCAATATCCTCTGCCACCGGGTCAACCATGAGTGCCCGTTAATGCCATTGCTCAACAAGTACATCAACAGCCTCCCGCTCAACAGCAGCAGCAGCAACAGGGTCCTCGGCCCAGAACTTATTTTCCACCAATACCTATGCGGTATGCTGATCTGCTCCCAACTCTACTTGCTAAGGGACATTGTGTCACCAGACCAGGCAGGCCTCCGCCTAATCCTTTGCCTCCTAGGTTCCGACAGGATCTTACATGTGAATTCCATCAGGGTGCTCAAGGCCATGATGTTGAAGGTTGTTATGCTTTGAAATATGTTGTGAAGGATCTGATAGACAAAGGAAGGCTGACCTTCGAGAACAGCGTTCCTCATGTTCTTGACAATCCACTTCCAAACCATGCTGCTGTTAACATGATCGAGGCCTTCGAAAGAATTCCTGTTCATCGAGAGGATCCCATGCTGGATGTCCGCAATGTTGCTACTCCCTTGGTACCGCTACATGTCAAACTTTGTCAGGCTTCTTTGTTCAATCACGATCACGCTTCTTGTTCAGAATGTCTTCAGAATCCTATGGGTTGTGGTGTGGTGCAAGATGATATCCAGAGTCTGATGGATGACGAACACTTGATTGCCAGTGATGTTTGTGTGATTGTGCCAGTGTTTCATGATTCTCCTGTTGAAACTGCGTCTCAGACAAGAAATGTTGAACCCTTGGTGATCAGGTTACCTGGGCCTGTATCCTATGCCTCTACAAAAGCAATCCCTTACAAGTACAATGCAACCATGATTGAGAATGGAGTGGAAGTGCCTCTGGTATCCCCAGCTACGGTTGATAATGTTGCGGGAGAAATTACAGCTTTGAGAAGCGGAAAAGTCCGTCCACCCTTGTTCCAAAAGAACGTAGTTACACCTATTGCCACAATAACTCCGCCAGTTGCTCCTCCTATTGACAAGAGCCCCGGCCCAACAGGCCAATCTATTGACGAGTCTAATCTGGATGAAATTCTGAGGCTTATTAAGAAGAGTGATTATAAGATTGTTGACCAGCTGCTGCAAACTCCGTCAAAGATATCCATCTTGTCTTTGCTTATGAGCTCAGAGGCTCACAGGAAAGTGTTGATGAAAGTACTGGAACAAGCCTATGTTGATCATGAAGTCTCTGTGGATCAGTTTGACGGAATAGTGGGTAACATTACCGCTTGCAATAACTTGGGGTTTGGTGATGGCGAACTCCCCGAAGCAGGGAAACACCATAACTTGGCTCTGCATATCTCAGTACACTGCAAGTCTGACATGATATCTAATGTGTTGGTGGACACTGGATCATCCTTAAACGTAATGTATGAGTCTACACTAAGGCAGTTGAGTCATCATGGAATTTCTCTGAGAGGAAGTAGCCATCTGGTTAAGGCTTTCGACAGATCTCACAAGGATGTTCTTGGGGAAGTAGACCTGCCAATTACCATTGGTCCTGAGACATTTCAAATTACTTTCCAGGTCATGGACATCAATGCTTCTTACAGTTGTCTCCTCGGAAGACCGTGGATTCACGACGCTAGGGCAGTAACTTCTACTCTGCATCAGAAACTTAAGTTCATGAAGAACGGTAAGATTGTCACTGTACATGGTGAAGAAGCATATCTGGTTAGCCAAGTGTCATCTTTCTCTTGTGTTGAAGCAGGGTCCGCTGAAGGGACGTCATTTCAAGGCTTGACTGTTGAGGGTGCAGAACCCCGGAGGGCTAGTGCTAGCATGGCTTCATTGAAAGACGCCCAGAAGGCTGTTCAAGAAGGGCAAGCTGCTGGCTGGGGAAAAGTGATTCAGATTTTGGAAAACAAGCGTAAAGAGGGCCTTGGATTCTCCCCAACCTCTGGTGTTTCAACAGGAACTTTCTACAGTGCTGGGTTCATCAATGCTATTACTGAAGATGCTGCTGAAAGTAGTTATGTGCCTACATTTGTTATACCAGGAGGCACTGTGAGAAATTGGGAGGCCATTGATGTTCCTTTAGTCATGCATGCTTCCATGTAATATGTCTTGTTGCTCATGTTTTCTTTGTTTTCAAAATAACAATCCTTTCGCTCTGCCCAAGGCGAAAGTGATATCATTGTAAGGGCGTGTTTGTTTCGGCATTGCCGTTATCAATAAAAGTTGTCGTCTTTCTCACGACTCTTTGTTTTTTACTTTTTAGTGCCTTTTTCTTGGAAATAATGGTAATGCCAGAAAAAACCAAAACATCTGTATTTTCTTATTAATTTTAAAAATCTGCATAAAAAACATTTTTTCTAAAAATCATCCCAATCATATTATGCAGATTGAACCACAATGAACCCGTTGAACACAGTGACCCTATGATTCCTCCAAATTTGGAATTCCCTGTATATGAAGCTGAAGATGAGGAGGATGATGAAGAGATACCGTATGAGATCACTCGACTACTTGAGCAGGAAAGAAGAGCCATTCAGCCTCACCAGGAAGAAATTGAGCCCATCAACCTGGGTACTGAAGAGAACAAGCGAGAGATCAAGATTGGTGCTGCACTTGAGCCAGAAGTGAAAAAGAAGATCACTCAGCTTCTCCATGATTATCCAGATGTCTTTGCATGGTCCTATGAAGATATGCCGGGTCTAGATCCCAAGATTGTGGAACACCGAATACCGACAAGACCTGAATGTCCTCCTGTCAAACAGAAATTGAGAAGGTCTCGTCCAGACATGGCTCTTAAGATCAAGGCTGAAGTGCAAAAGCAAATTGATGCGGGTTTCCTCATGACAGCTGAATATCCCGAGTGGATTTCCAACATTGTACCAGTACCAAAGAAAGATGGGAAAGTCCGAATGTGTGTTGATTACAGAGACTTGAATAAAGCCAGTCTGAAAGATAACTTCCCATTGCCTCATATTGATGTGCTGGTTGACAGTACTGCTCAATCCAAAGTGTTCTCCTTCATGGATGGTTTCTCTGGCTATAACCAAATACGAATGTCACCTGAAGATAGAGAAAAGACGTCTTTCATTATCCATGGGGAACATTCTGTTATAAAGTAATGCCGTTTAGCTTGATAAATGCTGGTGCTACCTATCAAAGAGGTATGACAACTCTATTTCATGATATGATTCACAAAGAGATTGAAGTATATGTTGATGATATGATTGTGAAGTCAAGTGATGAAGAGCAGCATGTGGTGTATTTGAAAAAGATGTTTGAAAGATTAAGAAAGTACAAGCTGCGGTTGAATCCTAACAAGTGTACATTTGGTGTGAGATCTGGAAAGTTGCTAGGCTTCATTGTCAGTCAGAGAGGCATTGAAGTTGACCCTGACAAAGTCCGAGCCATCAGAGAGATGCCGGCCCCTCAAACTGAAAAGCAAGTCAGAGGTTTCCTCGGACGTCTGAATTATATTTCAAGATTCATATCTCACATGACTACTACTTGTGGTCCAATTTTCAAATTGCTCAGAAAGAATCAGCCTGTTGTATGGAATGATGAATGTCAGGAAGCTTTTGATAGCATTAAAGAATACCTGTTAGAGCCACCTATCCTTGTCCCGCCAGTGGAAGGAAGGCCTTTGATTATGTATTTGTCAGTGTTAGATGATTCCGTGGGTTGTGTCCTCGGTCAACAAGACGAGACTGGTAAGAAAGAGCATGCTATCTACTATCTGAGCAAGAAGTTCACCGACTGTGAGACTCGGTATACGATGCTTGAAAAGACCTGTTGTGCTTTAGCTTGGGCTGCCAAACGCCTGCGTCATTATATGGTGAATCATACAACTTGGTTGATATCCCGAATGGATCCAATCAAGTACATCTTTGAAAAGCCTGCTGTTACTGGAAAGATTGCGCGTTGGCAAATATTGTTGTCTGAATATGATATTGTGTACAAGGCTCAGAAAGCAATCAAAGGAAGTGTCCTTGCTGAGCATCTTGTTTGTCAACCTCTTGATGATTACCAGCCAATTAAGTTTGATTTCCCTGATGAAGAGATTATGTATCTGAAAGCAAAAGACTGTGAAGAGCCACTAATCAATGAAGGGCCGGATCCCAATAGCAAGTGGGGATTGGTGTTTGATGGTGTTGTTAATGCTTATGGTAAAGGGATTGGAGCCATCATTGTAACTCCGCAGGGGCACCACATTCCTTTCACCGCTCGAATAACTTTCGAATGCACAAACAATATAGCTGAATATGAAGCATGCATCTTGGGCATTGAAGAAGCCCTTGATCTAAGAATTAAGCACCTTGACATCTATGGAGATTCTGCACTTGTTATTAATCAGATAAAGGGTGAATGGGAGACTCATCATGAGAAGTTGATCCCATACCGTGACTATGCAAGACGTCTATTGACATATTTTACCAAGGTTGAGCTGCACCATATCCCTCGGGATGAAAACCAGATGGCCGATGCTCTTGCTACTTTGTCCTCCATGTTTCGTGTGAACCAGTGGAATGACGTGCCTGTGATCAAAGTACAGCGTCTTGATAGACCCGCTCATGTGTTTACTATTGAAAATATGCCAGATCAAGCCGATAAAGACGTGAATAATGGAAAACCTTGGTATCACAACATCAAACAATTCTTGCAGAATCATGAATATCCACCTGGTGCTTCCAACAGGGATAAAAAGACCTTGAGACGATGGGCTAGCAGATTCCTTCTCGACGGAGAAATCCTATACAAGAGGAATTATGACATGGTCTTGTTAAGGTGTGTTGACAAACAAGAAGCTGAGAAATTGATGCATGATGTACATGACGGTACCTTTGGGACCCATGCTTCGGGTCACACCATGTCAAGAAAACTGTTAAGAGCCGGCTATTACTGGATAACTATGGAGCGTGACTGCCACAAACATGCTAAGAGATGCCACAAGTGTCAAATTTATGCTGACAAGATTCATGTGCCTCCACACGCTCTCAATGTTATATCTTCCCCATGGCCTTTCTCTATGTGGGGCATTGACATGATCGGAAGAATTGAACCGAAGGCTTCCAATGGACATCGTTTCATTCTAGTGGCAATTGATTATTTCACCAAGTGGGTTGAAGCTGCCTCCTATGCCAATGTGACCAAGCAAGTGGTTGTCAAGTTTATCAAGAATAACATCATCTGTCGATATGGTGTTCCCAACAAGATCATCACTGACAATGGTTCCAATCTGAACAATAGTATGATGCAAGCTTTATGTGAAGAATTCAAAATTGAACATCACAACTCTTCTCCTTATAGACCTCAGATGAATGGTGCAGTTGAGGCCGCTAACAGGAACATCAAGAAGATTGTTCAGAAGATGGTCACCACTTACAAAGACTGGCATGAGATGCTACCTTTTGCTTTGCATGGTTATCGTACTACAGTGCGCAGTTCAACCGGAGCAACTCCCTTCTCTCTGGTATATGGTATGGAAGCAGTTCTCCCTCTGGAAGTGGAGATTCCATCTCTTCGAGTAATCATGGAAGCAAAATTAACTGAGGCTGAATGGTGTCAAAGTCGGTATGATCAATTGAATCTGATTGAAGAGAAACGTGTGGATGCCATGACTCATGGACAATTGTATCAAGTGCGGATGAAGAATGCTTTTGACAAGAAAGTCCGACCTCGAGAATTCAAGGAAGGCGAACTTGTATTGAAAAGAAGGATAAACCAGCAACCCGACCCAAGGGGCAAGTGGACACCTAACTATGAAGGTCCTTATGTTGTCAAGAAGGCTTTCTCTGGTGGTGCTTTGATTCTTACACACATGGATGGTGTTGAACTCCCAAATCCTGTTAATGCCGATATAGTCAAGAAATACTTTGTCTAAAAAGAAAAGAACAGTGTGGTAGGTCGAAAACCCGAAAGGGCGGCCTAGGCAAAAATACGCTTCCCGGTGGATCGAAAACCCGAAAGGGCGATCCAGGCAAAAGTTAGGGACAAAAAAAAATGAATATGAAAGAGCTCGCTGAGATTGTACGCAACTCAGGCAAGAATGAGCACCTCGATGAGCCGAAAACCCGAAAGGGCGGTTCATGCAAAAATGAGGTTGACAATAAAAGACAAGTAACTATATCTGGCAAATCACCATCACCCTTGGGGCATCTGCAACTGTCAATGATTTTCTTCATCAGAGGCTTCTGTACTTGTGAATTCAAAATTTCTATGAAATGTAGCGGTCATCGTGTTCAATGTATCACCAACCAATAAAATTACCATTTTCCAAGCTTTGTAAATCCGTGAAGTCATGCCTTTGGCTGACTCTCACTCTTCTACATCAATTTGAGCCTGTGCTATTGTTTGAAACTCTATTTTCTTTTTCTTTCCATTTTCAATGCCATATACAAAACATTTTCTTTCTATTTGATAATGTCAATGTCTGAAACAAACATCTTTTGAAAACTAAAAAATCTTTTTCTGTCTATTCTGAAAGCAAACCTGAGCAATAGGGTACATTTCAATGAAACATGCATGAATAAATGAGTGTCAATGTCTATTTCAATACATGTTACAAGCAAGTTACTCCCCAGGATGATCTGTGGTCAATGGCAAGAATGAAAAAACAGAATGAAAATAAAAAAGTTGAAAAATGCAAATGAAAAGCTTGCTAAGTTGAAAACCCGAAAGGGCGGCTTAGGCAAAAATGAGCACCCCGCTGATTGACAACCTATGAAGGCAATTCAGGCAAAAATGGGGCAATGAAGAATTTATTCCCCGGTGAATCGAAAACCTGAAAGGGCGGTTCAGGCAAAAATGGGGTTTGAAAATGAAAAATAAAATATTGAAAAGCATTGACCACAGATGCGAACATCCAATGTCTACCCGGCACTGACGCGCCTAGCAACGGCGACCTGTATCCAAGAACTTTCCAAGGGTCCCTCCTTTACAAGTGTTGTTGCCCTCAGCCATGGTTTCGATGCGTCTCTCAACGACGGTCTCTCCAAAGAGGTTTTCCCCTGTGAATATATTGCAGCACGAGCCACTACGTGCCCAATCTTCCAATGTTTTGTCTATCTCTGCGAAGCTTCTCTGCCAAATTACAAACCAATCATGCATTTCAAGCATTCATACATGCATAATCATGCATTTTATGTGCTCATACATTCAAAAATCTTGTTATACCATACATACATGTTGCATTTCCAATTTCAACTTTCAATCTAAATCAGTTTCCACTTCCAATTTCAATCCAATCTCCCCTTTCAATTCAACCCAATTTCCATTTCCAACTTAATTCAATTTCAAATTCAATTCAATTTCAACCGTCAAATTCAATTCAATTTCAACTGTCAAATTCGATGCAATCTCAACTCTCCAATCTCAATTTCAAATCATTTAAAATCTCAAATTCGATGCAATCTCAACTCTCAAACCTCAATTTCAAATCAATCCAATCTCAATTCCAGTTTCAACTCAATCTCAATTTCAATTTCAAATCAATTTCCAATTTCAATCCAATCTCAATTTCAATTCAATTCCAATTTCCAATTCAACTCAAATCAATTTCAACTCTCAATTCAATGTCTATGTCTATGTCTCTGATTATTCTCATCTTTCAATGCCTCTTTCAATGTCAACTTTCAATTCAATTCAAATCAATGTCAATTCACTCTCAACTTGCTTTTGGGCCAACAAAAATGGTCATGTCTATTTTCAAATCAAATCAATGTCAACTTACTCTCAATTTGAATCCTTCTAAATCCAACTTCCAATTTGTATCTTGGTATCGGTCAAGTGGCAAGTTCGATCCAAAGAACAGCTTGTACCTGCTTATATGTCTATGTTTCCGGTCAAACGGCAAGTTCGATCCAAAGAATAGTTTGTACCCTTTGCTTATGTTTTGTTATCGGTCAAACGGCAAGTTCGATCCAAAGAACAGTTTGCACCTACTTACATGTTGTGGTATTGATCAAGTGGCAGGTTCGATCCAAAGAACAGCTTGTGTCTACCCTTTGTCTATATCTCCGATCAAGTGGCAAGTTCGATCCAAAGAACAGCTTGTATCCATGTCTTGTTTGTATTTCTTGGTCAAGTGGCAAGTTTGATCCAAAGAACAGCTTGTACCCATCTCTTGTTTGTATTTCCTGGTCAAGTGGCAGGTTCGATCCAAAGAACAGCTTGTACCCATCTCTCGTTTGTATCTCTCGGTCAAGTGGCAGGTTCGATCCAAAGAACAGCTTGTACCTATCTTTTGCCCCCTGGTTAGTCTACCCTGTCAATGTCTACCTAAATCCCCAGTGATATGACATGCTCTGTTAGACCCCAGTTGCTTGTCTTGCATTCATAATCAGAATGTTGCATGGCATTCATGTTTTGAAAATCTAAGAGCGTATTTTTATGCCCAAAAACAGTGCAAATGTTAATATTTAAGTATCTTCGTCCCGTCAGATCAAAGACTTCGTCTCTTGACTCTCCGGACAAAGAAACTTAAATAGGGGCAGCTGTTATACCCTAATTTTGGACCTAAAAATACTAACTCAATTCTTCTTATCTTGCATTTCAAGTCATTTGATTTGTCTCTGATCAATTACATCTTTCTCTGCATTTCATTTCAATATTACTTGCAAAATTCACATAAAAGGGTATTTTAGTCATTTCCTATGTTAAAGTTTCTTTTAGTCTTTGAAAATTTGTTTGAGTCCTTTCAAATAGTTTGAATAAGTCTTCATTTCAATTCTATGTCAAAGTCTATTTTAAAATTGCATTTGAAGTCATTTTGAGTCAGTTTAGCCCCTAGGGGCATTTTAGTCTTTTCATGTGTTAAAACCCTGTTTAGTTTCTAAAAATTGTCTCTGAGTCTTTTAACTTGCTTGTATAAGTTCTTGCTTTAGTTCTCTGTTAAAAAATCATTTTAAAATTGCATCTGAGTCATTTTTAGTCGTTTTAGTCCCTAGGGGCATTTTGGTCATTTCACATAAAATCTCTGATTCATTTTAATCTGCTTTGTTGCTTTTAATCGCCTCGCTTTACGTTAATTTTCAATTTACTTTTTCAATTCAATTTTAGTTTTAATTTTCATTTTGGTCCTTGTATTTTTGTTATTTGCATTTTAATCCCTTTTTAAGTTTGTTAAAGTCAAAGTCAAGGTTTGTTACAAGTCAAGTGCCACATGGCATCACATCATTGGTCCAAGCATTCCCACATCACCTATAAATAGGTCAAAGTTGGTCAAGGTTCATACACACTAATCATTTTTTACACCAATTATTTTTTCAATCATTTTTTCCACAAAAAAATACACAAAAAAAGTCACAATTTTTTTCTCTTTTTTCCTCTTTCTCTCTCCTCTAACCAACTTCATCTTCAACCTCTAACAAAGCACCATAACAACTTTCCTCCACCACCTTCAACCACCCTAACAACCTCTAACCGCCACCTCCACCACCCTAACTAACTCAATTCTTCACAATAACAGCCCAAAAATCAACGATCCTCCATCAATCCCTTCAAATAATTTCATTCCTTTATGCAATCTTCAAATAATTCAGCAATCGGACCGGTCTTGCACTGAATCAAACACAGCGGTAATGGAATTGGTTGAAACGGAATCGAAGCAAACGAATTACGAAGGAGAAGCTTGAACACGGGAACAACCACAACGAGAGCAGCAACGCTTCTGGATTTCAAAGGAAGGAAGCGAATCCGAACCGGAATCGAAGCTGAAGCAAAGAATCCAAAATCGAAATTGAAGCAAGGAATCCAGAACAAAAATAGAGGTAAGTGTTTTACGAACTGTAAATTGATATTCCTGTTTGTAAATTGCTATTGCTGTTTTTGTGGTTGTTATCATGCCAAAAACGCTCTTGCTGGTGTAGATCTAAAGGTTTGACAGTTTTTTCTCCTCCCTTAATCTCGTTCATGAAAAACCCTTTAGATCTACGTTCCTGGTGTTTGTTTCTTTTGACATCGAAACTCAAAGATGAACGTAAAAGAAGTAGGAAAGAAAAGAGGTGCTGAATCCGAAAATTTTCCAAGAGGAGACATTGATTCTTTCTATAATTCTTCTTTGCTAAATCTATATTGTTTCCTTTGTACTTGTGTGAATCTGAGTCCATACTTGAGAGAAGGATAGTCTTTGGCTTAATTATTTTAGAGGGAAGCACGTGAACAATTGAAGAAGAAAGAGCAGCGCTGCTGCTGAAGCTGGTATAATTCTTGTTGGACCGGTTCGGTTGAACCGACCCGTTCCTGAACCGGTCCAGCCTAGTTAACCCGCTCCAGGCCCATATATTTTTCTTTTCTGTTGTTTCTTTGCAGTTTTGCTGAATACACCCCTGCAGTGCTTGCTGCATCCCCTGCTTGATTGAATCTTGCACTAGTTTTTTTTTTCCTAAAGATTGCGATGTTTGTATCTCGTTAATTCTAATTGTTTTTAGCATTGATACATGATTAATTTGGATCTAAAAATATATGAAGATATATTGATTTCTTTGTCAATCCATTGGTTTTCATTTTTGATTAAAGTGTTGAGAAAAAACTCCAAATTAATCATGTTTTTTTGCATAGTTTTTTTTCTTGTGTGTGTTTCTTGAATTTGTGCATATTAAATTTTACCTCCAAAGCATGAAAAATGTATGTGAGTTTCATTCTTGTTTGCTTGTTAAATTTGCACTTGAGTCTTGATAAAAAATGTGGGAATAAATGTGATAACTACGCTTATAAGAATCATTGTGAACTTTGTGAAATATTGGTCCTTTTGATTTTTGTATCATGACTGAAAATTTGGCTATGATCATTGGATTCACATTTCACAAGGTCCATAAATGGTTTATTTTAGGCATGTTATTATGTCGATCCCTTGCACTTTAATCTTTTCAATTGTTCTTGGTAAATTCTTGACTTCAAAGTGTGTCAAAACATATGCTCATAATCTCTTGGTTATTTTTATGTCATTACCCTATCTTTTCTATGATCTTTACCCTCTCCAAAATGTCTAAAAAATGTCAAGTCTCTTTTATCACTTTTAGTTAATTTTGCTTGTTACTTCATTTTCAAGTTACATTTACTTTACTATGCCTTTAGTGTGTTGTTTCTATTTCATTTGTTCTACTAACTCCTTTTGTTTCATGTCTCCTATCCCATAGCATCTTGCATATTCACTTTGCATATTTCCCTTTTTTTTTCTTTCTATATTTCATGGGCAAGCAAATTAGAATGTAACACTTAGGATTTTTTTTGTACTTTACTTTTATGCAATTTTAAATTTCTTGCAAGACCATAGAATGTATCTAGGCCAATGATGTAAAGGACTATGGACTCTAATGATGTACACCGACACAAGCACCTACACATGCACACACCTCACTTTAGATGTATGCTTAGGCTATGCATGTTTAGATGTATGTTTAGGATTGTATGTTTAGATGAATTCCTAGGATTTACACTTAGAAAAATCAATTTTCCAAAAAACTTGAACAACATCACTCAAACATTTTTCTAAATAAACCTTGGGATCAAAATCCCATTGTATTTTCCTTTTCTCTTCTTAAACAAAAACCCTTAAAGAATTTTAATAATACTTAGACCATATTTTTCAAAATAACTAATTCCACCTCACCTTTTCTAAATCTCATGCCCTTGAGGCCTCTCTCTCTCATTCTTCAAAATCCAATTTTCAAACTTAAAATCAACCAACAAAAACAAAAAACATTTTTTGGAAGAGAACTACGGTGGATTTGATCCCTTAAACGGGTACGTAGGCAAGGAACAAAATTCCTTCAATTCAAATAAAATAAAAATTCAAACACATTCTTCTCCCTCCAATTCTTCACTTAGCAAACTTTAGGTGTAAATATCATTTCAAAATAGCATTTAAAAATAAAGCGCGCGAGTAGAAAGTAAAGACGGTTCCTATAGGATACTATAGTCGTTATGGGTGCCTAACACCTTCCCGTAGCGAAAACAACTCCCGGACCTCGATTCTCAAAGGGTTTTGCTTACTTTTTCCCTTCCCAAGAAAAAATAAGATATCACCGGTTAAAAAGGTTCAAACGTAATCAATGTTTGACACCCGAAAAACCAAGATAAAACAGGGAGTACTTGTTTACTGGCTTTTAAAGTTGCAATATTTTTTTAATGCTTTTTATTAATTTTATGATTGACAACTAAAAGGTTATCTTAGGGATGGCAAAGCGGGCCGGCCCGCCCCATTTAGGTCCGCCCCGTCTAAGCCCGCTAAAAACGAGACGAGACGAGTCGAGTCAAATTTTATGACCGAGTCCAAAATCCCACCCCGCCCCGTTTAGTGGCGGACTTGCGAGTTGGCGGGACGGCCCGCCAAACAAAAAACTTTTATTTTTATTTTTTTTACAACTTAATTATTAAAAAAAATTATGTTGCTTTTATCGTAAAAAAATATAAAAGAATAGGTAGCAAGTAAATTCGTGAAAAACAAGATAATTATCAAATTGTTGAATTCAACATCATAACTAATGAAAAAATAAGGCAAATGTGCAACATAAAACAAATCATAAAATAAATTGAACAACCAAAATATAAATTAAGTTTCAAAATAAATAAACTCAACAACCAAGATAAATCCAAAAACATAAAATAAGACTCAAAATAACAAATTGAAACACGAGTTAAGCGGGCCGCCCCGCCCCGCCTCGTGCCCGCCCCGTATTTCAACGAGACGAGACGAGCCGATCCAACTATAGAAAGAGAGTTCAAAACTTCAACTCAGCCCACCAAAAATAGAGGGCCAAACGGACCGGCCCGGCGGGTCAGACCTGTTTTGCCACCCCTAGGTTATCTCTCTAAATGGTTGGAGGCCACCGTAACTATGTAATCTCACCGTCACCGTACGAATTCTCTCAAGCCTCTAATTAATCTCTCTCACTTCACCAATTTTCTTCATCTCTCCAAACTCCATCGTCATATGAAGAATCACAACCCCTGTCATCAGACAACGTTGATTGCACCACCTCTGTCTCATATCACTTCTCTCCAGCCACCGTTCCCGCAAAAGAATTCTCAAAATCTCTCAGTCAGTGCCGCCGTAACAAAACCGGCTTCAGACTGTAAACGTTCACTCTTAAAAAAATTGGCGAAGAGAGAGAACAATTTTTCTTCGTTTTTGCTTCCCTTTGAATTGTATGTTGACAGCGGAGATGGGTTTTGGCCGCAGAGGTGGACTTCCTGTGTTTTATTTTCATTGCAGTGATGGCCAGTAGCAATAATAAAAATAAAAATTAAAATGCTAAGAATGATAAATAAAAAAAATCAAAAAACTTGTTGAAAGAAATGAAACTTGATTAACCGGTTAAAAGGTAAAAACTTGAAAAAGAGAGCCAAGTGGCACCATTAATTGAGAGAGTGTTTAAGAGAGAGTGGATGAGCAACTGTTGCTAGCATTCCTCTTGGTTCAAATGATGGGAGGGAATGGGAGGGGAGGAATTTTAATCAAGTATATGTTTGGTTCACAAGGGCTTTTCGTCCTTCCGAAGGAAATAGTGGAGGTATTCTTTCCCTTTGGAGTAAAACTAATAATGTTACTAACTCAATTTTTGTAGGAGAAGGGTATGTAGGGGTGTGTTTGGATTTGTTAATGTATATTCCAAGTGTGATTTAGCGGCAAAGAGAAGGTTATGGGATAGTCTTGTTGAGTTGAGAAGGTCGTTGGGGGAAGGTGCTTGGTGCATCTTAGGGGATTTCAATACGGTGAGTAGTAGCGATGAACGTCGAGGTGTGAATGAGGAAGGAACGGCTACTCAAAGGGAGGAGATTATTCTTTTTAACACTTTTTTGAGGGAAATAGATTTGGAGGATTTAAATGTGTTAGGGAGGCGCTTTACATGGTACCATCCAAATGGGAGAGCCATGAGTCGGATTGATAGGGTTCTTATTTTCGAAGAGTGGGGGAGATTGTGGGGGGATTCTTCTCTTTGGGTGCTCCCTAGAGATGTGTCCGATCATTGTCCGCTTATTCTTAAAGAAGTTGGTTGGGATTGGGGGCCAAGACCCTTTCGTTTTAATAACTATTGGTTGGAGAATATAGATTTCAAAAGGGTGGTGGAGGAGGCTTGGCGCGGTTCTCGAAGACAAGGATGGATGAGTATTGTCTTGAAAGACAAACTTAAAGAGTTGAAGATTATCATCAAGGAATGGCATTTAAGTGTTTATGGTGATTTGGAGACTAGAGTTAGTAAAGCGGTGGAAGATATTCTTATGTTAGATGTGAGAGGGGAGAATATAGGCCTTGGTGATGAAGAGGTGGAGTTGAGGAAAAAGTTGTTCCGGGAATTATGGAGACTTCTAAAAGCTAAAGATTCAACAATGGCACAAAGAGCTAGATCTAAATGGCTTAGGGAAGGTGACACTAATTCTAAGTACTTTCATAAGTGTGTGAATTTGAGAAAGTGTAGGAATTCCATAAAGGCGCTAAGGGAAGGAGATGAGTGGGTACAATCTCCAATGGAGGTTAGGAGGGTGGTGGTGGAGTATTTTGTGAATCAAGTAGCGACTATGGAATGGGAGAGACCTAAATTGGATGGGGTGCCCTTTGAGAGGGTTAGCGATAGGGAGAATGAGATGTTGGTGGCTCCTTTTTTGAGGGAGGAAATTGAAGAAGTGGTGAAGGAGAGTGATGGTGATAAAAGTCCGGGACCGGATGGCTTTAATTTTGCGTTTTTGAAGAAATTTTGGGGTTTGTTGAAAGGAGAGGTGGGTATAATGTTTGATCAATTTCATGGAAATGAAGTTATTCCTAAGGCGATGTTGGCTTATTTTGTGGCTTTGATTCCGAAAATCAACACTTCTTTGGAAGTCAAGGATTTTAGGCCGATATTTCTCTTAGGATGTCTTTATAAGCTCTTGGCAAAAGTCTTGGCTAGGCGATTGGCGAAGATCATGAATCCTATTATTTCTACAAATCAATCGGCATTTCTTAAAGGTAGGCATTTGGCGGATGGTGTGGTGGTCATCAATGAAATTGTGGATTATGCTAGGAAATTTAAAAAGGAGTGCTTGATTCTTAAAGTTGATTTTGAAAAGGCATGTGACTCGGTGGATTGGGGGTTTTTGGTTTATATGATGAAGAGAGTGGGATTGTGTCAAAAATGGATAGCTTGGATGAAGGCATGTGTGTGTGGCGGTAGTATGTCGATTCTAGTAAATGGAAGTCCAACGGAACAAATTAACATTCATAGAGGTCTAAAACAAGGGGATCCTTTAGCGGTGTTTCTTTTCCTTTTAGTGGCGGAAGGGTTTAATGGCGTGATGAGGAATGTCGTCCGTCTTAACTTGTACCAAGGGTTTAAGATGAAGGAAAATGGGAAAGAGTACTCGCATCTTCAATATGCCGATAACACAATTTGTATGGGGAAGGAAACGGTGGAAAACTTATGGACTCTAAAGGCGGTGCTAAGAGGGTTTGAAATGGTCTCCAGGTTGAAGGTAAATTTTTATAAAAGTTGTTTGATGGGAATCAATGTCAATGAGGATTTTATGGAGATGGCGTGCAATTTCTTGAATTGTAGTCGAGGGTATTTGCCTTTTCGTTATTTGGGGTTGTTGGTGGGTGGAAATCCGGGTAGAGTGTCGACTTGGGATCCTCTTTTGGAGTACCTTTCGAAGAAGTTGAACTCTTGGGGTAATAAATATATTAGCCTTGGTGGGAGAATTGTTCTTCTTAACTCCGTGTTGAATGCTATACCCATTTTTCATCTTTCATTCTATAAAATTCCGGTTAAAGTGTGGAAGAAGATAGTTAGGATTCAAAGGGAGTTTCTTTGGGGTGGTGTTGAGGGTGGGAGGAAAATTAATTGGGTTAAATGGAGTGTGGTGTGTCAACCGAAGGAAATTGGAGGCCTTGGCGTTAAGGATGTGCGATTGATGAATTTGAGCTTGTTAGCTAAGTGGAGGTGGAGATTGTTAAATGGGGAGAGTGCTCTTTGGAAGGAGGTTCTAGAGGAGAGATACGGGAGGATGGTTGTCGCCAAGTTGGAAGGTGGGGAGGAGATTTGTCCGAATAATGCTTCTAAGTGGTGGAAGGATTTGGTGAATTTAGACAAAAAAGGAGAAGAATAGTGGTTTAATGAAGAGATAGAAAGAAGAGTGGGGGATGGGGTAACTACGAAATTTTGGAAGGTTTCTTGGAGAGGGGATATCCCGTTTATGGTCAAATTCAATAGACTTTTCTCTATTTCAATTCAACAAGAGGCCAACGTGGCGGAGATGTGGGTGGAGAATGAAGAGGGAGGGAGTTGGGACTTTAGGTGGAGACGTCGTTTGTTTGTGTGGGAAAAAAATCTTCTTACAAATTTGTTGGAGGAGTTGGAAGGCTTTGTGAGGGTTGACGAGGAGGATAAGTGGAGGTGGAACTTGGGGGAGGAGGA
Organism: Medicago sativa; assembly: GCF_051527215.1. Taxonomy (NCBI): domain Eukaryota; kingdom Viridiplantae; phylum Streptophyta; class Magnoliopsida; order Fabales; family Fabaceae; genus Medicago; species Medicago sativa. The sequence goes on from NC_140752.1 coordinate 15,439,668, forward strand.
GGTTTTCACGGTGAAATCGTTGTATGAGAAGTTGGAGGAGGGTGGGAGGGTGGAGGGAGGTAGATCGGAGGAGGAGAAGCGTGTTTTTACCAATATTTGGAAGACCGGTGTGCCTTCTAAGGTTCCCGCTTTGGTGTGGAAGGCACTTCTTGATAGAATACCAACTAGAGTGAATTTGGAGATTAGACGTTGTTTACCTCCGGATATTGTTTCTAATTGTGGTTGGTGTGGTGTGGTGGCCGAAAGCACATCCCATATTTTCCAACATTGTGATATGGCTAGGAGTATATGGTTGAAGCTAATGGATTGGCTAGATTTGAATTTCATTATGCCTCCAAATATGTTTATACATTGGGAGTGTTGGAGTGGAGGAATTTTCAATACGAAGATTCGGAAGGGATTGAGAATGATTTGGCAAGCGGCGATTTGGGCTATTTGGAAAGCTAGGAATGATAACATCTTTAATGCGGTTGTGACAAGGTGGGAAGAGGTGGTTGAAGAGATCAAAGTCTTGTCTTGGAGGTGGTTGTTGGGGAGAAATAATGTGCCGACGTGTTTATTTTATGAGTGGGATTGGAACCCACGTGCTTGCTTGTTGAGATAACTGGTGTCTTTTTTAGTGGGTGGCTTTTTGGTTGCGGATGGTGTTGGTTGTTGGAGGTTTTACTGGCAGCAGTGCGGCAGAGAGTTTAGGCTACGCAGGTCTAAGTTTTGTAGGTTTTTGTTGTTTTCCTGTGTTGGCTTTGTATTAGGGTGGAGGGCTCGGTGAGCTTTTGTGGTGTTGTCCTAGGGCGCAGTTTGCTGTTCCTATCAGGCTATGTTTTTATGATGTCTTTCTGCTGGTTTTGTTTCAATTGCCTTTGGGGAAACTGCACCTGTTGTGTTTTTGGGGTTTAGGCAGCAACTTCTGTTTTTGGGACCTGAATTTATGTTGTTTTAGGCCTAGGTGGTGAGGCTGAGGTATGCATGCCGTCTTGTAGCATGTATATCTACGCATCATTATTTGGTGTGTTGTTATTGTTCCTTTTAGGGTGGTTTTTAGGGGTTTTTGTTCGAGCCGGTAAATTGTAATGGCAACCGATTTCCCCTTGTATTTTTTTCTCCACCCGAGCTTGTTAGTGCATCTCGCACGGGCTTGAGGGTTAATAAATCTTTTGCTGTTTCAAAAAAAAACTAGACCATTGACCCGTGCTCCGCACGGGTCTTACCGACCAAAGAGACATCAATTTGTCTGTCCATAGTACTTGTCAAGTAAAACATATTATTCTAAAATAAAATATAGTTTTCATATAAGTCGTATTATAAACATAAATCCACATATAAGTCTTATCATAAACATAAATATAGTTCTCAGATTAGCACACTGTGGATTAGTGTGAATTCACTAACAAACTGAGAACACTAAATTTGCACACACACACTAATCCAATTTTTAAGCAATGCAAATCTGATTCACTAACAAATTGAAGTGTTCAATCCCACTTGTGGTAAGAATCATTCAACTTAAATTAAAGATATCAATGGATACAATCGGTGCATGCCACTCAATATATAAGTTGTTAATTGTTATGGAATGTGATATGTTCTACAAAAGACACCCCCTAGTAGTTTTGACTTACAAATTTCATTACATACATCTGTCACCATTGAGATATCAAAATACATTAACCATAGCACAATGAAAGCTTAAGTTGACCTTCATGAATATATGATATGCCCCTTGCAGTTACATGATCCTTCACACTCATAATTTGCATATACAAACAGTTTTCCATTTGATCCAAGCCATGCACCAAAAAAGAACAATCATGCTTGCACTTGATTCTTTCCTCTGCTCAAATACATTTCAAAAATAGTAACGAATAAAATCACCTTAAAAGTTGCTTAAAGTGAAAAGAAGAGGAACGATCATGGATAGAAGGATAAATATTGAAATTTGAGATTACAATGAGAAATGCATTTTGAAAATCAATAGCAGAAAAGATTCACAATTGAAGAAAAAATGAGATGTAAGATTGGAGGACATAGAAAGAAAGGCAAGCAACAAAGTAACCTTTACATCATGCACAAACAATGTACATTGAAAAGTCATATAAAAGTAAAAAGATCCACATATTTATCTTGTCTGCAACCATGTAAGCATGCCTTGAGTAAAATGGATGGAAAGGTAAAAATAATAAAGACAAACATACAACGAATAGAAAATGGAAAAATAAGCCGTAAGGTTTTAGTTTGATGAGACAATAATGTTTTCAATTGAGGCCTAACCTTCTTTTCTTTAGTTTTCTTTGTACTCTCTCTCAAGTCGACTAACTCTTTGTTCAAGATCAGCTATGCTTACTTCAGATAAATAGCTGTAGCTTTCTGTTTGAGTCTCAGACTGACCGATTATGTCTCTTGACAGCCTTCAATCATTGCTCTCATTCCCATCTTCCAAGACATGCTCACCATCCTCAACAGATAACAAAGGAGTCAGAGTATTATCTTTTGGAGGTAAACTTGGAGCATCAGAATCAACATCTTTATCACCTATCAAACCATCTTCAACAGAATTTTCATAGGACATAGATTTCAAATGTTCAGGAATTGAACCAAAAGGAATAGTTAAACTCAAAGCGTTTATATTGAAATAAGTCTCCTTATTACCTAAATTGTGGACAAATTACTAATTTGTAAGGGGAAAGTCACATGTGAATGAATTTCTAAACAGGGTGAATTACATGAAAGTAGTCTTCGAATTGACTCAACAATTTCAATAGAGAGAAAATTACCACCGAAATCAAGTGATTTAAAAACTTTGCAACCTCAAGCATCTTAGTAAAGTTAGCTGGTCTGAATCTTGACAAATTGCATATTTGAAAATTACTTCACATACAAAACATTAATTCTTTAAAAGATAATCTTCTGTTTTTGAAACCTATCTAACATTGAATCAAACATTGCATTTTTTTTTGTTTCTTTTAATAAAGCTCTAACCTGAGATTGGAATTATTTTAAAAAGAAATCATCAAACAGGTTTGACAACTTAGCTACTAACCTCAAACCTCATCCTGCTCAAACTAAACAAAAGTTCCTCTTGCATTCCATTTAATTGAAGCTTGAATGTCACACTATATGATTTTGCAGCAGAAAAAAATTTATGAACAACTTTTTATATGGACTAACCAGATTATATAATTACATTGATGTCCCTAGGGGGAACAAAATTAAAAGGGATACTATATGCATCTAAGTTTTGCATAAAAGACAAAGAAGTAACATAAGGAAGATTATACAACTAAAGTCTTGAAGAAATATGAAAAATTCACGTTGTACAGCTGAAAAATAATAACCTCAATTAGATCAAAGCACTTCATAGTCTATGTCAGAAACGTCGTTGAGTTTCTGCAAAACAATAACCTCAATTAGATCAAAATACTTCATCTGCAATAATATCAAAGTTGTATTGAAACCAATGACTGCATCTGCAATCCCTAATAAGAAATCAGATTTAAACTATACCTTTTTTTAGCCAAGACAAGACATTAGTTTCTTATTATATACCCAGATTTTGGGTGTGCTACATCAAGGCCATAGGATAAAAGCATCTGAAGGCAGAACAAAACAAAAAATGAGGTAGAACCTTGTTACCTTGGCCATACAGAAAATTGAAAGCACTAAAACAATTAGAAGTATAAAAATATTTATCACTCCTATCAGATAGCCTAAAGGATCGTTACAACTTACCTACCAACAAAAGACAATGCCTAAAGGATTCATATTTGAGTGAGGAAAAGTAAAATTCAAAATGTTTTCCAACATATATTTATAAAAATTGATTTTACAATGAAAAAATTCTTCTCATAAAAGGACCCTCATCAATAAATTCAACATCAATTTATGCTCTTCCAATTGCTTATTCAAACAATTAACAAAATATAAAACATCTTTTATTAAATAGTAATGGAAGGATTTTAAAAGAAATACCTTTCCTTTATCACCATCTATTCACAGATTCAATAGGAGAGAATGTTCGCCGATAAATAGTTGGCACCACAGATGGTCTCAAGTTCACCGTCAAGTTAATCCGTGTTAGGGGGAAGGTCATTTTGTGAAGCGGTGGAGATTTGAGAGATATAAAAATGAGAGCTGGCTGCATTTACCATTGGAAACGCACAATAGATGGATGAGTGGATATTAAAAGGTTAGGAAGGTTGAAATTCAAAAAGTATGAAAATTATCAGTTTTTGTTTTCATTTTCACTGCTCAGTGTGTTTCTTTATTTTTTTTTCCAAAAATAATGCACTGAATGTGGCTTAAGAATAGGAATCGACGCAACAAATCAGGAGGGGAGCAGAATTTAGAAAATAGGGGACGATTTTGTTTTGTTTTTAATAAAAAATAGGAAGAAGTTGTTAAATTATTGAGAGTGTTCAAAAAAAAAAATTAAATGCAAATAAAACCATTGATTTCTAATCAAGGAGAAATCATTTTGAGCAGAATTAACAACTTCTTTTGAGCAGTGATAAGCACAATAATCCCTTCAACGTATTCTCTTTCTCAAAAGATATTAACAACTAATTTTTTTTTAAATGCAAATAAAACCATTGATTTCGAATCTGCAAATAAAATTATTGAGAGTATTCTCTGTGATATGTTGATGAAGTTGTTTAAGATCAAGGAGAAAGAGTAGGAAGCAGATAAGGTTAAACCAGAAAATAAGCATTAGGGTTAAAACAGTAAATCTATGCAATATGTTTAGGTTAAAATTAGGGCTAAAATATTCACCCGGGTTAACTTTTATTTATAAGAAGATTACTTTTTTATACCTCTAATATTAAAATAGTATCACGATTTTTAAATTATTCACTTCATAAAAATTAAACATGAAAACTGAGTAACCGAAAACGCCATAAATAATCATACACAAAACTTCTCACAGGATATTGGATATTCATAAATATTAGAGCACTGATTTATAAAATATATTTATAAAATAATATAGGAAAATATAAAAATATTTGTACCAAAAAAAAAAGGAAAATATAAAAATATTTATAAAAAAATTATTGTTAGAACTGATTTATAAAATATATTTATAAAAAATCCCGCACAAAATTTGTTGATAATGTTTTAATATATAATACAATTAAAAAATATTAAATTAATAAAAAAATGAGAACAACGTTAGTACAAAAAAAAAAGAATTCTTGTAAAAAAATATTAGAAGAGAAGAATATGTGGTTCTATTTAAAAAAAAACAAGAAGAAGAAAAGGATGATATAGGCGCGTTACGAAAAAAGGGTAATAAGATATCATAAAAATTGAACCAAATAAAACAAATTTAAAATATTCCCTCCCCTTCCCTCCCCTCCCCATCAAAGCCTCCGAACCAAACAGACCCTTAATATAGAGGAGAACACAATTTGTGTCGATGTCGAGCCACATTAACAACATTTCAAGTATTAATCTATAGATTTGTACTACTGAACAAAAGCCGGCCCTAGTTTTCTATTGAGAGAAACTCCAACTTCTCTCTAAACTTTCTTTCCCCTTCGTTCATCGAGGAGGGGTGGTTTTACGTCATTTTTTGACCTAGAATCACCCCTCTACATCTTTTTTCTCTTTTCTTTCAATCTAAATAAGTGGTTTTCACATAGATCAAGTTTCTTCTTTTGTGTTTTTTTTTTGTGATTTCGCGTCTTGTCGCGGTGTTCGTTTAGTTCCTATTGAAAGATCGGCATCAGTCAATTACAATTTCAACAAATGATTTGGGCGTCAACGTTGCAGATCCGGAAGCATGTGAATTTCGGTGACTTAGGTTTTATCATATTTTTTGTAGGCATTTTGCCGTTTTATGCTATTAACTTGGGTGCTTTGAGTTTGTTCACATATTCACCCTTTACGTTTTTTAGCTATGTTTGTATCTGATGTACTCTATCAATTTGAATGAATGAATATCGTTTTGTTTTTGTCAAAAAAAAAAAGTATTAATCTCTTGACGAAATGAAGTTTTTTATTATCAAACTATATTTTTACGAAGATTAAATAATAGGTCAAACATAAATATGAAAACTGTACAATAAGATATCATAAACTATATATTTCACACGTTAGAACTTTATGTGATAGAGAGTTGATATTTGATAACCTTTCCAACATGTTCGTTTAATTTTACAAAAATGCTAAATGTCCCGAAAAGCATCATCCCGAAGCTATCCCGAAGCTGATTTCCACTAAATCCGGGATTAAGTAAATTAATGGCCATTGGATTTCTGTTTTAATTGACTGCTTAATAAAAAAAATAAAAAATAAGAACCCCACCGACCTATGAAGCCTGGATACTCCAAAATGGTGTCGTACCCGTGTCGGATACGTATCGGATACCGATACTCCTCGGATACTCCGGATACTGTATCCCAGAAGTTTCGGAATTAATTATTTTAATTTAAAATATATATTTTATCGGATACTTAAAAGATACTCGACGGATACACACAGATACTTATAAGATACTTCACACAGACGTATTCAAAAAAAAATGAAGTGTATAAAAATGAGATTGTGTTGTGAAAATTTAAGATACGAATCACTATAATTACTTTTCAATTAACAAATTAAATATTATGATTTTGGTGGATGAAAGTAACGAGAGAGGGGAGATTTAATCAATCAACATTAAACAAACTTTGTTTTGAGTTCTTTTATTGATACATTTGTTGATATACTAACATATGAATGAAAATAGAATATGATTTATACAAAAACTTTACATTTTTTATCTTGATCATATGTATTTTTTTTTTTTTTTTGTAAATTGTAACTTTTATGATTATATAGTATGAGTAATCAATGTTTTTTTAAGTATTTTACAAGCATATAAATTTTAATATAAATATTTTGTTAACGTATCTTAGCCGTATCGTATCCTAAATTTTAAAAATTTCGCGTATTCACGTACCCGTATCGTATCGTACCCGTATCGCACTACGTATCCGGGCTTCATAGCCACCGACCCATGTTTTGTGGCCAGCAGCGCTTTTAATTGGATGAAATTGTTTTATTTGACTGCTTAATAAAAAAATAAAAAATAAGAACCCCACCGACCCATGTTTTTTGGCCAGCAACACTTTTAATTGGATGAAATAAATTTCGGGAATCTCTCGCTATAATATCCTTCGGGATATATAGCAGTTCTCTTGACGAAATGAAGTTTTTTATTATCAAACTATATTTTTACGAAGATTAAATAATAGGTCAAACATAAATATGAAAACTGTACAATAAGATATCATAAACTATATATTTCACACGTTAGAACTTTATGTGATAGAGAGTTGATATTTGATAACCTTTCCAACATGTTCGTTTAATTTTAATCTTATCTTTTTTTCTCAAAAATTTGGATCTTATCTGCATTAGAAAGGTGAGCCACCTAATATACTTTTCTCCTCTTCCTTTGAAAATAGGAATTTCATGATAATTGAAAGCATAAAACCGACACTTTCATGATTCAATGACTAATTTGAGCTTATGTTCGAATCAGGGATTAAAGCAACATAAAAATGAAGGTTTATTCTAAACTAAAACTTTATCAACATCCATAATTTATTCAACGTTAACATAAAAATCTAGTGCTTAACGATAATGTTATCATGACATCTTATAAATCCGTCTACTTTTAAATCGTTATACAGTTTATACTTGAGTCGTATAAAATCAAGTATGAGAACCAGAAATTATACATAATTGAATGTGATCTATTGTGTTTAAGGCATCAACATTGTGAACCTTATTTAACTAGTATCACCTTCACATACACACATGGTTCCATATTTTTAGGAGGACTGATATTTGTACAACCATTTTCTCGGATAATTTTGGGACAAAAAGAGATAGAGAAAGATGAAAAGAGAGAGAGAGTAATAATACAATGTGAGATGAGAGAGAGTTATCCCAAAAGTTGTCACAAAATGATCGTAGAAATATCAATTTTTTTTCTTCGAAGAAGTCAAACTAGCCCACCAAAATTGGCACCAGAGAGAATTATATTGAACTTGAGACATTAAGATGAGCACACTCAAAGGTCCTAAATCAACACCACCAGTCCATGATTGGCACACATGATTGTCTTTCACAAGGCAAGTTCTTTAGTCCTTACTACTCCAACCTTAACTCGATTAAAATACAACGTAGAAAACAACAATATCAAGTACATATCTACTTGTCTATTGGTGAAAAACTATACCACTAGACAGTTAATTGAGTATTACATTATTATAAGTAGATAAAACAATATAGAAGGGAAAATACTAAGAAAGGAAAATAATTATAAATGTGTGTTTCTCTCTAACAACTTCATCCAGAAAAGAAACAAACATTTAGGAAAGATGAACATGATTGCAAATACCTAGAGAAAGAAAGCAAGTTTCATAGCACAAATGTACCTTAATTTGAGATAAGAAAAGATCTATTGTAGCATATAAGTTTCTTAGTATTATTGGCCTCTAAAAGGTGTACCAAAACTTAGAAATTATTGTTGTGTAATTGAATAGGTATATTTTATCTAAACCATTTTACAAAAGTACATCTAGTAATGTTACAAAATGTTGCTCCATCCTTCCATGTACCACGAATAACCTTGATGTCCTCGAAGAAGGAATTTGGATCTATAATTCAAAAAAGGATTGTAGTTAGGTAAGAGAGTGAAACAACAAAACAACAAAAAAGATCAAGTACTCCAAGGAAACTAATCAAACAAAGTATGATATCTAATACTCCCTCCGTTCCTTTTTAAGTGTCTCTTTTAGAGAAATTTTTTGTTCATATTTAACTGTCACTTTCAAATTTCAATGCATCATTAAATGTTGTTTTACCAATATTATCCTTTGTTATTTATTGCGGAGAGAGAAATATATGAAATGAGATGTTAAATTAATAAGGTCATTATAGTAAAAGTATAACTTATTGCATCAAAAGTAGAAACAATTATTGATTGTTTTGGTTTGTGTAAAATGTCAACAAGTGACAATTAAAAAGGAACGGAGGTAGTATACATTAATATACTCCAAAAAAAAAAAAAGCTACTTTGTATCAGAAAAAAATAGTACAAGTGTTCCCGTGAACATAACTCAGTTGATAGGGACATGCATTATTATATGCAGGGGTTGGGGTTCGAACCCCGGACACCCCACTTATTCATCTTGAAAAAGGTGAATTTTAGCCACTAGGCTACTTGACAAAAAAAAATAATATAAGTTTTAGTTGGCTTTATTTTTTTAGTGAGAGAAACGACTCTCTAAGTTCTCTTTCTCTTTCACTCATCGCGCGTGGATGGATGATTTTATGTCATTTTTAACCTAAAATCACACTCTCTGTTTTTGTTTTATTCATTTCTTTCAATCTTAATAAATGATTTTCACAGATATCAACTTTTTTTTTTCTGGTGATTTCGTCTAATGAGTGCGGCGTTGTGTTGTTCGTCGTCTTGTGCGACGTTGTTTGATTTCACGTATTGTTGCAGTGTTTGTTTGGTTTCTATCGCAAAGTCATCTTCAATTTGGACGTTGCAGATCAGGAAGCATGAGTATTCTGGTGATTTAAATTTTATCATACTCTCTCCGTCCCTATATCTAAGCCCCTTTTGCATTTTTCACATTTTTTAAGAAAAGTTGTTAGTGCAATTAATGTGTCTATTTTATGTGTTAATATTATCAAATTGTTCTTTGTTTGTATGTGTATTAACTTTGACTTTTCATATTTCAAGACAAGTTAGTAATATTAATTAGGGGTGTGTTTAGGAAAAAAAATGCATCTAGTAATTTGAAAAGAGGTTTACATTTAGAGACAAAAATAAAGTAAAATAAGTGCTTAAATATAGAGACGGATTGAGTATTATTCGTAAGCATTTTGTCGTTGTCTGCTAGGGTGTTGTGAGTTTGTTCGTAGATTCGCCTTTTACGTTTGTAGTGATGTTGATTATGTTATTATATTTGATGTATTTTATCAATTTAAATTAATAAATAAATATCTTTTTGTTTTTATCAAAAAAAAAAAGTTAAATGCACGACCTTTTGCATACTTAGAGCACCTCTAATGGTGATCCCATTTATTGGTTATTTTGTGGACCCTATCACACATCATCTTTAAACAACACACTTATTTTTTTCAAATATTTTTGTGATTGGCCAAATTAATTTGGGTCCCACTGTTTAGTACTCCCTCCGGTCTTAAATATAAGTAAATTTAACTTTTTAAGTTCATTCAATTAATGATGTATGTGGTTCATATTATGGACCACATACATCATTAATTGAATGAATCTAAAAAGTCAAATTTGCGGAGGGAGTATTATTTTATCCAAAGTAACGTTGCTTCATAAAGCAACTCTGATTACTCCAGCCTGGCCAACTCTAACACTGAACAGATGAGAATATTCAGCTTTTGGACTTACACGCTGGCGCACCAAGCATAAAAATGTGCCGTTGGAGTTGCTCTTAATTACATACCCGTCTGACAAGATGCACGAAACAAAGACCAACCAAGCACTAAATTAGAAAGATAAATAACAGTAATGCAAGACTCATTATTAGCATCGACATTGATAGCTCACCAAACCTAGCAAGAATCATTACATTAACCATCGAAAAGGAGACATACTAAAATCAAAGAGTAGCAGTGTTCTTCAAAAAAAAAAAAAAGAGTAGCAGTGTTTTTACTTCTCATATACCCTCATAATTTTGTTGTCATTTCTGAAGCTACTATTGTTATTCTTGTTGTTAATTTGTTATGGCAACTACTGATAGAGAAAAGCTCTCAGCTTCTCTGAAGGCGTTGTTAGAAACGATTGTATCTTGTGAGTTCATGGACAACTTCAGGACCATGAAGCTTGATGTTTCACTCTTAAAAAAGCTGAATACAAAATTGTCTAGTCTTCAAGCTATATTTAATGAATCCGAGGAGCAACAGTTCACCAACCAACATGTTAAGGAATGTCTGGATAACCTGAGCAATGCTATCTTTGAAGCTGGCAATTCATTCGACGAAATCAAAGTGCAAGCAAAAACTGTAACTCCTACTTCTCAGGTGCTGAAAAATCTTTCTTCTAAATTGCAAAAATTAATTGAAAGATTAGAATGGTTCAGTTCACTAGCACAGAGTAAATTAGATGTTTTCAATGATGAATCTTCTATTTATGGAAGAGACAATGATATAAAGAAACTTCAAAATCTTTTGCTGTTGGAAGATGCTAGTGATGTTGATTGTAAACTAAGAATGATTTCCATTGTGGGTATGGGAGGGATTGGTAAAACAACCCTTGCCAAACACCTTTACAACAATCCAGAAGTTAAGGAAAGGTTTGGGGTGAGAGTGTGGGTAGTTGTCTCAAAAGATTTTGATATTTTCAGGGTTTTGGAAACCATTCTTGAATCTATTACTTCAAAAGGAATCAGTAGTGGTAATCTGAATTCTCAACCTCTTGAATTTTCCAATACAAAAAGAAATGACACCAGTGACATGATTACCATTTACCACAATCTTCTATTTAAACTGCAACAAATTTTAAGCACTACAAATTTTTTGCTAGTACTGGATGATGTGTGGGATACAAATTCTGTTGATTGGATTTATCTGATGGACATCTTTAATGCTGGTAAAATGGAAAGTAGGATCATCATCACAACAAGGGATGAAAGAGTTGCAAGATCGATGCAGATCGTTCTTTCTGTCCATTATTTGAGACCTCTGGAATGCGAAGATTGTTGGTCTTTAGTTGCCAGACATGCATTTGGAGCATGTAATGACCTAAAACAATCTAATCTAGAAGAAATTGGCAGGAAAATTGCAAAAAAATGTGATGGATCACCATTAGCAGCAATAAAAGTTGGGGCTCTTCTCTGTACTAAATTTTCCGCAGATCAATGGAAATCTATGCTAAAAGGTAATTTTTTGGAGTTGATAGATTATGGGGTGCGTGCCAATCTACAATTGAGCTACTCTCATCTTTCGATTCCTTTAAGAGGCTGCTTTGGATATTGTTCAATTTTTCCGAAGGGGTCCATCTTAGAAAAAAAGAGGGTAGTTCAGTTGTGGATTGCCGAAGGTTTAGTAGAATCGTTCACAGGTCAAGCAAGTTTGGAAGAAGTTGGAGAAGAATACTTTGATATACTAGTGTCAAGGTCATTGATACAACGACGATCTATTGATGATGAAGAAGAAAGCTTTGAAATGAATAGCCTCATCCATGATTTCGCTACAACAGTTTCATATCCATATTGTATCTGGTTAGACGAAAAAATATCACATGAAAGGGTACATAATTTTTCATACAATAGAGGGCTATATGACTCATTTAATAAATTTGATAAATTGTTTGGATCAAAAGGTTTGCGTACCTTTCTAGCATTGCCATTACAAAAACAACTGCCTCTTTGTTTGCTATCGAACAAGGTAGTACATGAATTGCTTCCAAAAATGAAAGGGTTGTGTGTGTTATCTTTGTCAAACTACAAGAGTATCACTAAGGTTCCCAACTCTATTGGAAATTTGTTACACTTGCAGTACTTAAATCTTTCTCACACAAAGATTGAAAGGTTGCCTTCTGAAACATGCAAGCTTTACAATCTTCAATTCTTGTTGTTGTCGGGCTGCAAAAGTCTCACTGAATTGCCAGAAAACATGGGAAAATTGGTTAATTTGCGCCATCTTGACATTAGTGACACTGCATTGAGGGAGATGCCCGTACAAATTGCCAAACTAGAAAATCTCCACACTTTGTCAGACTTTGTTGTCAGCAAACGTAATGGTGGATTGAAGATTGTAGAACTAGGAAAATTTCCCCACCTACATGGAAAACTTTCCATCTCACAGCTACAAAATGTTAATGACCCCTTTGAAGCTTTTCAAGCAAATATGAATCTGAAAGAACAAATAGACGAGTTAGCTTTAGAATGGGATTGTTGTAGTACTTCTTCAAATTCACAAATTCAAAGTGTTGTACTTGAACATTTGCGACCCTCAACAAATTTGAAAAATCTCACCATCAAAGGATACGGAGGAATTAGCTTTTCAAATTGGTTAGGTGATTCTTTATTTAGAAATATGGCGTATTTAAGGATCTCAAGTTGTGATCATTGTTTATGGCTTCCACCCCTTGGACAATTGGGTAATCTGAAAAAACTCATTATTGAAGGGATGCAATCCGTAGAGACAATTGGTATTGAGTTCTATGCAAGTGATGGCTCTTCATTTCAACCGTTTCCCTCCTTGGAGACTCTACACTTTGAGGATATGCAAGAGTGGGAGGAATGGAACTTGATTGAAGGTACGACCACAGAGTTTCCTTGTTTAAAAACTTTGTCACTAAGTAAGTGCCCGAAACTGAGAGTAGGAAATATTGCTGACAAATTTCCTTCCTTAACTGAACTTGAGTTAAGAGAATGTCCTCTATTGGTGCAATCAGTTCGATCATCAGGTCGTGTACTCAGGCAATTGATGTTCCCTCTAAATTCTCTTCAACAATTGACCATAGACAGGTTTCCATTTCCGGTTTGTTTCCCAACAGACGGTCTACCAAAAACCTTGAAATTTCTCAAAATCAGTAACTGTGAGAATCTAGAGTTCCTTCCTCATGAATACCTGGACAGTTACACATCACTTGAGGAATCAAAAATATCTTATAGTTGTAACTCAATGATATCATTCACTTTGGGCACTCTCCCTGTCCTCAAGAGTCTCTTTATTGAAGGTTGTAAAAATCGGAAATCGATATTAATTGCAGAAGACATGTCAGAAAAGAGTATCTCATTTCTTAGAAGCATCAAAATATGGGACTGTAATGAACTGGAGTCATTTTCCCCAGGTAGATTAGCCGCTCCAAACCTTTTTTATATTGCAGTGTGGAAGTGTGAGAAGCTTCATTCACTACCAGAAGCAATGAACAGTCTAACTGGCCTTCAAGAACTTGAAATTGATAATCTACCAAATCTTCAATCTTTTGTCATAGATGATTTACCAAGCAGTTTACATGAACTGACTGTCGGCTCTGTTAGAGGGATTATGTGGAATACTGACACAACTTGGGAGCATCTCACTTGTCTTTCAGTATTGCGAATCAACGGTGATGATACGGTGAAAACCCTGATGGGCCCATTGCTACCTAAATCACTTGTAACACTATGCATCCGTGGTCTTAATGATGAAAGCATTGATGGCAAGTGGTTTCAACATCTCACCTCTCTCCAAAACCTTGAGATTGTTAACGCTCTAACAGAGCAAAACCTCAACATTCAGAGCAAAACCTTCCAAATCCCCTAATAAATCGTTAAGAAGGTTTTCTTCCCAAACAAACAAACGACGTCTCCAATTAAAGGACCACCATCCCCCATCATTATTATACTCCCACATCTCATTCACCATAGCCTCTTGTTGGGTAGAGATGGAGAAAAGTCTATTATATTTAATCTTAAACGAAACATCTCCTCTCCAAGCCATCTTCCAAAATCTAGTAGTAACACCATTCCCCACACACCTATCTATCTCCTCATTAAACCAAAACTCATCCCTGCCCTTATCAAGGTTCACCAGATCCTTCCACCATTTTGACGCACCCCTCATACATACTTCCTCCAACCCCTCCATCTTGACGCACACCTTATGCCCATACCTTTCCACAAGAACCTCCTTCCAAAGAGCCTTTTCCCCTGATAGCAGCCTCCACCTCCACTTGGCAAGCAAACTCAAGTTCATCTCCCGGATATCCTTCACACCAAGGCCTCCATACTCCTTCGGTTGACACATCGCCTCCCACTTCACCCAATTGATTTTCCTACCTTCCCCCACACCTCCCCAAAGGAACTCCCTCTGCAGTCTAACTATCTTCTTCCACACCAACACATGCAATTTAAAAAAGGATAACTGAAAGATAGGGATAGAATTCAGAACTGAATTAAGTAGGACAATACAACCGCCGAGGCTAATATACTTATTCCCCCAAGAAAACAATCTCTTGGTAAGATGGTCCAAAAGAGGATCCCAAGTTGCCACTCTACCCGGATTACCTCCCACCGGCAACCCCAAATATCGAAACGGGAAGCTCCCTTGACTACAATTCAAAAAATTACAGGCCATATCCATAAAATCCGGATTCACATTAATTCCCAGCAAACAACTTTTATAAAAATTCACCTTCAACCCGGAGACCATATCAAAGCCTCTAAGCACAGCCTTCAACGTCCAAAGATTCTCCACCGTAGCCTTCCCCAAACAAATTGTGTCATCGGCATATTGGAGGTGCGAATACACCTTCCCATCTTCCTTCATCTTAAAGCCTTCAAATAAATTAAGATTAACCGCGTTCCTCATCAAACCACTAAACCCTTCCGCAACCAGAAGAAAGAGAAAAGGTGCTAAAGGATCTCCTTGCTTAAGACCTCTGTGAATATTAATTTCTTCCGTCGGACTCCCATTAACAAGAATGGACATGCTCCCTCCCCACACACACGCCTTCATCCAAGCTATCCACTTCTCACATAAGCCCACTCTCTTCATCATATACACCAAGAAACTCCAATCAACCGAGTCATATGCCTTCTCGAAATCCACTTTCAGAATCAAACACTCCTTGTTAGATTTTCTAGCATAATCGACAATTTCATTAATAACCAGCACCCCATCCACCAAATTTCTACCCTTAAGGAAGGCCGATTGATTCAACGAAATGATACGGTTCATAACCTTCGCGAGCCTCCTTGCCAAAACCTTAGCTAAAAGCTTATAGAGGCACCCCAACAAAGAAATAGGTCTATAATCTTTTAAATCCAAAGGTGAATTTATTTTAGGGATCAACGCCACAAAATATGCCAGCATCGCCTTAGGCAGCACCTCGTTACCATGAAATTGGTCAAACATAATTCTCACCTCCCCTTTGATCATGTGCCAAAAAGTTTTCACAAAAGTGAATTTAAAACCATCCGGACCCGGACTTTTATCCACGTCACTATCCTTCACCACACTTTCAATCTCTTCCATAGAGAATGGGGCCACCAAACTCAAGTTATCGTCCACCTCAAACTATCAAAAGGTACCCCATCAAGTTTCGGCCTCTCCCACGTGTGATTCGCGACATGATTGGTAAAGTACTCAACCACCACTCTTCTGACCTCCATCGGAGATTGGACCCACTCCTCTCCTACCCTTAACGCTTTAATCGAATCTCTACTATTCCTCACTTTAACGCACTTATGAAAATACTTTGAATTTGTATCACCTTTTTTCATCCATTTGGACCTAGCTCGTTGAACCATACTGGAGTCTCTAGCTCTAAGCAGTCTCCATAATTCTCGAAACAACGTTTTACGCAACTCAACCTCATCCTCTCTTAAACCCACTTCCTCACCTCTAACGTCTAGAGCAAGAATGTCTTCCACCCCTTTACTCACCCTAGCCTCCAAATCATCGTAAACACCCTTATGCCACTCCTTTAATATAACCTTCAACCCTTTAAGTTTCTCTTTCAAAACAAAACTCATCCACCCTTGTATATCCATCCCTCTCCAAGCCTCCTCCACCACTCTTTTGAAATCATGATTTTCCAACCAGTAATTATTAAAGCAGAAAGGTCTAGGACCCCAATTCCACCCGACCTCCTTTAAAATTAACGGGCAATGATCCGAGACGTCACGCGGCAACACCCAAAGAGAAGCCTCCCCCCATAAATTCCCCCAATCTTCAGAGATAAGGACCCTATCAATCCTGCTCATAGCCCTCCCATTAGGATGATACCACGTAAACCTCCTACCCAAAACATGCAAATCCTTTAAATCCGCATCCCTCACAAAATTATTGTACAGAAAAATTTCCTCCCGTTGACTAGGCCCCGGCACTTCATTCACACCTCTTCTTTCATCATTACTACTTACCAAATTAAAGTCCCCCAAAAAACACCACGCCCCTTCACCCATCGTTCTTCTCAACTCTACAAGTCTCTCCCGCAACCTCTTCTTAGCCGGTAAATCACACTTGGAATAAATGTTCACAATATAGCATCTATGCTTCAACACACCCCAATCCAAACAAACCCCCACATACCCTTCTCCAACAAAAATAGAATTAGTAACATTATTAGTATTACTCAAAATAGAGAGAATACCTCCACTACTTCCCTCGGAAGGTAAAAAAGCCCAATCACAATCCACACCTCCCCATAAATAATGAACAAGGTTAGGAGTGATCGTCTCCATTTTGGTCTCTTGGATAGCCAAAAACTCCACCTTATTGTGACACACCAACTCTTTAATCTTATTCCTCTTCGTGACACCCCCCAAACCTCTAATGTTAAAGGTTGTAATTATCATTGATTAACCAAAGCAATCTCCCTAAGACTTTTCTTTGACACATCAACAACTTCCATAACCTCCAACCTATCCTTATTCGCTATATCCGGTGTAGTAAAAGATACTCCTATAACATTTTGAATACCATACAAAGACGAAGCCTCTAATTTCTTCAAGGGGTCACTTCTTTCGACCACCACAGTAGTAACTAAAGGTTGAGCACTTTCTACTTCTAACACCATTTTAAGGCCCGAAGGAGGCGTAAAAACCGCCCCCGAGACCCTACTGCTCTGAGGCGAACCACCAGCCTCCAAACTCTCTCTCGCTACTGCTCCCGCTTTTAGAGAGGTGGATCGCACATCTACACTATGATTCCTTCTATTCGTACTCTCCTCCAAATAAGGAAAATTTAAAACATTTAAAGAGAGACTATTACCTTTCGCGTGTTTCTTTTTCTGTTTCATGTTCACTTTATGCCATGCCTCACTATCGTGTTCCTCTCCAATTTCGTCAACTGATTCGCAGAATTCTGATAAATCAGAGTCTTCAAGATTGAACCGAATGTGACTGTTCACTCTTCCCACCTCCTGAACTGGTGCCACATCCTTAGTAAAATTACCCATAATATTTGCAGACTCAATTAATTGTATCGGCCCAGTTGGTTCAGGCCCAATACACTTCATCAAGCTGCCTTGGTCCCACATCATGAAAATGGCCCAACACACGCAAATTATTATCCTCACATAGCTTCACTTGGTCGGCCCATCCTCATCTACCAACCGTTCCACATCTGTCCCCTTCTTAGAAGGTTGCTGGTCCGCGTGACATTCACTAGAATGTGGGTTGTCTTTAAATGCCACATGTCGCTGCTGGATAGGCTCCCCTTGAGAATGATTAGTGACATGTACAGCTGATGCCTGACCCACTTCAGGAGTATGCTTTACGCCCTCCACTCTTTGCAAACATCCTCTGACACTTCATTGTCCCCTGACCGCACTGAAAGAGCATGCGTAGAGCTTGCTATGCTGTCCACTTCCTCGAACTCAGGCTTATCACCCATACCGCCACCTCTCTGACCACCGTAAGACGAAATTGATTCATCCTCCCACCGCGCCACCGCCTCTTTCTTCAACCCCAAAGTCGTAGCCATCTCTTCCATCACCCAAACATTAAACACTGCCCCCATCACCTCCACCGATATTTGTTCATTGACAAGAGCCATTGAAGTAGTTCCCACCAACAATCTAGCCATATCGAATATGCTGGAATTGATAGTATCCTCGTCGAAGTCCAAGAACTCACCAAACATAGTTCCCAATTTTTTGAAGCTCTGCTCATCCCAAACGTGCATAGGTAGGCCATGAAACCTGAGCCAAATTCTCCTTTGCCTCACCACCATGTTTGGTAACCATCTTTTAACCGATTTGAACAAACCTCTCCACCATTGGTCCTTCCGGCGTTCCGCTTCTATGATCAACAATGGTTCATTGGATTCCAACATAACCATGTTATCTCCCATTGATGTCACCGAAATATTCTTCAATCCTCCCAACATCAAACTATTATGGACATGTTTAGCTTCTCGATGGAAAGATAAGATGGCTACAAAGCAATTCGCCAGAACCTTCAGCCTAGATTCGGAAGGAGTAACAACAAGTCTTCTTTTCACCACTGGCATAGGACCAGTCTGACCTTGCTGGACCACCGTTGTGAACGTACGTCCTGCCATAACTTCGACCCCTCTAGCAGGAGCAGCATCCCTCTTAGCCACCACCGGTTGAACATACTTATCCTGCCTTCCAAACTTAGCCTTCTGAACCTTCAATTTTGTTTCCCTCAACCAGACTTCCTCCAACCTTGAACCCAACTCTGCCTCATCCTCCAAACTCCATCGTCATATGAAGAATCACAACCCCTGTCACCAGACAACGTTGATTGCACCACCTCTGTCTCATATCACTTCTCTCCCGCCACCGTTCCCGCAAAAGAATTCTCGAAATCTCTCAGTCAGCGCCGCCGTAACAAAATCGGCTTCAGACTGTAAACGTTCACTCTTAAAAAAATTGGCGAAGAGAGAAAACAATTTTTCTTCGTTTTTGCTTCCCTTTGAATTGTATGTTGACAGCGGAGATGGGTTTTGACCGCAGAGGTGGACTTCCTGTGTTTTATTTTCATTGCAGTGATGGCCAGTAGCAATAATAAAAATAAAAATTAAAATGCCAAGAATGATAAATGAAAAAAAATCAAAAAACTTGTTGAAAGAAATGAAACCTGATTAACCAGTTAAAAGGTAAAAACTTGGCTCATCCACTCTCTCTTAAACACTCTCTCAATTAATGGTGTCACTTGGCTCTCTTTTCAAGTTTTTACCTGCACAAAATTTGTTGATAATGTTTTAATATATAATACAATTAAAAAATATTAAATTAATAAAAAAAATGAGAACAACGTTAGTGCAAAAAAAAGAATTCTCGTAAAAAAAAAATTAGAACAGAAGAATATGTGGTTCTACTTTAAAAAAAAAAAAGAAGAAGAAGAAGAAAAGGATGATATAGGCACGTTACCAAAAAGGGTAATAAGATATCATAAAAATGGAATCAAATAAAACAAATTTAAAATATTCCCTTCTCTTCCCTTCCCTCCCCATCAAAACCTCCGAACCAAACGGACCCTTAATATAGAGGAGAACACAATTTGTGTCGAGCCACATTAACAACATTTCAAGTACTAATCTCTTGACGAAATGAAGTTTTTTATTATCAAACTATATTTTTACGAAGATTAAATAATAGGTCAAACATAAATATGAAAACTGTACAATAAGATATCATAAACTATACATTTCACACGTTAGAACTTTATGTGATAGAGAGTTGATATTTGATAACCTTTCCAACATGTTCGTTTAATTTTAATCTTATCTTTTTTTATCAAAAATTTGGATCTTATCTGCATTAGAAAGGTGAGCCACCTAATATACTTTTCTCCTCTTCCTTTGAAAAAAGAAATTTCATGATAATAATTGAAAGCATAAAACCAACACTTTCATGATTCAATGACTAATTTGAGCTTATGTTCGAATCAGGGATTAAAGCAACATAAAAATGAAGGTTTATTCTAAACTAAAACTTTATCAACATCCATAATTTATTCAACGTTAACATAAAAATCTAGTGCTTAACGATAATGTTATCATGACATCTTATAAATCCGTCTACTTTTAAATCGTTATACAGTTTATACTTGTGTCGTATCCAATCAAGTATGAGAACCAGAAATTATACATAATTGAATGTGATCTATTGTGTTTAAGGCATCAACATTGTGAACCTTATTTAACTAGTATCACCTTCACATACACACATGGTTACATATTTTTAGCCTATTATTATTGAGGACTGATATTTATACAACTCGGATAATTTTGGGACAAAAAGAGAGAGAAAGATGAAAAGAGAGAGAGTAATAATACAATGTGAGATGAGAGAGAGTTGTCCCAAAAGTTGTCACAAAATAATCGTAGAAATATCAATTTTTTTCTTCAAAGAAGTCAAACTAGACCATCAAAATTGGCACCAGAGAGAATTATATTGAACTTGAGACATTAAGATGAGCACATTCAAAGGTCCTAAATCAACACCACCAGACCATGATTGGCACACATGATTGGCTTTCACAAGGCAAGTTCTTTAGTCCTTACTACTCCAACCTTAACTCAATTAAAATACAACGTAGAAAACAACAATATCAAGTACATATCTACTTGTCTATTGGTGAAAAACTATACCACTAGACAGTTAATTGAGTATTACATTATTATATGTAGATAAAACAATATAGAAGGGAAAATACTAAGAAAGGAAAATAATTATAAATTTGTGTTTCTATCTAACAACTTCATCCAGAAAAGAAACAAACACTTGGGAAAGATGAACATGATTGCAAGTACCTAGACAAAGAAAGCAAGTTTCATAGCACTAATATACCTTAATTTGAGATAAGAAAAGATCTATTGTAGCATATAAGTTTCTTAGTATTATTGGCCTCTAAAAATTGTACCAAAACTTATAAAAAACAACATCCAAACATATCCAAAAATATTCGGTTTTTTGCGGTTTTCAGCTTTTTTGGATCGGTTTGCGGTTTTATTTTGGATCGGTTTGGATTTGAACACCCCTAATAACACCATATGTCAAATGCACCTGATCAATGATCATCTATATATATTAATAAAAGAAAATTAAAACAAATCAAAAACAAAAAAAGTTGAGTGACTAAACCAAAACCCAACAAAACTAACAAAAATAATAGGTTGACATACCAAACACCTCTAAAGAAAAAAGCCATGATAAAACTAGGACAAGTAGACTTAAAATCTATATTATAAAGCGAACCACCATTGATAATTGTGAATGGTTTGACCAAAACTAGCATGTTTGATTGCACAAACATTTCCCTCACCAATCTCCGAATTTGACACTATATTGCACTTCAGTTTACACTTATGGAACGACTTTGGTAATGGTAGGTGTAGAATTATGGAAACGATTGTTGGTTCTAACTTCTAAGAGACCAAATGGCCCAAATGATCATGTGCTGAGAAGGAGATAGAATTAAGTCACGAAGTTGATGCTAAAACAATAGGTTAGCATACTATGTATAATTTTATTTTGCTGCCAATTTAACTTTTTATTTTGTTCCATATTATCGCTGAAATGTCTAATTTTAGGCTTTCCCTAAAATATTTGAAAAGATTTTGTTCCAAAGCACTAGGAAGTAGGAACCTTGATAAGAAGGTGGTTATCCTCAGCTTATAATAGTATTAGTTCTGCAATCGTACGTTAGGAATTGCAAAGATAGGCTTATAATAGTTGATAGCTTGTTCTTCAAAAGTTTCAAAAGCTTCAGGAGAAGTAATGGTTTCATTATTATTTCTACGGATATGTATCATCTTACTACTACTAGCTTTATATCTTAGCCATTCTGTGAAAATAAGATGTATTCATATCACTATCTTAACATATATATGAGTTCTAGACTCTTATGTAATTTTAAAAATATCTTGTGGTATTCTGACAAGACTCTTTGTAACTTGAAAAAAGTCTTGGGGTATTCAAAAACATTTTAATTTTAATGGATTGTTCAATAAATTGGATTTTGTGGGATTTTTAGTATGAAAAAGTCTTTCATTAAAACATGATATTTCTATGAATAAATTTTACCCTTTTCCTCCCGCCTTCTCCCCGCTCTAAAAAATTATTTCCTTGGAGTGGTGGTTGGGTTGCTCCCGCTGAGCAACCTCGATTTGATTTGTGATTACCACAGGAATTTTACCTTGATTTTCTTCTACTCGAGTGAGACATATGTTCTGTTCCTGGAGTAGTTTGATGATGTTCGTGAGAACCTTCTTCGAATTTGGTATGTCGAACGGTACTACTGAATGTTGAAAGATCCATGTTTAGTGGTTCCGCCAAATAAAGGACAAGATTGACGTGATCTTGCAAAACCTGGATTGCATAACGAAGTCTCGCAATGGAGCAGGTTGCAACTGTGACGGCGCTGCTCAAATGAAAACGAGTTCCGACCAACGGAAAAACAACAGAAAAATGGTTACAATGGTTAATTTTATGGAGATTTGAATAAATCGATGAAGTGATTCCCTTTCTTCTAGCGCCAATGATCTAGTGTATACTGGATCGTGGTATATTCAATCAATGCATAGTATTCAAGAGGTTTTCTGATGCGATAGAGCTATTCTAGTTAACCGACATAGGTGGTTCTTCGGTTAAATTATAGTGACGTTAGATAGATATTATAGAGATCTTGATAGAAGAGTTGGTGAAAGTGGTGAAAATGTGTAACATGTCCTCCTTTGTGGCACATAGCCACCTTTATACAGGAGAACTTGTATGTAACTGTTTTCGTGAAACTCAGCAATGACTGTGGGAGTTTGTTGGAGATCACATCAACGATCTTAATTAATCGATGGAGACTTTCTTACGTGCGGCATGATATGTCTTATGTACATCCTCCAATCACTATTATAAGCAAAAGTCTGCCGGTAATATATAAAACGCTCAACTACAGAATGATATAACAAGTCGTCAACAATTTTAAAATGTGCCTTGAGTTAAGTGCGATCAAATGTAATAGTACGAACGAAATTTAGATTTCAAGTTGTGGCAATAAACCATTTTGAGTTACAATTACAATAACAAAACGATTAACAATTAAGCAAAAACAAAAGATGCATGAAATGTAAAAATAGCCACTTATTAAAACTGTTTTTTTTTTCTTCTCCTACTCACATTTCTCGATGGTTATAGTGTTTTTTTTTTCTTCTCCTACTCACATTTCTCGATGGTTATAGGATCTAGAATCAGTGTAACAATGCAGTCTTCAACAGTTCTCCATTTGTGTATTTATCCTCAAAGTTTTCGCATGTGAACTCAGATACTCGCGCCACATTAATAATAGAATTCTGCTCTTTACCCAAATGGTTTTGCTTGCTCCCAAAGTAAAAGTCCAAAATACCCCTACGCAACTTAACATGCGTTGCGTGAGTTAACATGCACTAGTTATAACAGAAACGCAACTTAAGTCACGCTGCGTGACTTAAGTCACGTTGCGAGCTGTTATCAACCAGGCAGAACTTCATTCTGCCTCATTTTCTCTCAAACAACAGGGTGCGCGAGAATTCCATAAGGTGGGAAAAGTAAAACCCTTAAAAAAGTATTCTAGTCCACTAATCAATGTAAACTGCAAGGAGGCTCAAAGCCTGCAAATTGAAAATCACAAGGGAGGGGTATCAATAACAAAGAAAACAAAATAGAAGACACACTCAAGAATGATTTTTTCAATTATGATATATCTTGTACACATTTACTAATAGTAGTCACTTCACCAATGCTTATCACCTTCACTTCAACATCATTAAGGGGAAAGTCCAACTCTTTCAAATATGAAAGGCAAGATTAGCAGAAAGTGATTTTACTCTCAGATCATCTCCTGCACCATATAATGCTGTTCTCTTCACACACCCCACCACATCTTTTTAATTTTTTTTGGGGGAGATTGGGTCCATTTCAGTCAAGGCTTTTGCATTATAAATTGATGCTTTTCTCTTCGAAATCACTCCTCCCTCAATCGTTACTTCTATTGTATTATAATGATTATGATATCGATAATCATTGGTTGGTGGTTGTCGAACATCAAGAATGTTGAGGAGGTGGTTTGGGCAACCAAACAGCGGTGTGACACCAAGATTGAGTAACCTGGAGCGCGAGTCCATTCACCATGAAGAATCCAAGTTCTCCATATTTTTTTACAAATTATCAACACATCCAACTGGTATTGTAAAGAAACTAAAAATGAAGTCAACAAAGTTTTCACCGGTTTCTGCAAAGATGATCTTTTTATGAGAATTACTTTGCACTAGTTTAGCTTCCATTTTAATGTCACTCTAAATTAGAAGTGTGTGATCTTATTTTCCATAACAAAGCACCCTAAATTAGAAGATTGAAGTTTCAACCAAAAGCAGAATTGTGTAGCACAACCTTTTGGAGGAGTTCAATCAACTAATGGGCTAATTGCGGAAATCAGCAATCATAAGAACTTCCACTGCTGAGCACTACACACATTTATATATCGGCTTCACTCACACAAATTATGTTCCGGTAACTGTAATAAGCAAGTGATTCCGGCAAATAGAAACTAAATAAAATGAGAAAATAACATGGTCATAAGGGCATGCACATGCAGGGATTTTTTTGGTTAATTTTTTTCTTCAAAAAATCCAAAACAAACGAGCCCTAAATCACATCAACAATATTGTTTTAGATAACAAGTAGTGCTAGCAACACTCTCTTTTCAACACTCTCTTTCTAATTGGCTTAAATCATGGTGGGTCTCACACATTGAAAATGGGTTCCACTTAAAGTGGTGGGTCATACATTGGTTTTATCCAACAAGAGAATGAGTGTTAAAAGAGTGTTGAAAAAGTGTCCCTAGCATTCCTCTTTAGATAACATACTCAAGAAGCTTAAACAAACAATGGTAAAGAAACTGAAAATGATATCTAAACAGTACTAATAGATAACATGACTTGAGGAATGATAGGAATAACACCCAACAAAAGTGCATATTGACTATTATATAGTTGTACTTATGAACTATTTAACCACTGAGTCCATAAAACTGAACAGACAAACCAAAAAACTAGTAAGGTACAAAATCTTCTATCTATTGTTCAAAAGAAAGGTTGAAATGAAACTGCAACTGAATAATAACTCAATCTTCTAGTTTAGGCTTCTTTGCAACTTTATCAAGCCTACTAGTTTGAACACACTTTGAGGTCAAATTTGAATCTTGTTTTTGCTCATTAAAAAATTCTTCCAGTCCACTAGTCAGTGTAAATTTTGATGTCAAGGAAG
This sequence comes from Medicago sativa, assembly GCF_051527215.1. Lineage (NCBI taxonomy): Eukaryota > Viridiplantae > Streptophyta > Magnoliopsida > Fabales > Fabaceae > Medicago > Medicago sativa. The sequence continues at coordinate 15,465,412 of NC_140752.1, forward strand.
CTGCAAGGAGGCTCAAAGCCTGTAAATTGCAAATCAAGAGGTAAGAATCCTGGATACACAGTATGATATGAATTCAACATGACACAGATATGAGGATACGACAAAACCAAGATATGTATAGCATTCGAAAACGTTTATAAAGATATTATTGTAATCGCAATTTACAAAAAAGTACTTGTAATCATAACATGTAAGCATAGTTACATATATAATTCCCCCACCCAACCTATATCTAAACATATTATTTCTATAAAGAATGTGACCCAAAAATCACAAAACTACGTCTCTTTAGTTAGTAAAGCATATAAAAAATGTAGTGTACCTGGAAGACAACTGTGTCTTTAGTTGGTAAGAAGTATTGAAGATGTATTTGAGAAGTATCAATGAAAATATTTTCATAAAGAATTAATAAAATTATTGGACTTATGGAAAGGTATTGGGGGGTATCAGATGCGTATCAGTATCGGATACGTGTCATACATCAATACTTATCTAATTTTGAAGTATCTATGCTTCATAGACCACGTGGGAGGGGGATCAAAGAGGCTAAAAACTTAGACAACAAATAAACAAAAGGAAAAAAAATTATAAATTTAGTAATAGTAGTCACTTTACCTCAGCTTCACCAATGCATATCACCTTCACTTCAAGATCAACAAGGGGAAGGTTTAATTCTTTCAAATATGAAAGGCAAGAATTAGCAGAAAGTGGTTTTACTTTTAGATCATCTCCTACACTATATAATGCCGGTCTCTTCACAAATCCCATCACATCTTTTTTTAATTTGTTGGGGGATCTTGGGTCCATTTCAGTCAAGGCTTTTGCTTTATAAATCAATCCATGCGACTTAGAAATCACTCCTCCCTCTATCTTTAATTCTACCGTTTGATAACCATAATAACTATAATTATACTCTTGCTTTGGTGTTCCTGTACCATAATAATATGTAGTGAGTGGTGGATGTACATGAGGAATGTTGAGGGGCTGGTTTGGACAATCAAAGTGTGGTGCGACACCAGGATTGAGTAACATGGAGCGCGAGTTTGTACACCACGAAGAGTCCAAGCTCTCTACACTCTTGTACAAATTATCAACACATCCAACAAAAGAGTTACCATCCAAAACCTTTACAATGGACCCTAATGGTATTGTAAGGAAGCCAAACATGAAGTCAACAAAGTTTCCACTGGCTTCTGCACAGATTATCTTTTTCTGAGATTTACTTCGCACTAGCTTAACGTCCATTTTAATGTCGCGGGTGCAAGTTTTTACTTTGACTGCTGATGCAAACTGGTTTGGCGGGTTGTCTTTGTTCTTGGAGCTGCTTTTCAAAATTGTATTTGTCAGAGGCTCATGAGAGGTTAAGGTGTACTTGAGGAGGTTCAGCATCTGTACATCAAAAGGACAGGGAAAACATTTTTATCCAAGATAACATACATACAAATGACCCCAATATAACATTCTTTTAAAATATTTCACTAACAAATTCACATTACATAACAGAAATACAAGATATTAAACCAAACGGTAACAATAACAGTGTGTGTGTGTGTGTGTGTGTGTGTGTTTTGGATAGGGAAATATTAGTATATTGATTAATTGTTATGTTAGTATTTTTCTCTTAACTATTTCAACACCTTTAACTCTTCACTCAAATTAGTTGAGATACGCAATGCTACTCTGATGAGTGGTAAAGGTGACATGAGTCAGAAGCTCTTAGGTGCAACGACAAACAAATTTCAGCATGTTCTACTTGATCACACAGCAGCAAAAACAAAAAAACTTGTTAGTTGTTACATTAAAAAAAAATACTTGCCAACTTGTTACGAAGAGCAATATTGGAACGAATATTTGGAGTACTAATTTCTAACTCAAGATTTATAGTGTGTCCGTAATTTAAGTACAACAACTAGCCACTAAGTAAACCATCATAACATTGTGAATGTTTATTAAGTAATGTTTTCCCTTTTCATTTATGGTACACTAATAACTTTATGTGGAAGCATAAATAAAGATGAGGTGAATGAAGATAAGGTGCAACCTGCTTGTGTTGAACACTTGAAATTCAATATTTATCAGAATAATTAGTGTAAAAATGGTTGAACTGTTAACCAATAGATCGCCCAGCTTATGATATCAATTAGGAACAATTTGAGGAATTAGTTTGTCAGTTAGAGGGGATTAGTTCGATAACTAAATAAGGGATGTAAGGGCAGAGACACCGTTCAGATTTGTTGGCATCGATCAGACAGAGAGAGTCATATACAAGCGGGAGCCCTTGAAGGTTAAATCTTTTTCTTTGGTTTTGTTCAATTTTATTCAATCAGTAAAAACCATCTTCTCTTTTACCCAACTTATTCCCTTTAAGGTTCTGATAGAGTACAATAGATTTAAGGGCAATTGCAACAAGGAGTAGATGGGGAAAAGTATTAGGATCAACCCTCTGGATCAATAGGATCAGAGGAATAGAAAGTGATAAACTCTAGGCTAATTCAAAAGTGCCCCAAAACTCTCCCAATTCTTACTTATCTGTGCAACACCCTAATTCCCTACTACTACATTCTGTTTCTGTCAGTTTACAACTATATCAGTTACGACCGCTCTATTTACCTCCTTACTTTCCTTTCTATTCTTAACAGATGATATTCCATATACAAACTACCCTAAAAAACGAAAGTTATAAAGTTAAGTTTCATAATTCAAGAACAGTCTAAACATCCAATGCAAGTTCAAAAAGCAAAAAGAGTGAATCACCAATTCAATACCTCAAATTATAGGACATTGTTAACTTGTCTGTGAAACAAGAAAAACTCAGAAAAGATCTCAAAACCATTATTCATTAGTTATTTTGATCCAGACATTACTGTTCGAGTAGCATTTTGATACTCATAGTTAACATGTGTATTCTACTAACACTAGACTAAAATGCAAACACTTAAGACTTGAGTTCTAAGTAACCCTAGACTGAAAAGACCAACGATTCACAACATAGTTCTAAATTGTAGTCCGCAGCAGCAATTGCAGCCGCAAGATAAAGGTTTTAGAGGTCTCTGCAACGACATCGCAACTGCAATTGCCTGCGTTACCCTCATTTTACTACAATAACAAGGTTTGCATCGTATCCACAATCGTGACCACAATTTAGAACAATGATTCACAGTTTCAAATATTTTTTCGGATTTTTCTTACGCTACAATTTATTTTTTTAAAACTCGGTATCTGGTTCAAGGACCTACTAATTTGGGAGACCAACCGCGCTGTCTACTCGTGGGGCTCCAACTAAAGCCAGAGCTGTATAGACTAGCCCACAAAAAATGGCACATGGACGATTTGAATGTGAGACCTTGAGAGGAGCACACTCCAAGATCCCAAGCCCCTCCAAGGTCTTACTCTACAAACATGTTATGAAACACGGACACCAGATACGACACTGACATGGACACGTAAAATTTTAAGAAAATAACATAATTCAATGCAATCATAAGTGTCGGTGTCAGACACTGTCACGTGTAGGTGCAATAGAGTAACATGACATAAAAATACACATTGCAAAACACAACACCATTACCTCCTGTTTTCCAATGTTGCGTGTGACTTCCTCTAATTGACTCAAATCAGAATACCCCAATTCCATCAACATCTGCATGGAAGTCACCAAAGAACTTGGCACAATCTTCAAATCATCATACACCAAAAACAAAAACCCATTGTCCTTAACAAAAACCCCATTTAAAGCATCAGCAATACCACCACTATTCCCCTGACCCTCAGAATCCAAATTCTTAGGCTGTTTATTAGTGGGTTTTCCACAAGTACAATCAAGATTCTGAAAAGTTGTAAACTTGTTACAAGCATCACACACGAAAAACTTACTTGACCATTCAGTGTCATCAATGTTCAAGAAAAGCTTCTTGCATAACGATTCACATGGATTCTTTGGATTCAACAACATTTGTTTGCAGACAGGGTTCCAAACATCATTTGGAGTGAGGGTTTGTACGCTTTCATAGAGGTTTTTGATGCTTCCGAGGAATGATAATGATTCTGAGGCTTCTTGTTTTTGATCATCGTTGTTGTGTGTGGTTAAGAGGCGAATGATAGTAGCAAGTGGAAGAGAAAGGAAGCTGAAGAGAGTGTCAACGAAGTCTTTTGTTGCTTCTACAGCGACTACTTTGTTGTTTTCTTTGTCTATGAAGATTCTGAGAGGAATCGTTTTTGACTCTTCTTGCGGTTCTTCAGAAGCCATTATAGGTTGTAGAAGTAGAAACTTTGAAATTGAGAAAATGTGCAAGAAGAATTTGCTTTATTTTTTATTTTTTAAATTGTAAACAAGGATGGTAAAATGGGTTGGTCCGATAAATCAATTTCATTAAGATAATTACTTTTCTTCACCCTATTCTTTGCTTATGCGTTTTGTTTTCTTTTTCTTTTCTAAATACCATTTGTTTGAATTATATAATCCGAACGCTTATTGATGTGTTTTAGATTACATAATTCAAACCCTTGTTATATATACTTCATTCGTTCCTTTTTAAGTGTCACTTTTGGAGAAATTGTTTGATCTTATTTAACTGTCACTTTCAAAGTTCAATGCAACAATAAATGTTGTTTTACCAACATTACCCTTAGTTATTTATTGCGGAGAAAGAAATATATGAAATAAGAAATTAAATGACTAAGGTTATTATAGTAAAAGTATAAATTATTGTATAAGAAAAAGTAACATTTATTGAGTGTCTTGGTTAGTGTAAAATGTCAAAAAGTGACAGATAAAAAGGAACGGAGGTAGTAACTTGAAATTAGAAATATTGAACATGTTTGTATTATATCATTCGAAGCAAGTTGTTCCTAATTCTAACTTTATAATCTGAATTGATTAAGTGTATGTTATCATTGGGTATTTTGTCGACTTTTCTTAACTATATTTATATGTGATTTTGCATGTTTTAGATATGGACTGCATTAGGAATGACAGAGTCTCCATGACTGCTTTTACTAGATGAGTGCAATACATGAAGAATGTTGCGGAATGGAGGGTACGCAAGGGCTGGGCAGCCTAACAGATGGCACCGAACCATCTCAGATGTACCGGCCTGAGTCTTAGCCTAAGCAGTACCATATAGAGGAGGAAGATGAGGTTCATTCAGACAATAATTCATGGGGGGCAGAGAAAGTGGATGATGATGAGCAGCCACAACAAGAGGTGGAGCCACAACCGATGGATGACCCACATGACGTGTCTGTGGTCACCCAATACCATCTTCGCGTGGACATGAGCATGTATGATGGAGTAGTAAGATTCTACAACTTTAACTTTTGTGTATTGTGTTTTTTTTATGTAAATTCAAGGCTATTTTTTTATTTTTTTTTATTTATGTTAACTGAATTGAATCGTATCCTGATATTATTTTGTTTATTTTTAAATTTTTGCAATGGCGTGGCAATTTAAAGTTAGTCAACAACGGGAAAATTTTACAGGCTATATATGATGTAAATGCGGATAAGATGCATGAGCGATGATTCAAAGATGTCATACGCGTCAATGAACTTCATTCGTTACAACATGTCAGTTATCCTATTCTTGACTACGACCTTTTGTTTGCGTTTGTTGAGACATGGCACAAGGAGATGCCTAACTTCCATCTTCAGATTATGGGAAGGTTGAGTACCAGGTGAGAAAAACTAAGGGTGCTCATGCACATTTCGGCTGGATGAGACGGGATTTTAAGAAACGTTTTGAGGAAGCATCTGAAAGCTCAAGCGGATGGTGATGTTGAAGAAATGAAGCTAAAGCAGGACCAGGTTATCCGCATATATATGCTTTTTTAGTGGGTGACGTGCTCTTCACTAACAAGAGTGCCAATATGTTGATATGATATTGTCATACCCCAATTTTTGACCTAAGGATCCTACATTCATACACCGACACGTGTCACCTGACCCTGATCAGTCTCTGACTTTTCAATAAAAAATTCGGCAGAGAGGTATTTTAAAATACCTCATGTTTGGTTCCAGGTCGGACCCTCATCTCTCAATTTTATTTTAACTTCTAATTTCCATCTTTTATTTAAATTCTTTTAATTAATTTCACTTTTTAAACTTTTTTTTTTCTTTATCTCATCTTTGTTTTCCATTATTTTGAGTCTTTCTTTTTTTATATATTCTTTTTATTATTTTAAATGTCCCATAAAAATCCAAAAATACACGTTTGTCCTTTTTTGTTTTTCATGTTTTATTTTATTATCCGATAAGTCCAAGCTGGTCCAAATCCAAACACAGGCTGTCACACAACTCAAGCCATACCAATCCAGTTCACAAGCCAAGGAACAAGGAACGCGTTCATCCATCCCAATCCGGTTCAGTTTCATCTGCAACAAATCCTGGAACAGAAATGTGTTCCCCCTTCCCCAATTCAAGCACATTTTCAGCACAACCCTGATGCTATAAATAACACCTGCAAACACACACAAAGGGGGGCCAAATTTCAACACCAAAAAACCTGCAACCAATTCATCACACGCATAACACAAACCAGAAAACCTGCAACCAATTCGTCACACGCATGATACAAGAATCACGAACTCATCAAATACATTCTCCAAATCAACAACCAATCTGCAGCACTAGTCACAGCAATTACAACATCAGCCGTCAATCCTTCCCAACATCAAATCAAATCGTCACAAATTCCAAATCATAAACCACTATCCTCAAAACAAATCGTACAAGTCTCAACGCACAATCACGACATAGCCATAAAATCAAACAAACCGAACTCTCCATAAACCCAATCGAACCCCATTCACGAAGAGTTCAGCCAATTCAAACGATGACGGAGCCGAAGTCAACAAACTGACCCAGCAATACCGTCGACAAGTCAAACCATTCGCACAGACCCGTACGCGAAGCCGTCTTCTCACCGCCGAATCCAGTCACGCAAAGTCCAAACCGATCCGTACAATCACCCATCGAACCGGAAGCCGCACAGTTCAGAAGCAACAACTCAAACATCAGCAAGGCGCAATTAAACTGGTTCCAAATCGAATCGGATTCACGAACAGAAGTCCAAAGGTATACTTTTTTTTGTGTTCGCTGTAGATTTAGGCTTATAGTCTTGTTTTCTTTGGGATTTTAGGTTTAAATTGAATAAAGGAAAAGAAAGAATATAGCGTAGAGAGAAGTCAAGAGCAATTTCTTGCAGAGAAGAAGAAACCAGACAGAGAGAGAGAGAGAGAACCGAGTGAATTGGGGAAAGAAGAGAGAGAGAGAAACAATTGTTGAAATGAAGAGGAAAAAACCGGCCTTGGCTTATATATGCATTCAAACCGGTTCGGTTCTCCCTGAACCGAACCGGTCTAAGCCAATCCTTCAAGCCCAACGCCCAACCTTCCCTCTAAGCCCAGTTTGCTTCCTTTTCAATTCCTACACCCCCTTTGTGACTGTTAACACCCCCCTGCATGCATATTTCATTTTTTTTTTTATTATATCTTGCTTAACTCTCATGCATTTTTTCGCTATTTTAATTTTGCTGCGTCTTAGGTCATTCTATTTTCATTCGTTACATTCCATTTTTATTATTAGCATTTTAATTATCATTATTCATTTTCTGATATTTAGATTGTGGGTTAGGCTCGAATGTAAATAATTCATGCATTTTAATCATTTCGTTTCAGTATTTCATATGTTAATTTAGTTTGTATTTTATAGCAAGGATATTAGAATGTAAATTAGGTTTTAATGTAAATAATTTATTTTTTTTTTCCGTCATTTATTTTTCCCGCAGACTGTAGAATGTATTAATAGGTTTTTTTGTAATAGTTTAGGTGCATGTGTGCGTGCGTGTGTGTATGCCTTTCTTTTTATGTTGCTAGACTAGGTTAAAGGTCCTCGTGGTGGTCCAACGCCACCATAAGGTACCTACGCTTTACTTTTCTGCTCCGTTAGTTTACTTTTAGTCCAATCATTCAAAAAACAACAAAAACATGCAAATAACAAAATCACAAAAATATTTTCTTAAATAAACCTTGATCTTAAATCAAGTGACGTCCTTTTTTATTTTCTTTCCTTAATCAAACTTCAATCAATTTAATTATATTTTAAGTCATTTTTCTTTAATATAAAAAATACAAACAAATTCATTTTGCCATTTGGCTTTTTTCATTTTAAAACCTTTTTCAAAACTAATAAAAAAACACTCAACCAATCAAACGTCAATTTCTACCCCGAACTACGAGGTTTTGATCCCTCACGGGTACGTAGGCAGAGGACACTCGTCCTTCCAAATCAATAAAATGTAGATAAACTAGGTCTCCTTTCTTTTATCTTTTCAAACTCCATTTTTTTTTCAAAGCAAGTAAGTTATAGCACATTAATTAAATAAAACCAAGAGGTTCCCGTAGAGTACTACGGACATAAAGGGTGCTAACACCTTCCCTTTATGTAACTAACCCCCGAACCCAAAATCTTTTCAAAATATGGGGTAGTTTGAACTTTTTTCCCCTTTTCTTAAAAAATTAAATGTTCAGTCGTGAAATAATCACTTGAGTCAAAAGCTAATCAAATAGCCTTGATCTCCGAAAAATGACGCGACAGAAATGGCGACTTCACTGGGGACCCCCCCTAAGAGGGTTGAGCCTAACTTGGTCTTATTTAATTTTTGTGCTATAACTTGCTTAAAAAAAATCAAAAAAATAAAAGATGGAAATACATGTATGTATATTCTCCCCTTCTTCTTTCTTCTTTCTTTTAACGTGAGTGGTGAGATAAGTCCTACACCCGGACTTGAGGGAAATTAAGATAGGACCGGGTATAATCATAGTTTCCATGCCAAGAGTACTCTTCGGTATTGGTACATGTGATAACCCACTCAATGGAGGGATCTTGGAGGTATACTTTTGTCGTCGTGAGTACTTGCGTATGGCATGTTACTTTCAAGTGACCGTCGAAGTTGAGAACTTTTAGTCACCTTTAACCCATCTTGGCCTTTTAGGACGTAGTGCGGTGGCTAGTCGAGAGTACTCTCGTATTGGTTGACACGCGATACTACACCCAAACGAGACTTACCGATGAATATTGTTGGAACGAGAGTACTCTCGTCGCCTAACAAATATTCGGACGTGGTTGAAAACTTTGGGAACCTTGGTAGAACCCGTGATACAGGTACATTTGAAAATCATAGTCCTTACCAAATGGCGTTGTTACCTTTAACTCCAACATTATGGAACTAAAAACCTCACCATGTTTTCACAGTTCTTTAGCATAATCATGCATACATGCATACATTCATAAAAACTTTTCCTCATCAAAACATCGAAGGACTTAGATAAGTCGTCTTGTAAACATCAGAGGTATAAACCTTGTAAAGAGGAACACTGAGAAATACAACTTCAAGAGTCTTAATTAGACTTTAGCTTTGTTAAGGACTTTTCCCTTAACTTTGCTTTTGCTTTTAAAAAGGAAACTGTTTGTAATATTTTCAATTATCAAATGAAACAATGTTCCTTATGATGTTTACAATTACTTTGACAAATCCTTCGATAAATAAAAATGTGTCTATTTTTGCATAACATCATGCATCATTTTGCATTTCATAGTTTCAAATCCGAGTCTCACACAATTTGTCTTTCCATAAAAGGGTCAACCCGTTCCAAAGTAGCCCGACGTTTTCTCTACAAGTCTACTCGCATCTACAACACTCGAGCAAATCAGAATGGATCATCTTAAACAAGAGAACCACAAGCTTCGTGAAGAGGTGACAACCCTCCGGGCCGAAAATGAGATTTTGAAGAAAATTGTATCTTTGATGACGGTTGCACAGAGTCGGCCAGTATCTCTTCCTATTGTCAGTACTCAAGCTCAGACAGTTGCTTCCACTACCCCGATTTCAACAGTGTTTGCTAGTACTCCTCAACATGCTATGCTGGAAGGATATCTCTGGAGTACACCTTTAAGTGCTAGTGAAATACTTTGTCCTGTTGTTTCTAAGGTTCAAACTCCTTTTGTGCAACAATCAGGCCCTTTGCTCCCTCAAGCTGCTATGACCTACTCAGCTCCTTTGGTTCATAAACCCATCTATCAACCAGGAAGTGTGGTTGCATATAACCAGGTAGAAGAACTGAGAGAGAAGTTTGATGCATTACGGTTGGAATTGAAAGCTCTCCGTGGGGAAGAAATGTTTGGGGAGAGTGCTTATGATCTCTGCTTGGTACCAAATGTCATGATACCACCCAAATTCAAGGTTCCTGATTTTGAGAAGTACAAAGGGAATACTTGCCCTAAAGACCATTTGACAATGTATGCCAGAAAGATGTCCCCTCAAGCCGGCAATGATGAGCTTCTTATCTACTGCTTTCAAGATAGTTTGACTGGTGCTGCTTTGAAATGGTACACGGGCCTAAGTCGTGCTGATGTCAAAACTTTCATTGATTTGGGTGATGCCTTCGTCCGACGATACAATTACAACTTGTACTTGGCCCCAGACAGAGATGATCTACAAGCCATGACCCAGAACGATAATGAATCTTTCAAAGCATATGCCCAGTGATGGAGAGATTTTGCCGATCAAGTCCGTCCACCTCTGGAAGAGGAAGAATTCACCAAGATTTTCTTGAGGACTCTAGATCAGTTTTATTATGAGAAAATGGTTGGAAGTGCTCCCAACAACTTCGCAAAGATGATGATTATAGGAATGCGCCTTGAAGAAGGGGTCCAAGAGGGACGTCTGGTCAAAGAAGGTGTTCCCGCTGACCGTTCAGAGGAGGAAGACCAAGAAATGAATGTGGTGGAAAGTCAGCCTCAACAACAGTATCTGGCTTATCACCCTGCTGTCGTTGATATGCCTTTCATAAATGCTGTTCAAAATCCGGGTTATCAACCCCAATTTCAACAATGTCAACAACAGCCTCGACAACAGGCTTCAAGGAAACAGATTGATCCGATTCCCATGAAGTATGCAGAGTTGTTTCCAAAATTACTCGAAAAGAATTTGGTCTACACTAAGGCACCTCCTCCAGTGCCAGCAAAATTGACATCCCGGTACAGGCCGGATCTCTTTTGTGCTTTCCATCAAGGGGCACCAGGTCATGATATCGAGCACTGTTTTGCATTGCAGAAGATAGTTCAGAAGTTGATCCGAAAAAACCTTATACCTTTCGAAGAGTTTGAATTTGAATGTGAAAGTTAATCCGCTATCGGATCTTGGTATCTAAGGTTGACACATGAAATGTTTAATCTGCAATCGGGTAGTTGCTGATGTTTATTTCTATTACTCATCTGTTCAATTAATATGTTTGTTTGTTGCTTTATGTTTTTCAAAAAAAAAAAAAATCCTTTCGTCCCACCCGAGACGGAAGTGAACTTGTTTAGGGCTTTTCGCTTCATGTATTTTCCATCATTAATAAAAATGTCGTTTTGATCCCGACTTTGATTTTATTTTGTGCTTATTCTGGAAAAATGGTAATACAAAAAAACCAATTTTTTTTTTTAATCATTTCCACATATCTGCATAATTATAATGTTTATATCAATAATCAAATCATGCATTAATAAACCCGTTGAACGCATTAACCATGTAGTCTCTCCCAACTTTGAGTTCCTTGTATCTGAAGCTGAAAAAGGAGAATGAAGAGATTCCCGACGAGATCACTCACATATTGGGGCATCTTAGCCATTGAAGCTGCAAACATAATATCAAGGAGATTGTCCAGAAGATGACATTCGGTTACAAAGACTGGCCCGGGGTACTACCATTCGCTTTGCTCAGATATCGTACTTCAGTACACATTTCAACAGGGGCAACCCCCCTCCTTCCCTAATATGCAACATGGAGGTCATGCTTCCTGTGGAGGTCGAAGTCCCGTCAATAGGAGTTCTGCTAAAGTCCAAGCTTGATCGAATTTAAATGCATGACGACCTTGTACAAATATATCAAAAGAAGTTTGAAACAAGCTTCTAACAAAAAGGTTCGTCCCCATGAATTTCAAGAAGGGAACTTTGTACTACTTTTCAACCAGACTCCGGTGGCAAAGGTGGATGCCTAACTATGAAGGCTCGTGTGCAATGACTTTCGCATTTATGGATGGTGACAAACTGACACGTCCTATGAACGCTGGTGCAGTCAAGAAATACTCTGTCAAAAAATAAAAGCTCGATGAGTCGCAAATCACAAAATGCGGCTTAGGCAAAAATGAGCGTCTCGGTGGACTGAAAACCCGAAAGGGCGGTCCAGGCAAAAATTAGAGACAAAAAAAAAGATATAATTATCCTGATAGGTTGAAACCCGAAAAGGGCGATCTATGCAAAAGTTAAGGATCATGACAAGTAACTGCATCAGCCAGCACATTCCTCTTGGGGCATCTAGTCGTCAAAAAACCTCCAATTCGAAGCATCTGCTGATCAAAGATTCGGAACTGGGGCATTCAAAGTTGTCAGGGAGTATAACGGTTATTGTGTTCAATGTACCCTTCCCATATATTTACCATTTTCCAAAAATTTTCAAAGATCCGTGGAGCCACGCCATTGGTAGGCCACCACTCAATTCATCAAATTTGAGCCCGTGCCATTTACTTGGAACTCTCATTTATTCTGTTTGCAAAATTTCTTCTATTTTTGATGGCAATACTTGAAGCAAAATTTTCAAAACACAAAACTTTTTTTACATCTTTTGAAAAGTGTGAACAACAAACATTCTCCATTTGAACTTGTGAGTAGTTGAAGCGTACATCAACATCCGCCTCGAGAACGGTTACATTCCGAAAGAGAAACGTGTCTAAGCAATGTGGAGAGGACCTCTGATTCGAGCAAGATGCTTTTACAGTCCAAAAAAAAAAAATACAAAAAAAAAATACAAAAAAAAAATAAAGCTCGCTAAGTTGAAAACCCGAAAGGGCGGCTTAGGCAATAGAGAGCGTCTTGATGGACTGAAAACCCGAAAGGGCGGTCCAGGCAAAAGTTAGGGATTTTCAAAAGAAAAAAAACAAAAAACATGACCGCTGAAGCATGCCGATAGAAGTACACTCTACACCGGTTCACAAAAGGCGACTTCTTCCAAACTTTTGGTACGACAATGGGCTTTCTCCTCAAGATTCATCAGTTGCTATTCATCGGTTGCTACCTTGTGCCGAGTGTTTGTACTGCGATGTCAGTCCAATTCCCATCCTACCTGTCTTGTCTCGTTTCACCGAGTTACCCGTCATATACAGTTTATACAGTCATACAAGTCACATTCATACATTCATACATTCACTCATACATTCATACAATCATACATTCATACACTAATACTTTCACACATTTATACAGTCATGCACTTTCATTTACACGCAACATATCCACCACATCATTCATACATGGTTGCATCAGTCACCCATAGTCTTGGTTGGTCGTATCCCTTCAATTCGGTCTTCACTTACCATTTGGTCCAGGTTAATCACCTGCCAATATCTTTTATGCTTGTTGGTCTGGGTTAATCACCTGCCAATATCTTTTATGCTTGTTGGTCCGGGTTAATCACCTGCCAATATCTATTATGCCTGTTGGACCGGGTTAATCACCTGCCAATATCTTTTATGCTTGTTGGTCCGGGTTAATCACCTGCCAATATCTTTTGTGCCTTTTGGACCGGGTTAATCACCTGCCAATATCTTTTATGCTTGTTGGTCCGGGTTAATCACATGCCAATATCTTTTATGCTTGTTGGTCCGGGTTAATCGTCTGCCAATATCTTTTATGCTTGTTGGTTCGGGTTAATCACCTGCCAATATCTTTTGTTATCTGTGTGTCAAGCGAATAGCTTGCAAACACCTTTTCCTTCATTGTGTCAAGCGAATAGCTTGCAGAATACCTTTAGAGTCGGGTTAATATCCTGCCAAATGTCTTTAAGTCAGGTTGATACCCTGCAAATACTTTTGAATCAAGTCAATTTCAAAAGTGTCATCCCCAGCGTTAGTTGTTCCAGTGATGTCACTAATCAATTTCAATTTCAATGGTGTCATCCCCAGCGTTAGCTGCTCCAGTGATGCCACTAATTTCAATTTCAATGGTGTCATCCCCAGTTTATCTGTTCTAGTGATGTCACTAATCAATTTCAATTTCAAAAAAGCGTCATCCCCAGCGTTAGCAGCTCCAGTGATGCCACTAATTTCAATTTCAATGGTGCCATCCCCAGTTTATCTGTTCTAGTGATGTCACTAATCAATTTCAATTTCAAAAAGTGTCATCCCCAGCGTAACTGTTCAAGTGATGTCATTAATCAAGTCAATTTCAAAAGTTTCGTCCCCAGTCTATCGTTCAAGAAATGTCGCTAAAAAGTTTTGTCTTCATACAACTGTCAATACGGTAGTAGACAATCATTTTCCCCAGTGAAACTACATTCCCTCTAGCAGAGTCGGATCCCTTTTCTTCAACGAATTTGGGTACCTCGTTGTTGTTTCTCGTCTCAGTCAAGTCATATTTGTCGTCCTACATTCATACTCGCATCATGAGCATTTCACGATATCTTAGGTCAAAAATTGGTGTACTTTTATATTTAAGTCTCTTCGGTCCGTCAAATCAAAGATTCCATCTTCAAATCTCCGGACGAAGAAACTTAAATAGGGGCATCTGTCATACCCCAATTTTTGACCTAAGGATCCTACATTCATACACCGACACGTGTCACCTGACCCTGATCAGTCTCTGACTTTTCAATAAAAAATTCGGCAGAGAGGTATTTTAAAATACCTCATGTTTGGTTCCAGGTCGGACCCTCATCTCTCAATTTTATTTTAACTTCTAATTTCCATCTTTTATTTAAATTCTTTTAATTAATTTCACTTTTTAAACTTTTTTTTTTCTTTATCTCATCTTTGTTTTCCATTATTTTGAGTCTTTCTTTTTTTATATATTCTTTTTATTATTTTAAATGTCCCATAAAAATCCAAAAATACACGTTTGTCCTTTTTTGTTTTTCATGTTTTATTTTATTATCCGATAAGTCCAAGCTGGTCCAAATCCAAACACAGGCTGTCACACAACTCAAGCCATACCAATCCAGTTCACAAGCCAAGGAACAAGGAACGCGTTCATCCATCCCAATCCGGTTCAGTTTCATCTGCAACAAATCCTGGAACAGAAATGTGTTCCCCCTTCCCCAATTCAAGCACATTTTCAGCACAACCCTGATGCTATAAATAACACCTGCAAACACACACAAAGGGGGGCCAAATTTCAACACCAAAAAACCTGCAACCAATTCATCACACGCATAACACAAACCAGAAAACCTGCAACCAATTCGTCACACGCATGATACAAGAATCACGAACTCATCAAATACATTCTCCAAATCAACAACCAATCTGCAGCACTAGTCACAGCAATTACAACATCAGCCGTCAATCCTTCCCAACATCAAATCAAATCGTCACAAATTCCAAATCATAAACCACTATCCTCAAAACAAATCGTACAAGTCTCAACGCACAATCACGACATAGCCATAAAATCAAACAAACCGAACTCTCCATAAACCCAATCGAACCCCATTCACGAAGAGTTCAGCCAATTCAAACGATGACGGAGCCGAAGTCAACAAATTGACCCAGCAATACCGTCGACAAGTCAAACCATTCGCACAGACCCGTACGCGAAGCCGTCTTCTCACCGCCGAATCCAGTCACGCAAAGTCCAAACCGATCCGTACAATCACCCATCGAACCAGAATCCGCACAGTTCAGAAGCAACAACTCAAACATCAGCAAGGCGCAATTAAACTGGTTCCAAATCGAATCGGATTCACGAACAGAAGTCCAAAGGTATACTTTTTTTTGTGTTCGCTGTAGATTTAGGCTTATAGTTTTGTTTTCTTTGGGATTTTAGGTTTAAATTGAATAAAGGAAAAGAAAGAATATAGCGTAGAGAGAAGTCAAGAGCAATTTCTTGCAGAGAAGAAGAAACCAGACAGAGAGAGAGAGAACCGAGTGAATTGGGGAAAGAAGAGAGAGAGAGAGAAACAATTGTTGAAATGAAGAGGAAAAAACCGGCCTTTGGCTTATATATGCATTCAAACCGGTTCGGTTCTCCCTGAACCGAACCGGTCTAAGCCAATCCTTCAAGCCCAACGCCCAACCTTCCCTCTAAGCCCAGTTTGCTTCCTTTTCAATTCCTACACCCCCTTTGTGACTGTTAACACCCCATGCATGCATATTTCATTTTTTTTATTATATCTTGCTTAACTCTCATGCATTTTTTCGCTATTTTAATTTTGCTGCGTCTTAGGTCATTCTATTTTCATTCGTTACATTCCATTTTTATTATTAGCATTTTAATTATCATTATTCATTTTCTGATATTTAGATTGTGGGTTAGGCTCGAATGTAAATAATTCATGCATTTTAATCATTTCGTTTCAGTATTTCATATGTTAATTTAGTTTGTATTTTATAGCAAGGATATTAGAATGTAAATTAGGTTTTAATGTAAATAATTTTTTTTTTTTCCGTCATTTATTTTTCCCGCAGACTGTAGAATGTATTAATAGGTTTTTTTGTAATAGTTTAGGTGCATGTGTGCGTGCGTGTGTGTATGCCTTTCTTTTTATGTTGCTAGACTAGGTTAAAGGTCCTCGTGGTGGTCCAACGCCACCATAAGGTACCTACGCTTTACTTTTCTGCTCCGTTAGTTTACTTTTAGTCCAATCATTCAAAAAACAACAAAAACATGCAAATAACAAAATCACAAAAATATTTTCTTAAATAAACCTTGATCTTAAATCAAGTGACGTCCTTTTTTATTTTCTTTCCTTAATCAAACTTCAATCAATTTAATTATATTTTAAGTCATTTTTCTTTAATATAAAAAATACAAACAAATTCATTTTGCCATTTGGCTTTTTTCATTTTAAAACCTTTTTCAAAACTAATAAAAAAACACTCAACCAATCAAACGTCAATTTCTACCCCGAACTACGAGGTTTTGATCCCTCACGGGTACGTAGGCAGAGGACACTCGTCCTTCCAAATCAATAAAATGTAGATAAACTAGGTCTCCTTTCTTTTATCTTTTCAAACTCCATTTTTTTTTCAAAGCAAGTAAGTTATAGCACATTAATTAAATAAAACCAAGAGGTTCCCGTAGAGTACTACGGACATAAAGGGTGCTAACACCTTCCCTTTATGTAACTAACCCCCGAACCCAAAATCTTTTCAAAATATGGGGTAGTTTGAACTTTTTTCCCCTTTTCTTAAAAAATTAAATGTTCAGTCGTGAAATAATCACTTGAGTCAAAAGCTAATCAAATAGCCTTGATCTCCGAAAAATGACGCGACAGATATACTTAAAGTACTTTCGTGAGCTAGAGCTGGTCTTTGATTATGCATGTGTTGCAATGTTTATTATCCAATGCAATTAAGTCCCTACCAGCGTGGAAGGCCAACAATGCTGTTGAAGTGGCAAGTGTAACAGACACATCAACACCGCCAACACCAAGTTGACGTTATGGATGCATTTGACTAACATAACTTACATTGGTGGAGTTTTTGATTCATTAAATTTATCCCGGTACTGGTCTGATAGAGAGTGACACTTTTAGGGACTCAAATGCGGGTTTACTCCCATTTTTTGGAATAACTTTTGGAACAAAAAGAGAGAGAATGATGAAAAGAGAGAGTAATAATACAATGTGAGCATGAAAGAGTTGTCCCAAAATAGTCGTACAAATATCAATTTTTTTTTTAAAGAAGCCAAACTAGCCCACCAAAATTGACACCAAAGAGAATTGAACTTGAGATATGGAGATGAACGCACTCAAAGATTCTAAATCAACACGACCAGACTAACCCTAATGAGTTATTAGAAAGCACGCATGATTCGCTTTCACAAGGTAAGTGGCTTTAGTCCTTACTCCGACCTTAACTCAATTAAGATACAACGTAGAAAACAACAACATCAAGGACATATACCACTAGACAGTTAATTGAGTATTACATTATTATATGTAGATAAAGCAATATAGAAGGGAAAAATACTAAAAAAGGAAAATAATTATAAATTTGTGTTTCTCTCTAACAACTTCATCCAGAAAAGAAACAAACACTTAGGAAAGATGAACATGATTGCAAGTACCTACAAAGAAAGTAAGGTTCATAGCACTAATACTACCTTTGTTCCTTTTTAACTGTCACTTTTTGACATTTTACACAAATCAAGACAATCGATAAATGTTGCTTTTTTTGATACAATTGTTTTTACTTTTGCTATAATGACCTTATTAATTTAATATTTCATTTCATATGTTACTCTCTCCGTAATAAATATCTAAGGGTAGTATTGGTAAAACAACATTCAATGTTGCATTGAACTTTGAAAGTGACAGTTAAATAGGAACAAATTTTTTCTCTAAAAGTGACAATTAAAAAGGAATGGAGGGAGTATAACTTAATTTGAGATAAGAAAAGATCTACTGTAGCATATACTCCCTCCGTTTCAAAATATAAGCAAAATTCACTTTTTAGATTCATTCATTTAACGATGTATGTGGTTCATAATATGGATCACATACATCGTTAAATGAATGAACCTAAAAAGTGAATTTTGCTTATATTTTGAAACGGAGGGAGTAAGTTTATTAGTATTATCGTCCTTAAAAGTTGTACCAAAACATATAAATTATTGTTGTGTAATTGAATAGATAAATTTTAGGCTTAAATGTGTGTTTAGTCCCTGCACTTTTGCCCAGTTTTGCCATTGGTCCCTACGTTTTTTTTTGTTTGGCATTGGTCCTTGCACTTTGTAAAACTTTTGACTTTAGTCCATCAGTTAACTTTCCGTTAAAAAAAAAAACCAAAACTAACGGTGTGCCACATGGCCCAATCATGACACGCCACGTGGCACACTAAAACTTTCAATTTTTAATTATCAGGATCATTAAAAATGTCAACTCCTCCATCCTAAAAATGTCATCTTTAGGTCCCTTCTCGTTGTCAGAGTCATCAGGATTCAGGATTACTACTTCCAAGTTCTTCACTGAGATACTCATGTTCAATTTCAACAAACATTCTTAGGGGTGGGCAAAAAGAACCATGATCCGAACTGAACCGCGCGAACTGAACCGAACCGAACCATTATAATGGTTCACGAACCGAACCGTTAATTTATTAACAGTTCTTGAACCATAACCGAACCATCTTGAACCGAACCGAACCGTTTGAACCGAACCAAACCACTTGAACTTTTTTATTTTATTTTAAGGAAACCACTTGAACTCTTTGTTGGATCTTTCCAAAAAAACTACTTACTTGAAATAGCTTATTTTAAAAACAACTTATTTTATGAAAACAACTTATTTTTAAAAAACAGCTTATTCAAAACAGCTTATTTTAAAAAAAAATAACTTATTCAAAACAACTTATTTTATGCAAAACACCTTATTGGAACAAAAAATGCTTGTGATCACTAAACTTGTTTTTAGATTGAATGTATCATGCAAAAACTAAACTTTGGTAATCAACTTTGGATCTCTCAACCATTGGTTCATTTGATGTATCATGCAACCTTTTACTTTGGACATTGCAGTTCAAGGAGAATCATTTTGTCCTTAACATTAATCATTATCAAGTACTAGTAGAAATGAAATTGTCACGGGATACGAAAGGCTCATAACAAATAAATGATCACGCAACAATGGTCCTTTGAATTTTTGTGCATTTTTACGAAATGTATAGTTGACAGGACAAGCTTCCATTGCCTCATCAATTTTTGTTTCAGAATCAGTAGACAGTAAATAAAAAAATTATATTCTTAAAAAATATTTTGCATTTTGGATAAAAAAAAGGATAAAAAACACAATTAAATTCACAAAAGGATAAGAAAAAAATACATTTCGGTTCAAAATATTGGTTTTAGTTCGGTTCGGTTCGGTTCGGTTCATAGGCAAGAAAACGGTTAACCGAACCATAACTTTGGTTCAGTTCGGTTAGCTCCATACCTGAAACGGTTCGGTTCGGTTTTCCCGAACCATTTCAAAATTTCGGTTCGGTTCGGTTCGGTTTTTTAGGTTAACCGAACCATGCCCACCCCTAATTCTCCACAGATGGAATTTTTGGCAAAAATATGGATTGGCCAACTCGTGTTACAATCGCATTAGGAGCTGCAAGGGGCTTGGAGTATCTTCATGAAGCAGCTGCGCCAAGAATTTCTCCACAGAGATGTCAAATCAACAAACATTCTTCTTGATAAAAATTGGCAAGCAAAAGTATGAGTCCTGTTTTTCCATACGGTTCTAACAAATTCTTATGTTTAGTGGGTTTTAATGTGTTATGTAATTTTTACTGTTAAATTCCTAATGAATATATGCTGAAGTATGCTTTCACAAACTTTATCTGATTAATTTGCAGATAAATATCTCATTATATTTTTTGTGCATTTTGAGAATTTGAGGCTTATGTTGCCAACTTACTATCTATTTGGTGCATTTTGGTTTATTTTGAGATAGAAAGGCCTATGTTGCCAAATTACTATCTTTTTGGTGCATTTTGAGAATTAAAGGCCTACGTTGCCTGCTTGACTTTTAAAGTACAATTACATGTATTGCCAACGTGCAATTTAATTTCCATCTAATTTGTTAATTTTTATCTATTGTCACGATGTTAATACGATACAATTTTCATCTGCAATGTGATACAATTAAAGCTTAATTTTTTTTAAAAATATTTTTTTGATTTTATTTTTTTATGATTATTCTCAATAAAAATAATGAACAAAACAATAATTAAAACATAATTTCATTGAAAGTTTTTTTAAGAGAAAAAAAAAAGTTCAGAAACCAATACCAAAGTGCAGGGACTAATATCAAAAAATGCTGAAAGTGCAGGGACAAATGATATTTTTAAGTAAAATAATAATTAAAAATTGATTTTTTTTTCTTCGAGTAAATAGGCAATTACCCCACTGAAATTGTAAGTTTCGTCAATTACCCCCCTAAAATTAACAAAACTTCAATTACCCCCCTGAAATTGCACAACGTTAATCAATTTACCCCCTCCGTCAAATTCTTCAGTTAGTCAACATGACGTTTTGCAAATACCCCCCTGAAGTTTTGCACTTATGTGCAAAATGCCCCCTGAATTTGATTTTTTTTTCTTATTCTTAAACGTGACTGCATTATCACTTAATTGTGGAGCATATTAGTTAAGTTTTGACGGTATACAACATGTGAGTACTCGGTGTGTTTGAGCAGAGATTAACTCCTGAGGCTTGGGACATGCTCAAGCTGTAGGAGCCCATTCCTTCTTGAAGCTTGGCATATTTGGACTCAGCATTCATAATTGTTACTTGCTGCAATTCTATCATTATAGCAAACTCTACACCTTGTCCCACCATGCATTTCCACCATTTGTTCATAAAGAGTACAACCCCTCTATGAGCTTGCAACACTAGCATAGTGTTGGCTATCACAAACATTGACCAAAAGGGACTGCTTGATACCGAATCAAAGAATAGAGTGGAATACAAAGTGGGTTCATTCAACAAATCAGCATGTATACCCACATAAGCAAGAAAAAATTATAGAAATATTATGTAAGTGAAAGCAATAGGTATTTCTCTTACAAAGAATTGAATCCAAACAGAAAGCATTGGTTTTGAACCCATAACAAACATAACATAACCACTTTTGATTCCTGTAAAGTGTTGGAAGCTCCCAATGTGATCTAAATCAAAGCATCTTCCATTGTTAAATGCCACATAATCAAGCTCTTCCCTGACATATTGAAGGCATGTTAAACACCTAAAGCATGATGGGATATTTGGAGGTATGTAATTGAAACATGAGCTGAGCAGTGTATAACACTCATAACAGTTTTCAAAGAGGCAATTATAGGAAGGACCATGAGGCTCGTGTGGCCATTCACCATTCCCATCAAATTCTGTGTTGTCCTCCAAAAGAATGACTCTTGTAATACCGTTAAAACTTGCTCCACAATCAAGTGATAATGCAGTCACTTTTAAGGATAAAAAAAAATATAAAATTTCAAGTTCAGGGGGCATTTTGCACATAAATGCAAAACTTCAGGGGGGGTATTTGCAAAACGTTATGTTGACTAACAGAAAAATTTGACGGAGGGGGTAAATTGATTAACGTTGTGCAATTTCAGGGGGGTAATTGAAGTTTTGTTAATTTCAGGGGGGTAATTGACGAAACTTACAATTTCAGGGGAGAAATTGCCTATTTACTCTTTTTTTTCTCTTTTAGTGTGCCACATGGCGTGTCATGATTGGGCCACGTGGCACACCGTTAGTTTTGGTTTTTTTTTTAACGGAATTAACGGAAGGACTAAAGGCAAAAGTTTTACAAAGTGCAGGGACCAATGCCAAATAAAAAAAAGCGCAGGGACCAATGCCAAAACTGGACGAAAGTGCAGGGACTAAACACACATTTAAACCTAAATTTTATCTAAACCATTTTACAAAAGTACATCTAGTAATGTTACAAAATGTTGCTCCATCCTTCCATGTACCACGAATAACCTTGTTGTCCTCGAAGAAGGAATTTGGATCTATAATTCAAAAAGGATTGTAGTTAGGTAAGAGAGTGAAACAACAAAACAACAAAAAAGATCAAGTACTCCAAGCAAACTAATCAAACAAAGTATGATATCTAATATAAATTAATTAACAAAACTTTCTATGCTTAAAACATACATAGATACCCGATTTCTTAACATGGTAATAGGTTCAATCAATTTATTCAGCATATCTGACGCAAAGTATTGAAGTAAAGGAAATAATCACACATGCATATTACATTGTACATGAGTTAATGAAAGAAGAACTTACTTTCAACAAATCGAAACCAAGCTTTCAACATACTCATTAACAGAGGACCAACATATGTCATTGAGAATTGTAGTTAACTCTACACTATTATCTCTTCTATTATAGACAATTGCATGGTCATCTATGCCGCTTGCCAATATCAGTCCATGGTTGTCAAAATCGAGATCTTACCTAAGATCGTTTGGATATCGAAAAATCGTAAATCGTAGGATCGTAATATAGATCGTAAGATCCCACCAAAAACAAAATTATATTAAAACTAAGAAAAATAATTAATAACAAATAATATTAACTATTTTTAACTATCTTTTTTAAGGAAAATAATAATAATAATAATAATAATATTAACAAATAATATTAACTATTAAAATAATTTGTCAGAAAAGTAACTATCAAAATATATATTAAGGAATGAAGTAATATATTAAATATATTAAATATACGAATATTTTTTTTAAAGAATATTAAATATAAGAGTTATTGAGGCTAAAAACAATCAAATCATTTAAAAAAGAGAGTACATTAAGCAAATTACCGTTAAAAAACAATCTTGTAAAGAAAAGCATTAAAAATATTAAAATAATTAAGAATAACAAGCAATTAGCTGGCACACTCATGACTTTTAGCAAGCAATATGGTCAACGAAAACATAAATGAGCTTTTATTTTATTTTATTAACCAATAAATGAGCTTTTACTATTCCCAGCGTGAAAGGCAAGAACCGGGTCAAGACGGGTCAAAACGGGTCACATGGGTCGAAGGGTGTGAAACTGGTGCGAGAGAGATCGCCGCTCCCACGATCTTGCGATCTACCTCTGCGCGCCGGCCGCTCCGCCCTCTCCCACGATTTGCGCACCGCTCCGGCACGGTTGAAGGAGAAGAAAACGCGAGATCGTACGATTTTACGATCTAGAGCTCGCGTTTGACAACCTTGTATCAGTCTATCACCATCATCCGAAAGATACAATGGCACCAACGGCGCCATATAAAATCTTCGGTCGTATCCATAGTCAAAATCACTTTGTAGATGCTGATAACTAATTTGAAAGAACTGAGTCCAAGACCCTTTAACTCCAAATTCCATCATTCGCCATATTACAAAATGAGTTTGATTAAAATCATAATAAAAACATAGATAACTCGTTAAAACACCTATAGTTGGGTACTCATATTGAGGCTTTTTATCAAAACCAGGAGGCAATCGCATCTGGGTGTATGTATTGGTTCCGAGATGAAGTGAAATAATCACATATTGCTCAACATCATGAACATTGAAGTCAAAAACAGTCAACCAATTAAAAGTGCCACTCAAACACACACCAACATTCGCTTGGTGGTCATCGTTGATCAACTGAAATGGAACAGCAGGGAAACATCAATATTTCTCCACACATGATTATCCAAACTGAAAATTTTGGCCTCTATTATCCTTTCATTGTCACCATTAAATTTTAATGCCACTACCTTATAAGTGTCATTTGAATTATCATAACCGAATGTGAACCTGATAGATCCAGCTTCATATGACCTATCACTAAAAAGACGAAGTCTATGCCCCAGTTTTTTAGATATATTATCCCTGTGGATGGGTTCCATAAACGGAGCCAAAGGTCTTGATACATAGTTGAGTAACTGAGAATACAAATCAAACCGTTACTTGAACCAACAACCTCGCGGATGATCTTGTCCTTGAATGGGTGGAGTTTCTCGTGAGTAATGTAGCAAGGATCATCGTCAAGAGTGATCGGAGGGTTGTCAAGTAAATTGCATACTGGGAAGGGTACAACACTCTCAGTATTGTTAGTGACTAGTGCGAGGTGATTTCGCGCATATCGAACAAGGTGCAATTTAACGAACTTAGGATCAGTATAGAGGGAGTTAGAGAACTTACTCATGCATCTCATTCGCATAAAAGATTTCACGGGGTAAACGAGAAAACACTTCGGTGATGAGCTTGTTGGGGATAAATGTGGACAACGGTGATGTATTGGATGGACACCGACGTGACTGAGATGGATAGAAGTTCATTTTCACTTCTACACACGGCTGTCGGAGACGCACATATAGATTGAAAGTTGAATACTAATTGCAACAAAGTGCCGCCTTTGTTTTTTATTTAACTATAGGAATGCGAGAGACTGAAAACAACCAAAATGAAGTTGTCTATTAAACCAAATATATCTATATTCATTTCTCAAATGAAATAACTTTCATTTTTAAAAGAATTGCATTGTTTCTTTGGTCAATCGTTGACTTTATAATAAAATATAATTTTAATCGATATTCACAAAATAAAAAAATATATAATTTTAGTAAAAATAAATAATAACATACCGAGTAATTTTTTTAATATAATTTTGTAATATATTATATATAGTTTAATCAAAATGGATTTATAAAGGTCAGTTATATGAAATATTCAATGTATGAGTTAGAAAGAAAAAATGTCAATGCAATACAATGGCCCTATTACTTTGAACAGTATTGACATCTAAATCATTGTCAGCTTTTATTTTAAAATTTGTGTGACAAAATATCATTTCTTGTTTTAAAATTAATATTAAAACTTGGTTCATTTATTTTTTATTTGTGTCAATTTCTCTTATAAAACATTCCATTTTTAAAAAATAATAGTCTTGACAAAATATCTATAAAAAATCTAATTAATATCTTGAATCTATGATAAAATATAAATTTTAGTAAAATTAAATAAAAAATATTAGATAAAAATGATATTTAATTTCTTAATGTATAGTTTTGACAATATTCAATGCATTTATAAGTGTCATTTTTTATGCAATATTTATGTACCTTTTTAACAAACAAAAAAAAAATTCAATGTATGTTTTAGTCAAAATGCAATGAATGTCGCTTTTTAAGATACACAAAATGACAATCATCCTCACTTGATAAGAAGACATGCCGTAATTATGTTGTTTAACATATTCAATCGTACCCCTTTTGTTGGTCCCCCGTTTTGGACGGGTTAATGATGAAACCTCGCAATGAAGTTTCGCTAACACCCAGCCATCCTGACCAAAATACCTCTGCGCTAGTTAACTAACGCATGTGTAAATCAAACATGACTTAATTTTATTAAGTCACGCCGCATGAGTTAACTCACACAGGTGTTATACCCAGCGTGAGTTAACTCACGCAGGTGTATTATTCTTGCTTTTTCTCTTTTAATGACATCCCAAGTTTCACACTCTGTCTCATCCCTTTTTCAACTTGCTATTCTCTTTCACTAGTTCAAATTATTCTTGTCCACCTACTAATAATTCTGACTTTGAATTGTTTCAATATTATTAAGAAAATTAACTCAACAAATTAAGCAGCCATCAAATGCTTTTTACTTTTTATTCAAAATGGCATTCAAGGACTTTCTGTCAACTTCAAAAGAGTAACCAAGTGCTCAATAACTAATTTGATGTAGTAGTTAATTCTTGCATGCAAGAAAGATTCGTTGTGAGTTAAGAAAAGCAAGTTAAAAGAGAAAAACAAGAATAATAGTTAACTCACGCAACGTTAGTTAAGTAGCGCAAAGGCATTTTGGGCAAGGCTGCAGGGTGCGAGCGAAAAATGCAGGAGGAGAGCAGAATTCCAAGTCCTATTCTTTACGAAAAAAATTAAGTGGGCCTGATAAGGTAGACCAGGCCCTATTTGAAACATTCTATCATGAAGATTCCACTTGGTGCCCCACAACTAGTCCTTATACCCCCAACAAATCCAAGAATATTACAAAAAAGTACTTCAACTATTTTAATAAAAACTAAATTTCATTAACAAAATTTTTGCTAAAAATTCAGAAGATAACCTTTTGAAGATTTTTTTCAATATTTTTCATTTATTTCTCAAGGCACAAAGAAGATCCTAAAAACGTGTGATTAGATTACACGATTTAAATCGCAATTTTGACAACACCGACTATAAGCATCACATATGGTCTCACTTCTAAAACACTTCCACATTTTTTGAAATACACTTTCAAACAGAATAAGTTGTTTAGAAGTGTATTTCTAGACAATACACAAGTAGGATTTTTCTTTCTTTCTTTCTTTCTTTCTTTCTTTCTTTCTTTCTTTCTAGAAAGGTGCGTTCAAACTCATCAAACTTATAACCACTCCAATCTGCAGCAAGGGTAACCATACAAGTTGAATTGAATTGTAATTGATTTTTCCTATACTCAAGAAGCTTAAACAAACAATGGTAAAGAAATTGAAAATGATATCTAAATAGTAATAGATAACATGAGTTGAGGAATGATAGCAATAACACCAAACAAAAGTGCTACTCATATTGACTATTATATAGTTGTACTTGTGAAGTATTTAACCACCGAGTCCATAAAACTGAACAGACAAACTTCTATCTTATGCAGTATTATATAGTGCAAAATCTTCTATCTATTGTCCAAAAGAAAGGTTGAAATGAAATTGCAACTGAATAATAACTCAGTGTACAAGTTTAGGCTTCTTTGCAACTTTATCAACCCTACTAGTTTCAACACACTTTGAGATCAAATTTGAATCTTGTTTTTGCAAATTAAAAAATTCTTCTAGTCCACTAGTCAGTGTAGATTTTGATATCAAAGAAGCTGCTAGGAGGCTCAGAGCCTGCAAAGTGCAAACCATAAAGGAAGAGTATCAACAACAAAGAAAACAAAACAAAAGAGTACTTAATCAGGTCCTTAAAAGTGTGAGTACTGTCATTATAATTCATGAATCTTTCAAAACTAAAAAAACATACAAGAATTTGTGTTTTCTTATTCAGTTTAATCCTTGTATGTGTCCTTCGTTGGTTCGTTTGGTCTTCTGTTAATCAGTTTGGTTGATAAAATTACTAACACAAGACACATTCAGGGATGTTTTTATGATATATTAATACATTCAGACTATAGTGACACCATCTCACATTTAAGGACCAACATGATTGTTTACTAAAAAGAAAAAAAAAATGATAAATTCAGTAGTAATAGCCACTTTACCTCGGCTTCACCAATGCTAATCACCTTCACTTCAAGATCATCAAGGGGAAAGCTCAATTCTTTCAAATATGAAAGCCAAGAGTTAGCAGAAAGTGATTTTACTTTTAGATCATCTCCTACAACATATAATGCTGGTCTCTTTACAAATCCCACCACATCTTTAATCGATCTGTTCGGAGATCTTGGATCCATTGCAGTCAAGGCTTTTGCATTATAAATTGATCCCATTGTCTTAGAAATCACTCCTCCCACTACAGGTACTTCTACTGTATTATAACGGGCACTACTATAGCGTAAATCCCTTTCTTGCTTTGGTGTTCCTGTACCATAATAATATGTAGTGGTGAGTGTTTGTATATGAGGAATGTTGAGGGGCTGGTTTGGACAACCAAACTGTGGTGCGACACCAGGATTGAGTAACACGGAGCGCAAGTCCGTACACCACAAAGAGTCCAAGTTCTCTACACTCTTGTACAAATTATCAACACATCCAACAAAAGAGTTACCATCCAAAACCTTTACAATGGACCCTAATGGTATTGTAAGGAAGCTAAACATGAAGTCAACAAAGTTTTCACTGGTTTCTGCAAAGATTATCTTTTTCTGAGATTTACTTCGCACTAGCTTAACATCCATTTTAATGTCACGGGTGCATGTTTTTACTCTGACTGCTGATGCAAACTGGTTTGGCAGGTTACCTTTCTTCTTGGAGCTGCTTTTCAAAATTGTATTTGTCAATGGCTCATGAGAGGCTAAGCTGTACTTGAGGAGGTTCAACATCTGTACATCAAAATTGTATTTGTTAAAATATTTCACAAACAAGTTTACATTAATTGGCATATATACAAGATGTTAAAACGAAACGGTCAGAATAACAGCGCGTGTGTTTGTCTAGGTGTTCGTACACATCTCAATGCAAGGTTGATACCAAAGTTACTCTAAGGAGTGTTTGAGGAAACATTTGTCTGAAGCCAATGACAAAAACACCAATTATAACACTGAGCCACTAAGGACCCGTTTAATTTTGTGAAACCATTTTCTATTTTCATTTTATAAAATTTGTGTTAGTTTTACTTGTTCTTTATTTCAAGAGGTCTTAGGTTTACTTGTTAATAAGGAGAAAAAAGACTTTTAAAGTGAGTCTTTGTGATGGAGATATGATAAAATGCTATGATGCATTTCAGGAAATAATGAAAATAGTTCTTTCGATATTATCATTGTGTCTTGAAATGCAAGACAATTGTTTAATTCAAGATTCTTTTTTCTCCTTGTTAACAAATACAACCAACACATTTTCCTTGTTAATAAATACAAGTTACAACTAACACATTTTCTTGGTTAATAAATACAACCAACACATTTTAGGAAATGAAAACAGTAAATGTTTTCACAAAGTACACAGACCCCAAATTTTTTTTTTAATGACAAATGTTAGTATTGATCGAAAAGAGAGAGCCACTACTCATATATAAGGGGGGAGCCCTTAAAGGAGAATTCTTTCTCTTTGGTTTTGTTTAATTTCATTCAATAGAAAAAGAAGAACTTTATCAGGATCAACCCTTTGGATCAATAGGATAAGAGGGAAAAAATTATAAACTGCAGGCTAATTTAAGAGTGGCCCAAAACTCTCCCAGTTCTCACTTACTTCTGTAACAGTTCCTTACTTATTACATTCTGTTACCCTCAGCTATATCAGTTACAACAACTCTATTTCCCTACTTATTTTCCTTTCCATTCTTTCTCGCATAGACCACCTTAATGCACTCCTATGCGGTTCTTAACAGATGTCCGTTACTATGTCAAATACACATTATCTTAAGTTTTAGGATAAAGATTCATAATTCAAGTACGGTAAGATCCAGGGTATGCCCCAAAAACACTCCCAGTTCACACCTGATTCTGCACCCCTATTATCTTTTTCTGTTAGTTTGCAGGTTATCGGTTACAACCACTTTATTTCCCTCCCTACTTTCCTTTATATTCTTTCTCACATAGGCCTTCTTAATGAATACTCTTGTATTAACTTCTTAACAGATACTAATACAAACTACCCTAGAAGCATCAAGTTATATAGGTTGAAGGTTCATAATTCAAGAACGGTCTAAAGATCCAATGCAAGTTCAAACAATAAATTATAGGACATTGTTAAAATTGTCTGTAAAACAAGGAAAAAAAATCAGAAAAGGTCTTGAAACCATTATTCATCAGGTATTCTGATCCAGACATTACCATTCGAGCAGCACTTTGATACTCATAGTCAACACCCGAGTTCTAACTAAGCCTAGACTAAAATGTTAATTCTTAAGATCTGAGTCCTAAATAACCCTAGACTGAAACAACCGACGATTAACAACATAGTTCTAAGTTGCAGTCCCAAACAGCAATTGCAGTCGCAATGAAACACCCCTACTAGAAAATTACCTAGGATATCTAGCATGGGTGTTAAACTCGGCATCGGGTACATTAAAATTACAATAATTAAATATTCTCTGAACAAATCATAGAATTTCTAACCTGTAAAATCAGAAATAGTACCACTGACGTGTACTTTATATAATCCAGCTACTTCTGCTTCTTCATAACGAGCCATCCTATCGTATAACAACTTGTATCTGAAATAAAAAGAAAGGGATTGGGGTGAGACGAGATGTCTCAGTGAGTTCCACCTATCCTAGGTTGTAGGCAACCTCGGGGAACCTAGGATTGCCATCTGTTTCTAAACTTAACCCATTTTGGGTTATTACAATTTCATTATGCATAACTGAGCGATCAGGGAATAACTAAAATCGTTGTCAGAAATTCTATTTTGATCATATAATAAACATAATCATACTCGTAACTTTAATCATAAGCATAATCACCATACTCATATCAATAATCACAATCATATATCTAATATATCGTATTCTGGTATATCTTATATTTTGACATATTTATCCGAGTATGGCTCTGATCCTTTTCCGATAACACTAGTTTTGGCTAACTAAGCCGGAGTTCCATAATTAAAATTGCCCATATCCAACTATTAGTAAAAATGACAATGAACTATTACTTCGTATCCAATTTATTCTAAACATAACTTTCGTGTTAATATGCATATGCTATGTTAGTATTCATGTTGGAGGGTCCTTAGAATTTTTCCTTGGTTCCATAATTTTATTTTTGTTCTTTTTCAAATATTATTCGAATAATTCTTGACTTAAAATTTTATATCATTAATTATACATTTCATTCGTTATTATGAGCCGTACCTCATAGGCTACATTATCTCTTGTTGTAGCAAACGGTTTACTATGACCCGTACGTCATAGGCTACATTATCTCTCGTTGTAGCAAACGGATTACTATGACCCGTACGTCATAGGCTACATTATATCTCGTTGTAGCAAACGGTTTACTATGACCCGTACGTCATAGGCTACATTATCTCTCGTTGTAGCAAACGGATTACTATGACCCGTACGTCATAGGCTACATTATATCTCATTGTAGCAAACGGTTTACTATGACCCGTACGTCATAGGCTACATTATCTCTCGTTGTAGCAAACGGTTTACTATGACCCGTACGTCATAGGCTACATTATATCTCGTTGTAGCAAACGGTTTACTATGACCCGTACGTCATAGGCTACATTATCTCTCGTTGTAGCAAACGATTTACTATGACCCGTACGTCATAGGCTACATTATCTCTCGTTGTAGCAAACGGAGTTTTCATATATTCTCATTTTTTTTTTCTTTTTCTATGAGCATGTTACTCATTTCAATTTTTCTCCTCATTTCCATTTTTCTGCGATTTTCTATAATTCACTGTGAGCATATTACTCATAGGATGCATTTCAAATTTTTCTTTCAATTCTTTACTATAAGCATATATGCATCAATTTCGTTGTTAATTTCCCTCCAACATTTATACTAACATCACATACTAACATCAATTAATTATGCACAATTAACATTACTATCCAATCACTTATTCTTAAAATCATCATTTATAAATAATATAAGCAATCCTCTTACAATTATCACTTATAAGCAATCCTCTAGGTTATCAAACGTGGGAAAACCTCGATCACCTAAACTAACCGACTTGTGAACAAAAGTAATCGTTACATCAATTGTCTTGCTTAGCATTTTCCTCCAATATTCATACTAACATAAACACACATATTAACATACAAGAGATTTTAGAATAAACACACATATAATTCTGAAATAATCATACTATCTCATAATTTCTATTCAAATGAATCATTCATGTGGCACAATTCTACTACTCAAAATGGAAGGTTTACTAGCTAAGGAACTCACCTCAACATTTTTATGAACTCTCCATGATGCTTAAGTCGCAATTAAGCTCATACGGTGCTCCATAAGCACTTTTCTCCAAAACAGCTTAACTGCAGCTTATGGCTTCTGCAAGCACCAATTCCAGTCCAGCCATCAATTTAAACTCTTACCAAGCCTACCAAGTACATAGGTTCAGTTCTGGAACCATTCCGTGAACCAAAACTCGCAGTTTAGCTTATTCCGCAAAATCTACGTCTAAACCCGTAAGAAATTTTTCTGTAGCAATTACCAACTTCAAACGCGTTTTCCGAATCCGTTTTTGATCCGAATCATACAAAATTTGTATCCAAACTGTAGGGAATTGAATGAGGAATCCAAAACTTTAGTAATCATTCAATTCCAAGCTACATAGAAACAGATACGAATCAAAAACCAGAACTTGAGCTTACTAACTTTCATGAAATTCAGCCACATGATTCCAACAATTCCAAACATGCATTTCTAGTACCAAATTACACATGTAGAAGCTTCTCATTCCATCATTCCTTCTTTATAACAGCACTAAACATATATGCAGCCCATATAACCAAACACCTTAATTAATCTTTAGGTCATTCCTATAGCAATTTAAACATAGAATTCAAGATAATCACTTATTCAAACATATATAATTGGTTCTTAATTAACTCATACAACAACTTCAGCATATTATCATGATGCAATCGTCACAAGTCCAACATCACAACTTACTCACTTACAGGGACTGTGGCTTCAGCTTCAAGCACTTGCAAAGACCCTCAATTCAAGCTTGATAAAAAGAACTCCACAAATTGTGATGGTGATGGAGAATCAGCTGAAGGAGGGAAAAAGAAAGGATAAACTTATCAATTGAATTCTTATGTTACAAGGATAGAGGATTCAAGCTTACATGTTGATTTCAAAAGGTTAGAAGTGAAAATTGTGATTTGAGTGTAGGAGGGAGAGAGGTCGGTGATTTGGGTGTAGGAGGGAGAGAGGAAGCTATTTTTTTTTTTTTTTTTTCTAAAGAGAGGAAGTGAGTAGAAAAATGAAGAAGTCTCTAGACTTCACGTGAGAAAGAAAGAAAAAGAAGATATTTTTGTGTTAAGGATGTGAATGGAAGAATATATAAAAAAAATGTGCACTTTGCTACTTAAAAAAAAATCTTGAGTGGCAAGATTACCATTTTGCCCTCACTAAAATAATCTCAGAGACAATTTGAAAAATAACTGACACTGTATGTTAAATATTCTCCATTAAATAATTAACTCTTCTCTTAAAAATCCCAAGATAAAATAACCGATACTGAAATTTTACATGCGGGGTATCACATTCTACCCCCCTTAAAGAAATTTCGTCCTCGAAATTTAGGGATTTACTTGCTAATAAACACAAATAATTTCTCCATCATTTCAACTTTAGATTTCAACATACGTCCGTTACGAACTAATTCTTTCTGACTGACTAATTTAAACTGCACAGGTACCAGCCACCATTGGCGTTGAATACTTCCTTAAGAGAATTCATTATAAACTTCACATCCTGCCTATCCTTCTTCGTACGCTTCATTCCTCCAAGGTCCTATTCAGCTCTCAGACATTTGTTCTAACTGTCATATACTAGTCTGAGTTGATCAGGCTCAGCCAGACATGACATTTGGAATAAATATCTGGAACCCAATAGTCACACTACATATTATTGAATTCTAATGACCCAAGGCACGATCTGAATCGACCTGCTCTGATACCAAATTGAAACACCCCTACTAGAAAATTACCTAGGATATCTAGCATGGGTGTTAAACTCGGCATCGGGTACATTAAAATTACAATAATTAAATATTCTCTGAACAAATCATAGAATTTCTAACCTGTAAAATCAGAAATAGTACCACTGACGTGTACTTTATATAATCCAGCTACTTCTGCTTCTTCATAACGAGCCATCCTATCGTATAACAACTTGTATCTGAAATAAAAAGAAAGGGATTGGGGTGAGACGAGATGTCTCAGTGAGTTCCACCTATCCTAGGTTGTAGGCAACCTCGGGGAACCTAGGATTGCCATCTGTTTCTAAACTTAACCCATTTTGGGTTATTACAATTTCATTATGCATAACTGAGCGATCAGGGAATAACTAAAATCGTTGTCAGAAATTCTATTTTGATCATATAATAAACATAATCATACTCGTAACTTTAATCATAAGCATAATCACCATACTCATATCAATAATCACAATCATATATCTAATATATCGTATTCTGGTATATCTTATATTTTGACATATTTATCCGAGTATGGCTCTGATCCTTTTCCGATAACACTAGTTTTGGCTAACTAAGCCGGAGTTCCATAATTAAAATTGCCCATATCCAACTATTAGTAAAAATGACAATGAACTATTACTTCGTATCCAATTTATTCTAAACATAACTTTCGTGTTAATATGCATATGCTATGTTAGTATTCATGTTGGAGGGTCCTTAGAATTTTTCCTTGGTTCCATAATTTTATTTTTGTTCTTTTTCAAATATTATTCGAATAATTCTTGACTTAAAATTTTATATCATTAATTATACATTTCATTCGTTATTATGAGCCGTACCTCATAGGCTACATTATCTCTTGTTGTAGCAAACGGTTTACTATGACCCGTACGTCATAGGCTACATTATCTCTCGTTGTAGCAAACGGATTACTATGACCCGTACGTCATAGGCTACATTATATCTCGTTGTAGCAAACGGTTTACTATGACCCGTACGTCATAGGCTACATTATCTCTCGTTGTAGCAAACGGATTACTATGACCCGTACGTCATAGGCTACATTATATCTCATTGTAGCAAACGGTTTACTATGACCCGTACGTCATAGGCTACATTATCTCTCGTTGTAGCAAACGGTTTACTATGACCCGTACGTCATAGGCTACATTATATCTCGTTGTAGCAAACGGTTTACTATGACCCGTACGTCATAGGCTACATTATCTCTCGTTGTAGCAAACGATTTACTATGACCCGTACGTCATAGGCTACATTATCTCTCGTTGTAGCAAACGGAGTTTTCATATATTCTCATTTTTTTTTTCTTTTTCTATGAGCATGTTACTCATTTCAATTTTTCTCCTCATTTCCATTTTTCTGCGATTTTCTATAATTCACTGTGAGCATATTACTCATAGGATGCATTTCAAATTTTTCTTTCAATTCTTTACTATAAGCATATATGCATCAATTTCGTTGTTAATTTCCCTCCAACATTTATACTAACATCACATACTAACATCAATTAATTATGCACAATTAACATTACTATCCAATCACTTATTCTTAAAATCATCATTTATAAATAATATAAGCAATCCTCTTACAATTATCACTTATAAGCAATCCTCTAGGTTATCAAACGTGGGAAAACCTCGATCACCTAAACTAACCGACTTGTGAACAAAAGTAATCGTTACATCAATTGTCTTGCTTAGCATTTTCCTCCAATATTCATACTAACATAAACACACATATTAACATACAAGAGATTTTAGAATAAACACACATATAATTCTGAAATAATCATACTATCTCATAATTTCTATTCAAATGAATCATTCATGTGGCACAATTCTACTACTCAAAATGGAAGGTTTACTAGCTAAGGAACTCACCTCAACATTTTTATGAACTCTCCATGATGCTTAAGTCGCAATTAAGCTCATACGGTGCTCCATAAGCACTTTTCTCCAAAACAGCTTAACTGCAGCTTATGGCTTCTGCAAGCACCAATTCCAGTCCAGCCATCAATTTAAACTCTTACCAAGCCTACCAAGTACATAGGTTCAGTTCTGGAACCATTCCGTGAACCAAAACTCGCAGTTTAGCTTATTCCGCAAAATCTACGTCTAAACCCGTAAGAAATTTTTCTGTAGCAATTACCAACTTCAAACGCGTTTTCCGAATCCGTTTTTGATCCGAATCATACAAAATTTGTATCCAAACTGTAGGGAATTGAATGAGGAATCCAAAACTTTAGTAATCATTCAATTCCAAGCTACATAGAAACAGATACGAATCAAAAACCAGAACTTGAGCTTACTAACTTTCATGAAATTCAGCCACATGATTCCAACAATTCCAAACATGCATTTCTAGTACCAAATTACACATGTAGAAGCTTCTCATTCCATCATTCCTTCTTTATAACAGCACTAAACATATATGCAGCCCATATAACCAAACACCTTAATTAATCTTTAGGTCATTCCTATAGCAATTTAAACATAGAATTCAAGATAATCACTTATTCAAACATATATAATTGGTTCTTAATTAACTCATACAACAACTTCAGCATATTATCATGATGCAATCGTCACAAGTCCAACATCACAACTTACTCACTTACAGGGACTGTGGCTTCAGCTTCAAGCACTTGCAAAGACCCTCAATTCAAGCTTGATAAAAAGAACTCCACAAATTGTGATGGTGATGGAGAATCAGCTGAAGGAGGGAAAAAGAAAGGATAAACTTATCAATTGAATTCTTATGTTACAAGGATAGAGGATTCATGCTTACATGTTGATTTCAAAAGGTTAGAAGTGAAAGTTGTGATTTGGGTGTAGGAGGGAGAGAGGTCGGTGATTTGGGTGTAGGAGGGAGAGAGGAAGCTATTTTTTTTTTTTTTTTCTAAAGAGAGGAAGTGAGTAGAAAAATGAAGAAGTCTCTAGACTTCACGTGAGAAAGAAAGAAAAAGAAGATATTTTTGTGTTAAGGATGTGAATGGAAGAATATATAAAAAAAATGTGCACTTTGCTACTTAAAAAAAAATCTTGAGTGGCAAGATTACCATTTTGCCCTCACTAAAATAATCTCAGAGACAATTTGAAAAATAACTGACACTGTATGTTAAATATTCTCCATTAAATAATTAACTCTTCTCTTAAAAATCCCAAGATAAAATAACCGATACTGAAATTTTACATGCGGGGTATCACATTCTACCCCCCTTAAAGAAATTTCGTCCTCGAAATTTAGGGATTTACTTGCTAATAAACACAAATAATTTCTCCATAATTTCAACTTTAGATTTCAACATACGTCCGTTACGAACTAATTCTTTCTGACTGACTAATTTAAATTGCACAGGTACCAGCCACCATTGGCGTTGAATACTTCCTTAAGAGAATTCATTATAAACTTCACATCCTGCCTATCCTTCTTCGTACGCTTCATTCCTCCAAGGTCCTATTCAGCTCTCAGACATTTGTTCTAACTGTCATATACTAGTCTGAGTTGATCAGGCTCAGCCAGACATGACATTTGGAATAAATATCTGGAACCCAATAGTCACACTACATATTATTGAATTCTAATGACCCAAGGCACGATATGAATCGACCTGCTCTGATACCAAATTGAAACACCCCTACTAGAAAATTACCTAGGATATCTAGCATGGGTGTTAAACTCGGCATTGGGTACATTAAAATTACAATAATTAAATATTCTCTGAACAAATCATAGAATTTCTAACCTGTAAAATCAGAAATAGTACCACTGACGTGTACTTTATATAATCCAGCTACTTCTGCTTCTTCATAACGAGCCATCCTATCGTATAACAACTTGTATCTGAAATAAAAAGAAAGGGATTGGGGTGAGACGAGATGTCTCAGTGAGTTCCACCTATCCTAGGTTGTAGGCAACCTCGGGGAACCTAGGATTGCCATCTGTTTCTAAACTTAACCCATTTTGGGTTATTACAATTTCATTATGCATAACTGAGCGATCAGGGAATAACTAAAATCGCTGTCAGAAATTCTATTTTGATCATATAATAAACATAATCATACTCGTAACTTTAATCATAAGCATAATCACCATACTCATATCAATAATCACAATCATATATCTAATATATCGTATTCTGGTATATCTTATATTTTGACATATTTATCCGAGTATGGCTCTGATCCTTTTCCGATAACACTAGTTTTGGCTAACTAAGCCGGAGTTCCATAATTAAAATTGCCCATATCCAACTATTAGTAAAAATGACAATGAACTATTACTTCGTATCCAATTTATTCTAAACATAACTTTCGTGTTAATATGCATATGCTATGTTAGTATTCATGTTGGAGGGTCCTTAGAATTTTTCCTTGGTTCCATAATTTTATTTTTGTTCTTTTTCAAATATTATTCGAATAATTCTTGACTTAAAATTTTATATCATTAATTATACATTTCATTCGTTATTATGAGCCGTACCTCATAGGCTACATTATCTCTTGTTGTAGCAAACGGTTTACTATGACCCGTACGTCATAGGCTACATTATCTCTCGTTGTAGCAAACGGATTACTATGACCCGTACGTCATAGGCTACATTATATCTCGTTGTAGCAAACGGTTTACTATGACCCGTACGTCATAGGCTACATTATCTCTCGTTGTAGCAAACGGATTACTATGACCCGTACGTCATAGGCTACATTATATCTCGTTGTAGCAAACGGTTTACTATGACCCGTACGTCATAGGCTACATTATCTCTCGTTGTAGCAAACGGTTTACTATGACCCGTACGTCATAGGCTACATTATCTCTCGTTGTAGCAAACGGTTTACTATGACCCGTACGTCATAGGCTACATTATCTCTCGTTGTAGCAAACGGAGTTTTCATATATTCTCATTTTTTTTTTCTTTTTCTATGAGCATGTTACTCATTTCAATTTTTCTCCTCATTTCCATTTTTCTGCGATTTTCTATAATTCACTGTGAGCATATTACTCATAGGATGCATTTCAAATTTTTCTTTCAATTCTTTACTATAAGCATATATGCATCAATTTCGTTGTTAATTTCCCTCCAACATTTATACTAACATCACATACTAACATCAATTAATTATGCACAATTAACATTACTATCCAATCACTTATTCTTAAAATCATCATTTATAAATAATATAAGCAATCCTCTTACAATTATCACTTATAAGCAATCCTCTAGGTTATCAAACGTGGGAAAACCTCGATCACCTAAACTAACCGACTTGTGAACAAAAGTAATCGTTACATCAATTGTCTTGCTTAGCATTTTCCTCCAATATTCATACTAACATAAACACACATATTAACATACAAGAGATTTTAGAATAAACACACATATAATTCTGAAATAATCATACTATCTCATAATTTCTATTCAAATGAATCATTCATGTGGCACAATTCTACTACTCAAAATGGAAGGTTTACTAGCTAAGGAACTCACCTCAACATTTTTATGAACTCTCCATGATGCTTAAGTCGCAATTAAGCTCATACGGTGCTCCATAAGCACTTTTCTCCAAAACAGCTTAACTGCAGCTTATGGCTTCTGCAAGCACCAATTCCAGTCCAGCCATCAATTTAAACTCTTACCAAGCCTACCAAGTACATAGGTTCAGTTCTGGAACCATTCCGTGAACCAAAACTCGCAGTTTAGCTTATTCCGCAAAATCTACGTCTAAACCCGTAAGAAATTTTTCTGTAGCAATTACCAACTTCAAACGCGTTTTCCGAATCCGTTTTTGATCCGAATCATACAAAATTTGTATCCAAACTGTAGGGAATTGAATGAGGAATCCAAAACTTCAGTAATCATTCAATTCCAAGCTACATAGAAACAGATACGAATCAAAAACCAGAACTTGAGCTTACTAACTTTCATGAAATTCAGCCACATGATTCCAACAATTCCAAACATGCATTTCTAGTACCAAATTACACATGTAGAAGCTTCTCATTCCATCATTCCTTCTTTATAACAGCACTAAACATATATGCAGCCCATATAACCAAACACCTTAATTAATCTTTAGGTCATTCCTATAGCAATTTAAACATAGAATTCAAGATAATCACTTATTCAAACATATATAATTGGTTCTTAATTAACTCATACAACAACTTCAGCATATTATCATGATGCAATCGTCACAAGTCCAACATCACAACTTACTCACTTACAGGGACTGTGGCTTCAGCTTCAAGCACTTGCAAAGACCCTCAATTCAAGCTTGATAAAAAGAACTCCACAAATTGTGATGGTGATGGAGAATCAGCTGAAGGAGGGAAAAAGAAAGGATAAACTTATCAATTGAATTCTTATGTTACAAGGATAGAGGATTCATGCTTACATGTTGATTTCAAAAGGTTAGAAGTGAAAGTTGTGATTTGGGTGTAGGAGGGAGAGAGGTCGGTGATTTGGGTGTAGGAGGGAGAGAGGAAGCTATTTTTTTTTTTTTTTTCTAAAGAGAGGAAGTGAGTAGAAAAATGAAGAAGTCTCTAGACTTCACGTGAGAAAGAAAGAAAAAGAAGATATTTTTGTGTTAAGGATGTGAATGGAAGAATATATAAAAAAAATGTGCACTTTGCTACTTAAAAAAAAATCTTGAGTGGCAAGATTACCATTTTGCCCTCACTAAAATAATCTCAGAGACAATTTGAAAAATAACTGACACTGTATGTTAAATATTCTCCATTAAATAATTAACTCTTCTCTTAAAAATCCCAAGATAAAATAACCGATACTGAAATTTTACATGCGGGGTATCACATTCTACCCCCCTTAAAGAAATTTCGTCCTCGAAATTTAGGGATTTACTTGCTAATAAACACAAATAATTTCTCCATAATTTCAACTTTAGATTTCAACATACGTCCGTTACGAACTAATTCTTTCTGACTGACTAATTTAAATTGCACAGGTACCAGCCACCATTGGCGTTGAATACTTCCTTAAGAGAATTCATTATAAACTTCACATCCTGCCTATCCTTCTTCGTACGCTTCATTCCTCCAAGGTCCTATTCAGCTCTCAGACATTTGTTCTAACTGTCATATACTAGTCTGAGTTGATCAGGCTCAGCCAGACATGACATTTGGAATAAATATCTGGAACCCAATAGTCACACTACATATTATTGAATTCTAATGACCCAAGGCACGATATGAATCGACCTGCTCTGATACCAAATTGAAACACCCCTACTAGAAAATTACCTAGGATATCTAGCATGGGTGTTAAACTCGGCATTGGGTACATTAAAATTACAATAATTAAATATTCTCTGAACAAATCATAGAATTTCTAACCTGTAAAATCAGAAATAGTACCACTGACGTGTACTTTATATAATCCAGCTACTTCTGCTTCTTCATAACGAGCCATCCTATCGTATAACAACTTGTATCTGAAATAAAAAGAAAGGGATTGGGGTGAGACGAGATGTCTCAGTGAGTTCCACCTATCCTAGGTTGTAGGCAACCTCGGGGAACCTAGGATTGCCATCTGTTTCTAAACTTAACCCATTTTGGGTTATTACAATTTCATTATGCATAACTGAGCGATCAGGGAATAACTAAAATCGCTGTCAGAAATTCTATTTTGATCATATAATAAACATAATCATACTCGTAACTTTAATCATAAGCATAATCACCATACTCATATCAATAATCACAATCATATATCTAATATATCGTATTCTGGTATATCTTATATTTTGACATATTTATCCGAGTATGGCTCTGATCCTTTTCCGATAACACTAGTTTTGGCTAACTAAGCCGGAGTTCCATAATTAAAATTGCCCATATCCAACTATTAGTAAAAATGACAATGAACTATTACTTCGTATCCAATTTATTCTAAACATAACTTTCGTGTTAATATGCATATGCTATGTTAGTATTCATGTTGGAGGGTCCTTAGAATTTTTCCTTGGTTCCATAATTTTATTTTTGTTCTTTTTCAAATATTATTCGAATAATTCTTGACTTAAAATTTTATATCATTAATTATACATTTCATTCGTTATTATGAGCCGTACCTCATAGGCTACATTATCTCTTGTTGTAGCAAACGGTTTACTATGACCCGTACGTCATAGGCTACATTATCTCTCGTTGTAGCAAACGGATTACTATGACCCGTACGTCATAGGCTACATTATATCTCGTTGTAGCAAACGGTTTACTATGACCCGTACGTCATAGGCTACATTATCTCTCGTTGTAGCAAACGGATTACTATGACCCGTACGTCATAGGCTACATTATATCTCGTTGTAGAAAACGGTTTACTATGACCCGTACGTCATAGGCTACATTATCTCTCGTTGTAGCAAACGGTTTACTATGACCCGTACGTCATAGGCTACATTATCTCTCGTTGTAGCAAACGGTTTACTATGACCCGTACGTCATAGGCTACATTATCTCTCGTTGTAGCAAACGGAGTTTTCATATATTCTCATTTTTTTTTTCTTTTTCTATGAGCATGTTACTCATTTCAATTTTTCTCCTCATTTCCATTTTTCTGCGATTTTCTATAATTCACTGTGAGCATATTACTCATAGGATGCATTTCAAATTTTTCTTTCAATTCTTTACTATAAGCATATATGCATCAATTTCGTTGTTAATTTCCCTCCAACATTTATACTAACATCACATACTAACATCAATTAATTATGCACAATTAACATTACTATCCAATCACTTATTCTTAAAATCATCATTTATAAATAATATAAGCAATCCTCTTACAATTATCACTTATAAGCAATCCTCTAGGTTATCAAACGTGGGAAAACCTCGATCACCTAAACTAACCGACTTGTGAACAAAAGTAATCGTTACATCAATTGTCTTGCTTAGCATTTTCCTCCAATATTCATACTAACATAAACACACATATTAACATACAAGAGATTTTAGAATAAACACACATATAATTCTGAAATAATCATACTATCTCATAATTTCTATTCAAATGAATCATTCATGTGGCACAATTCTACTACTCAAAATGGAAGGTTTACTAGCTAAGGAACTCACCTCAACATTTTTATGAACTCTCCATGATGCTTAAGTCGCAATTAAGCTCATACGGTGCTCCATAAGCACTTTTCTCCAAAACAGCTTAACTGCAGCTTATGGCTTCTGCAAGCACCAATTCCAGTCCAGCCATCAATTTAAACTCTTACCAAGCCTACCAAGTACATAGGTTCAGTTCTGGAACCATTCCGTGAACCAAAACTCGCAGTTTAGCTTATTCCGCAAAATCTACGTCTAAACCCGTAAGAAATTTTTCTGTAGCAATTACCAACTTCAAACGCGTTTTCCGAATCCGTTTTTGATCCGAATCATACAAAATTTGTATCCAAACTGTAGGGAATTGAATGAGGAATCCAAAACTTCAGTAATCATTCAATTCCAAGCTACATAGAAACAGATACGAATCAAAAACCAGAACTTGAGCTTACTAACTTTCATGAAATTCAGCCACATGATTCCAACAATTCCAAACATGCATTTCTAGTACCAAATTACACATGTAGAAGCTTCTCATTCCATCATTCCTTCTTTATAACAGCACTAAACATATATGCAGCCCATATAACCAAACACCTTAATTAATCTTTAGGTCATTCCTATAGCAATTTAAACATAGAATTCAAGATAATCACTTATTCAAACATATATAATTGGTTCTTAATTAACTCATACAACAACTTCAGCATATTATCATGATGCAATCGTCACAAGTCCAACATCACAACTTACTCACTTACAGGGACTGTGGCTTCAGCTTCAAGCACTTGCAAAGACCCTCAATTCAAGCTTGATAAAAAGAACTCCACAAATTGTGATGGTGATGGAGAATCAGCTGAAGGAGGGAAAAAGAAAGGATAAACTTATCAATTGAATTCTTATGTTACAAGGATAGAGGATTCATGCTTACATGTTGATTTCAAAAGGTTAGAAGTGAAAATTGTGATTTGAGTGTAGGAGGGAGAGAGGTCGGTGATTTGGGTGTAGGAGGGAGAGAGGAAGCTATTTTTTTTTTTTTTTTTTCTAAAGAGAGGAAGTGAGTAGAAAAATGAAGAAGTCTCTAGACTTCACGTGAGAAAGAAAGAAAAAGAAGATATTTTTGTGTTAAGGATGTGAATGGAAGAATATATAAAAAAAATGTGCACTTTGCTACTTAAAAAAAAATCTTGAGTGGCAAGATTACCATTTTGCCCTCACTAAAATAATCTCAGAGACAATTTGAAAAATAACTGACACTGTATGTTAAATATTCTCCATTAAATAATTAACTCTTCTCTTAAAAATCCCAAGATAAAATAACCGATACTGAAATTTTACATGCGGGGTATCACACGCAATATAAAGGTTTTAGAGGTCTCTGCAATGACATCGCAACTGCAATTGTGGTTGCATTTACCGTCATTTTACTACAATATCAAGGTTCGCATCACAGCAACAATTGCGACCACAATTTGGAACAATGATTCACAGTTTCAAATATTTTTTTGAATTTTTCTTAACCTGCAGTTTTTTTCAAAACTCGGTATTTGGCTCAAGGACCAACTAATTTGGGAGACCAACCCCACCGTCCACCTGTGGGGCTCCAATTAAAGCCAGAGCTGTACAGACTAGCCCACAAAAATTGGCACTGGGAGGATTTGAATGCGAGACTTTGAGAGGAGTATACTCCAAGGTCCCAAGAGCCTGCACACTCCATGGTCTTACTCTACAAACTCACATATTATGAAGTCAATAAAATTATGAGAAAATGACATAATCCAATGTAATCATAAGTGTCGGGGTCGGACACGACATGTGTTAGACAC
The DNA here is from genome assembly GCF_051527215.1 of Medicago sativa. NCBI lineage: Eukaryota > Viridiplantae > Streptophyta > Magnoliopsida > Fabales > Fabaceae > Medicago > Medicago sativa. Next base: position 15,510,211 of record NC_140752.1, read on the forward strand.
CTAAACACACCTTCAATCAGAAGTGTCGGTGCAACAGAGTAACGTGACATCTCAATTCTCGGGTTTACTCAAAACTCAAAATGAAAAAGAAAAAGGAAAAAAGTGAGATAAATACATATTGCAAAACACAACACCATTACCTCCTGTTTTCCAATGTTGTGTGTGACTTCCTCTAATTGACTCAAATCAGAATACCCTAACTCCACCAACATCTGCATGGAAGCCACCAAAGAACTAGGCACAACCTTCAAATCATCAAACACCAAAAACAATGACCCATTTTCCTTAACAAAAACCTCATTTTGAACCTCATTCCCCTGACCCTCAGAATCCAAATTCCTAGGTTCTTTATTAGTGGGTTTTCCACAAGTACAATCAAGATCCTGAAAAGTTGTAAACTTGTTACAAGCATCACACACAAAAAACTTACTTGACCATTCAGTGTCATCAATGTTCAAGAAAAGTTTCTTGCATAATGATTCACATGGATTCTTCTGGTTCAACAACATTTGTTTGCAGACAGGGTTCCAAACATCATTTGGAGTGAGGGTTTGTACGCTTTCATAGAGATTTTTTATGCTTCCAAGGAATGATGTTGATTCTGAGGATCCTTGTTCTAGTTGTTGTTGATCATTGTTGTGAGTGGTTAAGAGGCGAATGATTGTGGCAAGTGGAAGAGAAAGGAAGCTGAAGAGCGTGTCAACGAAGTCTTTGGTTGATTCTACAACGACAACTTTGTTGTTTTCTCTGTCTATTAAGATTTTCAGTGGAATCGTTTTTGACTCTTCTTGTGGTTCTTCAGAAGCCATTAGAGGTATAGGAGTAGAACTTGCCATTAGAGGTATAGGAGTAGAACTTTGAAATTGAGAAATGTGGCAGATCAATTTGCTTTACTTTTTACTTTATTTATGAGAAAGTTTTCCATGATGGTGCAGTTTGTTTTAAATCGCAAATATTATGTCCTCGTGAGCTTAACTCAGTTGGTTGGACAATGCATAAAAATATGCAAGGTCCGGGGTTCAAACCCCGACCACTACCAAAAAAATCACAAATATTATTAAATTTATTCAACGGACCAGATGATTGATTGGTTACTTAATCTTAACTTTTTATTGATACACTTAAAAAACAGGCCCCACAATAGTTGTTTATCGTGGTTTTTTAAGTACAGTAATAACGAGCTACTCTCAATGTGTTAATATCAGTACATATTTGAAACAAACTAATTAATTATACTGCCAACTCAAACATAACATTTTAATTCCAGATATTTTTTTTACAAATTTTTTAATCTAGATTTTGTAAAAAGGAAAATAAAATATCGAAATATGACAATTAAATGCAACAAAAGGTTGATTTTCTTAATTTTTGTATTTATCGAAATATCGAAATATGTTTTGTTTTAATCTAGAATTTGAGGAACTTGAAAATCAAAATAAGATCATTGAAGAAGAAGAAGAAGAAGAAATTCAAAATAATCAAAATTATGAAAATAGTATTCAAAGATCTTCAAACGAGGAACCACCTCAAAGTCCTCCAAGATCATAGAGAACAGTTGATTATCACCCTCAAGAACAAATTATTGGGGATACTACTGATGGTGTAAGAACAAGAAGATCTTTTGAGAACAATGACATGGCAATGATCTCACAGATAGAACCAAAAAACATAAAAATGCAATTATTGATGAATCATGGGTTGAAGCCATGAAAGAAGAGTTACTACATTTTGAAAAGAAATCAAGTTTGGACCTTGGTACCTGAACCTCAAAATCAATCTGTTATTGGTACCAGATGGGTATTCATAAACAAATTAGATGAAGAGGGAAAAGTAACTCGAAACAAGGCAAGATTAGTGGCACAAGGGTACAATCAACAAGAAGGAATTTGAAGGTGAGAAAAACACAAGAAGGGGGGGTTGAATTGTGTTTTGGAAAATTTTTCGTTTCTCCTAAAAACTGAACACACTGGTCAGAAGCTAAGTGAGACAGCTTCTGAAGTGATAATCAGAATCTAAATGCAGCGGAATAAAACAGAGAGAGAGAAGAAGAACGACACAAAGCAATTATACTGGTTCCTTCCACAATCCGGAAGTAGTCCAGTCCCCCTTGCACTTCCAAGGAGATTTCACTAAGAGTAATATCTGATTACAATTGCTCAAGCACACAAGCCTGAGACTTCCTTTGCTCAAGCACACTTCGCAAGAGTCTTCCTATGCTCAAGAACACAATCAAGAGACTTCCTTTGCTCAAGCACAACTGCAAGAGACTTCCTTTGCTCAAGCACACTTGCAAGAGACTTCTAAACAAAATTACACAGAAAATTGTTTACGATTGAACACTTGATATACAATCAGAGGTGCTCACAATACAAATCAGATACAGACTCAATGACTTAAGAATTTCTAAGATATGACTTTGAGACACAGAAATTCTAAGTGAATGCAGAACAATTTCAGCAGAGGTTTGGCACTTGTAAGAATGTTGAGAGTCTGTTGTTCAGTATTGGCGTTCTTGCATTACCAAATCTCTAAGTCTTCACTCCTTTATATAGAGGTGTGAAAGAGACGTTGTGAAATTGCTAGCACATCAAAGAGTCGTTGTTGAAGCTTGATCTTTCACCTTTGATCTTTTGCCTGATTTGGTTGTTGTCCTATGAAGAACCAATTTGAAATCCATTCCTTATCCAAAGGAACATCTATGCAGGCGAAACCGTATTCTGGAGCTGTTTTCTTGTCTTGTAGCGTGGACACAAAACAGAGTAGTGGAGAAGGTGGTTGTACAGTTCGTACAAAGTACAATGTCAACGCTTTCGTCCAAAATTGCAAGCACATGTCTTCAAACACCTTTGAAATGACCGTTGCAAAATTCCACTAATCTTTTGATGTGTTTTCGAATCCAATAGACATATTTTGCAGTGATGATTCGTCAATCCTTGAATCTTTGCAAATCCAGTTGATCTTCAGCTTCTGGTGAAATGGCTTCTGATGAGGCAGCTTCTGCAGCTTCTGATGGTGCAGCTTCTGCAGCTTCTGATGGTGCAGCTTCTGTTGATGCAGCTTCTGATAATGTGGCTTCTGGACCTCTTGTCTTCAGGAGCAGTATTCTTCAGGAGCACTATTCTTCCTTCAGAAGCGACTTAACTTCAGGAGCGCTTTTTCTCTTCAGTAGCAAGTTGCCTTCAGGAGCGTCCAAGCTTCAAATTTTGCTGTTTCCTTTGCTCTTTATTTGCTCTTTCAGAACCAATGATGATGTAACTTTTTAATTATGGTCCTGTACACTTGAACAAATATTAGCTAGTCCAATTTACAATTTTTAATACCTTGTTATCATCAAAACTCTTTAAGGTTCATTGTTAAACACATTTTGTTCCAACAATCTCCCCCTTTTTGATGATGACAAACAAAAGTATTTAAAAATTGATCAATTGTTGTTAATCTAATTAACAAGTTGACTTTGGGGTCCTGAGGTTTGTAAGCTCAGAATCTGAGGTTTGTAAGCTCAAACTCCCCCTGAGTCTGATAGTCTTTAAGGTGAGGTTTGTAAGCTCCCCCTAAGTTCTATCCAGGTTAATTAAATTCCTTTTACGCACAATAGTTATCAGAGCTTAAAAAAAATTGAATCATTGAAAGAATTAACTTATAGATAAGAAGAATGGTTCAATTAATTTTACTTGATTTTTGATACTCCTTCTTTCGTTCATAGCTTATACCATTAAGGTAAAAATGATAGAAGTTTTTCAAAAAATTTCAAATATCATTAATGGGGCTCAGAGCCTTTAAATACTTGTCACATATACTCCCCCTTTTGTCATTATCAAAAGAAACGAAATAAAAGAAAATAAGCATAAAAGACAAAAAGATGTGAGAAAAACTCAAACATAAAGAGAGTATAATAAGTAAATAACTAGACTATCCAGGAAATCAGAATCAGATAAACAATCAGAACCATTAAGCATTCAAAAGCAATAAACATTAAAACAAGACAGTTTCAGAAGCAGAGACTGAGAATTTAAAACAAACAACAAACAAAATAAAACACTAAGGTGTGTACTAAGGGTTAGGTTGTTGTTGTTGTTTCTTCATCTTCTCCATTTCTTCAATTTTCTTTTGCAACTGTTCCTCAAGAAATTGTTGCCTCTGGAGAAGAGCCTGTTCCCTTTCATTAGCCTCTTGCTGCTGTTTTGCCATCTTTTGCCTCAGAAGCTTAAACATCCTTGAATCTCTGGTCAAGTAATCCATTTCTGAGAAGAATGGATTGTTTGCCAGGAGCAGTGTAGGACTTCTGACTCTGAGACTTTGCTTCAGGTGCTCTATTAACTTTCTGACAGAAGCTTCCTTGCTTCTGATGCACTTAGCCTTTATTTCTTCAATAAATTCAGCAGCCCGGTTCTGAAGTGATGCCCAGGAGTCTTCATATGCATTGGTGAGATCAATTGTCCTTCTTTGATCCACCAGATCATGCATTTGACACAGAATAGTGAGTAGCTCAGTATTGATATATCCAGATTCCATAATGTTTGGGGTTGGTTGTTCAAGAGTTTCAAGGTCAGAATCACTAATTTCAGGATCTTGAACAGGGCTAGAGACTGGAATGGTTATGTGTTGGGATGGGTTTGAGGTGGATGGCTGGTTAGAAGCTATGTGTGCGGTAGAGGTTGAGTCTTGAACATTGACTTGAGAAATGTCAATATCCATGGGAGTTGGTTCAGGTGTGTGTTCTGGTTGTTGGTCAGTTTCAGTTTCAGTTTGTTGTGTTGAGGTTGTTGTTTGATTGTTGAGTTGGGGGTCAATGGTTGCTATAGGTGATTGTGGGGGTGATGTGGGTTTATGTGGTTCAGGAGTTTGTTGTTAGGGGCTTTCTGAAACAACTTTATCAGAAGCAGCTGCTTCTGGAGTTGTCTCAGAGGCTTTTTCTGAGTTTGGTTTGTCTTTAGGTAACTCACCAGAGTAGTGGAGAGCAAGATGGTCTAAGACAGAAGTGTCTTCTGAAGGTTCAGGTGCAGGTGGTTGTGATGAAGAGGGTGAAATGAGGGGTGAGGTAACTGGAATTTGAAATATCTTGTCTGAAGAGCCAGCTTCTGAGGTTCCAACTTTCTTCAAAGCTTGAACGGCCACTTCCTTGACTTCTTCAGATTTATCCTTGAAGAACTCATCACAGTGTTCAAGGCCTGAGGCTATAAGTTTTTCATCCCTATCCCTTCTCTTCTGAGCTCCCCTTTCCTGCAGTTCAGCTAGCATCTGAGCAGCTTCTGCATCAGCCTTCTTCTTCATGTCAGAAGTAACTTTAACCATTGGAGTGAAGATTGGTCCAGATGCTTTCTTAGTTATGATGGGTTCTGATCTGCCTTTACTTCTCTTTAAGGGAATAGAAGCAGCACCAACTTTTTTGCCTCTTTCCTTTATACTTTGCAGCATCAGATTCTGGAGCATCAGCTTCTGAAGTTCTAGGATTTTCGTTCTGATTCATCTGTCCTTGCTCTACATTATCAGCACTAGCAAATTCCTTCAAAGCTCTTTCTTCTCGCCAATTTGCTAGATAATTATCAGAATGTTCCTTAGCCATTCTCTTCATGGCTGGAGTCACTTGAACCATGGAGCTTTTCTTGTCAAGTGGAGCCTTCTTTCTTTTCAGCTTGGGCTCTGCCTCTTCTTCCTCTATCTCATCCAAAGCTTCATCCAGTTTGTCCTTGTAGTAAACTGTTTCAGCTTTCCCTCTCTTTCTCTTAACATCCTTCTTTTGCTTGCCCTTATCTGTAGCAGTTGCTGATTCAGTAGCACCCTTAACTTTCTTTCCTTTTCCAGGAGCGGCTTCCTCCTGAGGGCTAGCATCTTCCTCCAGGACGTACTTAGCAACTGATTGGACTAGGGAATCAGAGTCACTTTCCTTAAAGATGAAAGGAAAGTCCCTGAATGCCTTAGATTCTTCTGTGGTCAACTCCAACCACTTTTCATCTTGAGGGGCGTTCTTGAACTGACCCATGGAATGCAAGCTTTTGCTACAGATAGTCTTCTTAGCAGTAGAAGCTTCGAAGCATTTATCAGAAGCACTCCTTGTCTGTTTCAAGAAGTTCAACACCCTTCCCTGATAGAAGATCTCAGAAAGCAATCTTCCATAGGGTACTTGTTTTCTTCCTCTAGTAGTGCTTTCATTTATAGCCCAACAGAGATGATCCATTACATATCTTGGGAAGTTTATCTTTTCCAGAATAGCCATGAAGTAAATTGCTAGCTTCTGTTGATTGTTGGGTTGATCAGACCCTCCTGCTCTTTGAAAAAAGCAATCATTACTGAATTTCACCAACATCCTGTTGTGAATTTCCATTTCAGAAGGTTTGGCATCTTTCTTCCCACCCAGAAGAGTGTTGTAGTAACCTTGTAGCAGGACTTCTTCCTTCTTGACTATTTCTTGGAATCTTCCCTCTGCTTTCATTCTGCAAGCTTTAGCTATAACATCCTCAGTGATGGTTATAGGAATGCCCATCACTTCAGACCTTATTTCTAAGCTATCAAATGAGGTATGATTCATATCCATGGTCATTTTTCCTTTCTTTGACCCAGCTTGTTTGCTTACGACCTTTGCAGGCTTTTCATTATACACCTCAGCCCTTAACCAAAAATCCTTGACCAAGTTCACATACGTTGGCCCATTTAGCATCTTGAAGAACTCAGACAGCTTCTGAGTCTCTATCAACTCTTCCATCTTCACTTCGTACTTCTTAAGCGAAGCAAAATCCACCGGTGATTCTATTTGGACGATTAAGGATTTCCAAGGAATATCCATAGTCTTTTCTTTGTAGACGGACCCAGATTCTGGTGCGCTTTGCATGTTTGAAGTAGATTCTGAAACTTTTGAGCTTGATGATGCCATTGATGATTGAAGAAGATTTGAAGAAGATGAAGATTTTAGGGTTCTAGGGTTGAGAGAATGCGCTTACTTCGCACTAACAGGTGAGAGAGAAAATATGTTTGTTGTGAGTGAGTAGTGTGTGAATTGACAAAGTGTTAAGAGTAAAACGATTGCAATTCAAAAGGGACAAACAAACATAACATTAATGACTAATTGGGGGCGCGTGAAAGTACTTTCAAAGCTAGTGAATCATCATTGCCCTTTTTGTTATACACCAACACATACAGACCACGTCAGAAGTTCTCAGAGTAACTACCAAGTTAGTGGGCCAGAAGTTACCTTAAAAAGTAACTCCCAACGTTTCCACTAATTCAACTATTCAGAAGCAGAAAATTCAGCTTCTGGACTTCAGATGCTGACGTCATCATCAGAAGCGAGTTTTCCTCAGAATCTCAATAAAGAGGTTCTGATGGACTACTGCTTCTGAACTAACTTCAGAACCTAAAATCCTATTCAGGAGCAAGCAAACTTTAATCAGACACGTAGTGCATGTTCAAATTTTTCTTTATAAAATCAAATCTTTCAACAGTTAAAGGCTTAGTAAATATATGAGCCCATTGATTTTCAGTGTCAATGAATTGTATATCTAAAATTCCTTTTTGAACATAGTCTCTGATAAAATGGTGTTTGATTTCAATATGCTTAGCTCTTGAATGCAAAATTGGATTTTTAGACAAACAAATAGCAGCAGTATTATCACAATAAATGGGAATACTATTCGCAGTTATCTGATAGTCTTCCAACTGATGTTTCATCCAAAGTAGTTGTGTACAACAACTTGCAGCTGAAATGTATTCTGCTTTTGCTGTAGACATAGCAATAGTTGTTTGTCTTTTGCTAGCCCAGGATATAAGATTATCACCCAAAAATTGACAATTGCCACTGGTTGACTTTCTTTCAATCCTATCACCAGCATAATCAGCATCACAGAATCCAATTAGCTTATAATCTAAGGATTTCCTATAAAGGGGTCCAAGATTAGTTGTTCCTTTCAAATACCTGAAGATTCTCTTGACAACAGTCATATGAGATTCTCTAGGATCTGATTGGAATCTTGCACACAGGCATACACTGAATAAAATATCTGGCCTAGATGCAGTGAGGTATAACAAAGAACCAATCATACCTCTGTACAGCTTCTGATCTACTTTAGCTCCTTCATCTTCTTTGCTTAAGGTGCACGTAGGGTGCATTGGAGTGTTCATCACTTTACAATCTTCAAGCTTGAACTTCTTCAGAAGCTCCTTTGTGTACTTTGATTGATGAACATAGACTCCATCTTTGCATTGATTGATTTGAATGCCAAGGAAGAACTTCAGCTCTCCCATCATGCTCATTTCAAATTCATCCTGCATCAACTTAGAGAATTCCTTGCAAAGAGATGCATTAGTAGAACCAAATATTATATCATCAACATATATTTGCACAACAAGAATATCTTTCCCAAGAGTCCTTCTGAAGAGTGTTGTATCAACCTGTCCTCTTTTAAAATCATTCTTGATTAAGAAATTACTTAGTCTATCATACCAAGCTCTGGGAGCTTGTTTCAAGCCATATAGTGATTTCTTCAGTTTAAAAACATGGTCAGGATATTGAATATCCTCAAATCCAGGAGGTTGCTTGACATACACTTCTTCTTCTATGACACCATTGAGGAATGCACTCTTGACATCCATTTGATATAATATTATGCCATGATTAACTGCATAGGAAAGAAGTAACCTGATTGCTTCCAATCTTGCAACTGGAGCAAATGTTTTAGTGTAATCAATGCCTTCTTGTTGACTATACCCTTGTGCAACAAGTTTGGCTTTGTTTCTTGTTACTTCTCCTTGCTCATTCAACTTGTTTTTGAATACCCATTTTGTTCCAATAATGTTCTTGTGCTGAGGTTTGGGTACCAGATGCCACACATCGTTTCTTTGAAATTGATTCAACTCTTCTTTCATAGCTAAGATCCATCCATCATCTGAAATTGCTTCATCAACTGTTGTAGGTTCAATCATTGAGATTAGTCCAATCATTGACTCTTCTTGTCTAAAGTGTGATCTTGTTCTTCTTGGACTATCTTTGTTTCCAATGATTAGCTCCTCAGGATGTGAAGACTTGTGTTTGAATGTGTTTCTGGGAGGATCTGCTTGATGTGAGCCATCTTGTGGTTCATCAGAAGCAGCTTCATCTTGCGCTTCTGATGTGGGTTCAGCTTCTGGACTTTCTTCAGATTCAGCTATCTGATCAGGTTCTGGAGTAACTTCAGGAACCTGTATCTCTGCAAAACTTTCATCTTGCTTTGAAGTTTTATCTTCAAGCTCTTTTTCATCAAATCTAACGTACATAGATTCTTCAACACAGAGTGTCTCTGAATTATACACTCTGTATGCCTTTGTCCTTTCAGAGTAACCTAAGAAGATTCCTCTTTGGGCCTTGGCATCAAATTTCTTTAGGTAGAGCTTGTTGTTCAGAATGTAACATGTACATCCAAATTGATGAAAGTAAGAGATATTGGGTTTTCTTCCTTTAAAGAGTTCATATGTTGTTTTCTCCAAAATCGGTCTAATATAGATCCTGTTTTGAACATAACATGCTGTATTCACTGCTTCTGCCCAAAAATGTTTTGGTAAATTGTTTTCATGAATCATGGTTCTGGCCATTTCTTGTAAAGTTCTATTCTTTCTCTCTACAACCCCATTTTGTTGTGGAGTTCTAGGAGAAGAGAAATCATGAACAAGTCCATGTTTTTCGCAAAAAGCTTCAAATGGCTCATTTTCAAATTCTCCACCATGATCACTTCTGACTTTCAAAATCTTTGATTCTTTTTCAGATTGAATTTGAGTGCAGAAACTACTGAATACATCACAGGCAACATCTTTACTCTTTATGAATTTCACCCAAGTCCATCTGCTGTAATCATCAACAATGACTAATCCATATTTACTTCCATATAAGGATGCAGTACTCACTGGTCCAAATAAATCAATATGGAGTAGTTCTAAGGGTCTGGAGGTTGAAACAATGTCTTTGGTTTTAAAAGATGATTTCACAATTTTCCCTCTCTGACATGCACCACAGAGTGCATCTGAATGATAGTCAATGTCTGGTAGGCCTTTGACCAGTTGTAACTTACTAAGCTTAGAGATTAATCTCCAGTTAGCATGCCCCAACCTTCTGTGCCACATCCATTTCTTATCATTCACTGATAGAAGGCAAATCACCTTCTGATCAGCCAGTTCTGAAAAATTGATTTTGTAGACATTGTCAACTCTCTTTCCCTTGAACACAATGGATTTGTCTTCCTTGTTGATTACTGTACAGTTGGGTTTCTCAAAAAGCACATCATAACCATTATCACAAAATTGACTAATGCTTAAAAGGTTGTGTTCAAGACCATCTACCAACCATACATTATTAATTGAGGTAGAGGAATTACCAATAGTTCATGTACCTATGATCTTGCCTGACTGGTTGCCTCCAAACTTCACATTTCCTCCCTCTTTCATTGTTAGGCTGAGGAACACGGACTTCTCTCCTGTCATGTGTCTTGAGCAACCGCTGTCTAGGTACCAAGATCTTTGCTTTGGCACTGCTCTTAGACATACCTGCATTAATGACATTTTTAGATTTAGGTACCCATTGTCCTATGGGTCCTGGAAGGTTAGTACTTAAGGCTTTACTCTTCACTTCTTGTACTTTGTGTTGTGAGTTAGGTTGCTTCTGATTAACCATCACCTTAGGTTTTGGTACTTCAGAAGCAGTAACTGTCTTCTTCTGAAACTTAGACTTCAGAACCTCAGATTTTGGTTTCACCAGACTCTGAGGAATAGGTTCTGATCGTTTCAGGATCCTAACTTTTGAAGTCTTGGAATCAGATTTGATCATAGCCTTTGACTTAGAGTTCCTTGGCTTTGAAGTAATCTTAGCCTTAGAACCAGAAGATTCAGGTTCTGATTGAACAACAGTTTCCAACTCAGCACCTTCTGGTACGAAGAAGGTTTTCAGACCTTCCTTGATGCATTCACAACAAGATTTTAGATTGGTTTTCTCAAGTTTCACTTCTGGAAAACCAATTCCTCTGCCATTGTTCTTGTAAATGCTATAAATCATAGAAGCCACTCTGCTTCTGTCAATGCCAGATATAATGAAATCTTCAAGAGCAATTTCATGGTTACTTAAAGGTTTTTCATTACACTTTTCTTGTAGCTTCTGACATAAGAACCTGAGCTGATCTTCATACGTTTTACACATGAAGTCAAAGCCCCTAAGTCCTTGTTCAGAAGCTTTCAGATCCAATAGAGTTGATTTTTGCTGTTGTACTAAATCAGCATATTTTTCTTTTAAATCCTTCAACTCATTGGTTCTTACTTCAAAATGTGTAAGAAGTTCTTTAAGTGACTCAAGAAGTTCATTTCTGGGAATTTTGGAATATACCTCGTTTTCATCTTCTGAGTCTGAATCTGATCCAGCTTCTGAAGTTGCTGTTGCTACCAACCCAACAGCTACCTTTGCATCTTCATCAGCTTCCTCTTTATCAGATCCAGATTCACTTTCCAAATCATCCCATGTTGCCATTAAACTCTGCTTAATCTGCTTCTTGTATTTGCTTGGTTTGAACGTTGATTTCTTTGACTTGTCCTTTGATTTCTCTTTCTGAAGATCAGGGCATTCAGCAATGAAATGTCCAGGCTTCTTACAGTTGAAGCATCCCTTCTGATCTTCTTTTCTTGAGCTTCTGAAGTTACCCCTTCTGGCCTGAAACTTTCTGTTCTTTTTGGCCAGATACTGAAGTCTGCTTGAGAGCATAGCCATCTCAGCAGGATCTGGTTCAGAATCTGAACTTGATTGTTCTTCTTCTTCAGATTCAACCACTTTGAGAGCTTTTGATGACTTGCCTTTGGATGGAAGAGCTATTGATTTACTCTTCTTAGTAGACTCATGTTCATTAAGACTTAACTCATGAACTTTGAGAGAACTAACAAGATCTTCGACACTTAAAGTGTTTAAATCTTTAGCTTCCTCAATGGCAGACACCTTTGATCTCCATCTTGCAGGCAAGCTTCTGAGTATCTTGCTCACATGGTCAGAAGCAACATAGCTCTTCTTCAGAATTTGTAGCCCAGAGACTAAGGTTTGAAACCTTGAGTACATCTCCTCAATAGTTTCATCATCCTTCATCTTGAATAACTTGTACTGATGTACAAGCATGAGAGCTTTAGCTTCTTTGACCTTCTTGCTGCCTTCGTAGTTTGAACAGAGAGAAGCAAACATAACTTTAGCAGTGGATTTGTCACTCATCTTCATGTACTCTACTTTGGGAATGGCAGTGACAAGAGCTCCTCTGATAATATGATGCTTCTTTTAGAGTTTCTTCAGCTCAGGAGTATGCTTCTTTCTATCCACAGCAGCTCCTTCTTCATCAAGGACTAAGTCACCAACACCATCTTCTAGTATATCCCATAGCTCTTCATCTAAGCTCATGATATAACTATAGAAGTTGGTTTTCCACCAAGAAAATTCCTCGGCATCTCCATTGAACTTTGGAACTTTTCCAACACTGGATCTTTTACCATCACTATAATCATGTGATGCATTATTATAGCTAGTTTGACCAGGACCAGTAGGAGGAGGAGTGGACATGTTTTTCTCAGATCTTTGACTGTTGCACGCTTAAGTGTTACGCAACAGACCAAGGCTCTAGATACCAATTGAAGGTGAGAAAAACACAAGAAGGGGGGGTTGAATTGTGTTTTGGAAAATTCTTCGTTTCTCCTAAAAACTGAACACACTGGTCAGAAGCTAAGTGAGACAGCTTCTGAAGTGATAATCAGAATCTAAATGCAGCGGAATAAAACAGAGAGAGAGAAGAAGAACGACACAAAGCAATTATACTGGTTCCTTCCACAATCCGGAAGTAGTCCAGTCCCCCTTGCACTTCCAAGGAGATTTCACTAAGAGTAATATCTGATTACAATTGCTCAAGCACACAAGCCTGAGACTTCCTTTGCTCAAGCACACTTTGCAAGAGTCTTCCTATGCTCAAGAACACAATCAAGAGACTTCCTTTGCTCAAGCACAACTGCAAGAGACTTCCTTTGCTCAAGCACACTTGCAAGAGACTTCTAAACAAAATTACACAGAAAATTGTTTACGATTGAACACTTGATATACAATCAGAGGTGCTCACAATACAAATCAGATACAGACTCAATGACTTAAGAATTTCTAAGATATGACTTTGAGACACAGAAATTCTAAGTGAATTCAGAACAATTTCAGCAGAGGTTTGGCACTTGTAAGAATGTTGAGAGTCTGTTGTTCAGTATTGGCGTTCTTGCATTACCAAATCTCTAAGTCTTCACTCCTTTATATAGAGGTGTGAAAGAGACGTTGTGAAATTGCCAGCACATCAAAGAGTCGTTGTTGAAGCTTGATCTTTCACCTTTGATCTTTTGCCTGATTTGGTTGTTGTCCTATGAAGAACCAATTTGAAATCCATTCCTTATCCAAAGGAACATCTATGCAGGCGAAACCGTATTCTGGAGTTGTTTTCTTGTCTTGTAGCGTGGACACAAAACAGAGTAGTGGAGAAGGTGGTTGTACAGTTCGTACAAAGTACAATGTCAACGCTTTCGTCCAAAATTGCAAGCACATGTCTTCAAACACCTTTGAAATGACCGTTGCAAAATTCCACTAATCTTTTGATGTGTTTTCGAATCCAATAGACAACTTTTGCAGTGATGATTCGTCAATCCTTGAATCTTTGCAAATCCAGTTGATCTTCAGCTTCTGGTGAAATGGCTTCTGATGAGGCAGCTTCTGCAGCTTCTGATAGTGCAGCTTCTGCAGCTTCTGATAATGTGGCTTCTGGACCTCTTGTCTTCAGGAGCACTATTCTTCATGAGCACTATTCTTCCTTCAGAAGCGACTTAACTTCAGGAGCGCTTTTTCTCTTCAGTAGCAAGTTGCCTTCAGGAGCGTCCAAGCTTCAAATTTTGCTGTTTCCTTTGCTCTTTATTTGCTCTTTTAGAACCAATAATGATGTAACTTTTTAATTATGGTCCTGTACACTTGAACAAATATTAGCTAGTCCAATTTACAATTTTTAATACCTTGTTATCATCAAAACTCTTTAAGGTTCATTGTTAAACACATTTTGTTCCAACAGAATTGACTATGATGAAACTCATGCTCCAGTAGCAAGACTAGAAGCTATAAGAATTCTTCTTGCATATGCATCTCATAAATGCATAAAATTTTTTCAAATGGACGTAAAAAGTGCTTTTTTAAATGATGAGATTTATGTTCATCAACCTCCTGGCTTTGAAGATTTACAAAAACCAAAACATGTATTTAAACTAACCAAAGCTCTATATGGACTGAAACAAGCTCCAAGAGCTTGGTATGAAAGATTAAGCACATTTTTGTTGAAAAATGGCTTTTCAAGAGGAAAAATTGATACCACACTTTTTTGAAAAATTAATAAAGATGATTTATTAATTGTTCAAGTGTATGTTGATGGTATCATTTTTGGAGCTACAAATGAAAAATGTGTGATGAATTTTCTAAACTCATGGAGAGTGAATTCGAAATGAGCATGATAGGAGAACTTAAATTCTTTATGGGTCTACAAATTAAACAACACAAAAATGGTATTTTTATTTGTCAAGAGAAATATATCAAAGATCTTCTCAAAAAATACCACATGAATGAAGCCAAAATCATGTCCACTCCCATGCATCCATCATCTAGTTTGGATAAAGATGAAAATGGAAAAGTATTTCCTGAAAAAGAATACATGGGAATGATAGGATCTTTATTATACCTAACTGCAAGCAGACCTGACATTGTCTTTGCAGTAGGAATGTGTGCCAGATTTCAAACAGCTCCTAAAGAATCACATCATATAGCTGTCAAAAGAATTTTTAGATATCTTGTCGGAACAACAGACATAGGTATCTGGTACAAAAAAGGATCTCATTTTAAACACATGGCCTATTGCGATGTTGACTATGCCGGAGACAAAATAGAAAGAAAAAGTACAAGTGGTACATGTCAATTTCTTGGTGAAGCTCTAATCAGCTGGTGTTGTAGAAAACAAAACACCATTGCTCTATCTACTATAGAAGCTGAATACATATCCGCTGCAAATTGCTGCTCTCAGGTATTATGGACTAGAAATCAATTAGAAGATTTCTCTCTCGGTACGCAAATATTCAAGTTCTATGTGATAATACCAGTGCTATTAATTTATCAAAGAATCCCATCCAGCATTCAAGATCAAAACACATAGAAATTAAGCATCATTTTATTCGTGATCATGTAAACAAAAAGGAAATTGAACTCATGTTTATTGACACTGAAAATCAGTTAGCTGATATTTTTACTAAACCTCTTGTGGAGGAAAGATTTAATTTTATCAAAGAAAAATTAAGAATTATTAGAAAACCTTTTTAATTTTGTTTTATCTAATTTTCATTATTTTTATAAAACAGAAATCTTTTCATCTTCTCCTTAGTCTCACATGAGTGGCATTGTCACTCTTCTCTTGAAACTCCAACTGAAAAAGTTCAGTTTTAACTCCTAGTCAATAATTATCATCATTACTTTGTTTCTATCAAGTACAATCTAGCCATCTCTCTCTCCTCCTTTCCAAGAAAATTTCGGCTCAATAAGCAATGAAGGGACATATATCTCACTTCTCCCTAGCCTACTCTACACCACTCATCACTACCTTCACTCTCTCCAACCACTCTTTACTCTCTCTTCTGCCTCAGTCGTTTCCTCTTCTCCATAAACCTTTATCTATCTTATCTCTCTATAAAATCAAACCTAGATTTCCTTCATCCATCAAAACCTTCAAGAAAATCTTCATCCAAATCCATTCGATAATGGCCAGACAAAGGGAAACCACATTGATTTCTCTCTTTCTCCATCACCCTCTCCTGAACACTCTCCATCTCCGCCACCTCCGCCGTCACCACTCAACCTTAACCCTAATTC
This sequence comes from Medicago sativa, assembly GCF_051527215.1. NCBI lineage: Eukaryota > Viridiplantae > Streptophyta > Magnoliopsida > Fabales > Fabaceae > Medicago > Medicago sativa. The sequence continues at coordinate 15,526,112 of NC_140752.1, forward strand.
CGAACCCTTATCTTACTCACCACCAAAGAGTCAAACAAACTCTGCTCCTCTCAAAACCTACACTCGAATCATTAGACCTAGAATGGCAAAATCATCTGAAACCTTGACTAAACCTATTCGAAAATCCTCAAGACTTTCTGCAAAGAATAAAAACGATGAAGCCTTGTTCATTGATTTAGACTCAGATGAAGATCGTCCCCTCAAAAATCTCAAGAAAACTCCTACTGATTCAGAGAAAAACACTGAAAAGGTTGAAAGGATTAAGAAGGATTTCAAAGTTGCTATTCAGAAAAGGAAATCACTAAAGGAATGCTCTGCTTCTCAAAACAAAAACACATGCATCCCTTTGCATGACCCCTCTCTCAATAGTAAATTCAAAAAATGGGTCTCAAGACCTGTTGGTGTGGGAAGGGCATACAACTTTGAAAAACTGCTAAGAGAAGGCATTGATCTTCTCAAATATGTTGAACCACTAGGTTGGATGAACTTTTTCCAGATCAAAGAAACTTACTATCCAGAAGTGGTAAGAAACTTTTACTTCATGGTTGAAACCTTTCCAAAAAAGGATCTGATTGTCTCAAAAATTCAAGACAAAGTCATCGAATTGTCTGCTGAAAAACTGGCTGTGATTCTGGACATTCCTCAAAGAGGACCAAAGTGCTATGGAGAACCAGGATATGCTGATGTAGTGTTGTCCCGATTTGATCTCATACGAGAAATGTCCGTCAAGTATGAATATGATGATGACCTAGTCTCTGCAAACCTCAAAAAGGAATACAAGCTTCTCCACAACATGTGCCAATTCTGCATTACCCCTCAAAATGGAAGCAAACATAAAGTATCTGAAACTGACATTCTGGTCATGTACCACCTCTTTCATGGTCTCGACATCAATTTCCTTGTCATCATTATTCATCACATGATTCACGCTGCTAAACTCAAGAAACCCAAATTTTGCGTTCCATATGGTATGTTTCTCACTCTTGTTTTCAAAAATGATGGAATTTATCTTGAAAATGAGAAGTTCGACACTATGTGTTCTGAATTCCTTCCCAAAAAACATTGCTCATATGACCACCTAAGCCGGAGTACAAAGTGACATCTTTGAATCTATGTTCCAACACGGTAACGCTCTGACCAAAGGTTGTTTGTATCGCAGTGAACTGAAGCAACAACATGTCATGTATTTTCTCCCAACATGTACCCAAATCACCCACACTATTGTCCAAATTTTTCTTCACTAAAGCATGAGCCGATTCTACCCTATTGGTGGTTATGCAACCAAGATGCAACACACGGTCTGTCCATGCGCTCACTATTTTCTCCTTCACTTCATTCAAGGTGGTCATGGCATACTTTAGGAAAGGAGGGAAATCACTACAAGCATCTTGGAACTCCACTAATGCATTTGCATATAACTCTTGAGTGGGCGATTCAACCATAGCTTTCCATGCCCTCATGATCTTCTTGACAACATCGCGGTTACTCACCTCTTTCCCATCCTTTTTTCCCAAAGGATATTTACAATCTAAGACGCACCTTTGTTTAACATTTGCTTGCACATGAAAGTAACAATTCATTGCATAACTTTCCGGAAAAACAATTCCAACTGCTTTCATCAAAGATCCATCCCTATCGGTAACAATCACCTTAGGCATATTCATCTTTGACGTAAGAAGTTTACGCAACATTTTTAAAACCCAAACAAATTTTCCTCTTTCTCATGTGTCAAAAATCCAAACCCAACCGAATATGTCAAATCGGTCGAAGCGACCCCAACTACCTCAAACATTGGCATCTTGTACATGTTGGTTTTGTAGGTGGAGTCCATAACCAAAACCGTTGGAAAATTGTTAAACAACTTAACGGATGTTGGATGAGCCCAAAAGATATCTTCGATTGTAGTACTTTCACTTTGTGTTCTTGAGTAATAAGTATAGTTGTGCTCCTCCAACTTCGAGATTAGATATTGCAACGACTTCTTGTCACCTCTATTTGCCTTCCATATTTGTTGACGTTCATTGTACACTTGCTTCACATTTGTCATGCAATGTGGTCTTTTGTTCTTCAAGTGTATCAAAATATTTCTTGGAAGCATCTTGCTCTTGGTCAAGTCACGTACAATCTTCTTGTCGTCCTCCTTTAATCTACCGGCAAGAATGTTTCTTTCTAAAGCCGGCTCCATCGCATGGTTGTGAACTCCATTAAGAATGTTCAATCCCCATTCCTTTGTTTGCGTACTTTGATATCCACTAATCATGAACAAGCACCCACATTTTCTTGAGCCCGTTGTCGCATGCTTCGGTTTTTTTTGGGCACTTTGTGAGCTCCACTCCTTTCACACACTAGGCGCAACATTGGATGGACCAAACTTGATCTTTGTGTAACAATTGTAAATCCTGCCTTATTTGCTTGACGACGTGCCCACTCAAGCAATTCTTCTCTATCTTTCCACTTAACGTCGTCCGAAAAAAACCTAGTCGTGTCAACTTCGTGGGCTTTAAGTGGGAGGACACCGGGGCCAACATATTTAGAAGCTTCAACATGGACGGAAGCTCCATCAATGTTTGGTTTGGTGATAACATGTAAAATGCACTATTATTTTGACTCGACTCACACATGTTTTGATCTTGATTTCTTTAGATTTTTGCATTGTTATGTTGGTATTGTGTGTCTATTTCAGGTATATGTTGATTAAAGGTCATGCGCGTCGTTATTAGGAAAAATGGTGGTGGAAAAAGAAGAAAAAAAAAAGGTTAAAAGGCCAACAAGTCAGATGGAAAGGAAAGTCCAACACATGAGTCAAGTTGAATATGTCTTCACGTTTCAGAAGCACTTTGCCCACTTCCTCCATATTCTCCACTACCTTAGACATGATCTGAAGCACTCTCTGTTGAATTTTTTCCTATATATAGACCTTGGAGAATCAGTTGTAGACACCAAGCTTTTTAGAGAGAAATTAGTGAATTAGAAATAGCTTATATTCTGAGTTTTAAGTGCTGATTTGCGATTTACAGATTACAATTTTCAGTCGCTTTTGTTTTCATTCCCAAACATTTATGCTACCTTGGAATATTAATACTTTTAGTACCTTTGTTTTATTCCATTCAGCCAAGTTCTACTCTCGTTACTATTTGTTATTGCTACTTTAATTCCAATTGGTTACTTTATTACGGCTGATATACACTTGTGCTGCTGCGGTTTATATTACGTTTTTATTTCCTGCTGTTGTTATTCATTTATTCTCACTTGCTGCGTTGCTGTTCCTGTTGTCGTGATTAACAAAGGCTGCACTCATTTGTTTCAATTCCAATTGATAATTGTTACTGTTTCGCCGCTGCCGTTTTCGAATTCATTCCCTGCTGCTGTACGTGAATGCTATTCCATTCCATTCAATCACCTATTTGCATCAGCTGCTATTTCTTTTGATTTCAAGTGTCTATCGAATTGCAGGTTCTATCTATTTGTTTCTAATTACTCAATTTATTCTTTTGTTTATCTGTTTCAATTATGATGCAAAATATGAACAATTATTTATTTATTAGTTATACCATGTCTGAGTAGATTTCTATAGAGTCCGGAATGTGATGAATGTCGTACCAATGATGCTCTGTTAAGTTGTATGATTACTAATTGTAACAGGAATTATTTTTAAGTCTGAAAATTCTGATTTTTAACGATTAATATTTACAGCGAAAGTTGAAATAAAGTGATACCGGTTTCATATCGAAAGAGTGAAACCTGTATCTGACCGTAGAATTTTTAGGAATTGATTTTGAAATACAGCGAAAGCGTTTTCTTTAATTAATTTAGAAATTTCTAATTTTCAAAAAGGCTATTTTAAACTTATGGTCGTACACGCGAAAGCTGGCGTCTATGAGTTTAAAATACGGTTCCGGATGTGCGAAAGCCAACGGAGCCTTTAAATTACAACATTTCTACTAAAAATAACTTTTCGCGCGTAAATTGATTATTTTTCAAACGGAGTTTTGACGTTGTAAGGCGTACACGCGAAAGCGGTCGAATAGATTACAAAGTCAAAATTCGGTGTCGTAAACGCGAAAGCTGACGACCCCTTTAATTTAATTCTTTTTACGCGCGAAAATATTGTCCTGTTACAATAATAAAATACAATTTAGCAAGCATCAACGGTCGACACGAATTATATTCCGGTCTCTTGTCTTTAAAAGTAATTAAAAACAAAGTTTTTCCCCAATTTCGCAACCAAATTAAATAGTATCGCCTTAGATAAACAACGTGACAATAGATAACGGTACTTGACATTGGTCTCTGTGGGATTCGACATCTTTTATACTAAAACCGATATTTCCGTGCACTTGCGGACTTATCAAGTTTTTGGCGCCGTTGCCGGGGATCAATTTAGGCAATATCGTAACTCCGTTGTCACACCGTATAGACTAAGGCATTTTATTTTATTTTATTTTATTTAAAAAAAAAAATCAAAAAAATATTGCATGCGAAGAACCAAAAGTGCCGATAATCTTATAAGACCCATAGACGAAATCGAGCGCTACTTCCGAGTAAGACGCAGACTACAACTTGAAACACCTTTAGAGTCTGAAACTCAGACAGAAATGGGCGACGCTAACGATAATCGGCCACTTAAGGAATTCGCTGTGCCCTCAGACGAGGAGCCTCATACGAGCATTGTTCGTCCCGCGATTGCGGCGAACAATTTCGAACTCAAACCGTCTCTGCTGCAAATAGTGCAGCAGAACCAATTCTCCGGAAACCCGACGGAGGATCCGAACTTGCACCTTTCTGTCTTCGTGCAGTTCGCAGATACGTTAAAGGCAAATGGCGTCGACCCTGAAGCCATTCGTTTGCGCCTATTCCCATTCTCCCTAAGGGACCGAGCCAGAGCGTGGCTACAATCCCTACCGTCCAATTCCATTACAACATGGAATGAGCTCAAGAAGGCGTTCCTTGCTAGATACTTTCCGCCGAGCAAAACGGCACAACTCAGGAACCAAATCACCTGTTTTAGGCAGACAGACGGTGAGTCGCTTTTCGAAGCATGGGAGAGATACAAGGAATTAATGAGAGCTTGCCCACACCATGGACTAGAGAAGTGGCTCATAATTCATACCTTCTACAATGGTCTGTTGTATAACACAAGAATGACCCTTGATGCTGCTGCGGGAGGTGCTCTCATGAACAAACCGTTTAATGACGCTTATGCTCTTATCGAAGACATGGCGCAAAACCATTACCAGTGGGGGAGCGAACGCGCTCAAGTGGAGAAAACACAACCCAAAGCAGGAATGTACGAAGTTAGCAACCTTGACCACATGAATGCTAGAGTGGATGCGTTGTACCATAAGCTTGACAACTTGTCCCTCGCTCCACCAGCTACTGTTGCTGCTGTGACTCCAAATTGCGAAATTTGTGGAGTCCTTGGGCACATCGCCGCCGAATGTCAATTGCTAGCTGGAACCGATCAGGCAAACTATGCGCAAGGTAACCCGTACTCTAACACGAACAACCCTGGATTGAGAAACCACCTTAATTTTTCCTACAAGAATAACAATCCTACCTTTGCGCCCAGTCCTGCACCTGCAAATCCCCCTGGTTTTCAAGGCCAAAGAGGAGCCCCTGTTGCTCCTGCTGCTCCAAAAAAGTCAAACCTGGAACTTATGATGGAAAACTTCATTTTGGCTCAAACTCAGCAAAACAAAGAGTTCATGAATCAAAACATTCATACCAATGAATTGATTAAGCAGTTGGCTAACAAAGTTGATGCTATGGCCACCCATAACAAAATGCTTGAAACGCAAATATCCCAAGTGGCCCAACAGCAGGCAGCTACTGCTGCCCCAGCCGGAACATTCCCAGGCCAACCACAACCGAACCCCAAGGGACACGCTAACGCTATAACGCTTCGAAGCGGAACAGAGTTAGAAGATCCCGTTGCTGTGAGAGTTAGAGACCGAGACGTAGGAAAAGGTATTGACTCTGCCAAAAACAATGAGAATGAACTCGTTGACCATGGGCAAACATCCAAGCCTAAGGAGGTAGTGGAGAGTGAAAAAGAAAAACCTTATGTACCCCCTCCTCCATACAAACCTCAAATCCCTTACCCTCAAAGACTCGCCAAGTCTAAAACGGAAGGTCAGTTTAAGAAGTTCGTAGAGCTTCTAAAGACGCTTCATCTCAGTATTCCTTTCTCGGAGGCGATAACTCAAATGCCTTCGTATGCTAAATTCCTAAAGGAGATACTGACCAACAAGAGGAAGATCGATGACGATGGTACCGTAGCACTTACTGAGGAGTGCAGCGCCATCATTCAAAATAAGATGCCGCCAAAGCTAAAAGATCCAGGGAGTTTTTCAATTCCTTGTGTCATCGGTAACCATATCATCGATAAAGCTCTGTGTGATTTAGGTGCTAGCGTGAGTCTGATACCTTTGTCTATCTGTAAGAGGCTAAATCTAGGAGAGTTGAAACCAACCAAAATGTCCTTACAATTAGCTGACCGTTCCATAAAATACCCAGTCGGAATACTGGAAGATGTTCCTTTAAGAATCGGTCAGTTATACATTCCCACTGATTTTGTTGTCATGGACATAAGTGAAGACTCTCACACCCCAATCCTCCTAGGAAGACCCTTTCTAGCCACTGCCGGTGCTATTATTGATGTAAAGAGAGGAAAGCTTACCTTTGAGGTTGGTGAAGAAAAGATTGAGTTCATACTGTCTAAATTCATGAAAGGCCCTGCCATAAATGACACATGTTGCTTTGTTGACATAATTGATGAATGCATTAAGGAACTGTCGTCAGAAGCTCCACCAACTGAGATGATGGTTGCGACTTCGACAGAGGAACTAAAGGAAGACGAGGATGATATTTCTCAACTTCTAGAATGCCTCGACCTTACTCCTGATCTGATGCCTGAACCAGAGCAACCAAAGATAGAGCTCAAAGAACTTCCCCAAAGCCTTAGATATGAGTTTTTAGACAGTGAATTGAATCACCCAGTCATAGTTAATGCCGACCTAGGGAAAGAGGAAACAAAGAAACTCCTTGATGTGTTAAAAAGATATCCCAAAGCATTAGGCTACACAATTAATGATCTCACGGGAATCAGTCCCTCTGTTTGTATGCACAGGATTATGCTAGAAGAGGATTCTAAAACCTCTAGAGAGCATCAGAGGAGACTGAACCCTAACATGAGCGAAGTGGTAAAGAAAGAAGTAATGAAGCTTCTTGATGCTGGGATTATCTATCCTATATCTGATAGTAAGTGGGTTAGTCCGGTGCACGTGGTACCAAAGAAAGGTGGCATGACGGTGGTGCAGAACGAGAAAGGAGACTCAGTCGCCAAGCGCACAGTAACGGGATGGAGGATGTGCATTGATTATAGAAAGCTAAACAAAGCAACCAGGAAGGATCATTTTCCTCTCCCGTTCATAGACCAGATGCTTGAGCGTTTAGCTAGGCACTCGTATTTTTGCTACCTGGACGGTTATTCGGGATTCTTTCAAATCCCAATTCACCCGGACGACCAAGAGAAAACTACTTTCACATGCCCCTATGGCACATTTGCCTACCGGCGGATGCCATTCGGACTGTGCAACGCACCTGCAACTTTCCAGAGATGCATGATGGCAATCTTTGCCGACTTCCTAGAAGACATTATGGAAGTTTTCATGGATGATTTTTCTGTGTGCGGTTCGAGTTTTGAAAACTGTCTAGCCAACTTGGAGAAAGTATTGGAGAGGTGTGTGAAAGTTAACCTCGTGCTAAACTGGGAAAAGTGCCACTTTATGGTAAATGAAGGCATAGTCCTTGGCCATGTGGTGTCCAATAGAGGAATCGAGGTTGACAAAGCAAAAATCGAAGTTATTGAGAATTTGCAACCTCCCACAACTGTAAGAGAGGTCCGAAGTTTTCTGGGACACGCTGGTTTCTACCGGCGGTTTATCAAAGACTTCTCAAAAATCACCAAGCCATTGACTGGCCTTTTGATGAAAGACGCTGAGTTCATCTTTGATGAACAATGCCTTGAGTCTTTCCAACTGCTGAAACGTGCATTGATCTCTGCCCCTATAATGCAACCTCCAGATTGGAACCAACCATTTGAGATCATGTGCGACGCTAGTGATTATGCAGTAGGTGCTGTTTTGGGACAGCGCAAAGATAAGAAATTACATGCAATCTATTACGCTAGTAGGACACTTGACGAAGCTCAGATTAATTATGCCACGACTGAAAAGGAGCTTCTAGCCATTGTTTTTGCAATTGATAAGTTTCGTTCCTATCTAGTGGGATCGAAGATTATCATTTACACAGACCATGCAGCTATCAGGTACCTATTAAGCAAGAAAGATGCAAAACCGAGACTTATTCGGTGGATACTACTGCTTCAAGAGTTTGACATGGAGATCCGAGATAAAAAGGGAACAGAGAATGTAGTAGCGGATCACTTGTCAAGAATCAATGATGGTAAAGTGGAAGAATTGCCCATAAATGACCATTTCCCTTATGATAGGTTGGTGGCATTTGTTAGAGCTGAGGCACCTAGATATGGTCATCTTGTAGACTTCCTAGAGGAAGGAAGCTCAAGCATAAAAAAGGATCCAGAGGAGGCATTAGCTTTGGGTAAAACTACAGTTCCATGGTACGCTGATATCATCAACTACCTATCTGCTGGAGTTCTGCCTCCCGATCTGACCTATCAGCAAAAGAAAAAGTTTTTCCATGACCTTAAGCAATACTACTGGGATGACCCCCTTTTATTTAAGAGAGGTGTTGATGGAATCTTCCGTCGATGTATCCCAGAAGATGAGATAGAAAGTGTCATTACCCACTGCCACTCCTCGCCATGTGGAGGACATATGGGTAAGTCTAAAACTGCTGCAAAGATCCTTCAAGCTGGCCTTTTCTGGCCCACCATGTTCCGAGATGTTCATATTTTCACTATGGAATGTGATCGATGCCAGCGCACCGGAAACATCTCCGGGAGACATGAAATGCCCCAAAAATACATCTTGGAAGTGGAAGTCTTTGACGTCTGGGGAATTGATTTTATGGGTCCTTTTCCGTCATCGATGGGAAATAAATACATACTTGTTGCCGTGGACTACGTGTCAAAATGGATCGAGGCCATTGCCTCTCCCACTAATGATGCAAAAGTAGTGGTTAAGATGTTCAAAAACGTCATATTCCCAAGATTTGGTGTCCCTAGGCTTGTCATCAGTGATGGTGGATCTCACTTTATATCAAAAATATTTGAAAACCTTATGACAAAGTACGGAGTGCGGCACAGAGCGGTTACCCCTTATCATCCACAGACAAACGGAATGGCAGAAATCTCTAACAGAGAAATTAAGCAAATCCTAGAGAAAACTGTCTCTGTTTCAAGGAAAGACTGGTCTTCAAAGTTAAATGATGCGCTCTGGGCCTATAGGACGGCATACAAAACACCCATTGGAACCACCCCTTTTAAGCTGGTCTACGGCAAATCCTGCCATCTCCCGGTAGAGCTAGAACATAAAGCATATTGGGCCATCAAAGCCCTGAACATGAACCATAGTGATGCCGGAGGAAAAAGGATGTTAGACCTGCATGAATTAGAGGAGTTGAGGTTAGATGCGTATGAGAATGCCTTGATCTATAAAGAAAGGACTAAAAAGTGGCATGATAGGCGCATTACTAGAAGGGAGTTCAATGAGGGCGAGTTAGTACTGCTATTTAACTCTAGGCTGAAACTTTTCCCTGGAAAACTTCGCTCTAGATGGAGTGGACCATTTGAAGTGACTAAAGTTAACCAATCCGGTGCAATTGAAGTTTGGAGTGGATCCACCGGAAAGTTCATAGTAAACGGCCAGAGACTGAAGCACTACCATCCAGCAGAGAAAATAGGACATGTCGCTACTCTAGTGATGTGTCCCCCTTAAGGGCCAAGCACTGAAAAGTCGAGCTACAGACATTAAACGAAGCGCTGCGTGGGAGGCAACCCACGAGTTTAAGTTTAGTTTTTTTTAGCTAATTAAGTGAATAAAAAGATGCAATCGAAGATGATCAACACCATAATCCACCCCCTCCCCCATATTTTCATGCTAACATTTCCGCAGGTACAAACCACTTCATGATCATGCGTATGTACACGCCCCAGTTGATTCTATCGACGATTGATCTTGCTCGGTAATATCTTTCTTTTTCTCATATTTTTGTTTATTTTCATTGAGGTCAATGTAGGTTTTAAGTGTGGGGGAGGAATTTCCCACCTTAATGGTTTAGGATCTTCATTTTCATTAATAAAGTAGTGTTATCGAGTCAATGCATGTGCTGTCGAGTCATTTATGCTTGTGTTTTTGCTTTGTTATTTAATTTTCCTATTTCTTGAACCAATAAAATAAATTCCCAAATTTTCAAAAAAAAAAAAAATAATAATAATAATAAATTTGTTTTTCTTATTTGAAGGTTGAGTTTGATGATGATTTTGTGCATGTAAACACCTTTTCCTTTTTAAATCTCACTAAACTCATATCAGTTTCATTGTGAAAATTCTCTTTTTGAGAAAAGCACAAAGTTGCAGTCTTTGAGTAAGTGTATGAGTAGGTATTTTAAGGAGCACGTTCTAACTTTAATGGTAACTTAGACCCTTAAAAGTCTTCAGAGTAAAAGTAGTATAAGTTTGTGTGGGAAATAATGTGCCTTATTGTTATAAATTGTTAAACTAAAATGGGGCGGGAGAATGGCACCAACATGTGGAGGAAAGGACATTCTCTCTCTGACTTCCTAAATGTGGTGGTGACTCCCTAAATTGAGCTTAAGTTCCAAATCCCTCAAAAGAGGAAATAAATTCATCAAAGCTAGGGGGAAAGGACACCCTCTCCATAAAGACTTCCTACGCGGAGATGATAAAAATTTTGCAGCACTACTTAGGGTGATTTTGAATCTAGGAGGAAAGGACACCCTCTCCATAAAGACTTCCTATGAGGATAGATAGCCCCTAAGCAATCTGCAGTCCCTTGTGCTTAAATTGTTAATTTAATTCTAACTAAATTCCCATCTCTCTTATATGAAATGAAGAAATGACTTTTCTCGGTTGATTTACTGTTGAAGTTAGAACATGTTTTCCTCATAATACCTCTTACACAGGCGCAATAAAAAGCTGGACTCCACACACACACTCACTTGAAACTGTTGTAGGGTTGATGTGATCTTTGAAAAGTGTTTAGGTTGTGATAAGTGCACCCTGAGAACAAAGCCTTGAAAAATAATAATGTAATTGATTTTTAGTTGATTATGTTTTTCTGAATTATGTTGATGTTGTCCCTTGTCTCTTGCTTGAGGACAAGCAATGGTTCAAGTGTAGGGGAGTTTGATAACATGTAAAATGCACTATTATTTTGACTCGACTCACACATGTTTTGATCTTGATTTCTTTAGATTTTTGCATTGTTATGTTGGTATTGTGTGTCTATTTCAGGTATATGTTGATTAAAGGTCATGCGCGTCGTTATTAGGAAAAATGGTGGTGGAAAAAGAAGAAAAAAAAAAGGTTAAAAGGCCAACAAGTCAGATGGAAAGGAAAGTCCAACACATGAGTCAAGTTGAATATGTCTTCACGTTTCAGAAGCACTTTGCCCACTTCCTCCATATTCTCCACTACCTTAGACATGATCTGAAGCACTCTCTGTTGAATTTTTTCCTATATATAGACCTTGGAGAATCAGTTGTAGACACCAAGCTTTTTAGAGAGAAATTAGTGAATTAGAAATAGCTTATATTCTGAGTTTTAAGTGCTGATTTGCGATTTACAGATTACAATTTTCAGTCGCTTTTGTTTTCATTCCCAAACATTTATGCTACCTTAGAATATTAATACTTTTAGTACCTTTGTTTTATTCCATTCAGCCAAGTTCTACTCTCGTTACTATTTGTTATTGCTACTTTAATTCCAATTGGTTACTTTATTACGGCTGATATACACTTGTGCTGCTGCGGTTTATATTACGTTTTTATTTCCTGCTGTTGTTATTCATTTATTCTCACTTGCTGCGTTGCTGTTCCTGTTGTCGTGATTAACAAAGGCTGCACTCATTTGTTTCAATTCCAATTGATAATTGTTACTGTTTCGCCGCTGCCGTTTTCGAATTCATTCCCTGCTGCTGTACGTGAATGCTATTCCATTCCATTCAATCACCTATTTGCATCAGCTGCTATTTCTTTTGATTTCAAGTGTCTATCGAATTGCAGGTTCTATCTATTTGTTTCTAATTACTCAATTTATTCTTTTGTTTATCTGTTTCAATTATGATGCAAAATATGAACAATTATTTATTTATTAGTTATACCATGTCTGAGTAGATTTCTATAGAGTCCGGAATGTGATGAATGTCGTACCAATGATGCTCTGTTAAGTTGTATGATTACTAATTGTAACAGGAATTATTTTTAAGTCTGAAAATTCTGATTTTTAACGATTAATATTTACAGCGAAAGTTGAAATAAAGTGATACCGGTTTCATATCGAAAGAGTGAAACCTGTATCTGACCGTAGAATTTTTAGGAATTGATTTTGAAATACAGCGAAAGCGTTTTCTTTAATTAATTTAGAAATTTCTAATTTTCAAAAAGGCTATTTTAAACTTATGGTCGTACACGCGAAAGCTGGCGTCTATGAGTTTAAAATACGGTTCCGGATGTGCGAAAGCCAACGGAGCCTTTAAATTACAACATTTCTACTAAAAATAACTTTTCGCGCGTAAATTGATTATTTTTCAAACGGAGTTTTGACGTTGTAAGGCGTACACGCGAAAGCGGTCGAATAGATTACAAAGTCAAAATTCGGTGTCGTAAACGCGAAAGCTGACGACCCCTTTAATTTAATTCTTTTTACGCGCGAAAATATTGTCCTGTTACAATAATAAAATACAATTTAGCAAGCATCAACGGTCGACACGAATTATATTCCGGTCTCTTGTCTTTAAAAGTAATTAAAAACAAAGTTTTTCCCCAATTTCGCAACCAAATTAAATAGTATCGCCTTAGATAAACAACGTGACAATAGATAACGGTACTTGACATTGGTCTCTGTGGGATTCGACATCTTTTATACTAAAACCGATATTTCCGTGCACTTGCGGACTTATCATTTGGCTTCAACCTTAGACGGTTTGACATCTCCGGAAATTTCGACAAAATTTGGTTTTGTCTCTCCTGGAACATCTTCCGCGTTCTCTACCATTACTATAATTAAACAGCACAAAAATATGAATTAACAACTAACTAATGCATAAACATCAATGCCATAATGAATTAAAAACAAAGAAAAACAAAAAAAAAAACAAGGAAAATTTTTTTGGAAAAAATGGCAGTAGCTGCCATTTTTTCGGTGTGAAAATTTTTCACAAGTATTTCTCGGTAGTTAACTACCGAGGTTTTCCTCGGCAGCAAACTACCGAGGATTTCCTCGGCAGTAAACTACCGAGATTTCCCATGACAGGGTTCTACGTAACTGACGTAGAAACCCATAACATACCCTAAAAATCAACCGAATAAAATGCACAATACTTGTTTTTTTACGTCAAAAGTGTGTTGATATCTCCTATGCTTGATGCTTGAATCATTTTGGAGCAAGATTTGATGAAAAAAATTATTGGATTTAGGGGGATTGGATGAAGTTTAGGGAAGTTGATGAGAAAATAGTGTGTAGGGGGAGCAGGTGACTGTTTCATCTGATGAAACATATTACTCGGCAGTTAACTACCGAGGAATTCCTCGGCAGCTAACTGCAGCCGATTTTGAATTACTCGGCAGTTAACTGTCGAGGGGCAAAATCGTATTTTACATGTGTGACACAACCTTATGCAATGTGTCAACAACAATTTTCAATATGATAGGGATGCGTAGGGAATCTGTGGTCCAACTTGGAGGACTGTGTTAATTAATTAATTATTATTAAAGAAAACCATACTTGGCTAAAGAGAAAACAGATTAACGACTCGTTTTTGAAGATCTTTTCTTTTTTACCAAGGACCAAAAAATTTATTAATAATAAGTTAATGGAAATTGTCAAATAAGCCCTTAAAATTAGGGCACTAACTAGGGTTAATTATGGAAAAATGGTGGTGATATTATATTTATATATATATATATAGGGTTATGATAGAAGACACCTTTTGTGAAGGTGTCTTTTATCAAGTTACTCTATGAGCATTTGCGAAAAGACACCAACTTACTTTTATGAAGGTGTCTTTTAGCAAAGTTATAACTAAAAAGTGAAAATCACACCTTAAGGTGTGACTTGATAAAAGACACCACCAAAGGGTGGCTTGTAACAAAACCCATATATATATATATATATATATATATAATACTCCCTCCGTCTTAAATTATACTCCTTCCGGTCCTATTTATAAAAAAAAAATTGATTTTTTAGATTCATTGAGTAATTGTTGTATCTTGTCTAGAATATAGATCAAATAGAATATAGATCAAAAACATCATTTATGCAATGAATCAAAAAAGTCAAATGTTTCATATAAATAGGACCGAAATGAGTATAACGCTTTGTACACTTCATATGTTTTAAAAATTGTAATCGACTTTATGTGAGAAAGAAATGTTATGAATTGTTTTATAAAATTGTTTTTAATAAATAATATGAAAAAGATAAATGAAAGAATTAAAATAAAAGAATAATAAACAGTAAATAATATAATACAAAAAATAAAATTAATGATTGGGACACGTTTTTCTCTTAAAGCCACGTATAATTTGGAAGAGGGAGTTGTAGATAGATATACACTTTCATGTTGTTGTGACCTTTCCTTAAAAAAAAAAGGGTTAATACCCCTTTTAGTCCCTGTAATATGAGCGAATTCCGGTTTTAGTCCCTCTAAAAAAAAAGTTTAGATTTTGTCCCTAACATTTGAGATTCTTTCACTTTTAGTCCCTCACCTGAACCAGACAGCAGAATCTGCTGACGTGTCATGCTGACTGTGTAATTATTTTTATTTTTTATTTTTTTATTGGGGTACACGTGGCATTTTTGATTTTTTTTTAAAAAAATATTAAAAAAATCTGAAAATTAATAAAAAAATTCTGCAAAAATGAAAAATAATAAAAAAAATTGAAAAAAAATTCTGGAAAAATGAAAAATAATAAAAAAAATCTGAAAATTAATAAAAAATTATGGAAAAATGAAAAATTGAAATAAATATTAAAAAAGTTCTGGAAAATTGAAAAATTAATAAAAATGAAAAAATATGGAAATTTTTTTAAAATTCTGGAAAAATTAATAAAAATAAAAAAAAATCTGAAAAAATACGGAATTTTTTTTAAAATTCTGGAAAAATTAATAAAAATAAAAAATGATTAAAAAAATAAAATAATCTAATAAAATGAAAAATAATGAAAAATTCTGGAAAAAATTCCGAAAAAATAAAATTTTAAAATTTTCTGAAAAAATTAAAATTCTGGAAAAATGAAATTTTCGAAATTTTAATGAAAATTCTGGAAATTAAAATTTTCAAAATTTTAATAAAAATTCTGGAAAAATTCTAATTAAAATTTTAAGATTAATGATTTTTAAAAAAATGAAATTTTTGAAATTTTCATTAGTATATATGTCGACCTTAGGTTTTTTCAGTGTATTTATTTCCAAATATTTTTCCGGGAATTTTTGTGTATTTATAAACCAAGAATAAGGGAATTTTTTATAAACTGAAAAACCGGGAATTTTTAAACCAGGAATTTTTAAACCGGAAATTTAAAAACTGAAAAACCGGGAATTTTTTAAGTTTTGAAATTATTCCATATGTGTATTATACTTAAAAAATATGCAAAAAATACACAAATAAAATTCCCGGAAAAAATACTAATGAAAATTTCGAAATTTCAAAAAATACACCAAAAAACTAAGCTCGGTTTATAAATACACATATTTTTTCAGACACCTCTCGGTTTATAAATACACAAAAATTCCCGGAATTTTTTTTGGAAGTAAATACACTGAAAATTTAGAAATTTCGAGAAATACTAATGAAAATTTCAAAAATTTCATTTTTTTTAAAAAATTATTCATCTTGAAATTTTAATTAGAATTTTTTCAGAATTTTTATTAAAATTTTGAAAATTTTAATTTCCAGAATATTCATTAAAATTTCAAAAATTTCATTTTTCCAGAATTTTCAAAAAATTTTGAAATTTTATTTTTTCAGAATTTTTTCCAGAATTTTTCAATATTTTTCATTTTATTAGATTATTTTATTTTTTTAATCATTTTTTATTTTTATTAATTTTTCCAGAATTTTAAAAAAATTTCCGTATTTTTGCAGATTTTTTTTATTTTTATTAATTTTTCCAGAATTTTAAAAAAATTTCCATATTTTTTCAATTTTTTTCATTTTTATTAATTTTTCAATTTTCCAGAACTGTTTTAATATTTTTTTCAATTTTTCCAGAATTTTTTTATTAATTTTCAGTTTTTTTTTCGATTTTTTTTTATTTTTCATTTTTCGCAATTTTTTTTATTAATTTTCATATTTTTTTTTCAATTTTTTTTTATTATTTTTCATTTTTTGAGAATTTTTTTATTAATTTTCAGATTTTTTTATTATTTTTTAAAAAAATAAAATAAAAATGCCACGTGTACCCCAATAAAAAATAAAAATAATTACACAATCAGCATGACACGTCAGCAGATTCTGCTGACTGGTTCAGGTGAGGGACTAAAAGTGGAAGAATCTCAAATGATAGGGACAGAATCTAAACTTTTTTTTACAGGGGCTTAAACCGGAATTTGTTCAATATTGCAGGGACTAAAAGGGGTATTAACCCAAAAAAAAATTGTTGTGATTTCTGAAGCTATTATTGTTATGGCAACTACTGATAGAGAAAAGCTCTCAGCTTCTGTGAAGGTATTGTTAGAAGAGATTGCTTCTCGTGAGTTCATGAACAACTTCAGGACCATGAAGCTTGATGTTGCCATCTTGCAAAGGTTGAATACAATATTGTCCTGTCTTCAAGCTATACTTAATGAATCAGAGGAACAACAGTTTACCAACCAACATGTTAAAGACTGTCTGGATAACCTGAGGAATGCTATCTTTGAAGTTGGCAATTCATTTGACGAAATCAAAGTCGAAGCAAAAACTATAACTCCTACTTCTCAGGTGCTGAAATTTTTTTCTTCTAAGGAGCTGAAAAATCTTTCTTCTCATTTCAAACGGTTTAACAGAGTTACTAATTCTAATTTGCAAAAATTAATTGAAAGTTTAGAATGGTTCAGTTCACTAGCACAGAGTAAATTAGGTGTTTCCAATGAAACTCCTACAAGTTCTTGCTTACATGATGAATCTTCTATTTATGGAAGAGACAATGATATAAAGAAACTTAAAAATCTTTTGCTGTCAGAAGATGCTAGTGAGGGTGATTGTAAACTAAGAATTATTTCCATTGTGGGTATGGGAGGGGTTGGCAAAACAACCCTAGCCAAAGTCCTTTACAACAATCCAGAAGTTAAGGAAAGATTTGGGGTGAGAGAGTGGGTGATTGTTTCACAATATTTTGATATTTTCAGGGTTTTGGAAACCATTCTTGAATCTATTACTTCACAAGGAATCAGTAGTGGTAACCTGAATTCTCAACCTCTTGAATTTTCCAATACGCAAAGAAATGACACCAGTGACATGATTACCATTCACCGCAATCTTCTATTAAGCACTACAAATTTTTTGCTAGTACTGGATGATGTGTGGGATACAAATTCTGTTGATTGGATTTATCTGATGGACGTCTTTAATGCTGGTAAAATGGGAAGTAGGATCATCATCACAACAAGGGATGAAAGAGTTGCAAGATTGATGCAAAACTTTATCTCTGTCCACTATTTGAGACCTCTGGAAAGTGACGATTGTTGGTCTTTAGTTGCTAGACATGCATTTGGAGCATGTAGCGACCTAAAACAATCTAATCTAGAAGAAATTCGCAGGAAAATTGGAAAAAAATGTGATGGATTACCATCAGCTGCAATAAAAGTTGGGGATCTTCTCCGTACCAAATTGTCCCGAAATGACTGGAATAATGTGCTAGAAGATAACATTTTGAAGTTGATAGATTATGGGGTGCAAGCCAATCTACATTTAAGTTACTCTCATCTTTTGACTCCTTTAAAAGGCTGCTTTGCATATTGTTCAATTTTTCCGAAGGGATCCATCTTAGACAAAAAGAGGGTAGTTCAGTTGTGGATTGCAGAAGGTTTAGTAGAATCATCCATAGGTCAAGCAAGTTTGGAAAAAGTTGGAGAAGAATACTTTGATATACTAGTGTCAAGGTCATTGATACAAAGGCAATCTATTCATGATCGAGAAATCTTTGAAATGAATAACCTCATTCATGATTTAGCTACAATGGTTGCATCTCAATATTGTATCAGGTTAGACGAACAATTCTTAGATGTAGGTGTACGTAATTTGTCATACAATAGAGGGCAATATGACTCATTTGAGAAATTTCATAAATTGTTTGGATTCAAAGGTTTGCGTACCTTTCTAGCATTGCCATTACAAAAACAATTGCCTCTTTGTTCGCTATCAAACAAGGTAGTAAATGTCTTGCTTCCAAAAATGAAATGGTTATGCATGTTATCTTTGTCAAACTACAAGAGTATCACTGAGGTTCCCAACTCTATTGGAAATTTGTTATGCTTGCAGTACTTAAATCTTTCTCACACTAATATTGAAAGGTTGCCTTCTGAAACATGCAAGCTTTTCAATCTTCAATTCTTGTTGTTGTCGGGCTGTAAAAGGCTCATTGAATTACCGGATGACATAGGAAAATTGGTCAATTTGCGCCACCTTGACGTTAGTGACACTGCATTGACGGAGATGCCCATACAAATTGCCAAACTAGAAAATCTCCACACTTTGTCTGACTTTGTCGTCAGCAAACAAAATGGTGGATTAAAGATTGCAGAACTAGGAAAGTTTCCCCATCTACATGGAAAACTTTCCATCTCACAGCTGCAAAATGTTAATGACCCCTTTGAAGCTATTCAAGCCAATATGAAGATGAAAGAACAACTAGACGAGTTAGCTTTAGAATGGAATTGTTGTAGTACTTCTTCAAATTCACAAATTCAAAGTGTTATACTTGAACATTTGCGACCCTCAACAAATTTGAAAAATATCACCATCAAAGGGTATGGTGGAATCAGCTTTTCAAATTGGTTAGGTGATTCTTCATTTAGAAATATGGTGTATTTAAGGATCTCAAGTTGTGATCATTGTTTATGGCTTCCACCCCTTGGACAATTGGGTAATCCGAAAAAACTCATTATTGAAGGGATGCAATCCGTAGAGACAATTGGTATTGAGTTCTATGCAGGTGACGTTTCTTCATTTCAACCATTTCCATCCTTGGAGACTCTACACTTTGAGGATATGCAAGAGTGGGAAGAATGGAGCTTGATTGAAGATACGACCACAGAGTTTCCTAGTTTAAAAATTTTGTCACTAAGTAAGTGCCCAAAAATGAGAGTAGGAAACATTGCTGACAAATTTCCTTCCTTATCTGAACTTGAGTTAAGAGAATGTCCTCTATTGGTGCAATCAGTTCGATCATCAGGTCGTGTACTCAGGCAATTGATGTTCCCTCTAAATTCTCTACAACAATTGACCATAGACGGGTTTCCATTTTCAGTTTGTTTCCCAACAGACGGTCTACCAAAAACCTTGAAATTTCTCATAATCAGTAACTGTGAGAATCTAGAGTTCCTTCCTCATGAATACCTGGACAGTTACATATCACTTGAGGAATTGAAAATATCATATAGTTGTAATTCAATGACATCATTCACCTTTGGCACTCTCCCTGTCCTCAAGAGTCTGTTTATTGAGGGTTGTAAAAATCTGAAATCGATATTAATTGCAGAAGACATGTCAGAGAAGAGTCTCTCATTTCTTAGAAGCATCAAAATATGGGACTGTAATGAACTGGAGTCATTTTCCCCAGGTAGATTAGCCACTCCAAACCTCATTTATATTGCAGTGTGGAAGTGTGAGAAGCTTCATTCACTACCAGAAGCAATGAACAGTCTAATTGGCCTTCAAGAACTTGAAATTGATAATCCACCAAATCTTCAATCTTTTGTCATTGATGATTTACCAAGCAGTTTACATGAACTTACTGTCGGCTCTGTTGGAGGGATTATGTGGAATACTGACACAACTTGGGAGCATCTCACTTGACTTTCAGTGTTGCGAATCAATGGCGATGATGCGGTGAACACCCTGATGGAGCCATTGCTACCTGAATCACTTGTAACACTATGCATCCGTGGTCTTAATGATAAAAGCATTGATGGCAAGTGGTTTCTGAAGGTGAGAAAAACACAAGAAGGGGGGGTTGAATTGTGTTTTGAAAAATTCTTCGTTTCTCCTAAAAACTGAACACACTGGTCAGAAGCTAAGTGAGACAGCTTCTGAAGTGATAATCAGAATCTAAATGCAACGGAATAAAACAGAGAGAGAGAAGAAGAATGACACAAAGCAATTATACTGGTTCCTTCCACAATCCGGAAGTAGTCCAGTCCCCCTTGCACTTCCAAGGAGATTTCACTAAGAGTAATATCTGATTACAATTGCTCAAGCACACAAGCCTGAGACTTCCTTTGCTCAAGCACACTTTGTAAGAGTCTTCCTATGCTCAAGAACACAATCAAGAGACTTCTATGCTCAAGCACAACTGCAAGAGACTTCCTTTGCTCAAGCACAACTGCAAGAGACTTCTAAACAAAATTACACAGAAAATTGTTTACGATTGAACAATTGATATACAATCAGAAGTGCTCACAATACAAATCAGATACAGACTTAATGACTTAAGAATTTCTAAGATATGACTTTGAGACACAGAAATTCTAAGTGAATGCAGAACAATTTCAGCAGAGGTTTGGCACTTGTAAAAGTTTGAGAGTCTGTTGTTCAACATTACCAAATCTCTAAGTCTTCACTCCTTTATATAGAGGTGTGAAAGAGACGTTGTGGAATTGCCAGCACATCAAAGAGTCGTTGTTGAAGCTTGATCTTTCACCTTTGATCTTTTGCCTGATATGGTTATTGTCATATGAAGAACCAATTTGAAATCCATTCCTTATCCAAAGGAACATCTATGCAGGCGAAACCGTATTCTGGAGCTGTTTTCTTGTCTTGTAGCGAGGACACAAAATAGAGTAGTGGAGAAGGTGGTTGTATAGTTCGTACAAAGTACATTGTCAACGCTTTCCTCCAAAATTGCAAGCACATGTCTTCAAACACCTTTGAAATGACCGTTGCAAAATTCCACTAATCTTCTGCAGCTTCTGATGGTGCAGCTTCTGCAGCTTCTGATGGTGCAGCTTCTGTTGATGCAGCTTCTGATAATGTGGCTTCTGGACCTCTTGTCTTCAGGAGCAGTATTCTTCAGGAGCACTATTCTTCCTTCAGAAGCGACTTAACTTCAGGAGCGCTTTTTCTCTTCAGTAGCAAGTTGCCTTCAGGAGCGTCCAAGCTTCAAATTTTGTTGTTTCCTTTGCTCTTTATTTGCTCATTCAGAACCAATAAATGATGTAACTTTTTAATTATGGTCCTGTACACTTGAACAAATATTAGCTAGTCCAATTTACAATTTTTAATACCTTGTTATCATCAAAACTCTTTAAGGTTCATTGTTAAACACATTTTGTTCCAACAATCTCCCTCTTTTTTATGATGACAAACAAAAGTATTTAAAAATTTATCAATTGTTGTTAATCTAATTAACAAGTTGACTTTGGGGTCCTGAGGTTTGTAAGCTCAGAATCTGAGGTTTGTAAGCTCAAACTCCCCCTGAGTCTGACAATCTTTAAGGTGAGGTTTGTAAGCTCCCCCTAAGTTCTATCCAGGTTAATTAAATTCATTTTACGCACAATAAAATTATCAGAGCTTAAAAAAAAAATTGAATCATTGAAAGAATTAACTTATAGATAAGAAGAATGGTTCAATTAATTTTACTTGAATTTTGATACTCCTTCTTTCGTTCATAGCTTATACCATTATGGTAAAAATGATAGAAGTTTTTCAAAAAAATTCAAATATCATTAATGGGGCTCAGAGCCTTTAAATACTTGTCACATATACTCCCCCTTTTGTCATTATCAAAAAAATATTGAAATAAAAGTAAATAAGCATAAAAGACAAAAAGATGTGAGAAAAACTCAAACATGAAGAGAGTATAATAAGTAAATAACTAAATAAATTAGAGCAATGTATATGAACAAGACTATCCAGGCATATGTGAATCAGAATCAGCTAAGCAGTCAGAACCATTAAGCATTCAGAAACAAAAAAAATAAAACAAGACAGTTTCAGAAGCAAAGACTAAGAACTTAAAACAAACAACAAACAAAAGAAAACACTAAGGTGTGCAACTAAGGATTGATTTGTTGTTGTTTCTTCATCTTCTCCATTTCTTCAATTTTCTTCTGCAACTGTTCTTCAAGAAATTGTTGCCTCTGGAGAAGAGCTTGTTCCCTTTCTCTAGCCTCTTGCTGCTGCTGTGCCATCTGTTGCCTCAGAAGCTTAAACATCCTTGCGTCTCTGGTCAAGTAGTCCATTTCTGAGAAGAATGGCTTGTTTGCCAGGAGCAGTGTAGGACTTCTAACTCTGAGACTTTGCTTCAGATGCTCCATTAACTTTCTGACAGAAGCTTCCTTGCTTCTGATGCACTTAGCCTTTATATCTTCAATAAACTCAGCAGCTCGGTTCTGAAGTGATGCCCAGGAGTCTTCATATGCATTGGTGAGATCAATTGTCCTTCTTTGATCCACCAGATCATGCATTTGAGAGAGAATAGTGAGAAGCTCAACATTAATATATCCAAATTCCAGGATGTTTGGGGGTGGTTGTTCAAGAGTTTCAAGGTCAGAATCACTAATTTCAAGATCTTGAACAGGGCTAGAAACTAGAATGGTTATGTGTTGAGATGGGGTCGAGGTTGATGGCTGGTCAGAAGCAATGTGTGCGGTAGTGGTTGAGTCTTGGACATTGACTTGAGAGTTGTCAATATCCATGGGAGTTGGTTCTGGTGAGTGTTCTGGTTGTTGGTCAGTTTCAGTTTCAATTTGTGGTTGTTGTGGTGAAGTTGATGTTTGATTGTTGAGTTGGGGGTCACTGGTTGCTACTGATGATTGTGGGGGTGATGTGAGTTTGTGTGGTTCAGGTGTTTGTTGATGGGGGCTTTCTGAAACAACTTTATCAGAAGCAGCTGCTTCTGGAGTTGTCTCAGAGGCTTTTTCTGAGTTTGACACAACTTTGGGTAGCTCACCTGAGTAGTGAAGAGCAAGATTGTCTAAAACAGAAGTGTCATCTGTAGGTTCAGGTGCAGGCGGTGAAGAGGATGAGATGGGGGTAGAGGTAACTGGAATCTGAATTACCTTGACTGAAGAGCCAGCTACTGACATGGTAGCATCTGATGCTTTTAGAACAGCTTCTGAGGTTCCAACTTTCTTCAAAGCTTGAACGGCCACTTCCTCGACTTCTACATATTTATCCTTGAAGAACTCATCACAATGTTCAAGGCCTGAGGCTTTAAGCTTTTCATCCCTATCCCTTCTCTTCTGAGCTTCCCTTTCCTGCAGTTCAGCTAGCATCTGAGCAGCTTCTTCATCAGCCTTCTTCTTCATGTCAGAAGTAACTTCCACCATTGGAGTGAAGATTGGCCTAGATGCTTTCTTATCGTGCTCTTTTGCCTTGATCCCATCAATAACTTCATTCAGATGCTCCTTAGTTATGATAGGTTCTGATCTGCCTTTACTTCTTTTTATGGGAATAGAAGCAGCACCAACTTTTTGCCTCTTTCCTTTATACTTTGCAGCATCAGATTCTGAACCATCAGCTTCTGAAGTTCTAAGATTTTCGTTCTGATCCATCTGTCCTTGCTCTACATTATCAGCACTAGCAAATTCCTTCAAAGCTTTTTCTTCTCGCCAATTTGCTAGATAATCATCAGAACGTTCCTTAGCCATCCTCTTCATGGCTGGATTCACTTCAACCATAGAGCTTTTCATATCAGGAGGAGCCTTCTTCCTTTTCAGCTTTGGCTCAGCCTCTTCTCTCTCTAGCTCATCCAGAGCTTCCTCTAACCTTTCTTTATGGAAAACAGTTTCAATTTTCCCTCTCTTCCTTTTAGCAACCTTTTGTTGCTTGCCCTTATCAGTAGCAGTTACTGATGCAGTAGTTCCCTTGACTTTCTTTCCTTTTCCAGGAGCAGCTTCCTCCTGAGGGCTAGCATCTTCCTCCAGGACGTACTCAGCTACTGATTTGGCTAAGATTTCAGGATTGCTTTCCTTAAAGATGGAAGGAAAGTCCCTGATAATCTCAGTTTCTTCTGTGGTCAACTCCAGCCACTTTTCATCTTGAGGGGCGTTCTTGAACTGACCCATGGAATGCAAGGTTTTGCTACAGATAGTCTTCTTAGCAGTGGAAACCTTAAATCATTCATCAGAAGCATCCCTTGTCTTTCTCAAGAAATCCAGCACTCTTCCTTGATGAAAGATCTCAGACAATAATCTTCCATAAGGCATTTGCTTCCTTCCTCTGACAGTGCTTTCATTTATAGCCTAGCAGAGATGATCCATTACATATCTTGGGAAGTTTATCTTTTCCAGAATAGCCATGAAGTAAATTGCTAGCTTCTGTTGGTTGTTGGGTTGATCAGACCCTCCTGCTCTTTGAAAGAAGCAATCATTACTGAATTTCACCAACATCCTGTTGTGAATCTCCATTTCAGAAGGCTTGGCATCTTTCTTCCCACCCAGAAGAGTGTTGTAGTAACCTTGTAGCAGGACATCTTCCTTCTTGACTATTTCTTGGAATCTTCCCTCTGCATTCATTCTACAAGCTTTAGCTATAACATCCTCAGTGATGGTTATAGGAATGCCCATCACTTCAGACCTTATTTCTAAGCTACCAAATGAGGTAGGATTCATATCCATGGTCATTTTCCCTTTCTTTGACCCAGCTTGTTTGCTTACGACTTTTGCAGGCTTTTCATTGTACACCTCAGCTCTTAACCAAAAATCCTTGACCAAGTTCACATACATTGGCCCATTTAGCATCTTGAAATACTCAGACAGCTTCTGAGTTTCTATCAATCCTTCCATTTTCACTTTGTACTTCTTAAGTGAAGCAAAGTCCACCGGTGATTCTATTTGGATGATTAAGGATTTCCATGGAATATCCATAGTCTTCTCTTTGTAGACGGACCCAGATTCTGGTGCGCTTTGCATGTTTGAGGTAGATTCTGAAACTTTTGAGCTTGATGATGCCATTGATGATGATTGAAGAAGATTTGAAGAAGATGAAGATTTTAGGGTTCTAGGTGTGAGAGCAAATGTGTTTGTTGTGAGTGAGTAGTGTGTGAATTGACAAAGTGTTAAGAGTAAAACGATTGCAATTCAAAAGAGACAAACAAACATAACATTAATGACTAATTGGGGGCGCGTGAAAGTACTTTCAAAGCTAGTGAATCATCATTGCCCTTTTAGTTATACACCAACACATACAGGCCACGTCAGAAGTTCTCAGAGTAACTACCAAGTTAGTGGGCCAGAAGTTACCTTAAAAAGTAACTCCCAACGTTTCCACTAATTCAACTATTCAGAAGCAAAAAATCCAGCTTCTGGACTTCAGATGCTGACGTCATCATCAGAAGCGAGTTTTCCTCAGAATCTCAATAAAGAGCTTTTGATGGACTACTTCTTCTGAACTAACTTCAGAACCTAAAATCATATTCAGGAGCAAGCAAACTTTAATCAGACACGTAGTGCATGTTCAAATTTTTCTTTATAAAATCAAATCTTTCAACAGTTAAAGGCTTAGTAAATATATCAGCTCATTGATTTTCAGTGTCAATGAATTGTATATCTAAAATTCCTTTTTGAACATAGTCTCTGATAAAATGGTGTTTGATTTCAATATGCTTAGCTCTTGAATGCAAAATTGGATTTTTAGACAAACAAATAGCAGCAGTATTATCACAATAAATGGGAATACTGTTAGCAGTTATCTGATAGTCTTCCAACTGATGTTTCATCCAAAGTAGTTGTGTACAACAACTTGCAGCTGAAATGTATTGTGCTTCTGCTGTAGACATAGCAATAGTTGTTTGTCTTTTGCTAGCCCAGGATATAAGATTATCACCCAGAAATTGACAATTGCCACTGGTTGACTTTCTTTCAATCCTATCACCAGCATAAACAGCATCACAGAATCCAATTAGCTTATAATCTAAGGATTTCCTATAAAGGAGTCCAAGATTAGTTGTTCCTTTCAAATACCTGAAGATTCTCTTGACAGCAGTCATATGAGATTCTCTAGGATCTGATTGGAATACCTGAAGATTCCTATAACAAAGAACCAATCATACCTCTGTAAAGCTTCTGATCTACTTTAGCTCCTTCATCTTCTTTGCTTAAGGTGCACGTAGGGTGCATTGGAGTGTTCATCACTTTACAATCTTCAAGCTTGAACTTCTTCAGAAGCTCCTTTGTGTACTTTGATTGATGAACATAGACTCCATCTTTGCATTGATTGATTTGAATGCCAAGGAAGAACTTCAGCTCTCCCATCATGCTCATTTCAAATTCATCCTGCATCAACTTAGAAAATTCCTTGCAAAGAGATGCATTAGTAGAACCAAATATTATATCATCAACATATATTTGCACAACAAGAATATCTTTCCCAAGGGTCCTTCTGAAGAGTGTTGTATCAACCTGTCCTCTTTTAAAATCATTCTTGATTAAGAAATTACTTAGTCTATCATACCAAGCTCTGGGAGCTTGTTTCAAGCCATATAGTGATTTCTTCAGTTTAAACACATGGTCAGGATATTTAATATCCTCAAATCCAGGAGGTTGCTTGACATACACTTCTTCTTCTATGACACCATTGAGAAATGCACTCTTGACATCCACTTGATATAATATTATGCCATGATTAACTGCATAGGAAAGAAGTAACCTGATTGCTTCCAATCTTGCAACTGGAGCAAACGTTTCAGTGTAATCAATGCCTTCTTGTTGACTATACCCTTGTGCAACAAGTATGGCTTTGTTTCTTGTTACTTCTCCTTGCTCACTCAACTTGTTTCTGAATACCCATTTTGTTCCAATAATGTTATTGTGCTGAGGTTTGGGTACCAGATCCCACACATCATTTCTTTGAAATTGATTCAACTCTTCTTACATAGCTAGGATCCATCCATCATCTGAAAGTGCTTCATCAACTGTTGTAGGTTCAATCATTGAGATTAGTCCAATCATTGACTCTTCTTGTCTGAAGTGTGATCTTGTTCTTCTTGGACTATCTTTGTTTCCAATGATTAGCTCCTCAGGATGTGAAGACTTGTGTTTGAATGTGTTTCTGGGAGGATTTGCTTGATGTGAGCCATCTTGTGCTTCATCAGAAGCAGCTTCATCTTGCGCTTCTGATGTGGGTTCATCCTCTGGACTTTCTTCAGAATCAGATATCTGATCAGGTTCTGGAGTAGCTTCAGGAACCTGTATCTCTGCAAAACTTTCATCTTGCTTTGAAGTTTTATCTTCAAGCTCTTTGTCATCAAATCTAACGTGCATAGATTCTTCAACATAGAGTGTCTATGAATTATACACTATGTATGCCTTTGACCTTTCAGAGTAACCTAAGAAGATTCCTCTTTGGGCCTTGGCATCAAATTTCTTTAGGTAGAGCTTGTTGTTCATAATGTAACATGTACATCCAAATTGATGAAAGTAAGAGATATTGGGTTTTCTTCCTTTAAAGAGTTCATATGCTGTTTTCTCCAAAATAGGTCTAATATAGATCCTGTTTTGAACATAACATGCTGTATTCACTGCTTCTGCCCAAAAATGTTTAGCCAAATTGTTTTCATGGATCATGGTTCTGGCCATTTCTTGTAAAGTTCTATTCTTTCTTTCTACAACCCCATTTTGTTGTGGAGTTCTAGGAGAAGAGAATTCATGGATAATTCCATGTTTTTCACAAAAAGCTTCAAATGGCTCATTTTCAAATTCTCCACCATGATCACTTCTGATTTTCAAAATTTTTGACTCTTTTTCAGTTTGAATCAGTGTGCAGAAGTTACTAAATACATCATATGCATGATCCCTACTTTTCAGAAATTTTACCCAAGTCCATCTGTTGTAATCATCAACAATGACTAATCCATATTTACTTCCATATAAGGATGCAGTACTCACTGGTCCAAATAAGTCAATATGAAGTAGTTCTAAAGGTCTGGAGGTTGAAACAATGTCTTTGGTTTTAAAAGATAATTTCACAATTTTCCCTCTCTGACATGCACCACAGAGTGCATCTGAATGATAGTCAATGTCTGGTAGGCCTTTGACAAGTTGTAACTTACTAAGCTTAGAGATTAATCTCCAGTTAGCATGCCCCAACCTTCTGTGCCACATCCATTTCTTATCATTCACTGACAGAAGGCAAATTACCTTCTGATAAGCCATTTCAGAAAAATTGATTTTGTAGACATTGTCAACTCTCTTTCCCTTGAACACAATGGATTTGTCTTCCTTGTTGATTACTGTACAGTTGGGTTTCTCAAAAAGCACATCATAACCATTATCACAAAATTGACTAATGCTTAAAAGGTTATGTTCAAGACCATCTACCAACCATACATTATTAATTGAGGTAGAGGAATTACCAATAGTTCCTGTACCTATGATCTTGCCTGACTGGTTGCCTCCAAACCTCACATTTCCTCCCTCTTTCATTGTTAGGCTGAGGAACATGGACTTCTCTCCTGTCATGTGTCTTGAGCAACCGCTGTCTAGGTACCATGATCTTTGCTTTGGCACTGCTCTTAGACATACCTGCATTAATGACATTTTTAGATTTAAGTACCCATTGTCCTATGGGTCCTGGAAGGTTAGTACTTAAGGCTTTACTCTTCACTTCTTGTACCTTGTGCTGTGAGTTGGGTTGCTTCTGATTAACCGTCACCTTAGGTTTTCGTACTTCAGAAGCAGTAATTGTCTTCTTCTGAAACTTAGACTTCAGAACCTCAGATTTTGGTTTCACTAGACTCTGAGGAATAGGTTCTGATCTTTTCAGGATCCTAACCTTTGAAGTCTTGGAATCAGATTTGATCATAGCCTTTGACTTAGAGTTCTTTGGCTTTGAAGTAATCTTAGCCTTAGAACTAGAAGCTTCAGGTTCTGATCGAACAACAGTTTCCAACTCAGCACCTTCTGGTACAAAGAAGGTTTTCAGACCTTCCTTGATGCATTCACAACAAGATTTTAGATTGGTTTTCTCAAGTTTCACTTCTGGAAAACAAATTCCTCTGCCATTGTTCTTGTAAATGCTATAAATCATAGAAGCCACTCTGCTTCTGTCAATGCCAGATATAATAAAATCTTCAAGAGCAATTTCATGGTTACTTAAAGGTTTTTCATTACACTTTTCTTGTAGCTTCTGACATAAGAACCTGAGCTGATCTTCATACGTTTTACACATGAAGTCAAAGCCCTTAAGTCCTTGTTCAGAAGCTTTCAGATCCAATAGAGTTGATTTTTGCTGTTGTACTAAATCATCATATTTTTCTTTTAAATCCTTCAGACCATCTACCAACCATACATTATTAATTGAGGTAGAGGAATTACCAATAGTTCCTATACCTATGATCTTGCCTGACTGGTTGCCTCCAAACTTCACATTTCCTCCCTCTTTCATTGTTAGGCTGAGGAACATGGACTTGTCTCCTGTCATGTGTCTTGAGCAACCGCTGTCTAGGTACCATGATCTTTGCTTTGGCACTGCTCTTAGACATACCTCGTTTTCATCTTCTGAGTCTGAATCTGATCCAGCTTCTGAAGTTGCTGTTGCTACCAACCCAACAGCTACCTTTGCATCTTCATCAGCTTCCTCTTTATCAGATCCAGATTCATTTTCCAAGTCATCCCATGTTGCCATTAAACTTTGCTTAATCTGCTTCTTGTATTTGCTTGGTTTGAACGTTGATTTCTTTGACTTGTCCTTTGATTTCTCTTTCTGAAGATCAGGGCATTCAGCAATGAAGTGTCCAGGCTTCTTACAGTTGAAGCATCCCTTCTGATCTTCTTTCCTTGAGCTTCTGAAGTTACCCTTTCTGGCTTGAAACTTTCTGTTCTTCTTGGCCAGATACTGAAGTCTGCTTGAGAGCATAGCCATCTCAGCAGGATCTGGTTCAGAATCTGAACTTGATTGTTCTTCTTCTTTGGATTCAACAACTTTGAGAGCTTTTGATGACTTACCTTTGGATGGAAGAGCTATTGATTTACTCTTCTTAGTAGACTCATGTTCATTAAGACTTAACTCATGAACTTTGAGAGAACTAACAAGATCTTCGACACTTAAAGTGTTTAAATCTTTAGCTTCCTCAATGGCAGTCACCTTTGGTCTCCATCTTGCAGGCAAGCTTCTGAGTATCTTGCTCACATGGTCAGAAGCAACATAGCTCTTTTTCAGGATTTGTATCCCAGAGACTAAGGTTTGGAACCTTGAGTATATCTCCTCAATAGTTTCATCATCCTTCATCTTGAATAACTCGTACTGATGTACAAGCATGAGAGCTTTAGCTTCTTTGACCTTCTTGCTGCCTTCGTAGTTTGAACAGAGAGAAGCAAACATAGCTTTAGCAGTGGATTTGTCACTCATCTTCATGTATTCTACTTTAGGAATAGCAGTGACAAGAGCTCCTCTGATAATATGATGCTTCTTGTAGAGTTTCTTCAGCTCAGGAGTATGTTTCTTTCTATCCACAGCAGCTCCTTCTTCATCAAGGACTAAGTCACCAACTCCTTCTTCTAGTATATCCCAGAGTTTTTCGTCTAAGCTCATGATATAACTATAGAAGTTGGTTTTCCACCAAGAAAATTCTTCAGCATCTCCATTGAACTTTGGAACTTTTCCAACACTGGATCTTTTACTATCACTATAATCATGTGAGGCATTGTTATAGCTAGTTTGACCAGGACCAGTAGGAGGAGGAGTAGACATGTTTTTCTCAGATCTTTGACTGTTGCACAGTTAAGTGTTACACAACAGACCAAGGCTCTAGATACCAATTGAAGGTGAGAAAAACACAAGAAGGGGGGGTTGAATTGTGTTTGAAAAATTCTTCGTTTCTCCTAAAAACTGAACACACTGGTCAGAAGCTAAGTGAGACAGCTTCTGAAGTGATAATCAGAATCTAAATGCAGCGGAATAAAACAGAGAGAGAAGAAGAACGACACAAAGCAATTATACTGGTTCCTTCCACAATCCGGAAGTAGTCCAGTCCCCCTTGCACTTACAAGGAGATTTCACTAAGAGTAATATCTGATTACAATTGCTCAAGCACACAAGCCTGAGACTTCCTTTGCTCAAGCACACTTTGCAAGAGTCTTCCTATGCTCAAGAACACAATCAAGAGACTTCTATGCTCAAGCACAACTGCAAGAGACTTCCTTTGCTCAAGCACAACTGCAAGAGACTTCTAAACAAAATTACACAGAAAATTGTTTACGGTTGAACACTTGATATACAATCAGAGGTGCTCACAATACAAATCAGATACAGACTCAATGACTTAAGAATTTCTAAGATATGACTTTGAGACACAAAAATTCTAAGTGAATGCAGAACAATTTCAGCAGAGGTTTGACACTTGTAAAAGTTTGAGAGTCTGTTGTTCAGCATTACCAAATCTCTAAGTCTTCACTCCTTTATATAGAGGTGTGAAAGAGACGTTGTGAAATTGCCAGCACATCAAAGAGTCGTTGTTAAAGCTTGATCTTTCACCTTTGATCTTTTGCCTGATATGGTTGTTGTCCTATGAAGAACCAATTTGAAATCCATTCCTTATCCAAAGGAACATCTATGCAGGCGAAACCGTATTCTGGAGCTGTTTTCTTGTCTTGTAGCGTGGACACAAAACAAAGTAGTGGAGAAGGTGGTTGTACAGTTCGTACAAAGTACAATGTCAACGCTTTCGTCCAAAATTGCAAGCACATGTCTTCAAACACCTTTGAAATGACCGTTGCAAAATTCCACTAATCTTTTGATGTGTTTTCGAATCCAATAGACAGCTTTTGCAGTGATGATTCTTCAATCCTTTAATCTTTGCAAATCCAGTTGATCTTCAGCTTCTGGTGAAATGGCTTCTGATGAGGCAGCTTCTGCAGCTTCTGATGATGCAGTTTCTGATGATGTGGCTTCTGGACCTCTTGTCTTCAGGAGCACTATTCTTCAGGAGCACTATTCTTACTTCAGAAGCGACTTAACTTCAGGAGCGCTTTTTCTCTTCAGTAGCAAGTTGCCTTCAGGAGCGTCCAAGCTTCAAATTTTTTTGTTTCCTTTGCTCTTTATTTGCTCATTCAGAACCAATAAATGATGTAACTTTTTAATTATGGTCCTGTACACTTGAACAAATATTAGCTAGTCCAATTTACAATTTTTAATACCTTGTTATCATCAAAACTCTTTAAGGTTCATTGTTAAACACATTTTGTTCCAACAGTTTCAACATCTCACCTCTCTCCAAAACCTTGAGATTGTTAACGCTCCCAAACTCAAGTCATTGCCAAAAGAAGGATTGCCTTCCTCTCTTTCAGTACTAAGTATTACTCGTTGTCCATTATTGGTAGCAAAGTTGCAGAGGAAGCGAGGGAAAGAGTGGCGTAAGATTGCTCATATTCCTGCCATAGTTATCGATGATGAATTGATCACATAAGTTTCCTGTCTAGGTGAGTCTCTGAAGTACTTTGTTTATATTTCTTATTTTATCATCAATTATTATTATCAATTTCAATAATATCAAATACAATATTATAATGCTAGCTCATTTTTTAATTCTGGAATTCAATTATGTTTCTCCCCAGATTCTGCTCAATCATGCTGTTTTGAGAAGTCAAATTCGCATGCAGGAACTGCAACCAAAACCAAGAAATGTTTTACTGATCAGGAGCAGATGAAAAGGAGAAACAACAACTGACCGCAAATATGTTAGGTATTCATTTTTTCCATATATATTTGAATGAGGTGGCTTTAATGCATCAATTATATCAAACTTTTGTAACACTAGTTAAATCCTGCTCGAATAAATTAGTCTAATGGATATCATTTATGCATTCTCACATTTTTGTGTTTTTTGTAACTATCTTGACTTAATATTTCTTCCTCATATTGGTCAATTAGAACTCTTTCCTTGAGAAAGGTTTCTTAAGGTGATTAGCCCTCTAACTTTCCTTGCCATGTATGACAGATAAAGATGCTTAAGAAAGTTTTTTGATTCTAAAATATGTTTTGACTTTTGAGACTTTATGTTTTGTTGTTTACCAGTTCATTAACCAGATTTGGTGGCTTATTCTTTGTTTTCGAGATAATTTATCTCTACCATGTTTGCAGATCTACAAGGGCTTCAAGTGTGATTGATGGCTTGCACCAAGATGGGAGCAGTAGCATCTCAGGCATGAATTTCCTCTGGTAGGTTTTAACATTACTTTATTTACTACAATCATGTTCTAATTCTCATCTTTCTACCCATAAAATAGTACTCCTTTCTTGAGCTTCTCTCTTACTTTTTAATGTGCCATCGTTAAAAATTGTTAATTAACTTTCACATCAGCATATAATATAAAGTTACTCCCTCTGACCCTAATCTATTGTCCTTATGGACATGCATACTAAAAGAATCATTTAACGCATGTTTTTGGTTTTTGCAAGGGTACAAAAGGAAAAACATCGGTAGGATCTTGGTTTCCTAAAAGAACCAAAGTTTTGGAAAAAATAAAATACTTAAAGGAACAAAGATTAGGAATGGAGGGAGTACAAAATACCTTTCACATCAGTAGTGTTTTTCTCCCTCACTAAGTTTAAATTTTATAATCTCTTGTTCATGAATCTCTGCAGAAGATTTATATGTTGTTATTATTTATTCTAGTCTCTCTTCAATAATTATGCAGTATTTAGAAGATTGAGGCAAAAATCTTTTGTTTTGTGAAAATGAGTGATTTCGACATCAATCGTGTGGGAAGGAGCTTGTTAAAGATGCTGTTCAAAAGGTTGTTAAAGATTAGGACTATCAAATAATTTTGTCCCTCTTTAGCCAATTGAATTCCAAATAATTTTTTGGCCATCTTGAGTATTTCCATACTTTCTTATCTTTGGCCATAGAGTCCAACAGCTGGTTATTATTTTACAGTTCTAAAGCAGACAAAGCATTGGTTCAATAGCTTGTAATTGGACCTTAACCAAACATTTTCTTGTGATGAACTATTTAAATTCAGAATGATTCCTAGACATTACAAAATGCATTATGTTCATTGAGTTTCTCTCTATGTGGCCCTCATCATGGCATCACCAAAAGGAAGGGTGAAACTTATTTAACCCTTTTTTATATGTATGGTCTAAACTAAACTATACATGCTAGATAGTATAGCATGAAGTCTAATAGCGGATTTCACTGCAACTACTACATTTAGAGTGTATTCCTACAAATATTATGTTTCAATAGAACACACCGTAGAGTGTATTCCTTGAGTTAGTAGGCGAAGGGAATCCTCCTAAGAAAATTAGACAAGAGAGAAAATTGGATAAACTTCTTCCTGCTTATTTCATCCATGGCTATTGGAAGGGAAAGATTTGAGTTGTAGATAAATTGCTTAATAAATGTATAGTGTTTAGGTCCTTCTCCCTCTTGATTCAATTATATGAAGGAAAAAAAACTAGTAAGTAGTAGTAATAGGTAAATGGAAACCATAAACTACTGATATTATTACTAAGCAAGGTGCAAAATCTTCTATCTATTGTTCAAAACAAAGGTTGAAATGAAACTGCAATTGAGTAATAATAACTCAGTCTTCTAGTTTAGGATTCTTTGCAACTTCATCAAGCCTACTGGTTTGAAGATACTTTGAGGTCAAATTTGAATCTTGTTATCAGGAAAGAGAAAAATGAATAGGAAATGAATTCTCATTGAATGAAACAGTTAGTACAAGTTGTTTATATAGTACAAATCAAGTGCATACTAAGCTAAGGTACACTGCAATGTAGCTAATAAGAAGCAACTAGACAACTTGATCTGCAAGCAAGCTTTTGTTTTTGGATGATTTATGCTCTTCTTCTTCCTGATGTAATACTTGTTTTGGCACATTAAAAAATTCTTCCAGTCCACTAGTCAGTGTAATTTTTGATGTCAAGGAAGCTGCAAGGAGGCTCAAAGCCTGCAAATTGCAAATCAAGAGGTAAGAATCCTGGATACATAGTATGATATGAATTCAACATGACACAGATACGAGGATACGACAAAACCAAGATATGTATAGCATTCGAAAACGTTTATTTGTAATCGCAATTTACAAAAAAGTACTTGCAATCATAACATGTAAGCATAGTTACATAATTACCCCACCCAACCTATATCAATAATATTTCTACGAAGAATGTGCCCCCAAAAACACAATTGTGTCTCTTTTAGTTCGTAAAGCATATCGAAAATGTAGTGTATCTGGAAGACGGCTGTGTCTTGAGTTGGTAAGAAGTATTGAAGATGTATTTGAGAAGTATCGATGAAAATATTTTTAAAAAGAATCAATAAAAGTATTGGATACTTATGGGTAGGTATTAGGAGGGTATGTGATGCGTATCAGTATCACATACCTGTCAAACAGCAACACTTGTCTAATTTTGAAGTATCTATGCTTCATAGACCACACGGGAGGGGGATCAAAGAGGCTAAAAACTTAGAACAACAAATAAACAAAAGGAAAAAAAATTATAAGTTTAGTAATAGTAGTCACTTTACCTCAGCCTCACCAATGCTTATCACCTTCACTTCAAGATCAACAAGGGGAAGGCTTAATTCTTTCAAATATGAAAGGCAAGAATTAGCAGAAAATGGTTTTACTTTTAAATCATCTCCTATACCATATAATGCGGGTCTTTTCACAAATCCCACCACATCTTTAATCGATTTGTTAGGAGATCTTGGATCCATTGCAGTCAAGGCTTTTGCATTATAAATTGATCCCATTGTCTTGGAAATCACTCCTCCCACTACCGGTACTTCTACTGTATTATAATGGCCACGATAGCGGAAATCCCTTTCTTGCTTTGGAGTTCCTGTACCATAATAATATGCAGTGGTGAGTGTTTGTACATCAGGAATGTTGAGGGGCTGGTTTGGACAACCAAACTGTGGTGCGACACCAGGATTGAGTAACACGGAGCGCGAGTCCGTACACCACAAAGAGTCCAAGTTCTCTACACTCTTGTACAAATTATCGACACATCCAACAAAAGAGTTACCATCCAAAACCTTTACAATGGACCCTAATGGTATTGTAAGGAAGCTAAGCATGAAGTCAACAAAGTTTTCACTGGCTTCTGCACAGATTATCTTTTTCTGAGATTTACTCCGCACTAGCTTAACATCCATTTTAATATCGCGGGTACAAGTTTTTACTCTGACTGCTGATGCAAACTGATTTGGCGGGTTGTCTTTGTTCTTGGAGCTGCTATTCAAAATTGTATTTGTTAGAGGCTCATGAGAGGTTAAGGTGTACTTGAGGAGGTTCAGCATCTGTACATCAAAAGGACATGGAAACCAATTTTAGCCAAGATAACATACACACAATTGACCCCAATATAACATTTTTTTTTTACTATTTCACTAACAAATTCACATTACATAACAGAAATACAAGATATTAAACCAAACGGTAACAATAACAGTGTGTGTGTGTGTTTTGGATAGGCAAATGTTAGCATATTGATTACTAGTGATGTTAGTATTTTTCTCCTTCACCAGGGTTCGAACCCCGGTCCTTCAACACCTTTAATTCTTAACTCAAATTAGTTGAGATACACAATGCTACTCTGATGAGTGGTAGAGGAGACATGCGTCAGAAGCTATTGGGTGCAATGACAAACACATTTCAGCATGTTCTACTGATCACACATCAGCAATAACAATAAAACTTGTTAGTTGTTTGTTATATTCAAAAGACCTCAAATTAGTTGTTTGTTATATTCAAAAGATCACACAGCATGTTCTACTGATCACACAGCATATTCACGACCAACGATTCATAACATAGTTCTAAATTGCAGTCCACAACAGCAAATGCAGCTGCAATATAAAAGTTTTATAGGTCTCTGCAACGACATCGCAACTGCAATTGCGGTTGCATCGACCACAATTACCCTCACTTTACTACAATATTAAGGTTCACATCGTAACCACAGCCGTGACCACATTTTGGAACAATGATTCACAGTTTCAAATATTCTTTCAAATTTTTCTTACTCCAATATTTTTTTAAAAAACCCGATATCCGGTTCAAGGACCTACTAATTTGGGAGACCAACCCCACCGTCCACTCGTGGAGCCCCAATTAAAGCCAGAGCGGTACAGACTAGTTAGTCCACAAAAATTGGCACAAGGAGGATTCAAATGTGAGACCTTGAGAGGAGCACACTCCAAGGTCCCAAGCCTGCACACCCCAAGGGCTTACTCTACAAAC
This sequence comes from Medicago sativa, assembly GCF_051527215.1. Taxonomy (NCBI): domain Eukaryota; kingdom Viridiplantae; phylum Streptophyta; class Magnoliopsida; order Fabales; family Fabaceae; genus Medicago; species Medicago sativa. The sequence continues at coordinate 15,563,676 of NC_140752.1, forward strand.
TAACACACGGACACCGGACATGACACTGACACATCGATGCTGATAAAATTTGAAGAAAATGATATAATTCAATGCAATCATAAGTGTCGCATAAGTGACGGTGTCGGACACCTAGACACACCTTCAATCATAAGGGTCGGTGCAACAGAGTAACATAACTTAAAAATACACATTGCAAAACACAACACCATTACCTCCTGTTTTCCAATGTTGTGTGTGACTTCCTCTAATTGACTCAAATCAGAATACCCCAATTCCATCAACATCTGCATGGAAGTCACCAAAGAACTTGGCACAATCTTCAAATCATCATACACCAAAAACAAAGACCCATTGTCCTTAACAAAAGCCCCATTTAAAGCATCAGCAATACCACCACTATTCCCCTGACCCTCAGAATCCAAATTCTTAGGTTGTCTATTAGTGGGTTTTCCACAAGTACAATCAAGATTCTGAAAAGTTGTAAACTTGTTGCAAGCATCACACACAAAAAACTTACTTGACCATTCAGTATCATCAATGTTCAAAAAAAGTTTCTTGCATAATGATTCACATGGATTCTTCGGATTCAACAACATTTGTTTACAAACAGGGTTCCAAACATCATTTGGAGTGAGGGTTTGTACGCTTTCATAGAGGTTTTTGATGCTTCCAAGGAATGATGTTGATTCTGAGGATCCTTGTTCCAGTTGTTGTTGATCATTGTTCTGGGTGGTTAAGAGGCGAATGATAGTAGCAAGTGGAAGAGAAAGGAAGCTGAAGAGAGTGTCAACGAAGTCTTTTGTTGATTCTACAGCGACAACTTTGTTGTTTTCTCCGTCTATTAAGATTTTTAGTGGAATCGTTTTTGAATCTTCTTGTGGTTCTTCAGAAGCCATTAGAGGGTTGTATAGGAGTAGAACTTTGAAATTGAGAAATGTGCAAGATGAATTTGCTTTATTTTTTATTTTTTAAATTGTAAACAAGGATGGCAAAATGGGTTGGTCCGATAAATCTATTTATTTTCTTCACCCTATTCTTTGCTTATGCGTTTTGTTTTCTTTTTCTTTTGTAAATACCTTACTTTTCTTCACCCTATTCTTTGCTTTTGCGTTTTGTTTTCTTTTTCTTTTGTAAATACCTTACTTTTCTTCACCCTATTCTTTGCTTTTGCGTTTTGTTTTCTTCACCCACATTCTTTTGTGGTTATTTCCTTATTTTGAGTAATTGTTTTGTAGATTTGCTCTAGTGCTTCATCAATTTCTCTTTCAAAATGATAAGATATTCCCAAACGTTGCATTGAGTCAATGAAATTGAGTTGTTCTGCGATATCATTATTAGAAGATAGAAAAATCTTCTTCACTTCCTCTTTTAGAATTTGTACTTGTTGCTTCATACTGTCAATGATGTTTTCCTGTAATTAATAATAGTTTAAATGAATGGACTATTTATAGAGCATTTAAATATCTAAATTATAAGAAAAGAGCATTTAACCATAATTATTAATTTTCTAAGAAAAAAAAACACAAATAATAATAATAATAATAATAATAATAATAATAATAATAATAATAATAATAATAATAATAATAATAATAATAATAATAATAATAATAATAATAATAATAATAATAATAATAATAATATAGTTGTACGTACCATTGATTCACAGTCATATTGAAGGAAAATATCCCCCCAAACGCTTGGACTAAAATTTACATTTGGTCGCTTGATGTCATCGACTGCATGTTGAGTTGAATGAACTGGTGATTTGGGAGCTGCAGTAGACTGGTATTCCATTCTTTGATCAGCTGATGATGGTAAGAAGTGTTTTGTGGGGAGAAAGCAAAAGCTGGTTAGCAATAATATATAGAGCAAATTGCACTTACCTCCCCTGAGGTTTTATTAAAAGACATTCACCTCCCTTCTAGTTTAGAAAAAACATTAACCTCCCTTAATTATATCATGATTGTGGCACTTTCCCCCTTGGACACTAACAGTGTTACTTTTAACGGTGCACACCAAAAATCTCTCCCTTCATCTTCATTCACAGTCCTGCACACACACACTGGTTCAAAAGACGTTGTGTTTATAAGTTTCCTCCAATTTTCACTATTTCTTCATCGCTACAACCCTCTTCAGCATTTACACGTTTTCTCCAAATCATTATTTCTTCCTCTCTTCAACTATCTTCCTCGTTTTTATTTTCTGCATTTTATTATTTAAGTTTTTTTTTCATTCTATGAAATTCAACTCTGTGCATATGAATTTGGAGCATAAGGTGTTTGTTGATTTGTCTGAGTGAAATCTATTTGTTTTTTATCCCGTATCATCAAGCAATGGAACTGAAGCTTTTTTTTTTGAATCCATGGAACTTTAAATTGGTAATTGTGGGGGAAATAAAAAGATATTATGAAGACATGGTAGCTGTTTCTACAATGTATAAAAGGAGCTTGAATTAGGATACATACTATTGATAATTGTTTGTTGTCCTCACTAAAATATTGGCAACTAATAGGAACATCCATTTTGTCTGTTATCCATTTTGCTTGTTACTCTTGGCATTACTTGTTATTGGCTGAAAAATTGGCAAATTGATAGATATTCATGGAATAATTTTGTGTGTTACCTTGACTAAATAATTGGCTATATTTGAAAGAAATTTCCATTTGGTTTGTTATCGTGACTCATGGCATAAGATTCTTATGGTTTCAACATTCAAGTGTCATCATTTGTGTAAACCTTTTCTTTTGACCAAGAAAAATATATTTTCTCAAGTATTTCTCCTTACTATTTTTTGCAAGGGTCGTTAAATTTTAATTAAAACTGAACAAGCCAAAATAAGATTCTGCCTAATATATAGCATGCCTTTTCAATTTGTTTTGCACATGGAAGCAAATTTGGTCTAAAGTTTGAAACAAATTTGGTTTGCACTCATAAAATTGAAGAAGCTAACTCTACATTTGAGTAGGTAAAATCCACATCTTCCAAAAAAATATTAAGTTTGAAAAGATTCACATTAGAAGCAGAAGCTGCTGTAGCCTGCCAAATTCATTCACCGTAGCTAGCTCATTATATGAATGCCTGTTTGACATGTCACAAACACGTCATACAGTTGTACGTCATACAGAAATAACCAAAATCAATAAATAATCATGAGTTCCTTACAAAGCAATAATATAACAGTTATATCATAGCAAAGACAATGTTCTATCTGCAGAACAAAAAAATTGTAGTCCATATTTGGAACTAAAACCATTGATAAAATTCAAAATATCCAAAATCTTTATGATGGCAATTGATTCCCAAATCCAAAACCAGCAACAATATCAAATTTACCATTGGTTCTCCCAACAATTAATGTGAAAAAACAATAACAATATCCAAAATACTAATAATCTTCAAATAGACAGTTCTAAAAATTAGGTTCCTTTTTATTGTTGCAGAAAGCAAATGTTTATCTCCTTTCATTGAGTAACTTGGCTACTAAGTTGCACTTGACTTGGAGTTTCTTGTATTTCATTAGTAACTTGGCTGGTAGTACCACGTCTGACCTGCAACTTTTTCTACAAATACAACATACATGTCAATATTAGTCCAATATAAAGCTAATCAATAATTAAGGTTAATTACAAATAGAAATAATACCTGTTTTTTAGTTTTATCTCTTTGACATCCCAACTTATTATGCCGAAATTCACGGCAGTTCCCGCATCTAACTGTGCTTGATCTTCTTGCATCATGTGAAGCTGCTAGAACATATCAAGAATATGAGAATCTGTATTAATTGGGATTCTTATATGGCTACCTGGATGGCAGAAAGAAATGGAGAAAGGCAAACCTCTGTCATCGTTGCATCCAGTGGGAATATCCAACAATCTACAAATATCGTCGATCAAATCAAGATACGAGCAACGGTCAGGATCAACATTTCGTAGTGGCAAAGTTACATCCTCTGCACAATGTAGAAGCAAATGCACACATCCTGGTTGTGGTTCATCATGCTTGTTATTCTCCATCTACTAACCCACCTTAAACATAACCAAACAACAAATATGTGAGAATTTTGGGCCAAAAGTGATTAAAAGTTGATAAGAATGAAATATTGAACAGACCAGATGACAAACGATGGAAAAATATGGTGCGAGATGATGTCTATGATGGCCGGTTTTGTATGTTAATGAGAAAAGATAAAACCCTAATTCTTGTTTATGAGTTAAAGTAGAAACAAGAAGCAAGAGACAAAGGCGAGAGGCAAGGTGTGTTTTGGTGGAAAGATGGTGATGATACGTCAGAGTGAAATGAATTTTGATGGCATCGTTTCATATTCTTGACTTTTGGGAGAAAATTCAAATTAGGGTTTAAATTTGGATATTTGAGCGTAGCAAGGAAACATCAGTCAGGTTAACGGTGTTAAAAAAAGGGAGGTGAATGTTTTTTCAAAACTAGAGGGGATGTGAGTGTCTTTTATCAAAACCTCAGGGGAGATGAGTGCAATTTGCTCTAATATATAATACCGTGGTCTTTCTATTTTTAGGCATTGCAACCGCGTGCCTCTAAAGTAATTTAATGCTGCGTGGATAACTTATATAAACTAATAAAAGAGCAACCCGGTGCACTGGAACTCCCACATATGCTGGGTCCGATATTATAAAATTATTAAATATACAAAAAATACTTTTTGATAAATATAAATATTATAGTATTACATATAAATCCTCTCAAAAAGAATAAGATTTAAATTTATCTATACTATATATAAAGAAAACTACCCCTTTCAGCTTTTGTGGGTTGAATTTTTCTTTCGAAAAGTGCCCTTGATTTTTAATACAAATAACACATGTAACAAATAGATAAAAATAAATTTAAATATATTAAAATAAAAGTGTAACAAACACAATGTCCAGTTTTTTCCTTTATCATTTAAAAAGTGTAACAAACTAGATGATTGTATTTGTATTTATACTTACTTTTTCATTATCCCAAATATACTCTTAAACAACTTTTTTTTTTCATAATAAAGATTGTTGTTGGTGTCATTAAAAAAAATAAGAATTTATATTATTTTTTTTGAAGGAATAAGAATTTAGATTATATTTTTTTGTTATATTGTTGGTTTCATTCAAATAGATAATCATGATTATAAAGAAAACTACCCCTTTCAGCTTTTGTGGGTTGAATTTTTCTTTCGAAAAGTGCCCTTGATTTTTAATACAAATAACACATGTAACAAATAGATAAAAATAAATTTAAATATATTAAAATAAAAGTGTAACAAACACAATGTCCAGTTTTTTCCTTTATCATTTAAAAAGTGTAACAAACTAGATGATTGTATTTGTATTTATACTTACTTTTTCATTATCCCAAATATACTCTTAAACAACTTTTTTTTTCATAATAAAGATTGTTGTTGGTGTCATTAAAAAAAATAAGAATTTAGATTATTTTTTTGAAGGAATAAGAATTTAGATTATATTTTTTTGTTATATTGTTGGTTTCATTCAAATAGATAATCATGATTATAAAGAAAACTACCCCTTTCAGCTTTTGTGGGTTGAATTTTTCTTTCGAAAAGTGCCCTTGATTTTTAATACAAATAACACATGTAACAAATAGATAAAAATAAATTTAAATATATTAAAATAAAAGTGTAACAAACACAATGTCCAGTTTTTTCCTTTATCATTTAAAAAGTGTAACAAACTAGATGATTGTATTTGTATTTATACTTACTTTTTCATTATCCCAAATATACTCTTAAACAACTTTTTTTTTTCATAATAAAGATTGTTGTTGGTGTCATTAAAAAAAATAAGAATTTAGATTATTTTTTTGAAGGAATAAGAATTTAGATTATATTTTTTTGTTATATTGTTGGTTTCATTCAAATAGATAATCATGATTATAAAGAAAACTACCCCTTTCAGCTTTTGTGGGTTGAATTTTTCTTTCGAAAAGTGCCCTTGATTTTTAATACAAATAACACATGTAACAAATAGATAAAAATAAATTTAAATATATTAAAATAAAAGTGTAACAAACACAATGTCCAGTTTTTTCCTTTATCATTTAAAAAGTGTAACAAACTAGATGATTGTATTTGTATTTATACTTACTTTTTCATTATCCCAAATATACTCTTAAACAACTTTTTTTTTCATAATAAAGATTGTTGTTGGTGTCATTAAAAAAAATAAGAATTTAGATTATTTTTTTGAAGGAATAAGAATTTAGATTATATTTTTTTGTTATATTGTTGGTTTCATTCAAATAGATAATCATGATTATAAAGAAAACTACCCCTTTCAGCTTTTGTGGGTTGAATTTTTCTTTCGAAAAGTGCCCTTGATTTTTAATACAAATAACACATGTAACAAATAGATAAAAATAAATTTAAATATATTAAAATAAAAGTGTAACAAACACAATGTCCAGTTTTTTCCTTTATCATTTAAAAAGTGTAACAAACTAGATGATTGTATTTGTATTTATACTTACTTTTTCATTATCCCAAATATACTCTTAAACAACTTTTTTTTTTCATAATAAAGATTGTTGTTGGTGTCATTAAAAAAAATAAGAATTTAGATTATTTTTTTGAAGGAATAAGAATTTAGATTATATTTTTTTGTTATATTGTTGGTTTCATTCAAATAGATAATCATGATTAGATTGATTTGTTATAGTTTGAAAACAAAAAACATTTATATTTTTACTTTTAATCAAAATTAAAATTTCATAAAAAAAACACCGTTCATAATTTTTTGTTATAGTGCCATCAGGTCTTGCAGCAACGCCCAATCCACCATACCTCAGGCGTGGCCTACAAGGCAAGAAGAGGATAATTGGAAGAAACCGGCACCGGGCAGGTATAAATGCAACATATATAGATGCATCTTTTTCCACTTCTCTTAATAGGGTTGGATTGGGCATGTGTCTTAAAGATGATGCTGGTGTTTCTGTTCTTGCAAAGACATAATGGTTTGCTCCTTTGTGTGATATAGATGTAAGGGAGGCTGTCGGTTTGCATACAGCTTTGGATTGGGTCTCTAATCAACAGTTCGACAATTTGGACTTTGCACTTGACTGTAAAAGAGTTGTTGATTGTGTCAATTCTAATATAGATGATAGTAGTGAATTTGGTTGTATTATTTCCGCTTGTAAACAGATGTTAGTGAATAGATTTCAGAACTCTAATGACGAGTTCAACAGGAGGCAAGCGAATAGGGTTGCTCACAAGTTAACTCAGGCAGCCCTTGATAAGTGCTAGGAAGTGATATTTTCATGTTATATTTTAAGCACTTTTGTTACTTGTTTTGCAAGTAATTTAGGGAAAAGCCGAGATAAAAGTGATAATTGCCTTATTACGCTTTAATTGCCTTACTTTACCCAATTGTGCAGGATTTGACCTCAAGACACTAAGCAAGTATGAAAAAGCCAAGAAAAGTGCAAAAGGGCCGCAGGTACCCCATTGCTCGCGAGGCGAGCACAGCAGCTCGCAGTGGCGAGCATCAAAAACAAAGCAAAATGCCGTGAGCACCCTCTTGCTCGCGAGGCGAGCAGAGCTACTCGCCGTTGCGAGTAAGGGCGGTTTGACCCTCCCAGGGTGACGTTGTTTTATCTTGGTTTTCGGGTGTCAAACATTGATTACGTTTGAACCTTTTAAACCGGTGATATCTTATTTTTTCTTGGGAAGGGAAAAAGTAAGCAAAACCCTTGAGAATCGAGGTCCGGGAGTTGTTTTCGCTACGGGAAGGTGTTAGGCACCCATAACGACTATAGTATCCTATAGGAACCGTCTTTAATTTCTACGCGCGCGCTTTATTTTTAAATGCTATTTTGAAAAGTATTTATTAAACCTGAGAGTTTCTAAGTGAAGAATTGGAGGGAGAAGAATGTGTTTGAATTTTTATTTTAGTTGAATTGAAGGAACTTTGTTCCTTGCCTACGTACCCGTTTAAGGGATCAAATCCATCGTAGTTCTCTTCCAAAAATGTTTTTGTTTTTGTTGGTTGATTTTAAGTTTGAAAAGGAAATTTTGAAGAACAAGAGAGAGGCCTCAAGGGCATGATATTAGGAAATTGTGAGGTTGGATTAGTGAATTGCAAAAAGAAGTCAAAGTTTGATTATTTTCATTGAATTTTTGATTAAGAAAATAAAAGGAAAATTCAATGGGGTTTTGACCCCAAGGTTTATTGTGAAAAACGTTTGAGTGAAGTTTGTTCAAGTTTTTTGGGAAAATGATTTTTCTAAGTATAAGGCCTAAACATTCATCTAAACATACAATCCTAAACATACATCTAAACATGGATATTCTAGCTATATAGTGATGTGTGTGCATGTGTCGGTGCTTGTGTCGGTGTACATTATTAGAGTCCCTTGTCCTTTACATCATACCCTAGATACATTCTATGGCCTCTTTGCCAAGAAATTAAAATGACATGAAGTAAAATATTACAAAATTCCTAAGTCTTTACATTCTAATTTTTGCATGAAATTGAAACTTAAAGTGCAAGAAATAAGATGGAGAGGAAGATGAAGTGTGAATGCTTATGAAATGGTGAACAAATTGGTTAGTAATATAAGGCACAAAATGATAGAAGAGATAGGCAAGGAAATTCTACACAAATCAATGAGGATTAGCACTAAAAAGTGTCAAAGACATGCCTAAAATTTACTATGATATGAAAGCAAGATCATGACCTATAATTTTCATATCCTTTGCAAATTTCCAAAGGGTGTTATTTCAGCCTATGACATGAAAATCACAAGGCCACATCAAGCTTCCAAAGTTTTGGCATACTTTAGACCTATTTTTGCACTAATTTTGCACATAGTAATATTCAAACAAATCACAACACAAGAAAGTAACATCATACACTACAAACAGCACCAAATATTTCAGATTAATAACAAATAATGCCCCAAAATTACTCTTCAAGCACCAATTACCATGAGCCAAAATATTGGAATTAAAATGTGCAAAAAGACTTCACAAAATATGATAAAAAACAACACAAATCACTCACAACTTCACATGTATGCTTTCTAACAATTTTCAACATGCAAAAGGTCACAAGAAACAAGTCTTAATCACTCGAAACAAATGTAAAAGAAATCGCAAGGTTTTTACAAGTTTTTCATCAAGACTTTCAACAAAAATTAAAGAAAAAACAATAAACCAAAGTAAAAATAATTCTCCAGTATTTCTTGATCAATCTTGACATGCAACATGTCAAAATTGATCAAAAAGTACAAAGAAAATTATAGGAATTTTTCCAGAATTTTTAAAGGACTTTTTGAACATGCAGGGGTGCAGTTAGCAAAAAATTAACTAAAACGTACAGAAAAGGGGGGTGTAAACAGCATACTGGAAAAAAATGAAGCATTTTGGGCTGCAAGATGGGACCAAGGGAGGTTGGACCGGTTCAGGAACGGGTCGGTTCAACCGAACCGGTCCAACAAGAATAGCATACAAGCAGCAGCGCTGCACTTCTCTTCTCCTTTCATTCATTCTCTTTTTTTTTCACCAAAAACATGTTCATGCTCAAAGTTCCCACAACACATAGATCCAAACATTCAAATTCAGCACTCTTGAAACAAATTCTTGAATGAAAATCACAACAAGGAAAGGGTTGGCATGAAGAACACTTCTTACTTGTTTTTGCTGGTTCTTCTTTCTCCCTTGTTCACGTGACCTTGAACTCAAAAATGGCGGATCCTTTTCTTTCAATCTGAACGGTCTTGGCTTGATGTTGCCGAATTTGATTCACCTGAAGTTACAGTTCTTGAATTTGATCGCTCTTGCTGCTGTTAGGAATCACAATTTCTCTCCTCCATGACCTTGCCGTGATTTGTGCATTGAAACTAGCTTGTTCAGATTTTTGATTGTGTGATTCATTGTTGAAGGTTTGAAGGTTGATTGAAGGTTGTTGATGGATTTGTGAGAAAGTTTTTGAAGCTTTTTGGTTATGGAGGAATGTTATGGATGAAGGAGAGTGATGGTTAGAGATTGAAGGTGGTGGTTTTGTGATGAAATTGTGGTGGTTTGAGGTGGTTAGGGAGGAGGAAAGGTGGTTTGTTAGGGAGGAGGAGTGGTGGAGAAAGGTTGTTGGAGGTTGTTATGGTGGAGAGAGAAAGTGGTTATGGTGGTGAAGGAAAATAGACACGTGAGAAAAGAAAAGAGGGAAAGAAAAATGGACTTTGTTATTTTTGTGACTTTTTTGTGAATTTTGGAAAATGATTGAATGTGAGACTTTGACTTGGACCTTTGACTTATATAGGGGATAAAAAGAATGCTTGGACCAATTGGAGTGGGACATGTGGCACTTGGATCTAACAAACTTTTAAAGACCAATAACATTTGGACACATGGCACTTGGACTCTAACAAACTAAAAAGGATTAAAATGTAAATAACAAAAGTGCGCGGACTAAAACGAAAATTAAAACTAAAATTGAATTGAAAAAGTAAATTGAAAATTAACGTAAAACGAGACGATTAAAAACAACAAAGCAGATTAAAACGAAACAAAAATATTATGTGAAATGACCAAAACGCCCCTAGGGCTTAAATCGACTAAAAACGACTCAAATGCAATTTTAAAAGGATTTTTTAACAAGGGATTAAAGCAAGAGTTTATACAGGCGAATTAAAAGACTCAGAGACAATTTTTAGAATTTTAAACAGGGTTTTAACACATGAAAAGACTAAAATGCCCCTAGGGGCAAAACTGACTCAAAATGACTTCAAATGCAATTTTAAAATGGATTTTGACATAGAATTGAAATGAAAACTTATTCACACTATTTGACAAGACTCAAACAAATTTTTAAAAGACTGAAAGAAATTTTATCACATGAAATGACTAAAATGCCCCTAGGGGCTAAACTGACTAAAAAAAATGACTCAACTGATGTTTTCTGAAATGAATTTTGACATGAGGTTGAAACAAGGACTTATACAAACCAATTTAAAAGACCTAAACAATTTTCAAAGATTAAAATGAGTTGAATGCAGGAAATGACTAAAATACCCTTTTTCATGAATTTTGAAATAAAATGCAGAGAAAGATGCAATTGATCAGAGACATATCAGATGACTTATAATGCAAGAAAAGAAGAATTGGACAAGTATTTTTAGGTCCAAAATTAGGGTATAACAGCTGCCCCTATTTAAGTTTCTTTGCCCGGGGAGTCAAGAGACGAAGTCTTAGAATTGACGGGACGAAGATACTTAAATATTAGCATTTGCACTGCTTTTGGACATAAAAATACATTTTCAGAGTTGAAAACATGAATGCCATGCAACATTTCATTTATGAATGCAAGACAATCGAACCGGAATCTACGGGCTGTGTCACACCACCAAAGGATTTATAGACATCAAGGTAGAAAGAACGGGCAAAAAATAGACAGGTACAAGCTGTTCTTTGGATCGAACTTGCCACTTGACCAAGAAATACAAACAAGAGACGGGTACAAGCTGTTCTTTGGATCGAACTTGCCACTTGACCGAGAGATATAAACAAGAGACGGGTACAAGCTGTTCTTTGGATCGAACTTGCCACTTGACCGAGAGATACAAACAAGAGACGGGTACAAGCTGTTCTTTGGATCGAACTTGCCACTTGATCAATATCACAACATGTAAGTAGGTGCAAACTGTTCTTTGGATCGAACTTGCCGTTTGACCGATAACAAAACATAAGCAAAGGGTACAAACTGTTCTTTGGATCGAACTTGCCGTTTGACCAGAAACATAGACATATAAACAGGTACAAGTGGTTCTTTTGAAATGAACCTGGCACTTGACCAGTAACAAGATACAAATTGAGAGTCTGGTTTAACAAGATACCAATTGAGGGTAAATTGTCATTGACCCGATTTGCAAATAGACATGACCATTTTTGTTGGCCCAAGAGTAAATTGACATTGATTTGAGTTGAAAATTGACATCGACATTGACATTGACATTGACTTGGCAATTGAAATTGACATTGACATTGACATTGACATTGGCTTGGCAATTGAAATTTGACATTGACATTTGACATTGACATTGGCATTGGATATTGACATTTGACATTGACATTTGACATTGACATTTAACATTGACATTTGACATTGACATTTGACATTTGACATTGACATTTAACATTGACATTTGGCATTGACGTTTAACATTGACATTTGACATTGACATTTGACATTTGACATTGACATTTAACATTGACATTTGGCATTGACATTTAACATTGACATTCGACATTTGACATTGACATTTAACATTGACATTTGACATTGACATTTGACATTTGACATTGACATTTAACATTGACATTTGGCATTGACATTTAACATTGACATTTGACATTGACATTTGACATTTGACATTGACATTTAACATTGACATTTGGCATTGACATTTAACATTGACATTTGACATTTGACATTGACATTGACATTTGACATTAACATTTAACATTGACATTTAACCTCGACATTTGACATTGATATTGAAATTGACATTGACAGTTGGATATGCAACATGTATGTATGGTATAGCAAGATTATTGGATGTATGAGCACATAAAATGCATGATTATGCATGTATGAATGCTTGAAATGCATGATTGGTTGGCCATTTGGCAGAGAAGTTTCACAAAGGCAGACAAGACATTGGAAGATTGGGCACGTAGTGGCTCGTGCCGCAACATATTCACAGGGGGGAAAACCTCTTTGGAGAGACCGTCGTTGAGACGTATCGAAACCATGGCTGAGGGCAATAAAACTTGTAAAGGAGGACCCTTGGAAGGTTCTTGGATACAGGTCGCCGTTGCTAGGCGTGTCAGTACTGGGTAAACATTGGATGTTCGCATCTGTGGTCAATGCTTTTATATTCTTTTCATTTTTCATTTTTCAAGCCCCATTTTTGCCTGAACCGCCCTTTCGGGTTTTCGATTCACCGGGGAATAAATTATTTTCATTGCCCCATTTTTGCCTGAATTGCCTTCATAGGTTGTCAATCAGCGGGGTGCTCATTTTTGCCTAAGCCGCCCTTTCGGGTTTTCAACTTAGCGAGCTTTTTATTTGTATTTTTCATTTTTCATTTTCATTCTGTTTTTTCATTCTTGCCATTGACCACAGATCATCCTGGGGAGTAACCTGCTTGCAACGTGTATTGTAATAGACATTGATGCTCATTCATTCATGCATGTTTCATTGAAATGTACCCTGTTGCTCAGGTTTGCTTTTCAAAATAGACAGAAAAAGATTTTTCAATTTTCAAAGATGTTTGTTTCAGACATTGACATTATCAAATAGAAAGAAGTATTTTGTATTTATAGCATTGAAAGTAGAAAGAAAAATAGAGTTTCAAACAATAGAAAGGCTCAAATTGATGTAGAAGAGTGAAAGTCAGCCAAAGGCATGACTTCACGGATTTGCAAAGCTTGGAAAATGGTAATTTTATTGGTTGGTGATACATTGAACACGATGACCACTACATTTCATAGAAATTTTGAATTCACAAGTACGGAAGCCTCTGATGAAGACGATCATTGACAGTTGCAGATGCCCCAAGGGGTGATGGTGATTTGCCAGATATAGTTACTTGTCTTTTATTGACCTCATTTTTGCATGAACCGCCCTTTCGGGTTTTCGGCTCATCGAGGCGCTCATTCTTGCCTGAGTTGCGTACAATCTCAGCGAGCTTTTTCATATTCATTTTTTTTTGTCCCTAACTTTTGCCTGGATCGCCCTTTCGGGTTTTCGATCCATCGGGAAGCGCATTTTTACCTAGGCCGCCCTTTCGGGTTTTCGACCTACCACGCTGTTCTTTTCTTTCTAGACAAAGTATTTCTTGACTATATCGGCATTAACAGGATTTGGGAGTTCAACACCATCCATGTGTGTAAGAATCAAAGCACCACCAGAGAAAGCCTTCTTGACAACGTAAGGACCTTCATAGTTAGGTGTCCACTTGCCCCTTGGGTCAGGTTGCTGACTTATCCTTCTTTTCAATACAAGTTCGCCTTCCTTGAATTCTCGAGGTCGGACTTTCTTGTCAAAAGCATTCTTCATTCGCACTTGGTACAACTGTCCATGAGCCAAAGCATCCATTCGTTTCTCTTCAATCAGATTCAATTGGTCGTACCGACTTTGACACCATTCAGCCTCAGTTAATTTTGCTTCCATGATCACTCGAAGAGATGGAATCTCCACTTCCAGAGGGAGAACTGCTTCCATACCATATACCAGAGAGAAAGGAGTTGCCCCGGTTGAACTGCGCACTGTAGTACGGTAACCATGCAAGGCAAAAGGTAGCATTTCATGCCAGTCCTTGTAGGTAGTGACCATCTTCTGAACAATCTTCTTGATGTTCTTGTTAGCGGCCTCAACTGCACCATTCATCTGAGGTCTATAAGGAGAAGAGTTGTGATGTTCAATCTTGAATTCTTCACATAGAGCTTGCATCATGCTATTGTTCAGATTGGAGCCATTATCAGTGATAATTTTGTTGGGAACACCATATCGACAGATGATGTTATTCTTGATAAACTTGACAACCACTTGCTTGGTTACATTTGCATAGGAGGCAGCTTCAACCCACTTGGTGAAATAGTCAATTGCCACTAGAATGAAACGATGTCCATTGGAAGCTTTTGGTTCAATTCTTCCGATCATGTCAATGCCCCACATAGAGAAAGGCCATGGGGAAGATATAACATTGAGAGCATGTGGAGGCACGTGAATCTTGTCAGCATAAATTTGACATTTGTGGCATCTTTTAGCATGTTTGTGGCAGTCATGCTCCATAGTTATCCAGTAATAGCCGGCTCTCAACAGTTTCCTTGACATGGTGTGACCCGAAGCATGGGTCCCAAAGGTACCGTCATGTACATCATGCATCAATTTCTCAGCTTCTTGTTTATCCACGCACCTTAACAAGACCATGTCATAGTTCCTCTTGTATAGGATTTCTCCGTCCAGAAAGAATTTGCTAGCCCATCGTCTCAAGGTCTTTTTATCTCTGTTGGAAGCACCAGGTGGATATTCGCGATTCTGCAAGAATTGCTTGATGTTGTAATACCAAGGCTTTTTATCATTCACAACCTCATCAGCTTGATCTGGCATATTTTCAATAGTAAACACATGAGCGGGTCTATCAAGACGCTGCACTTTGATTACGGGCACATCATTCCAGTGATTGACACGAAACATGGAAGACAAAGTAGCAAGAGCGTCAGCCATCTGATTTTCATCCCGAGGGATATGGTGCAGCTCAACCTTGGTAAAGTATGTCAACAGACGTCTTGCATAGTCACGGTAAGGGATCAGCTTCTCATGATGAGTTTCCCATTCACCTTTTATCTGATTAATAACAAGTGCAGAATCCCCATAGATGTCAAGGTGCTTAATTCTCAGATCAAGGGCTTCTTCAATGCCCAAGATGCATGCTTCATATTCAGCTATGTTGTTTGTGCATTCAAAAGTTATTCGAGCGGTGAAAGGAATGTGGTGCCCCTGTGGAGTTACAATGATGGCCCCAATTCCTTTACCATAAACATTAACAGCACCATCAAACACTAAGCCCCATTTACTATTGGGATCTGGCCCTTCATTGATCAGTGGTTCTTCACAGTCTTTTGCTTTCAGATACATGACCTCTTCATCAGGGAAATCAAACTTAATCGGCTGATAATCATCAAGAGGCTGACAAGCAAGATGCTCAGCAAGGATACTTCCTTTGATTGCTTTCTGAGCTTTGTACACAATATCATATTCAGACAACAACATTTGCCAACGTGCGATCTTTCCAGTAACAGCAGGCTTTTCAAAGATGTACTTGATTGGATCCATTCGAGATATCAACCAAGTTGTATGGTTCACCATATAATGACGCAGGCGTTTGGCAGCCCAAGCTAAAGCACAACATGTCTTTTCAAGCATTGTATACCGAGTCTCACAGTCGGCGAATTTCTTGCTCAGATAGTAGATAGCATGCTCTTTCTTACCAGTCTCATCTTGTTGACCGAGAACACAACCCACTGAGTCATCTAACACTGACAGATACATAATCAAAGGCCTTCCTTCCACTGGTGGGACAAGGATAGGTGGTTCCAACAGGTATTCTTTAATGCTATCAAAAGCTTCCTGACATTCATCATTCCATACAACAGGCTGGTTCCTTCTGAGTAATTTAAAAATTGGACCGCAAGTAGTAGTCATGTGAGATATGAATCTTGAAATATAATTCAGACGTCCGAGGAAACCTCTGACTTGCTTTTCAGTTTGAGGGGCCGGCATCTCTCTGATGGCTCGGACTTTGTCAGGATCAACTTCAATGCCTCTCTGGCTGACAATGAAGCCTAGCAACTTTCCAGATCTTACACCGAATGTACACTTGTTAGGATTCAACCGCAGCTTGTACTTTCTCAGTCTTTCAAACATCTTTTTCAAATACACAACATGCTGCTCCTCATCACTTGACTTCACAATCATATCATCAACGTATACTTCAATCTCTTTGTGAATCATATCATGAAACAGAGTGGTCATACCCCTTTGATAGGTAGCACCAGCGTTTATCAAGCCGAACGGCATCACTTTGTAATAGAACGTTCCCCACGGAGTGATGAAGGACGTCTTTTCTCTATCTTCAGGAGACATTCGTATCTGATTATAACCAGAGAAACCATCCATGAAAGAGAACACTTTGGATTGAGCAGTACTGTCAACAAGCACATCAATATGAGGCAATGGGAAGTTATCTTTTGGACTGGCTTTGTTCAAATCTCTGTAATCAACACACATTCGAACTTTCCCATCTTTCTTTGGTACTGGTACAATGTTGGCAATCCACTCTGGATATTCGGCTGTCATGAGGAAACCCGCATCAATCTGCTTTTGCACCTCAGCCTTGATCTTAAGAGCCATGTCTGGACGAGACCTTCTCAATTTCTGTTTGACAGGAGGACATTCAGGTCTAGTCGGTATCCGATGTTCCACAATCTTGGGATCTAGACCCGGCATATCTTCATAGGACCATGCAAAGACATCTGGATAATCATGAAGAAGTTGAATGATCTTCTTTTTCACTTCTGGCTCAAGTGCAGCACCAATCTTGATCTCTCGCTTGTTCTCTTCAGTACCCAGGTTGATGAGTTCAATCTCTTCCTGGTGAGGCTGAATGGCTCTTCTTTCTTGCTCAAGCAGTCGAGTGATCTCATACGGTATCTCTTCATCATCATCCTCATCTTCAGCTTCATATACAGGGAATTCAAAGTTTGGAGGAACCATAGGGTCACTGTGTTCAACGGGTTTATTATGGTTCAATCTGCATAATATGATTGGGATGATTTTAGAAAAAGTTTTTCATGCAGATTTTTTTGAAATTAATAAGAAAGTACAGATGTTTTGGTTTTTTCTGGCATTACCATTATTTCCAAGAAAAAGGCACTAAAAAGTAAAAGAAACAAAGAGTCGTGAGAAAGACGACAACTTTTATTGATAACGGCAATGCCGAAACAAACATGCCCTTACAATGATATCACTTTCGCCTTAGGCAGAGCGAAAGGATTGTTATTTTGAAAACAAAAAACACGAGCAACACGACACATTACATGGAAGCATGCATGACTAAGGGAACATCAATGGCCTCCCAATTTCTCACAGTGCCTCCTGGTATAACAAATGTAGGCGCGTGACTACTTCCAGCAGCATCTTCAGCAATAGCATTGATAAACCCAGCACTGTAGAAAGTTCCTGTTGAAACACCAGAGGTTGGGGAGAATCCAAGGCCTTCTTTACGCTTGTTTTCCAGGATCTGAATCACTTTGCCCCAGCCAGCAGCTTGCCCTGCTTGAACAGCCTTCTGGGCGTCTTTCAGTGAGGCCATGCTAGCACCAGCCCTTCGGGGATCTGCACCCTCAACAGTCAATCCTTGAAACGACGTCCCTTCAGCGGACCCTGCTTCAACACAAGAGAAAGATGACACTTGGCTGACTAGATATGCTTCCTCACCATGCACAGTGGCAATCTTACCATTCCTCATGAACTTAAGCTTCTGATGCAAAGTAGAAGTGACTGCTCCAGCGTCGTGAATCCACGGCCTTTCGAGGAGACAACTGTAAGAAGCATTGATGTCCATGACTTGGGAAGTAATCTGAAATGTCTCAGGACCAATGGTAATTGGCAAGTCTACTTCCCCAAGAACATCCTTGCGAGATCCGTCGAAAGCTTTAACCAAATAGCTACTTCCCCTCAGAGAAATTCCATGATGACTCAACTGCCTTAGTGTAGATTCAGGCATTATATTCAAGGATGATCCAGTGTCCACCAACACATTGGATATCATGTCAGATCCACAATGTACTGAGATATGTAGAGCCAAGTTGTGGCGTTTCCCTGCTTCGGGGAGCTCATCATCACCAAACCCCAAGTTGTTGCAGGCAGTAATATTGCTCACTATCCCATCAAATTGATCCACAGAGACTTCGTGGTCAACATAAGCTTGCTTAAGTACTTTCATCAACACTTTCCTGTGAGCTTCTGAGCTCATGAGCAGAGACAAGATGGATATCTTTGACGGAGTTTGCAGCAGCTGGTCAACAATTTTATAGTCACTCTTTTTGATAAGCCTCAGAACCTCATCCAGATTAGACTCTTTAATGGGCTGGCCCGAGGGGCTGGCATTCTCTTCCTCAAGGTTAGCCATGTTCCTTCTCTTGTACAATCTTGTTTGATGAACTCTATCTGGTTGATAAACTTTACGAGCACGAGCCACTTTTCAGACTGCGGCGGACAAAACCAGGAGGCAATGAGCACGAGAAGCCATTTGTGACCGATGAATGATGCGTATGATGCATGATATGCAAATGCGAAAAGACTCTTTTTTTGTCGGAAGACTTGTCAAAGTGGTTGTGAACATCACGGAGAAACACGGTTTTATTTGAAAATCTTGAGCAACACTAGAAGTTTAGTTGAAATGGTATCACTTGGTGTTCACATCCGTGATGTTCAAAAGATGACTTGTCCAAGTCCTCCGATAAATGCATGGGAAAAAGTTTATGCATGTATGCATGTATGCATGAATGCATGATTATGTTCAAGTTCGGAGAAAACATGGTGGGTTTGAAGTTCAAAGTCGAGGAGTCATGGGTGGACGCGGTGTCCGGTGAAACTAGGGTTTTAGGATAATAGTAACCGGGTTCTAAGAAGGTTCCCAAGTTGCAACCTCTCCGACGTATCTCATGGTGTCACGAGACAACTCTCGCTCCATGATTATACGTGGAAGGTCTAACTTGAGTGTAGTATCGCGTGACGACTAAAACTCGAGACGACACTCGGTTTAGCCTCCGCACTACGCCCTAGGAAATGGCCATGGATGGGTTTGGTTATCTACGGTCCATAGCGTCATAGAACAATTAGAAGTAAAGTGCCTAAACGCGACAACCCGCGCCGACAACATCACCTCCAAAATGCCTCAGCTATGTGGGATTGATCGCATAATCCAAAACACGGGGCAACCCCCGGAATGAATTGTCGATTATATCCCTCCTAAATCCTAAGTTCACTCAGCCCGGGTGCAGGACTTTTGATATTCTCACCCCACACGTTTGCAAGAAATTAAACATTTATTCACATAGGAAAGCAAGTAAAAAGAAACAAGTAAAAATACAAGCGCAAGCGTGGAAATAAAGACTAGGCGTAACTCTCGAATCTCCCCAGTGAAGTCGCCAGCTGTTTTATCTTGGTTTTCGGGTGTCAAACATTGATTACGTTTGAACCTTTTAAACCGGTGATATCTTATTTTTTCTTGGGAAGGGAAAAAGTAAGCAAAACCCTTGAGAATCGAGGTCCGGGAGTTGTTTTCGCTACGGGAAGGTGTTAGGCACCCATAACGACTATAGTATCCTATAGGAACCGTCTTTAATTTCTACGCGCGCGCTTTATTTTTAAATGCTATTTTGAAAAGTATTTATTAAACCTGAGAGTTTCTAAGTGAAGAATTGGAGGGAGAAGAATGTGTTTGAATTTTTATTTTAGTTGAATTGAAGGAACTTTGTTCCTTGCCTACGTACCCGTTTAAGGGATCAAATCCATCGTAGTTCTCTTCCAAAAATGTTTTTGTTTTTGTTGGTTGATTTTAAGTTTGAAAAGGAAATTTTGAAGAACAAGAGAGAGGCCTCAAGGGCATGATATTAGGAAATTGTGAGGTTGGATTAGTGAATTGCAAAAAGAAGTCAAAGTTTGATTATTTTCATTGAATTTTTGATTAAGAAAATAAAAGGAAAATTCAATGGGGTTTTGACCCCAAGGTTTATTGTGAAAAACGTTTGAGTGAAGTTTGTTCAAGTTTTTTGGGAAAATGATTTTTCTAAGTATAAGGCCTAAACATTCATCTAAACATACAATCCTAAACATACATCTAAACATGGATATTCTAGCTATATAGTGATGTGTGTGCATGTGTCGGTGCTTGTGTCGGTGTACATTATTAGAGTCCCTTGTCCTTTACATCATACCCTAGATACATTCTATGGCCTCTTTGCCAAGAAATTAAAATGACATGAAGTAAAATATTACAAAATTCCTAAGTCTTTACATTCTAATTTTTGCATGAAATTGAAACTTAAAGTGCAAGAAATAAGATGGAGAGGAAGATGAAGTGTGAATGCTTATGAAATGGTGAACAAATTGGTTAGTAATATAAGGCACAAAATGATAGAAGAGATAGGCAAGGAAATTCTACACAAATCAATGAGGATTAGCACTAAAAAGTGTCAAAGACATGCCTAAAATTTACTATGATATGAAAGCAAGATCATGACCTATAATTTTCATATCCTTTGCAAATTTCCAAAGGGTGTTATTTCAGCCTATGACATGAAAATCACAAGGCCACATCAAGCTTCCAAAGTTTTGGCATACTTTAGACCTATTTTTGCACTAATTTTGCACATAGTAATATTCAAACAAATCACAACACAAGAAAGTAACATCATACACTACAAACAGCACCAAATATTTCAGATTAATAACAAATAATGCCCCAAAATTACTCTTCAAGCACCAATTACCATGAGCCAAAATATTGGAATTAAAATGTGCAAAAAGACTTCACAAAATATGATAAAAAACAACACAAATCACTCACAACTTCACATGTATGCTTTCTAACAATTTTCAACATGCAAAAGGTCACAAGAAACAAGTCTTAATCACTCGAAACAAATGTAAAAGAAATCGCAAGGTTTTTACAAGTTTTTCATCAAGACTTTCAACAAAAATTAAAGAAAAAACAATAAACCAAAGTAAAAATAATTCTCCAGTATTTCTTGATCAATCTTGACATGCAACATGTCAAAATTGATCAAAAAGTACAAAGAAAATTATAGGAATTTTTCCAGAATTTTTAAAGGACTTTTTGAACATGCAGGGGTGCAGTTAGCAAAAAATTAACTAAAACGTACAGAAAAGGGGGGTGTAAACAGCATACTGGAAAAAAATGAAGCATTTTGGGCTGCAAGATGGGACCAAGGGAGGTTGGACCGGTTCAGGAACGGGTCGGTTCAACCGAACCGGTCCAACAAGAATAGCATACAAGCAGCAGCGCTGCACTTCTCTTCTCCTTTCATTCATTCTCTTTTTTTTTCACCAAAAACATGTTCATGCTCAAAGTTCCCACAACACATAGATCCAAACATTCAAATTCAGCACTCTTGAAACAAATTCTTGAATGAAAATCACAACAAGGAAAGGGTTGGCATGAAGAACACTTCTTACTTGTTTTTGCTGGTTCTTCTTTCTCCCTTGTTCACGTGACCTTGAACTCAAAAATGGCGGATCCTTTTCTTTCAATCTGAACGGTCTTGGCTTGATGTTGCCGAATTTGATTCACCTGAAGTTACAGTTCTTGAATTTGATCGCTCTTGCTGCTGTTAGGAATCACAATTTCTCTCCTCCATGACCTTGCCGTGATTTGTGCATTGAAACTAGCTTGTTCAGATTTTTGATTGTGTGATTCATTGTTGAAGGTTTGAAGGTTGATTGAAGGTTGTTGATGGATTTGTGAGAAAGTTTTTGAAGCTTTTTGGTTATGGAGGAATGTTATGGATGAAGGAGAGTGATGGTTAGAGATTGAAGGTGGTGGTTTTGTGATGAAATTGTGGTGGTTTGAGGTGGTTAGGGAGGAGGAAAGGTGGTTTGTTAGGGAGGAGGAGTGGTGGAGAAAGGTTGTTGGAGGTTGTTATGGTGGAGAGAGAAAGTGGTTATGGTGGTGAAGGAAAATAGACACGTGAGAAAAGAAAAGAGGGAAAGAAAAATGGACTTTGTTATTTTTGTGACTTTTTTGTGAATTTTGGAAAATGATTGAATGTGAGACTTTGACTTGGACCTTTGACTTATATAGGGGATAAAAAGAATGCTTGGACCAATTGGAGTGGGACATGTGGCACTTGGATCTAACAAACTTTTAAAGACCAATAACATTTGGACACATGGCACTTGGACTCTAACAAACTAAAAAGGATTAAAATGTAAATAACAAAAGTGCGCGGACTAAAACGAAAATTAAAACTAAAATTGAATTGAAAAAGTAAATTGAAAATTAACGTAAAACGAGACGATTAAAAACAACAAAGCAGATTAAAACGAAACAAAAATATTATGTGAAATGACCAAAACGCCCCTAGGGCTTAAATCGACTAAAAACGACTCAAATGCAATTTTAAAAGGATTTTTTAACAAGGGATTAAAGCAAGAGTTTATACAGGCGAATTAAAAGACTCAGAGACAATTTTTAGAATTTTAAACAGGGTTTTAACACATGAAAAGACTAAAATGCCCCTAGGGGCAAAACTGACTCAAAATGACTTCAAATGCAATTTTAAAATGGATTTTGACATAGAATTGAAATGAAAACTTATTCACACTATTTGACAAGACTCAAACAAATTTTTAAAAGACTGAAAGAAATTTTATCACATGAAATGACTAAAATGCCCCTAGGGGCTAAACTGACTAAAAAAAATGACTCAACTGATGTTTTCTGAAATGAATTTTGACATGAGGTTGAAACAAGGACTTATACAAACCAATTTAAAAGACCTAAACAATTTTCAAAGATTAAAATGAGTTGAATGCAGGAAATGACTAAAATACCCTTTTTCATGAATTTTGAAATAAAATGCAGAGAAAGATGCAATTGATCAGAGACATATCAGATGACTTATAATGCAAGAAAAGAAGAATTGGACAAGTATTTTTAGGTCCAAAATTAGGGTATAACAGACGTGGCAGAATCTTAATGGTGAAGGAAACAGAACTCGCCATGGCGAGTAAGGCTGCTCGCGAGGCGAGCTCAAGCATAGTGGGAATTCTATAAATAACCCACTTGCTATTCTTTGTAAATATCTTAGGAAATATCTAGGTTTTTAGCTTTTCTTAGTTCTTCATTTGTAAGATATTTTATAGAGAGAAATAGGGTAGTTCTATATAGAGTGAGAGTGGTTTTGGAAGTTGGATTTTTATTCCTTTGTTGAGACATCACAAGTGTAATGGTTCCTTCCTTTTCAATCCATCCTTGCAAGGCTTCCATGATGATGTGTAGCTAAATACCCTTTGTTGGGATGAGAGGTACTTGATCCTTGCTAAACATGTAATCTTTTGATCTTGCAATATATGGTTCTAGCAATTTATATTCAATATTGTTGTTATTCTTGTGTTAATGCTTTCAATAAGATTCAAGATGCTTTGGACACAAACTCTTGAATCTAGAGCTAGAGTAGCAATATATCTTAGGTTAACTTACTTGACATCTTTGTTAATCTTGTGATAATCACCATAATCAAGAGTTAAATGCTTTCGGATACTTAATCAGACTGGACACGGTCGATGAGGTTATTTGATCGACTTTGTTATCGTTTAAGGGATTTGGACACGAATGTTTAAACGATACCTTAGAGTTAATTATATCGCTTTGGACACGAAGGATAGTTTAGAATTGATTGTGATAATGTTGTTTATAAAGCTAGAATGCGTATGGATCATTAGGTTATGTGCGACGCTTGGTTAAGGAACTTTACTCCTAACAAGTTTCAATCCTTATTTATCTCAACTTTTACTTTTCGCAATTAGTTTAGCTAGTTACAATTCAAACAAACAAGTACTCTTAATACTTGGAATGATAATTGATGTTAAACTGTCATTGATAACGCACTATTCCCTGTGGAGACGATACACGAATACTTATCTTGTTTGATACAAAACTAACTTCATCAAAATGGCGCCGTTGCCGGGGAATGGTGGTTAGTTATCATAGATAGAACGATTGATTTATCATTTTAAGCATTCGTACATAATCCGTAAATAGTTTTCATTTCTTGATAGTTGTTTGTACTAACCCCTTGTTGATAAACAAAGAAAAGTTTCTTGTTAGTTGTTTCCGTTTTAGGATCATCACCTAGCCAAAATCATGGCTGATCATGGTTATAGCAACTTCTATACTCCACCCGAGTATGAATCCTATCAACAATATCAGCAACATTCTTATGAAGATGAAAGATATTCGGTGATAGAAAATACTTTGAATGTCTTCATGCAACAATCCATGATAAACATGCAAGATACCAACCAAAGATTGAAGACTTTATCACTTCAAATTGGGTTGATTCAAGCACAAATCATGGATAACCAAGCCAACAATCAATCCACTCTTGGAGAACAAGAAAATAATCCAAATATGTTTGAGAGAGTCGGAGAGATTGTTGAAGAAGTTGTGGTTCAAAATGAGGAAGTTACAACATTAGAATGTGGTGCATCACATGAAATAGAACTTCCTCAAGAAAGGTCACTAAATGAAGATGCCAAAATTGTTGATATAGGAGAAGTAATGGTGGTTGAGAAAAAGGAACGGTTACTAATCAAGGAGGATTTAATGGAAACAAGAGGGAAGAAGATGAACAAGGTAGAAATCGATCGGGTAATTGATGAAATTCGTACCTTGTTCAATAAACCAAAGCTAGGGAGGTCATGGACTCCAAGTTTGTTGTTCCTAAAGTTCATGGAATTCCTACCAAAACGTAGGGTTTCGAAAGATGATGTGCTTTCCGTTTCATTTTGGCCGCCCTAACCAAAAAGGCGTCGAGCTAACGACGTTAAACAAGCGCTAGTTGGGAGGCAACCCAACTTTGTAAGTCTATTTATTGTTTTAAGGCATATTAGGTATTAGGGTCATGTGCATGCATCAAAGCAACCAAAGCAGGAGCCAAAAAGAAATCAAAAAACAAAAATTTTCATTACTCGCGAGGCGAGTCAATCTGCTCGCCACTGCGAGCAAGCTGGTAGTCAACATGGTCAAAGACCAATTAACTCGCCACTGCGAGTAATGTTTCTCGCGAGGCGAGTAGACTCAGTTGGGAAGTTACGTATCCCAAGACCACTAACTCACATTAACTCCCCCATTATTTTCCTTAACCACCCATTATCACCTTTCCCTTATCATTTTCGTTTTTACACTCTCTCTCTTCAAAAACTTCTCTATTCTCTTCTCCCAAAAACAACAACTCTAACCCTAAAACAAATCACTCTCAATAACAAAAATCAATTGCCATCCAATTCAAGCTTCAAGTTAGGAATTCATCTCTGTACATTTCTGCATTTCTAATTAACAGGTTTGTGTTGTGATCCCAGGGCTTTGTCTTCATTTTTTTAAAAAACAAATTCATGAAACCCTAGGATAGTGGATTAGGTAATTTCTGATTATTGTTCTAATCTGATGCCCAAATGATTGAGATGAGACCAAATCATGCAGAGATTCATTTTCTTTTCCATTTGCATCCACAATTTTGGGATTACCCTTTTGTTTAAAAATTTTTTTTCATAAAATTAGGGTTTGTGGATCAAATTCGAATTTCAAGCTTAGCACATGATTTAACTCATCTCTTTGGCACTACAAGGGGCGCAATTGCTTTATTTAGGGTTAGGATACCTTTTAAACTGAACCACTGTTGTAAAATTTCGATTTTGGCCAAATTCTGGGTTACTCGCCGTGGCGAGCTTCATCACTCGCGAGGCGAGTGTTCATCCTGAACCCAGATTTTTATCTGTTTGCTCGCCACTGCGAGTAGAGCTGCTCGCGAGGCGAGTAGCTTCAGAACCTGAAATTTTTTTATTCTGGTTTCCATATTTAGTGATGCCAGTTATGCTGATTTGTTTCCATACTGATATTTAACTGTTATATTGTATTGTGTATGGATTTCCTGGCTGTTTTGCAGGTATGGCTCCTAAGAATCCTCAAAAGAGAAAGAAGGGTGAAACCTCTGCACCCCAACCCTCTAGAAACCAAAGCTTTGACTCAACCAGATTTAAAACCCGTTACCATCAGGATAGGTACGTCGAGTTACTCGACCAAAACATGTGGGCTGAGAGAGTGTTTAACATAAGTCCTAACGGACCTTACGGGGAAATTGCTAAACTTTTAAAAGACCAAGAGTGGGATAGACTGTGCAACCCCATCACCAACTTAAATGTTGAACTTGTGCGTGAGTTTTACGCCAATGCTCTTCCAGAAAACCCCCTCACTGATATCTTCCCATATGAGACTGTTGTTCGGGGTCGCACCATTAAATTTGATAGGGCAGCCATCAACAAATACCTTGGCAATCCCTTCCAACTACCCCGTGACCATGAGTATGATGAATTCCACACTAAGAGAAACTTGGGGCACTTTAAGGTTGATGAAACTCATGAAGAAATCAAACGATTTCTTTTGCTTGAGGGTTTCAACTATGACAAGAGTGAAGCCGGGAGAGAGCATCGCTGCCAATAAAAAATTCATGACTAACCCAGCCAAAATCATCCAGAAATTTATCCTCTATAATGTCATGCCTAGTAGCCACATGTCTGATTGTGTTGTGGAAGTGTGCCCCCTCATTTACTATATCCTTAATGGCAAACCAGTGGACATAGCTCGAACCATTG
The DNA here is from genome assembly GCF_051527215.1 of Medicago sativa. Taxonomy (NCBI): domain Eukaryota; kingdom Viridiplantae; phylum Streptophyta; class Magnoliopsida; order Fabales; family Fabaceae; genus Medicago; species Medicago sativa. The sequence goes on from NC_140752.1 coordinate 15,590,645, forward strand.
CTTGGGAGTTGAGGAAAGTCACTTTACAAGGGAAGGGTGAGCCACCAGCCCGCCTATTCTTCCCCGGTCTCATCATGGGACTCATTAAGGATACCGGTATGAAGCTTCCTTCGGCCGTTCATGAGAAAATTCGCAACCCTATCAATGATATTTTCATCACCCGTTTCATCATGGGTGAATCTAAGAAAGATAAAGGTAAGGGTAAGCAAGCTTCATCTTCTCAGGCACCTCCTCCACAGGAAGAACCCATGCCATTCCAACCCACTGCTGCCTTTGATTTTGCTAGCTACGTTCAGTGGCAGCATCAAAGCAATATGCACACTTGGAATATGCTGACAGCTCAAAACCGTGCAAACACCTACTTCCAACAATCTCAGTATGTCATGCAGCAGCAAGTAGGCTACCCACAGGAGGTGATGGATCAGTTCATGACACCACAGGCTTTTCAGACCTATGTTAATTGGCCTGAGGGCATGCCAGGTCCATATGGAGGGGTTGGAGACTTTGCAATCATGAGGATACAAACTTGGGAGAAGATGTAGGTGATGATGATGATGATCGAGATGATCCGGCAAATGTACCGAGTGCTACATCAACTCACGATGGCTCGGATGATGACATGCAATCTTGAGGAGGAGGAAAAGACTTGAAAGCTGGTTCTTCAAAGAGTTATTTTATCAAGCTTTCAGTCATTTCTTGTTGTCTTCCTTATATTTCATTTGCTTTCTCATATGATACTTTTTGAACAATGTTACTCCTTTTTGTGTTTTGACTTGGCACTATTGACTCAGTATATTTTTGTATTGGTACAATTAATTTAATTAGTATTGTCATGTTCGTATTTATATTAGTATTATTTATTTTCGTATTATGTTAGTTAAATTCATGTTTAGCACCTTTTGTAAGATCAAGTACCCTTTGTGGTTTTAATAGCCAAAGTTTAAATTTTAAATTCTCAGATGATTGATTTTGATTCATAGTTGTGATTAAAGCGCAAAGCCAAGGTACAAGTTTCCAGTTTTTCTAGGTTTTTACTCGAATATGGAACGAGTACTTAGTACAAATTTCATTTCATTTAGTTCTTTACAATAATATATTTGTTTGTGAACCACTTAGTTCTAGCTAAAAGTGAGGAAACCTCAAATGTTTGTACATATGCAAGGAGACCGGAATTTATTGTTTAACTCGATTGTGTTATTTTAAATCCAATAATTGTTTTAAATTGTGTAAAGGCATGGAAGTGATCAAGGCACATTTTTGTTAATGAGTGAAACTTACTTGACCACAAATAGCCTACCTTGTGAGAAGAGCGAGTACTTGCTAACCCACTTGAGCCAAATGAATCGGAGTCATCAATTATGAACTGTCAATTCATAAGCACAATGTTTGATGAAGTTGCCTTTAAATTTTTCAAAATTCAGTTCATTCTTGACGCACTTTAGGACTCTGATATGTTTTTAATTGTTGAACCCTAAAATTTCATTGTTTATTTGTCTCTTTTGCCTTAGAGTAGAGGAACATTCAAATAGGGTATTTGTTGATTCAAGTTGGGGAGAGAAGGTAGATGTAAATCTTATGTCAAGTACTATGGTGTAATTTTATATTTGATCAAGACAACATGTTGTTGTAAATACAAAAGAAAAGAAAAACAATGTGTACATGAAAAGAAAAAGAAAAAGAGAAAAAGAAAGAAAAATCCAAAAAGAAAATAAGTTGTCAAGATCAAAGTTTGTCATGATTAAGCACCAAGGGTTTGTAATGATTGGTAGGAAAGATTGTGAATTTTAATGGTTGATACAAGGAATGTTCCTCTTTGATAGGCTTTTTGATTTCAATTGCCCCACATATGACATTTCTTTTGTAGCCAAGCCAAGTTATAACCCTCAAAGACCTTTTGATCCATGTTTTTATGCCTTTTGAAACGATATTTGGATGGACACATAACTTGATTGGAATGTTAACTTGATTTCCGGATGTGTGTTCATAACCCTCATTTATATGTTTTTCAATTGTTTATCTACTTGCAAAGAAGTGTGTTAGGTGTGGTTCGTAAATAATTGTATTATTGTCTTGAAATATTTGACATGAACTTTTTACTTAGGACTCATCCCATGTTGGTAGTAGAATTTTAGATTAGTTGGAAACTTAGACTTGCCAGCGCATTCACTTTTAAATCATTCATCTGAAGATGTTTTCAAAACCTTTTGTACTTGTGTCTTGTTCTATTAACTTGTTTGATTTTCAATCTTTTGTTTGAGGACAAACAAAGAGTTAAGTTGGGGAGAGTTTGATAAGTGTTAGGAAGTGATATTTTCATGTTATATTTTAAGCACTTTTGTTACTTGTTTTGCAAGTAATTTAGGGAAAAGCCGAGATAAAAGTGATAATTGCCTTATTACGCTTTAATTGCCTTACTTTACCCAATTGTGCAGGATTTGACCTCAAGACACTAAGCAAGTATGAAAAAGCCAAGAAAAGTGCAAAAGGGCCGCAGGTACCCCATTGCTCGCGAGGCGAGCACAACAGCTCGCAGTGGCGAGCATCAAAAACAAAGCAAAAAGCCGTGAGCACCCTCTTGCTCGCGAGGCGAGCAGAGCTACTCGCCGTTGCGAGTAAGGGCGGTTTGACCCTCCCAGGGTGACGTGGCAGAATCTTAATGGTGAAGGAAACAGAACTCGCCATGGCGAGTAAGGCTGCTCGCGAGGCGAGCTCAAGCATAGTGGGAATTCTATAAATAACCCACTTGCTATTCTTTGTAAATATCTTAGGAAATATCTAGGTTTTTAGCTTTTCTTAGTTCTTCATTTGTAAGATATTTTATAGAGAGAAATAGGGTAGTTCTATATAGAGTGAGAGTGGTTTTGGAAGTTGGATTTTTATTCCTTTGTTGAGACATCACAAGTGTAATGGTTCCTTCCTTTTCAATCCATCCTTGCAATTCTTCCATGATGATGTGTAGCTAAATACCCTTTGTTGGGATGAGAGGTACTTGATCCTTGCTAAACATGTAATCTTTTGATCTTGCAATATATGGTTCTAGCAATTTATATTCAATATTGTTGTTATTCTTGTGTTAATGCTTTCAATAAGATTCAAGATGCTTTGGACACAAACTCTTGAATCTAGAGCTAGAGTAGCAATATATCTTAGGTTAACTTACTTGACATCTTTGTTAATCTTGTGATAATCACCATAATCAAGAGTTAAATGCTTTCGGATACTTAATCAGACTGGACACGGTCGATTAGGTTATTTGATCGACTTTGTTATCGTTTAAGGGATTTGGACACGAATGTTTAAACGAAACCTTAGAGTTAATTATATCGCTTTGGACGCGAAGGATAGTTTAGAATTGATTGTGATAATGTTGTTTATAAAGCTAGAATGCGTATGGATCATTAGGTTATGTGCGACGCTTGGTTAAGGAACTCTACTCCTAACAAGTTTCAATCCTTATTTATCTCAACTTTTACTTTTCGCAATTAGTTTAGCTAGTTACAATTCAAACAAACAAGTACTCTTAATACTTGGAATGATAATTGATGTTAAACTGTCATTGATAACGCACTATTCCCTGTGGAGACGATACACGAATACTTATCTTGTTTGATGCAAAACTACTTCATCAGCCCTATCTAATCCTAGCCCTCATATTATAGATGATGTATCCTCATGTATTTAACACATTTTAGCTAATGAAATGCAATGAATTTCCTCCTTAAAAAAATATTATTTATATTTATTAATATATGCCGATTTGTTTGTTCAAAAGTCAATTTTGATAATTCAAAAACTTTTTTTTTTTCTTTTTACAATTTATGACGGAATGAGTATATTAATAATTTTTTTTTGTTAGTTTAGGCGAAGCGACATACAAACATAACACTATTAAATAACAATATTCGAATTCAAACTTAAAGAATCGGCGTTCCCATGTCGTAGAAATTGCCAAAGCAACCAAACATCGATGGAAAAAATCATCTTAATATTATCTATTCTAAAAAAGAACAGATTAGCCCAAAAACTCTCATGGAACAACATGTTATTGTTTACTCTACTAGAAAAGGCGTTTATGGGGCGGTGCCGGTTTTCCCCAAAATAGCATACAACCCAAAATAGTATGCCTCTTGTCCCCTCCAATAAACAAATTCGTTTCAAAATATCCAATAAAATTTATTTTGGCTCATGAAAATAGTTAGGTTCTTGACAAAATAAATAAATAAATAAATAAATAGTTAGGTTCTTTTTTTTTCCATGTCCTTAAACTATTTAGAAATTTCTAAATAAGTCTTTAAAATAAAATAAAAAATTATAATCATATATATCTCTAAACTAATGTATTTTTTATATCCTTCATTTCTATTAGTCAACCATTAGTCAAACTATAGTGAAAAGATCTAATTAAAAAATACATATTATAGTTTGCGAATCTCTTTACAACATTTTTGGTCTAGGAATAAATAATAAAATTATCCAAATAGTTTAAGGACTAAAATATACTCTCTCTCACACACATACCCACACACACGCGCGCGCGAGCGCACACAAGAGAGAGATATATTGACTCCAAGAATAACTCTAAAGAGTTACTCCATATCATCACCCTCTATTTTATCTAAATTTAATGGACTAGATTTAAGTCTTATAATAATCATGTGATCTCATCTACTTAATTATTCACACAATATTAATTACGATTGTTTTTTAATGAAAACTCCCTCCGTTTCAAAATACATGTCCAATTTTTGCAATGTGTATTATTCACTTGACTTACTTTGACCATACTTTTTAACTAATGTATAAATACAAATATTAACATTTAAGATGTTGTTTGATTTGTCTCGACAAATATTTTCAAAATATTAAATTTTTATAATTTTTTACTTTAGATAATTAAAGATATTAACAGTCAAAATTGTGCATTGACATATGTGAAGTGGTTGACTTGGACATGTATTTTGAAACAGAGGAAGTATTAATTACCATTATGATTTCCTTATTTTGACTCAATAAATATTAATAATCATCCCCTAAGGAAACATATTAATAGGTGAGGAGATTTTTGGTTCAACTTCCCCCTTTTTCAATGCCGAACTTACGATACTCTACTGTTACCGGCAATTCACAAATTACATCATGTCTAAAAACATCTTTCAACAAACAAAAAAAAAAACATTTCTAACAAAATTAAATATATGGCTATTCAACTTCATAATTGAAATATACAATCGTCTAACTCAAATTTTAAAATCCAGCATTTCTAAAAAGGATGTATGTATAATCCAAAAAAAAAGATGTATGGATAATCGAAAAAAAAAAACTATGGAAGCATCAGCTCCTTCTAAATAATAAGGGGTATTAGGGAAAATATATGTAATTTAAATTGTGAATCGTGAAATAGTTGCAGGGTTTTTTTTTTTCTTAAAAAAAAGAAAAATTCTATGAACAAGTCAAAGAGGAGAGGAGTTTGTAAAAAATAATTAGAGATTATACTTTCTTTACCAATAATTAATTGTGTTTATAAAAAGGAAGATTAAGTCTCCCTAAAAAAAAAAAAGGAAGATTAAGTCAAAAGAAGAAAACCATAATTAATATTGTGATAATTGCTAAGGTAAATGAGGTCACATGATTGGTAATAAGAATTAAATCTAATCCATTAAATTTTGATAAAATGGATGGTGAGGATGTGGAGTAACTCTTTAAAGTTACTCTTGGTCAATATATCCCTCCCCATATATATATATATATATATATATATATATATATATATATATATATATATATATGGGTTTTGCTAGAAGACACCTTTTGTGAAGGTGTCTTTTAGCAAGTTACTCTATGAGCATTTGCGAAAAGACACCAACTTACTTTTATGAAGGTGTCTTTTAGCAAAGTTATAACTAAAAAGTGAAAATCACACCTTGAGGTGTGACTTGCTAAAAGACACCACCAAAGGGTGGCTTGTAGCAAGACCCTATATATATATATATATATATATATATATATATATATATATATATATATATATATATATATATATATATATATATATATATGTTATGTAATGAAATTCATATATAAATTATACCTTGTAGGGGTAAGAAATTCTGCATTAGTAAATAAATACAAAACATCTAATAAATTTCATTCGAGGCCAAAGGTGATGAGTAGAAAAATAACCTTGGAAATTAAAATAGGGTTATGCTAACCGGTGCCCTTAGAGCAATGGTTAAGGAAACCCAAAAAAGAAAGTTTTAAGTTGAAAATACCACTTTTTAAACTTTTGAGGAGTTGAATGCACAAGTTCCAATGCAAAATTACTATATTTGTTTCCTTAACCATTGCCCTGAGGGCACTGGTTAGCATTATCCATTAAAATAACATGGTCATAAATAACAGATAATTAAACAGGAGTTATATTATATTACAGACCCAATAAATCTTAAATTGTCAGCTGATAGTGAAATCAGATAAGTATAGAAATATAAATCCAACATCTAGCCGGCCCTAGTTTTTTAGTGAGAGAAACTCCAACTTCTCTCTAAACTTTCTTTCTACATCGTTCATCGAGGAGGGGTGGTTTTAGGTCATTTTTTGACCTAAAATCACCCCTCTACATCTTTTTTCCGCTTTTCTTTCAATTTAAATAAGTGATTTTCACATATATCGAGTTTTTGATTTTGTGTTTTTTGTGATTTCGTCGTCTAAGTGCGGCGTTGTGTTGTTCGCCGCCTTGTGCGGCGTTTGATTTCGTGTCTTGTCGCGGTGTTCATTTAGTTCATATTGAAGATCGACATCAGTCAATTATGATTTGGGCGTCAATGTTGCAGATTCGAAAACATGGGTATTTCGATGACTTAGGTTTTATCATATTATTTGTAGGCATTTTGCCGTTGTATGCTATTAACTTGGGTGTTGTGAGTTTGTTCGCAGATTCATCCTTTACGTTTTTAGTGATGTTTGTATTTGATGTACTCTATCGATTTGAATGAATGAATATCGTTTTGTTTTTGTAAAAAAAAAAAAATATAAATCCAAACCATTACAGACCAAATAATTAAAATAAGTTTAACCGAGCTGGTTAACATAAACATAAACATGCATAACATTCGCATTCCCAATGTCAGCCATAGTAATTCAAAAAATGTTTTCTTCATCCAACATTCTTAAGGCTTTTCAATTTTAACACTCTTCTTAAGCAGCTTGAGGGGAACATCAATGTCTTCATCATCGTTTAATTATCTACGACCAGCAGCTTGAGGGGAGTATGTATTAATCATAACAAATCATCAATCATTTATAGATAGTGTACAACGTAAGTTGCAAAAGTTAATATATATATATATATATATATATATATATATATATATATATATATATATATATATATATATATAGGGTTTTGTTACAAGCCACCCTTTGGTGGTGTCTTTTAACAAGTCACACCTTAAGGTGTGATTTTCACTTTTTAGTTATAATTTTGCTAAAAGACACCTTCATAAAAGGTGTCTTCTATCATAACCCATATATATATATATATATATATATATATATATATATATATATATATATATCTTAGAGTAAGCAAGCGCGTGCGCACTCGCACACACGCGCACGCACATACACACACAATATATATATATATATATATATATATATATATATATATATATATATATATATATATATATATATCAAAGTTGCAAAAAATAACATAGTAAGCGTTATAGCTTAGTGGAAGATAATCAGGTCAATGTGTTTGGAGTTCACAAGTTCGATTCTCACTGAGATTATCAAAAAAACGCCACTAGACACAACTAGCAGGCACAATCACAAATGTCGCGCCACTAGAACAAAAAAATATGTCATGACATGTTTTGAAATAAAACATATAACAAGTAAATGTATTTATGTTATTTGTTTATATTATCATGAAAAAATTATCAAAAAAACGCCACTAGACACAACCAGCAGGCACAATCACAAATGTCGTGCCACTAGAACAAAAAAATATGTCATGACATGTTTTGAAATAAAACATATATATTATATAATTATGCTCTGGATAAAAAACAAAGTATGATCCCCGTGAGCTTAGTCCACTTTTCCACAATTTACTTGTATGAGCTCTAGCCACTAGCCTACTTAACAAAAAAAAAAAAACAAAACCACACCCAGCCTCAGAGAGATTCGCCCCTGCTCTCATTGTTGTCAAAGGTGGTGTAAAATTCTGGATTTTTGGTTTCTTAGTAGCTGCTAAAGCTGGACTACAAGGTTCTCTTTGCTCCTCCATTGTTCCTATTGAAGACAGCAACATGTCGTTTTCTACAATGACAGTGCCACTCTCGTTACCAAGAATCTCTGTACAGAATTCAAGGCTCTTTGGACTCATAGCCAAAGAGGAACATTTCTGTTGAGGATGCACATAGGTGGTTGTTGTGGTTTCTTTTTTCGATGCGTTTTGATATATATTATTTGAAAGAGCATCAAAGGACATGAGGTTTTAGTTTTTCAAGTGGTTTTAGTTTTAGGTATGAAGAGAGGAATGGAATCGAAAGAAGGAATGAGAATGGTGTGCGGAAGAAGTGAAGGGGTTGGGGGTGAATTTGTAGTCCTAATTAAAAGTGTTTTGGGACATGAGGTAGGAAAAAGGGGTCATTTTTGCGCCACTTGAATTGTACAATATCCACACCACACAACACAAGAGAATAAATAATAAAATTTTCAGGATAAAATTTTCAAAATAAGGAAATCGATTTTAGTTGACAACATACTTTTCATTGGTAATTTTTTTCGATGACGTCAGAGACGCGTCATGTTACCGTAATAAAGCAAGCAACTGTTGACTTAGGTAACAAAGCAAGCAACTATGACATCATAGAAAAATCGTCCTTTTAAAAGAGCAATCCTCCATGCATACAAATGCAAATGTTCAAAATGCATAATCCACATGGCATTCCAAAATGCTCTAACAACTGCAATGACACGTGTCCTAATTTTAGAAAACAAATTACACAAAAAAAATTGGTGCTAGAAATCACACGAATATTTTTTGTTGTAACTACCATTCAATTTGATTTTTTATTTATAGAAAGGCATTCAAATGTTGACATTTGCCTAATAAAATCACATTAACATTAACATGTGATTAATTTTTTTATTTAAATGTAACGGTACATTTTGGAGGTAGAGAGCCATACATATAGTTGACTATGCCTATTAAATTAACATTAAAATGTAATATATTTTTTTTTATATTGAAACCTAATGGAGTAATTTTGATTTTTTTTTATGGAATACTTTTTCGTTATGGAATAATTTTTTGTATTTTGAAACCGTCTCTTTTGTTTTTTTTTTTTATCTTCAAACCGTTATGGAATAATTTCAACGCAAATATGTATGCCACCTGTGCTATAAATAGTTTTCATACGCAATAATGTTATACCACTCACATAATCATTTTGTGTCACTCAATCATTCTTATCGAGTTCCTTTCTTTTCTAAATTTCTAAATTGCTGCCAGCTATGATTGTCTCATTAACATTAACGATAATAAAAGCAAATGATGGTTTTTTGCAAGAATTGTTAGACTATATACATCTACTGATTCGAATAACTCTGAAAAACCAACGACAATCCGTTGGATTTTAATGGATAACTATGTGAGTTTTTTTAGATTTTATATTATGATACTATTAAGCTTTCGTCATTTATAAAAGATTAATACGTTATATGAGTATTTTTTTTTAATTATTTTCGCATGCAGGGTCACAAATACATGCAATGGTCGGTAGCGAGCTTTTTAACAAGTTCAAAAAAAATTGAAAGAAGAGGTTGTTTTTATCAAGTATAATTTTCGATTCAGTATCAATGAAATACAAAAAGACATGACAACATCGCATAGATATTGTCTCAGCTTTACAGATCAGACCTGTTGATCATGAAATCCTTATTTATTAATTTTGTTAAGTCTGCAGCAATTTAACCTAATTTTTTCCTGCTCATTTGCTGTATTAGGTTAGCTCTAATTTAACCTAACAAATTCCATCTAAAAAAATGCATCGCACCAATTTCATTCCTATCCGCTTGCCTTTTTTTTGCTATCCTCTTGCCTTTTTTTTTTGACAATATTTTGTACATAATACTAGAAAAATTCATCGCACTAATTTCATGCCTTTTTTTTTTTTTTACAATATTTTGTACACTTTTTTTTTAACCAATTTTATGCCTATCCTGTTGCCTTTTTTTTGACAATATTTTCTACACTTATTCTTATTTATTAATTTTGTTAAGTCTGCAGCAACTTAACCTATTTTTTTCCCAAAACATATTTGTCAAAAATATTCTCAAAACTCATGAATTAAGCTCATGAACCATATTGCGTAAAAAAAAACTTATGAACCATATTTGTTTTAAACTATTAATCAATTTGTGATTGCGTAGTTTATATTTCCCTCAATTTGAAATTATTCAGTTTTTTATAAGTGTGATTGTTGCTGCCTATTTATAATATTTGAAATTGCCTCTTTAGATTTATTGTGTGAAATATTATTGATTTTATGATTGTATTTGCTTTTGGTGTATATGAAAAGATATACATGAATTAAAACCTCGAGCTTATGGTTGTTGCGAGATTAAAGCCTATAAAGTTAGGACAGAATCGTATATGCATGAGATCAAAGCCTGCGAGTTAGCAGCATAGAAAAACAAGTTATTTTAGGCATTTTTGTATTGTCTTATTTTCGAACTTATGAAAATAGGTAATGCAGGTAAAAAGATTTTTTGTTAATTCATAAGTACTCACTAACAAAAATTGAATCTTCATAAGTTTCATAAACTACATCTACACAAAAAAAGTGTGTCATCACTTTGAATTGAAGACTCTATTTCTAGACTTTTAGCTCATGGGTCTTATCGTTTGTGATTGACACCAATATAACTAATATTACATATTTCTTTTTTATTTTGGTCAAATAGTCTCATGACTTTCTAGCCACTAGACTATTTGGCTAATATATATCACTTATTGATGTTTTTTAAAGTCGATAGGACCCGTGCGTCGCAAGGGTAAAAAGTCTAGTTGTGCCTTATTATTCCTATTTTTTTTTTACCCATCCTTCTGTTTTTCTTTCAAATAGTTACAAATCTGAAGTTATGGTTGTGAATTTTGTCAATTCTTCCAATTCGATGAAATTGAAAACTCGAATTAAAATTTCATTTTAGTCAAGCTATCAGTTAATTAGGTTTATAATCCTCATTTTTTTTTTTTTGATATTACAGTAATCAAATGAACTGTAGCAAGACTTTGCTTGCTATACAAGTTAACTATGGTCTTGGTCAATTAGGTTAAAACACCGATTATTTACGCACTAGGAAAATAATAAGCATCCTTGGAGCTCATCGCCATGTAGCAATTACATCAAAGAATACAAACCATGTAGCAATTACATCAAAGAATCAAAGAATAATAACTATGTGGTAAGTGGTTACATCTGAAAACTGTTCAGATAATGCAAATGGAATGAACCAAAATGGATATATACACTCCCAATTACCTAAAAGCAAACTTTCCTCAATAACCATATAAAGGATACGCATGTTGGATGGAAGTATTAACATAATAACCAATGGGGATTACACCTTAGAAATGTAGCTCAGATTACGACAGGTTAGTGAAAAACTGAAAATCTACATAACATTTTCTAACACAATTTGAGCATGACGGTTTATTGAGAAAATTGTTGATCAAACAAAAAAAACTAAACAAATAGAGGATCTATATGAAGCACGGACAGTGAACACGATACAAACACTGATACGTCGATACTAATAAAATTTGAAAAGAATACACTGAATGTAATCGTATGTCAGTTGTGTCGACCACTGACACATGTATGATATTGCCACACGCCTTCGATTAGAAGTGTCACTGCTATAATCACGCTATCTAATCCCTATTTTGCATGAAATAAAACCAGTAGAATAATCATTGAGAAGGATAACTTAATAATTGAGAATGAAGAATGACTTTAAATCTTTAATCCAATTGCAAAAAGTAGAACAAAATCTAAAATTTGTAAAAACATTTAGAAGAAACACCATTCTATAGTGTCAAGTGTCTTCCTCATACCAAATTGAAGAGAAAAATTGCCACCAACTAGAAATTGAAAAATTCAAGCTAATATTAGCTTCTTCCTATTGCTTGATCTTCAGCAGGTGGAACAAGGCTTCTGTTAATGCAGTTTCAGAAGAAGTCAAAGAAGCTCCCAGCAAATATAGTGCCTGACCATAATGAAAATCATTACTTCATATATAAGATTGTCCTAGTGACATGAGTTTTTGTCCACCAAGGACCAACTTCTTGATATATTATAAAAGAGTTGGGAGCATACTTTTTGAAAATTAAGGATCCTCTTCATTTCTAAAAATATAAAAAAAATGATGTTCATTGCTTTAGTTTTTTGTGTATAACAATATAAAGCACACATTTCTAAAAGAGTTTTTTGATTTTTTTTTAAACACATTTCTAAAAGAGTTGAATCATCTACATATGGAGATTCCAATAACTAAAACTTTGATATATAAATGCACATACATTTAAAAGTGGTGAAATATGTCATGCACTTATGTCCTAAATTTTTAGTCATTGATATCTCAATTTGTTTTGAGGAATGGAGAGGGTACTTTACCCTTTCTGAAAACAGTGACATTAGTTAGATGTTTATAACTCAAAAAATCAAAATCATAGTAATGGAGGTGTACATTTATTTTAAAAAATGGAGACGATCTTTGCTCATTTTTAAGTATCAAAATTCGCAGCACAAGATAAATTTAGCGGAGAGGTATGGTTACCTGTGTCTCTCTAATGCTCACCACATGCTGCTCCAAATCATCCAATGGTATATTGAGCTTTTGCAAAAATGCAATGCTAGAAATATTATCATCCAATGGTGTCACTTGAAGATTATCCCACACAACAAATTGTGATGGCCTCTTCACAATGCCTAGAGTAGATTCTATTTTTCCATATGGAGATTTTGCCTCAAAAAGATTCATGTCTTTTAAAGGCCTTATGAAACATGAAGGATTGAGTTCTTTCACACTTTTGTGCAAGTTATTCATACATCCAAAAGAAAAAATGCCATTCAATTGCTCTAGAACTGATCCAACAGGAGTTGTGAGGAAACTGAATAGAAAATTAACAAAATCTCTCTCAGCTTCAGCATATAGTATCTTCTTCTTTGATTTACTTATAGTTACCTTAAGGTTCATAATAGTAGTAGCAGTAGCAGCATCATAATAATGTGGAGTTCTTAAGGAGAAAGGGTGCAATAGGTCAAATTCTCCATTTGCCAAGAATACATCACTCAGAGGAGACTTGGAGGTTAATGCTTTTTTTAGCAAGTCCAAAATCTAAAAATAAAAAAGAAAAATAAATAAGAATTGTTATAAAATTTCAGAAGTTAATTAAGGTGCAAAAGAAAGGTTATCATATAATCATATTTGTCGAAATAGATGCATATTGTTAGATTCTGCTAATAATGTCGAGATAAAGTTGTATTCTAGAAACTTTTATAATACTTTATTCGGTCACTATTATAAGAACACTCTTTTTTAACACTCCGACATTCACTTTCTTATTGAATGAAATCAATATATGTCTTACCACTTTTGTGGGATCTATTTCCTAAGTGTGAGAACTACATTAATTTCATCAAATACGAGAATGAATGTTAGAGAGTGGTCCGTTTCATTCACTCTTGTACTGTACTTCTAAATACATCTTCAAACACTTATAAATCGATAAATATGGATGTAGCTGTAGACTTGGAGACATAATGTCAATAATATTGAGCTTCACCAAGTTACATTTCTCTTGCACAATAAGTTAATTACTCTTGTTTTGCCTATGGTCTCATGTTACTAAATGTTGCGATTAAAATACAATCACGATTGTGGTTAATATGAAGGAAAATACACTTGATGCACTCGCAATTGTGATTGTAATGTCATTGCAGATATTTCAAAAATCTTTTAGGTTTTGGGACACAATTGCGGTTGCGATCAAAATATAGGCAAATACAATTGATGCAGCCGCAATTGTTGCAATGCCATTGCATGCATAGATTTCAAAAACCATTTATGTTCCACCGGCAATTGCAGTTGCCGTCAAAATGCAAGCGAATACAATTAACGCAGCTTTTATAATACCATTGCGGGGATTGCAAAAACCCTTTAGGTTGCGGTCCACAATTGCAATTAAGAAATGTTGCAATTTCCTAAAAGTTTCAAATACTTTTACATTTCAAAACTTGTTTTCTTTCACAAAATACCAATTTGAATAAATCCACCATGCATATCTATTTCAAAGATAAACTTTGCCAAGTAAAATTAATTAAAATTATAAGACATAGTACCTCTTTCAAACCAACAGTGACATGCATTTCTATCAGCTGGTTGATGTTTTTGTAACCAAGTTGTTGGAGTTGCTGAAGAGTGTTCCCAGGAAAGCTTTGAAGCACTTTTAAATCATCAAAAATTAAATACAAAGTTCCCTTCTTAACAAAACCAGCTTCATTTCCACCAAAACCTCTATGATGCACATTCTCTACGTGAACCATAAATTTCTCACAACAAATCACCCCAGAAGAATAAATACTAAACACACCCTCCCCGCAGATCTTACAAGTGAAGTACTTTGTGGGTTTTGAATCATCCACATTCAACTTCAGGTTCTGGCAAAGGGACTCACAATTGTTGTGTGGATAAAGCAACATTGCCTTGCATTCACTATGACGAAAAAACCTATCACTGAAATTTTCCACACTCTTGTAAAGATTTTTTATGCAACCAATTGTTTCTTGTTGTGATGGTTCATCATCATGTTGATTCTTAGACACAATCCTAATGATGGTTCCTAATGGAAGTGTGAGAAAACCAAACAAAATATCAACGATGTCGCCACTTGTTTCAGCTAAAACTACACGGTTTTTTTCTTTGTCTACCAAAAGTGTCAATGGTAGTTTTCTTTCATATTTGTGCACGGAAGCCATGACAAAAGAACAACGACAAAAACAATGTAAATAATATTTGGGTGGTAGTTGAAAAAAAGTGATTAGGGATGAAAAAGATGATGAGCCAACTGACCTATATTGGAGCCAATTCTCTCTACCTTCAATTGAATTGACCAATATGATTTGATACCATAAGTTTCCTTTCTTATAGCATTATTTAGTTTTGTTGCTATTTAATTGTATTTTATTTATTTTATTCCGTTCATGTAACAGTTTATGCTCTATATATCTATAATGAGTGGCAGCTGATCCATGATTGTAGGAAACTAACTAGGGATATATAGTTAAGATATCATCAATGAAAAACAGAAAAAGTTGAATCTCAAATTTCATTCTCTAAATTCTCTCTAGTCCCTCTTTACTTCAGTTGTTCCTACTCTAATGCTTTGTTTACTGAATTGGATTTTGGAGAGGACCAATTTTGAAGGCTAAGTCTATATTTTGAAATATATTTGACAATTAAAAAAATTTAAAGAACAGGATATTTACATTAATATTTTTAATTGAAGTGTTGCCTTTCGTGAATAATTTTTATTAGAGTGTGTTTGGATTGAGGGTTTCGGAAGGGAAGGAAGGGGAGGGTTCACTTTTATTTTTTAAATTATGAACAATGTAAAATATTTTTTTTTAAAATAAATAAATATTTTTGAACTATAATATGATCATTTATCATGTTGTTAATTCAATTTTCTAAAAATCATTTTATAATGTCCGTAATTTAAAAAAGAAAAGTAAGCCCTCTCTTCCCCTCCTGCTCATCGTGTACTCATGTAATACGGCAATCACATTTAATTCATTCTTAAAATCGCATTTAAATAAAACGACATAATAAACAAAACTTCCTCATATTTTATCAATGAAAGCAAAATACAAATTATGCAAATATAAAAAAAAATATACATTGACCTCTCTAGTGCTTAATACAACAGAATTAACAAACAGATCAATGATCATGTTTAAAGCATGGAAATTGGAACATATTTCTGAAATCAACCTACTTAGCTTCTATATATTAGTCTTCTTCCTTTGCCTTCTGTCAAAGCTTCTTTGGAAGAAGTCAAAGAAGCTCCCAACAGATTCAGTGCCTGACAGTATATAGAGATGATTAATATTACACTGTCACCTATCATAAACAAACTTCGCCGTAAAAAAATTGAATAAAAACTTATAGAAGAAATATTACCTCTTTCAAGCTAACATTCAAGGACACTTGTGTCAACTTGTTAAAGTTTTTGTGTCCGAGTCGTATGAGTTGCTAAACAGAATAACCTGGAGAGTTTTGCAACATTTTCAAATCATAAAAAATCAAATGCAAAGTCCCCGTCTTAACAGAAACACCATCTAAATCACAAGTCTTTTCACTAAAATCTCCATGTAGCTTCATTTCTCAGTCCATCAATTTCCCACAAGAACAACTAATACCGACGACAAAAGTACTCAAACACCAATCACTCCCTCTACTGCAGCTTTCACACATGAAGTGCCTCATGAGCTCTGAATCGTCCAGCTTCAACTTCAATTTCTTGCAAAGTGACTCACAAGGGTTGCAGGAAGAGAGCAAAACTGTCTTGCAAATATTGTTCCACAAAACACCATCACTTAAGTTATAAGATTAAATACCTATAGCTCCCAATTTTCAGTTCAAACAGTTCAAAATTTCACTTAAGTACTGTCAAATAGGCTTGCTATAATTGCTCCAAAATTAATCTATGATCATCAAACACAAAAGTTGCATTTACATCTTTAACTCCCTTTAGGTCCTTCAAATTACTTCCAATGGATTTTGAATCCCTGCTTTCATGTCAAATGAGTCATAAATTTCCATTCAGTTTATAGAACAGATTATGAAAAAACCTCCAAAGTGACTCTAACAGACTATAATAATACAAACAAGATTGCACTGACTTAAGATCAACAGCATACTTAAACATCACCACTGGCTTACGAAAATAGCATAACTGAGAGGCCCCGATAATCATGAATAATGTCGCCAAAAGCATAATAACCCAACAACAACAAAGATTAATCAGAATATAAATAGAAATAACACTAAGGAGACAAAATTCATCCAGAGTCATGCACATAAAAGTAATGCTTTTTTCTCGCCACAAAAACATATAATGCATTTTTATATCGAGTCCATCAATTTATGTCGCCACAAAAACATATAATGCATTTTTATATCGAGTCCATCAATTTATGTTTTATGGGATACAGAGATAACAAAAGAGAACTACAAGAACCATCTGTCATAGATCATGACCAATAATATAAGCTCAGCTGGGCAACACAGACGAATAAAACAAAACAAAATAAGTTCTAAAACAAAACACATTGTCATCTTGAAAGAGAACTCGGAAAGGATGATCTCATATGCATTCGTATGACCACAAAGACAAGACTGTCCAATACCAGCTATGGATATGGACAAGGAGGGTAGTTTGCAACCTTTGTTCCGAACAGCACCAATGCAAGTTTCTCTAACTAGACCCCAACCATTGATCCATAAAAAGCCTTCTTCATGTATTCTCCTTCTCTAACACAATCATAAAAAATCCCAACAACACCACTGCAAGTTTCTCTCACTAGATCCCAGCCATCAACAGTTAACATTTTGCGATTCCATACTTAATTACAGCCCGGGAATACAGGAATTATTCCTTAATCTATTACAGCAGCGAATTCAGTCTTTGCATATAGAATCAGTTCAAAAGTTTAACATGTAAATTCAAAACAAGATGATTTTCTAATACCTTTTAACTAATGTCCATTCAACACTACTAAAGGCTGCTACTACATTTTATCATTTGTGTATTCAATACTACTCAAATCAAAGCAAAAAAGACACAATAGTTACTCAATAACTTTCTAGAATGAATATCAAACAAAACATAATTTCACAACAAGCACAAATAAGAAATAGAAGATTTCTCAAAGATGGCTTGCCTTATTTTCATCAAACATGTAGGCATCAGAAGAAAAGATGATTTTCCATGAAACACTCTGCGCAATGAATAATAAATGGCAAACAATCAGGCATATACATTGGTAAACCATCAATTTTATTTTGCACCCTGCTTTTGCCTGTATGATTAACCAGGGACTTCCACTAATGAAGCATGCAACCTAACTTCTAATCAAGGTATAGGTAACCGAAACCCGACAGACCGCCGGTTAGACCAGGAGCCATACCTGTCTCCTGTCCGGAAGACCCTAAACACTAGCCTACCATATAACCGGTAAGAAAACCGTAAAACCGAGTAAAGCGGTGGAAACTGGCGGTTGGACCGGTTCTAGCAGTTAGACTGCATTTTTTAATAAATTTAAAAATATGAAACGCGACTGTTTTGGACACCTTTTTTTTTTTTATTGAAAAAACAACGCAAAAACGAGGTTTTGGCTTGACCCCAATCCGACTTTTGAACCTTCAACCGGTGAGCATCACAATACAATGGCCAATCCTATTTCGATTACCTTGCTTCTAATCCTGCATACATAATAAGATCTATGCACCAAGGTGATATTCTGACAGGGGAAAAGTAGGAACAATATCTGGCTAATGTTAATAAGCTATGTTCAAAAAGAAATACCATCAAAAGTAAATATATGACCTATGGTAAACTCAAAAAAGCAACAACAGAGAATAG
The DNA here is from genome assembly GCF_051527215.1 of Medicago sativa. Taxonomy (NCBI): domain Eukaryota; kingdom Viridiplantae; phylum Streptophyta; class Magnoliopsida; order Fabales; family Fabaceae; genus Medicago; species Medicago sativa. The sequence goes on from NC_140752.1 coordinate 15,609,366, forward strand.
TGTGCTATGGCAAGTTACACAAGAATCAAGTCCAGGTGATATAATTCATGGGAAAGTCACAACTTAAAACGATGTATAACACCTAATTGGTTATATTACATTGTGCATTATATAAAAATCTTACCATGCACAATTACTTTGCAATTATGATGCACAGGGTGATAAACAAATACAACAAATCTAAGTTGACATTTTCAAAGAATAAATTTACAAGAAGTAACTCATACAACATAAACATCTTACAATTCTAAGCTTAAACTTCAGCAGAGCACCTCCAACATACTAGCAAACAAGGCATCCATGACGCAAGAAGAGTTTTCGCTTGCTGTCACTACAACAAAAACCAGGTGGAGAAGTTATCTTTCTCAACGATGGCCTTGTAAATACCATCAAGTCAACAACATCAGGAACCACGTTATGACAATCCTGCAAATTAATCTCTCTCAATTGCTTGCAGTTTTCTACGACTTGCATCACCCCCTTCTTTGTGACATCATAACAACGTCCCAAATCAAGCTGCAGTAGCCCAAAGCAACTCATTGAGATCATGTAAAGTGATCTATCATCAATTCCAGAATGTGACAAGTTCAACACCTCCAGCATGGAAACTTCAAAGTTTATTTTAAGTAGCTTCAATCTTAAACAGTTGGATAAGTTCAAATGTCTAATCTTACTACATTTCCTTAAAACTTGACCAATACCTTCATCAGATATGTATTCGCAAGAGTTCAAATCCAAGAGCTGTAAATTAGGGCAAACTGAAGCAAACATATTGATGTCATCATCCCTCAACGATGTATTGTGACCTAAACGAAGAGACTTTAATTGAGGGTACTCAACAGAATTCGTAGGGGTATAAGAATTCTCTACACTCCTTTTCCCAATACATGTGTATTCCATTATGACCTCACTAAGTTTATCACAGTTCCTAAGGAGTGCAAACAAGGCTAAATTTGTGAGGCTATCACATTTACTAATATTTATAGACACCAAATCTGCAAGAAACCGCGACAACTCAAGGACATTTGAATCATTCAGAAAATCAGCACTTTGAAGATCCAAATATTGAAAATACTGACAATTAGACAATAAGTTAAAGAGTCCAACATAGGCATAGCCAATGCAGCCTTGAAGCACAAGCTTCCTTAAAGGAAAACCTTTCTCTGCAATAGATGAAAGCAATCGATCCGAGACATATGAATACGACAAATCAAGACAAGTTAAGCCCTTCAATCTCACCAACGAGTCACAAAAAATATTGTGATTGCCAATACCAAATAACCTCAATTTACTAAAAGAAAGAGACTTCAAACCCGGCCTCTCGCGAATAGCAGAAGCAACCCCATAATGAGTTATGAATGAGCATTTCAACATAACAATCTCTTCTAGAAACTCACAACTTTTACACATTTTCAAAAGAATTGAGTCGTTTATATAATAATGACCAGAGAGATTAACCTTGCGAAGCTTCCGTTCAGGAAGTTCAAAAAACAGAGCATTTACTATAAGATCAACATTTTCAGGGTAACTAAGATCAAGTTCTTCGAGTAAAGGAAAACAATCAGAGATAAGAACTATGTCAGGGATACTGATATAATCAATGTTGGAACACGTGAGAGAGGTCAAAGATGAACACTTTTCAGACAAAGCTCGCAACCCATTTGAAGGAATAGTAGATTGGTTTGACAGATTGATTGATTTGATGTGATTTAATGGGAAAGTGGAGATTTGACAGAGAAGTGCGTCCAGGTCACTTTTTTGGGATAAGCAGCGCGTGAAGCGCGTGAAGTCAAGAGAAGTGAGGTTGGGGAACCTGTTGAAGAGGTGAGGGAGGGAAGGGAGAGTTGGAGGACAGATAGTGAGAGAGAATCGAAGACGATTGGTGATGGAAAGAAACTGTTTCGAGACAAGGGAGAGAGATTCTAAGTAGCGGTGGTTGTCTTCGTCGTCGGTGGTGGTGATGATGACTAATTTGAAGATAAATTCCCAACATTCGTCGGGTAATTGTAGATCTGTAGCTGCCATTGTGTGTGGGGTGTTGAAGAAGGTTGATTGCTGGGTTGTTTTGTTTGTTTGAGATTTGCGGGAAATTATTGAACTCTGTGAGTATCCAATTTTTCCAACTTTATAAAGTGAGTGGGGGACATAATAATAGAGCATCTTCGTGCATTTGAGACTTGAGGATAACGTTTTAATATTACTTTTTTTTTTTTACAATTCATAAAAAAAAAAAAAAATTACTCTTTCTTTCAGGGAATCTTTTAAGAGTAGGGTTAGCAACAATTTCTTTTTAACATTATCTAACACTCATTCTTTTATTAGTTTAAATCATTGTAAATATAGTATTTTGGGAATAGACATACATTGATTATATCTAATTAGGCTAAAATAAGGTTTTAGTCCCTGCAAATATGTTTCGTTTTGGTTTTAATCCCTGTAAAAAAAAATTGTTTTTGGTCCCTGCAAAATTTTTTGTTTTTAAAAATAGTCCCCGGAGAGACTATTTTCAAAAACAAAATATTTTGCAAGGACCTTTTTAAAAAACAAAAAAAAAATGTAATGAGGATAAACTAGAATGATATATAATGTGGGAGAGAAGGATTACTACCAAGTACTCCTTCTCAAATGTAAGAAAAAAAAATGCACACATATTAAGAAAGTGGATTGACCACATTTAAGTCATTATAAAAAAATAGTACTATTTTCCTAATTTTACCCTTGTCTTGAAGTAGTAAAGACATTAATGAAGTAGTTTTAATGAGGATAAACTTGGAATAGTGACATTTAATAGGTTCATTTTACTATACTTTTTCTAATATTTGAGACCATCAATTTTATTTTTTTATTTCTTACATTTGAGGCCGGATGGAGTATAGTCTATAGTATTTAACAACTTTTTAAAATTCAATCAAAATTGTAAAATTAATCCCTACTGCTAACCAAACTTTTCCAAATTGAGCTTCTTAATTAATTGTGGAAATATAACTCTTCTTGATTAATTTTCTTCACTAGCAAAGCTAAAAGGGTATCTAAGTTCCTTTTATTGATAAGAGAATCTTCATGCATCACTTACATCAACATTGCTTTTGAGGAGGAGGTTATATAATGACCTCTACAAATTCATGTTGTTGAATAACATCATTGTCCATCTCACCACTTTCATTCATCTCATATAACATAGTATATAATAGAGACACACAAACATGGACCATGTGGGGTATAGATACCATATCAATAGGGCAAAAACCAATAAAAGCATAGGAACTACACTAGCATAGAAATCGCAGTACAATACCATATCAATGGACCACACTTGGACCACAATATTTATATGAATATGTCAATTGGAGTGAAGGACCACTAGATGCAACCTTATCATGTTCAAATAAAATGACACAATAAACTGAAATGCCTCATTATGAATCAAATTCAAGATACAAATATAAGTCTAGAAGAAATACATTATTTTCTAGCACTAAAAACATTCAGAGTTCACAAACTGATGAATTCAAGCTGTAACTTCTTCCTTTGGATTCTTAAGGAGGTAGAATAAGCCTTCTGTCAAAGCCTCTTTGGAAGAAATCAAAGAAGCTCCCAACAAGTTCAGTGCCTGACAATATAGAGATAATTAAAATCATTACTTGATCCTAGTTTTAAAGGATGTGTATAGAAAATTCCACCTAGTTTTATAATATATCAATGATTATTATGAGTAAACCATATATATATAATAAACTTTTAACTATTTTATACATGTCTACCTTAATATCTATTTTCTTGTCAATTATTTTTGGGTTAAGCTAACCAATGTCTCAGGGACACCGGTTAAGGAAGTAAAAAAATGCATGTTTTGAGTTGAAAACAAGATAACCATTAAATATCCAAGTATCAAGATTTGCAAGGACAAGATAAATTAATTAATTAATAATGATTGTTACCTCTGTTTCTCCAATGCTCACTATATGCTCCTCCAAATCATCCAATGGTACATTCATCTTGTGCAAAAATGATATGCTTGAAGTATTTGCAAATGGTGTCACATGCAAATCATCCCACACAATAAATAGTGATGGCCTCTTCACAAATCCCAAAGCAGATTCAATTGTGCCATAAGGTGATCTTGGATCAAAAAGTTTCATTGCTTCTGGATTTTTTACAAGACTTTTTTGCTTTGATATCACTCCATTCACATTGGAATAACAAATATGATTTTTAATCACACCATTACCATACCAATAAGTAGGAGCTTTTTCTTCACAAAGATTTATTAGTGGTTGCTTCATGCAACCAAATTGAGGAGCCACCTTTGGATTTGGTAAGGGGTTACCTAAAGGCCTTATGAACCATGAAGGATTGAATTCTTTCACACTTTTGTGCAAATTTTCCACACATCCTAGAGAAAAATTGTCATTCAATTGTCCTAGAATAGATCCAATTGGTGTTGTGAGGAAACTTAATAGAAAATCAACAAATTCTCCCTCAGCTTCAGCATATAGTATCTTCTTCTTTGATTTTCTCACCATTACCTTAAGTTTTATATTAGTCCATTTTTCAAATTTTGGTCCATGTCTTGGCGAGAATGTTGACATCATTTTAAATTCTTCATTGGCCAAAAATATATCAGTGAGAGGAGACTTGGAGATTAATGATTGCTTTAGCAAGTCCAAAATCTGGAATGTTAAAATAGGCACAAACATATTGTTAAATTAAGAAATTTTTATATTACATTCTAACACTTGTTTCACATATCTCCCATACACATGTTTAAAAATTAATTAAAGAACTTAAGGAAGTATATATATTATAAAGCTCGTCTTACAAACATTAATCAGAAATCCATGTCTAAATTATTATTTTTGGGTAAATACAGACTTTGGTCCCTTAACTTATTTTTGCGTTTCATTTTGGTCCCTTAACTTTAAACTGTCTCAATTTAGTCCCATAAGTAACTCTCCGTTTACCAAAATGGTCCCTTCCGTCAGTTTTTTTAAAAAAAACGTTAACTTTGGTCCCACTTGTACTTTTCTATTATTGAAAAATAATTTTAAATTATTAAAAACATGAAGAAAAAAAAAAGTTTCATCATGTTCATCAATCTTTGCTTATTTTCCCTCTTCATCATCTCTTCTTATTTTCCCTCTTCATCATCTCTGCTTCCTCTCTTCTGAGGTTCAACAACAACAATCAACACAGGTTCAACAACAAACAACAAGAAATCCAAACAAATTCAGATTCATCTCTTCTCAAATCAAACCAAAATCCATCCATTCTCATCATCATCTCCATCTGTTCTCAAACTAAAAAAACGTAATCCAAAAACCGCATGAAAAGCATGTCATTCATGAAGCAGGAAGGGGAAAAGTGTCAACGCAGCTAAAAAAACCCATCGTCGCCGTTCATGTCGCCGTCGTTCATGTCGCCGCCGTTCAACCTATTGCCGCTGTTAAACCCACTGTTGCCACCGCGCGCGACCTTGAACCACGACAGATCCATCACTGTCAGCTGCCAGTTCCTTCTGCACAGATCTGTGTTTATGAAGAGAAGAGAAGAGAAGAGAAGAGAGAAAAGAAGAGAAGAGAGGGACCTTGAACCACGACCTTGAACCTTTTTTGGATTTTTGGATCAATTTTTGAGATGTGTAGTGTATTGGGTGCTGTTTGGTTGCAATGGATTTTCGATACTGGTTGTGATGGTCTGATGGGTTACGACGGTTTGGCCAGTGTAACAGCGGCTGTGGTTTTGATATCACGGCGGTTTGGATGTTGTTGTGGTTGCACGCCTCTATGATGTTTGATTTGTAACAGTGTTGAGGTTTTGAATCTGGTTAGAGGTTTGAGAATGCGATGAACGTGAAAATTCAGTTGTTGGTTCTGTCCCTTTTTAATCAAATTGAGATTCTAATCTTGGACAGAATTCACTTTTATTTAATTGGGATTGAATTGTGATAATTGGCTTTGATGATGATGAAGAGGGAAAATATGCAGAGATTGATGAACATGATGATTTTTTTTTTCTTCATGTTTTTAATAATTTCAAATTATTTTTCAATAATAGAAAATACAAGTGGGACCAAAGTTAACGTTTTTTTTTAAATCTAACGGAAGGGACCATTTTGGTAAACGGAGAATTACTTATGGGACCAAATTGAGACAGTTTAAAGTTAAGGGACCAAAATGAAACGCAAAAATAAGTTAAGGGACCAAAGTCTGTATTTACCCATTATTTTTTGTTTAAATGCAGTTTTAGTCTCTCTTGGTTGGTCAAGTAGTCTAATGACTAAATTCACACACATTATGTGTAGAAAAGTGGAGAATTCGGGGTTCGAACTCCAACTTCTACACATAATATCCTTGGTAGCTATCAATTGAGCTACACTTATGGGACTGAACTCCGTCCCTCTCTATTTTGTCTAATACGTGACTTTGGTCCATCTGCTTTTTCCAAATCCACGATTTTTTAAGTCAGTTTTTAAAATGACTATAATTTCCTCACATTTAAATTAGAATTTTGATGATGTGACAAGTGGGATGTTTACGTGCCAACTTAATTAATGATGACGTGATATTTCTACATGGATTTTTTTTTAAAAAAAAACTTTCATTTCATAAAAATATGCATTAATCTATATAAAGAAAAAAAAATTGATGTAAAACATTGTATTCTTATTTTATAACTCATATTCATGTTACCAATTTAATTACCATATAAATACCATGAAAAATTGACACTAAATACATAGGTGGAGAAAACATCTGATATTTTGTAAACTAACTGGTCAAATTCATGAATTTAAAAATAAAGATCACAATCATAAATGTAACAAAATAGAAAGACCAAAACTATATATAAGCCAAACATTTTCGCTCTCTCTATCTTTTAATCACATCACTCTCTCTATTTTTTTCCCTCTCAAGGCGGCTAGTGGTGTTCGGGTGTTCACCAAACATTTTCCTAAAAATATATTAAAAATTTATAGAAGTGATATTACCTCTTTCAATCCAACATTCAAGGACACTTGTGTCAACTTGTGAAAGTTTTTGTATCCAAGTTGAATGAGTTGCTGAACTGAATTACCAGGAGAGTTTTGCAACACTTTCAAATCATCAAAAATCAAATACAAACTTCCTTTCTTAACAAAAACACCATCATCAAAATTATAACTCTCTTCACCAAAATCTCCATGCAACTTCATTTCTTTGTCCATCAATTTCCCACAAGAACAACAACTTGCCCCAACAAAAGTACTCAAAAACAAATCACTCCCTCTACAACATTTTCCACACATAAAGTACTTTATGGACTCTGATTCATCTAAATTCAACCTCAACTTCTTACATAGAATCTCACAAGGGTTGCGCGGATAAAGCAACATTGTCTTGCAAATATTGTTCCAAAAAACACCATCATTTAAATTTTCTACACTCTTGTAAAGATTGTTGATGCAACCAAGTATCTCTTCAGGTTGATCATTAATTTCATGAATATGATCATGTTGATTCTTGGCAACTAGCCTAATGATAGTTCCTAATGGAAGTGTGAGAAAACTAAACAAAATGTCTATTAAATCACTCTTTGATTCAGCTACAACTACACGGTTTTTTTCTTTGTCAACCAAAAGTCTCAAAGGAAATTTTGGTTCTTGGTTGGAAGCCATAACTAAACCAAAGAAGATTTAGTGAGAAATTTGATATCTCTCTTGTGTTGTTTTTTGTTTTTGGCATGTCATTTTAATTGATTCGTTGCATGTTGTTATTAATGATGTTGTGTTTAGAGTAGGAATAGTGAAAAGGAGAAGTTTCCTTCATGATTAGGACAGTGTCACTGCTTTTTTGTTTTTTTATTTTGTGAAAAAAGACAAATTGGGCTGGTTGTTTGTTTTTTGCGTAAGTGTCGGAATAGTGAATTGCGTGTAACTTTCCTATTTGTTTCCATGCATACCAAATTTATTGAGAAGCTTGCATTTAAGGCATTCTTAAATTGTTTGGAACTTGGAAGCCAATCTCCAAGAACACATGTTAAAGAACATACAAGTAGTATGTCTTTTCTTGACAAAACACAAGTAGCATGTCTTGTAAACAGCTCCTTCGGTCATTATTATAAGCAAAAGTTCAATTTTTAGATTCATTCAATAAATTATGTATGTAATCTATATATAGGTCACATACATTATTTATTGAATGAACCTAAAAAATCAACTTTTACTTATAATAGTGACCGGAGGGTTTAACTCTTTGAAAAATGAAATGCACAATTTTTAATACTAATTTATATTTTTAGTACACTAACTACCAAGTACTCTAATGATGTGTTAGCATTTCCATTATCTTAATACATCTCTTTCATAATAACTACTTATGTATTTCGAAATACATGTAGTAGTCAACTACTTCTCGCACAAGTTAATACACAACATCGACCGTAACATCTTTAAATGTTTGTGGTAAAAAATTATAAAAATTTAATATTTTGAAAATATTTATCGAGACAAATCGAACAGAACAAATTTTTGCATGCTAATATTTGTATTTATATGTTAGTTAAAAAAATATGGTCAAAGTAAATTATGTGAAAAGTACATATCGTAGAAATGCGACATGTATTTTGAAACGGAGTGAGGACACTCATAATTGTTAAAAAAATTGACAATTTTTTTTTCAAATTTTAATTTAGTTTATTTTTTATTACGCATTTATGATAATGTAAATAGGTCAATGATTAATAAGAATTACTACTTAAGTTTATTTCATTTATCACTCTCTCCATCTAAAATTACAAGTCACTTTGAGAAACAAAATTGTTCTAAATTATAAGTCATTTTACAATATCAATGAAACATTCATGTTATTTTTCATATTATACCTTTAGTTATTTATTACTCTAACTTCTTTAAATTTTTTAATTTATTTTTCTCATACCATTAATGAGAGGTAATTTTGTACAATAACTCATCATTTTTTTTCTTCATATAACATTAATTAAAATTTCTTAATATGTGTTAAATAGTCAAACTAACATACTTATAATTTAGAACTGATGTAATATAATATCTTTCTTTGCAAACATGTAAGATAAAATAGGGACATAGGGTAGCTCCATTACACTACCAAAATAAAAAATAAAATAGGGTAGCTCCATTGAAGTTTCACGAAAACAAAGACACACACATAAAGACACATTCTTGTTTAGATAATGCTTAACTTCCCGAATTTTTCATCCCGAGCATTCCACGAGGGGACTTGGCATTTATTTTCGCCACAAATATATCCACCACAACTCCTTTATTCCACAAAATCCGGATTTCACACCCTTCCACTATTCACCACGTATGCTTCGTGAGGTGCTCGGGACAAATTCCTTCGGGCTATATAGCAGTGCCCTTCTTGTTTTTGTTCAAAAGAACTTGCAAACAAGCTTCTATGACATTTCCTATTTGAGCAATGATATATCTCTAGAAAAATAACATCAAGAATTCTTCAAGAATAAAGAGTAGCCAATCACAATGCACTATTTGCCACAATTCAAGGAGGTGTGGCTGAAAAATAGGAAGTGGACAAATAAATCATCCAATTAAAATTTGCCAACTGTGTCTTGAAAAGTTCTTGAAGTTATTTTTCTTGAGAAGTAGCATTTTCCTTCCTATTTTAACACTCGATTTAGTGTGTTTGGTTATGCTCCGAAAAGATTCAATTTGAAAATTTTGATTCTATATAATTAATGTTAGGTAAAAGTGGAGTTAAATACAAAATGATTTATATTTTGTAAAAATGGGTTGCACGGTAAATTGAAGTTAATAATCAATTTCAATATGTAAAAACTTTTTAATTTTAGTTTTAAGTTAGAACCAATTTTCGAGGAAAAATCATTCTTATTTTGAAAATTTCAATCTTAAATGTGAATTGCCGAGAATAGGAACTCATATGTACATTCGTAACATTTAGGAAAACACTATAATAAATATAAATCATTGTATATCATCGAGCCAAAAATTGGGACGTATAATGTGAGAGCTTATTGCGTTTGGGACTATGCGTGAATTGCCTTGCCATTCTTTATTTGATTTTGAGCTTATTGCGTGTGATTAGATCAAAAGATGATAAGAACAAATTGAGTGTTCAAGGTTATGTTCGTATGCCCGTTGTTATTAATATTTGGTATATGCCCCTTCGCTCACAGGGAAGAGGTTTCTCGTTCGACTCAAACCCCTTGTGCATTTTGCTGTTTTATGTTATTAATTTAAATATTATCAGTTTGTTCGTAGATTCATATTTTGTATGTTTAATGATTCTGAATTTGTATGGTATCAATGTACTCTATTAATAAAGTTTATTTATTATTTGAAAAACATGTTTTTTTTATTAATTTAATTAATTTTTTACAAATAATTATTCAATCTAGTCTCAAATTTAAACAAAAGAGTGCATATATTTTGGTCTAAATTGGATTAAATTGTCCTCGATCATGATTGATTTAGTTGATAAGGAGATTAACTTCTACCTCGCAAAGGTATGAGTTCAACTCTCGTTGTCAACGTGCGTATCTTTTTAGTAGATGATACGTAATTACCCATGTTAGTGCATTTGAACCTCATTCAATTGCATCTTATGATCAACTCACATAAACTTTCATGTTAAAAAAATTGGACTAGATTGTTTATATATATATATATATATGAGTTATGTTACAAGCCACCCTTTGGTGGTGTCTTTTATCAAGTCACACCTTAAGGTGTGATTTTCACTTTTTAGTTATAACTTTGATAAAAGACACCTTCCTAAAAGTAAGTTGGTGTCTTTTCGCAAATACTCATAGAGTAACTTGATAAAAGACACCTTCATAAAAGGTGTCTTCTATCATAACCCTATATATATATATATATATATATATATATATATATATATATATATATATATAGACACACACACACGAAAGAAGTATGTTGTTTCCTTAGATTTCTTTGTTTCTTTCTTTTTTTATTTATTTTCAATCTCATTGATTAGACCTTCATTAAAATGGATTTTAAAAGTTATCCTTGTTTTCTTTCAAAAAAAAAAAAAAAAAGTTATCCTTGTTTATGTTTGACTCATATATATCTTATCTTATCTTAGTACTGCTAAAGCAAGTTATATCGATTGGAAAAATAGAAGAAAATATCGTATCGTTTCATCAATTGTCTTAAAAGTTGAAAAAATGTGGCCAAAATATAGTTGACAAAAGAAAAGATTGTCACGTCCTAAACTATGGTCTATACTTTATACTGCTATCACACCATAATAAAATACATCTAAAAATAAATTTGCCAAACATGTTTTGTACACGGTGCAAATACTAATGACCCATTCTCATCATGCATGATAAAAAAAAGATGAATAAATTGTCAACATTAGCCTAACGAGAGTTTGAATTTGACAATTCTTAACCGATTGCTTCCGGAAGAAGAAAAAGCATTCAATTGGGTAAATTTTTCTTTGCTCATGAATTATGATCATTACACATCTAACTAACATTTTCGTTTATATTTCTTTTGTCAAACTAATCAAGTTTGATGAAGAATGAAAAATCAATTGTTTTACTTTAATGTTAGTAGTCTCATAGTGAATTTAAATGGTTTAAATCGTGAGAAAACACTGAGGCACCTATACTAATAGTTAAGATTTTTGTCTATGCTCATTTTAACTTACTATAAGAAGATGTGAAAGTCTGGAAAATGAAATACTACATCCGTCCCAAATTACAAGACCCTTCTGTGTTTTTTCTTTGTCTTTTTCTTATAAGATCTCTTTCAATTTTCATTGTACATTAACTATCAGCACTATTTTCATTGAACTTTTCTTGCGCGCCACTTCATCTTCAATATGTGCAACCAGTTGCCTACATCACATATCTTGTTTCTTCTTACTTATTTCGTTCTTCATGCATGGTTTTACAAATATCTTTGATTTAACGGTGAAGCAGTCATCAGGGATAAATTATTTTCTTCATGTTGAGCTACAATGGTAAATTAGTTTCTTCATTGTCACTAATTTCCTATTCTGTAGCTTAGATCCAAAACGAAGCAATTGTCAATATAAGGCAAAGTGTCACTTGAAAGTTTGCATCTATGTTGAATAGGTATGGGTATGCTATCTGATACGATACATGTACACGAGAATACTGCAATATTAGAAAAAGTAAGGTACATGTACGTAAATAAAATCATAAGTTTTGTTATAGAATAAAACATGAAAGAATTAAATTCTTCAAATAACAAAAAAAAAAAATCACATCAAAAGTTTAAAAAGTCGAAATTTAGAGTTGGGTGCAACAACAAAGAAACTCAAATGCACAAATAATAGTATATTGTTATATTAATGTATAAGAGAAAACCACAAATTTCATTCACAATACAATAATGGCAAAAATGGACTACCACGAGTACCGTACGCGTATCTGGTATGGGTGCGTACCCGGTACCGACAAGGGTGATTGCTAGTATAGCCAAGGGGTAGCAATGGCTACCCCAAAAAAAAATATTGAATGCGTAATAGGTATGTTATTATATATTTGGCTACCCCAAGTTTGATTTTAGTTGAAATAATTTTGTCCGACTTTGATTACTTTTCAGAACTTTGAATTATTACTTGATCTTGTCTCACAGAAATTGAAGAATCTATCTCTAATAATATTATTTTTATTAAACAGAGAAAATATTACAATAGCAGCAAATTTTAATCTGTTACTATTAGTCCAAAACATATATCACATAGTCCCAACATCCATCCCATTAGTATTGTTATATTAAAATTATAAAATTATTAACTTATTAGTAAATATATTTGGACAAATGAAAGGGAACAACGTTTTATTTACATTGAAAAGGACATTGCAAGTCACTTAAACTCATCGGCAGTTATGAATGAATTTGAGTCTTTGAAGGATCGTAGCGTTCGACTTTCATAAATAGCTACTATTAGTTTTAATTTCTTTCATTGTTGATTTTTACTTACAATCATTTGTTCTGTTGTTCCTTTTTTTGGTAAAATTTGTTGCTTTTGCATTTTTGGTATAATCCTTTTTTATTGCTTTAAGTGTATTTTATGAAATACATTTTATATAAGTAATATTTATTGTGAATTTTTTTTTTGTTTTTTGGTTAAATTCACCGTTAATGTTTTTTAAAAAAATTATATGTGGCCACCTTATAAAAATATTGCTAACTTCACTGGTAGATACGATACTTCGTTGTTTTACAAGTATGGATACTTCAAAGGTTTTGCAGATACTGCTTATAGGAAGGTGAAATTCTACAACATGTTCTCAGTCAAATCCGAAGAAGGACCTCACTCTCGTTGAGTTTCTACAGTGTTTTCAACTAAATCATGGGAGGGGAATTCATCACAGATGTGACGACGGACTTGTTTCTCGTGAGTGTGCAATCAATAATATAACAATTAACAAGTCAATGATGTTAGTAGATATGTATTTGTGCATTCAATTGTATTTTAGCTAGAGCCGTATCTAAAGCAGGCGAAGAGGGCGACTGTCCTAAGCCGTAAAAAATAAGTACGAAATTTGGGTCCTAAATTGTTTTTTAAGGGGTCTATCCCTAAAAAAATTGCTTACTCCCTCTGTCCCATTTCAAATGACCTAATTTAAGAACGTGAACTATTCACATAACATGCTTTGACCTTATTATACTATTAATATATAAATACAAAATATAGCATATGATATGTTGTTGTATTTGTCTCGATGAATATTTTCAAAATATCAAATTTTCATAATTTTTTCTAATAAATTATTAAAGATATTTAAATTCAAAATTATGCATTGACATACGTGATAGAGTCAACTAGGTCACATATTATGGGACTTATGCCCTTAGTGCACAAGTTAAGGAATCCAAAATTAAAAAATTTTCATAGAAAAGAACAAATTTTGACTTTAAAAAATTGAATAGAGTTGAATGCACATCTTTTAAGATATTTATTTCTATTTTAAATTCCTTATCAGCCCTTGAGGCACATATTAACATTTGCCTTTTTAAAAGGAGATGTGCTTGTTAGTAATGGGTTTTGTTTCCATTTATTGTTTAACTTCATAATCTAATTATATATACCGATTAAAAATGATTTTATTTAGGGTAAAAATATTTGGTATGGTTATGGATTAAATTCAAAGATAAATATTTTTCGTATAAATTTCATTAACTAAGCATTCAACCACTCAGATGTCTAATAATTATATATATATATATATATATATATATGGGTTATGATAGAAGACACCTTTTATGAAGGTGTCTTTTATCAAGTTACTCTATGAGCATTTGCGAAAAGACACCAACTTACTTTTAGGAAGGTGTCTTTTATCAAAGTTATAACTAAAAAGTGAAAATCACACCTTAAGGTGTGACATGATAAAAGACACCACCAAAGGGTGGCTTGTAACATAACCCTATATATATATATATATATATATATATATATATATATATATATATAAAACTTGATTTTCAATTTTTCTTCTTCTTAGCTTGAAGGCATCGTTGTTTTGTTGTTATTTAAGCAAGTGAAATGCTAATTTGTGTCATTAAGACACATGTTAAGGAACTTAAAGTGGAAATTTTATCTAGAAAATTATGTCAATTTATTCTTCTAGAGGTTGAAATTTAATATTTTGTAATAAATATTTACCATTTATGAAATCTTTTATGTCATAAAAACACAAGTTAGCATGACCTTAATTTTACTTTGTAACTCTTGAATGCGTTTATTTCAAGTTTACCAAATTTATTCTTAGGAATAACATTCCTTGGAATATAAAGATGAGAATTTTATTCCAAGGTATTTATGTTTGGTTAACTTTATAATATTCCTATGAACCATAAAAATAGGGATTATAATAGGTAACTATATATGAATTTGTTCCCATCTCCATGGGAACTTTATTCCCACACCCTTTTTCTTGGGAAAATTTTTCTATTCCCAGGAACATTTTATACCCGAGAATAAAATTTAGTAAACTTGTAACAAACATAGGTATTTATATTTCTATCATTTTATTCCTGGGAATCAACAAATATAACTTGAAACAAACACACACTAATATTTTTGCTTCTTCAAAAAAAAATCCTAATATTTTGTAATAAATATTTACCATTTATGAAATCTTTAACTTATGTCCTAAAAACACAAGTTAGCATGACCCTAATTTTACATTGTAACTCTTGAATTCTAATATTTTTTCTTCTTCAAAAAAAATCCTAATATTTTGTAATAAATATTTATCATTTATGAAATCTATAACTTATGTCCTAAAAACACAAGTTAGCATGACCCTAATTTTACATTCTAACTCTTGAATTCTAATATTTTTGCTTCTTCAAAAAAAAAAAATCCTAATATTTTTTTAATAAATATTTACCATTTATGAAATCTTCAACTTATGTCCTAAAAATACAAGTTAGCATGACCCTAGTTTTACTTTGTAACTCTTGAATCCTAGCCCTAGCCCTGCTTACACTTTGATGGTTAGTTTTATTATATCACATTTTTGGCCTCTTCCTACACATGATGCAGTGGATAAGACAAATATATATGGAGGGAAGATTTTGACATGGCCCCGCAAAAAACACAACAGGTAGCCAAGATTTGCCATTCATTTTTTCTATAAAACATGGGAAAATAATCCTAATGGGGAGGCTATCCAAGGCAGGTGCCAAGACTAATGAATAATTTACATATTCATGATTTACAAGACAAGGACATACTAATTAATAACATGTTATATTTATGTGTAAAAAAATAATTAGAAGATATCTTTTATGAAGGTGTCTTTTAGCAAGTTATTCTATGAGCATTTGTTAAAAGACACCAACTAATTTTTATGAAGGTGTCTTTTAGCAAGGTATAACTAAAAAGTGGAAATCACATCTTGAGGTGCGGATTGCTAAAAGACACCTTCATGGGTGGCTTCTAGCAAAACCCTTAATTATATTGTTATTATTTTGACAATTGTTATATTATATTATTATTATTATTATCATCGAAATGACTTTTTCGTTGAATATGAATGATCACGGAACAAAAACAAGAGGCTGGATTTCGTTAAAATAGAAAAGAAAAGGAGGCTTAATCATATAGTATTAATATATGTAAAACTTTGAAAAGTTCATACCTCATGGTAAATTTAGCCAACACAAGAAGGTGCTGATGAATTACATTTGCATTTATAATCTCGTATTCTGACTTTCATAACAAAGACATTTTAAAACAAGACTTTTATAATAAAGACATACTACTATCTGTTTGACAAAAAAGACATTAGTTAGTATTAACCCCACTCAAACACGTAATCCTGTATATGCAATGCATATAACGAAATACTAACGTGTTTCTAATAACTAACTAATCAATCTTTTTAGTCAATAAAAATGACCAATCAAACTTTAACTACTACCGAAATATAGTAAATATTGAGAAAACTTTATAACAACGAATTAAGATGCACTAGCATAGTAACATAATAGTAGTAATAAATTGTAACCAAAAAATAATAGTAGTAATAAATATGACTAGGGTTAGGTAAAAAAAAATAAATGATCGACTAGGGTCATTTTTTAGGCCATATAGTTAGGTCAAAAAAAATAAATGATCGACTAGGGTCATTTTTTAGGCAATATAGTCAAAACTAAGAACCACCTCTCGTATTCAAAATATCCAAATTAGGTGATTATTCTTCCTTGTGGACATTCATGTGATAACGAATTTTGCATCCTCCTTCTAATCCAACGAAAATTCAAAGGTGTAATTTTTTTCATATCACACAAACGCGCAATGATGAAAATGTCAAATATGTTACACATTCTTTCTATATATAATTGGGTCTCATTTAGAGAACAAAGACAAATATTGCTTCATTTCATTAAACTTTCCAAATATGACACATTTTATGTTTTCTCTAGCATGGCCTTTTGCTCTTCTATTAGCTTCTTCATTTGCTTCTGCTGCTATCGTGGAACATACTTTCAATGTATTGTTGATGGGTTCCTTTTCTACATCTCTCATTTCTTCCTTTAGAATATATGGAAATTTACCTATATAGCTTTCTTCCTTTATTTTACTTAAAACTTTTAAGATAGTTGATATGATGATGTATAGTCCTTATGTAAGAAGGTGTAGTGTAGTTATACATTTAGAAATTTTGTATGATCCACATGAAAAAATAGGGAAAACATTTTATTATTTTTCATCTATTTTCTGTTTTCTAATATTTGTAAAGATTATATAAAATTATTTTTAGCATTTCTTCCATAGTAAATCTTTATAACTAGATTGAAATAAAAGGAAGTTTTATGATCAAGTAAAAGTGAAAAACAATAAATAAAAACAGAAATATTTTATCAAAGTAAATAGACAGTCAAATTTTTATTTATTTATTTATTTAAAAAAAATCACTTTTCAATATTAGATTGTCTTCTACCTTTGCAAAAGAAAATAGATTGTTTTCTTGCTTACATTTTTTTTTCTTTCAAATTTTGTATAAAGAAATATTGAACCAACTTGTTTTAATCTTTTCTTTATAAAATCTTAGAAAACATGAAGAAAAAACGACAATAACTTTTGTTTACATGACCATTACCTTAAGTTTGAGCTTTTTTAGATATTTATTTCATTTCATCACATGTTACTAAACTTTATAATATGGAATTGCATCATGATATTCATTGTAATTAATTTTATTTTGATATCCAGGTTGAAGACTTCACTATTCAGCGATTGTGCCGTCCACAGGTTATCACTGCCGTCAATGGAACCTTACCAGGACCAACAATTAATGCTCGAGAGGGTGACACTGTTATCATTCATGCATTCAACAAATCACCCTACAATCTTACTCTTCATTGGTAACATATTTCTCTCCTTACCCTCAATAAAAATATTAGAGAAATAAATTAAACAAACCATGGTTTGAATTCAAGAATTAATATTATTGATTGACTAGTCCTCCTGTTAAACGTTTCTTGTATTTTTATATTTTTATTAAACATCCATGCATGTAGTATAATGTTGACTTTTCTTACTCTGCTTTACATGATCATTATTTTAACGGAATTTTCATTTTACAAGTCACATATATATATTTGCTCAAAAAAAAAAAAAGTCACATATATATATAAAATATATACAAGTTATATAATTTGAAATTTACCTAGAAACAAGAAGATATTGCTTTTGATTGAAAAAAATAATAATGCTTTTATCGAATGTTTTTTCTTTTCCATTTTTTTAGAGGATCTTGCTAACGAGTGTTCTAAGGACACTCTTTAAGAATTTCCAATTCATAAATTATTAAATAAAAAGTCAAAAACTTCAATTTCTAATGTATTGAATATGCCAAAAACAACTATGTAAAAAATTATTTTAAATAAACTCTAATGAGTTTTTGACACAAAGTTATCTGATAGTTGATCGACCATCGGTCTTAATTCTTTCTCCTATTTTAAGAATATTCTAAAGAAATAATATGTGAAAATCAAAATAAAAATATATCAAAAAACAAAATTATAAATAATATGGAAGAATTTTTTTTCTTTAATATAAACATAGAAAACAAATCAATTTTATCATAAAAGAGGGTGAAGTTTGGAAAGAAATTAAGAAACTTTGACCTAAAAAGTGATTGAAAGTATTTAAAAACATATGAGACTCCGGGAAAGAAAGAAAATTTAGCATTTTTTTTTACGAGTAAGAAAATTTAGCTCAAACTGATAATTTTAAAAAAAAAAAAAAAGAAGCCATAATTCGTCAAAAAATTGATAATTTTTTTTATATATAATAAGATAAACAAAGGTTAATTTACTTACTTTTATCAAAAATAAATATAACATATATATATATATATATATATATATATATATATATATATATATATATATATATATATATATATGAAACCATCTCATTTTAACAATAGTATTGTTTTGCTCCCTTTCAATAAAAAAAAATAGTGTTATTTTTCTCATATGTATAGGGTGTAATTTTTTTAAATGTAATTCTAATTTGGTTACATTATAAAATATGCAGGCATGGAATCATTCAATTTTTAACTCCTTGGTCAGATGGTCCAGAATATGTAACCCAATGCCCAATACCATCTGGTGGCAGCTATACCTACCAATTTAACCTAACTGGACAAGAGGGTACACTTTGGTGGCATGCACACTCTTCTTTCCTACGTGCTACTGTCCATGGTGCCCTTATCATTAAGCCACGACTAGGTCGCTCATACCCCTTCCCAAAGGTTTATCAAGAAGTCCCCATATTGCTTGGTATTGTTTTTTCACATTACATATTTGGTTTTCTATTAATCATTGTCTAATTATAAGAATTCATATTTTCCTGTGGTTACTTGTTGCATGCATTCACGCAATTAGGATATTGATGATTGTTAGATTGAGCTTAGATAAATTAAATTTCATGTTTAGTATTTTAATTCTTTTATATAAAGAAAATCAAAATTTATATTGAAATCTAAATCGTCTTATCTCTATCAAACGTCAATAAATATGGTGATTGTGTGCGATCCATGACATTTGAATTCATTTCTATATGAGTTTCAATTTGCATGCATTGATATTCCAAAAAATTATTCTAAACAATTTGTACTTATATATCATAATTAAATTGCAGGGGAGTGGTGGAATGCTAATGTTGAAGAAGTTGAGAGAAATGCAACAGATACGGGTAACCCACCAGCGGAGTCAAATGCATCAACAATTAATGGCTTATCTGGTGACTTGTATAACTGCTCCCAAGATCGTAAGTCTTCAATTAATTAACAAATTTGGGTGCATGCTATAGAGAATCTATTTTAGTAGATGAAATTGGATGACTAGTATCTCAAAATATATTTTAAAGTTAAAACACAAGTTATCCAATCTTTATCCAAATTTCTTAACTTTTACATGCATGACTATGTGCTTTCTTTTACAATAAACTTAGGTAATATAATTTGAAAACAATGTTCTTTTTTTTTTTCCTTCTTTTTTTTCTTTTTTTATCAAAGTAGTTTCTAGAGATTAGAATTTTCCCCTTTAAGTGAATAAGTGGAGAATAAGTGTTCGAATCCAACCTCTTCATACTGCAATGTAAAAAAAATAAAAAAATAATTTGTGATAATTAAAAATAATTAATCCAACCTCCTCACCAAAGATAATTGAATTTGAGAACTTGAACGGAGCACATTCCAAGGTTTCAAGTTAACATCGCCAAACTATATTTTAAGATATGAGAAATAGAAATAGCATATCTAACATTTTTTTTTCTTTAAGATGAAACTTTTATGTGATTGAAATTCAATCAAGTGATAACCCATATGACTCATGATTGTTTTTACATTTTGGTGTATATTTTATTTCAGAGAATTACAAGCTCAAAGTGAAGCAAGGAAAAACCTACTTACTACGCATTATCAATGCTGCACTCAATGAACAACATTTCTTCAAGATAGCAAACCATAGTTTCACAGTTGTAGCTATGGATGCTATCTACACAGAACACTATAACACTGACGTTGTGGTGCTTGCGCCTGGCCAAACCGTTGACGTTCTCTTGAAAACTAACCAAGTTATTGATTCTTATTACATGGTTATGACACCATACCGTTCTTCAAGTGTTGGAACCGCTAACATAACCACTAGAGGAGTTGTTGTTTATGATGGTGCCTCCCAAACAAAAGCACCTATAATGCCAATTATGCCTGATAACCATGATACACCAACAGCTCACAAGTTTTACACCAATGTTACAGGTATGATATAAATAGGGTTTCACTGGTTTATTACTATTAGTAGTAGTAGTGTGTGTATATATAATCAACTTTGGTTAAATAATTTAATTTATATGCACTTTCGGTGTAAATTAACTTTGGTCTTTCTATCGATTATCACCTAATTATTATCAAATTCGGATTTTCTTCATTTACTAATTGCAAGATTCGGCGTATTAGATTTTAAGTTTATTATTTTAAATTTTAATAAAAAATAAAACATATATTAAAATATTGATTGTCTGATCTAAATTCAATGATCATAAATATATTGGATGCATGTAATCCATGAATCTGACACACACGCACGCACGCATGTGTGTGCACACAAACATTCAATTCATTATCTTCAATTAATTTAGTCTATGAATTATCTTCAATATTTAAATTAAATAAATATACTCTATAGTGAAAATATTTGGCATTAAAAATATCTAAATGGGTATATCTTTTTTTTAGGTCAAATTTAAATGTTGATATCTAATTGAAATTTTGTATATATATACAGGTTTAACAACTGGTCCACATTGGGTTCCAGTTCCACGTAAAGTAGATGAACACATGTTCATAACTTTTGGTATTGGTCTAGAGCAATGCATCAATCCAGGACCAGGTCGTTGTGTTGTACTAAACTCTCGACTTTCTGCCAACATGAACAATGAATCTTTTGCTCTTCCTAGGGGTAGAGGTTTCTCAATGTTGGAAGCATTTTACAACAATATTAGTGGTGTGTACACAAAAGATTTTCCAAATCAACCACCATTTGAATTTAATTATACTGACCCTTCATTGGCTAATGTTGATCCTTCTAAGCCACTTGCATTTGCACCTAAATCAACTAAGGTGAAGACTTTGAAGTTTAATTCAACGATTGAGATTGTGCTACAAAATACAGCTATTCTTGGGGCAGAGAATCATCCTATTCATATTCATGGGTTTAACTTTCATGTTTTGGCACAAGGTTTTGGAAATTATAATGCCACTAGAGATGAACCAAAGTTTAACTTTGTTAATCCTCAAATGCGTAACACCATTTCTGTGCCAGTGGGAGGATGGGCTGTTATTAGATTTCAAGCAAATAATCCAGGTTGGTTTTATTTACATGTTTAAATTAACTACATTATGTATTTCTACTTGCATACACATATATTCTAATATGTATTTCTACTTGAAACATTATGCAGGTATTTGGCTTGTACATTGTCATTTGGAAACACACTTGCCATGGGGGTTAGCAATGGCTTTTGAGGTTGAGAATGGGCCTACTCTTGGAACAACAGTGCCTCCTCCACCAGCTAATCTTCCCAAGTGTTGAGTACATTATTTAATGTCAAACCTTATAAATTCTTGAGTTAATTAAAAAATAAAGATTTAGTAGTCTTATTATTTTGTAATAATTTTAATATTATTTTTCTAATTGACAAAAAGTGTAATAAAGGCCAAAATGTTTGCCTATTCTTTCAACATCATAGTGCAGTTCATATACCCTGTAAACATTTATCAAATTGACATCATATTGTTTGATATTGTTTTCTCACATGATATCTTGCTCTTCTATTGATTATTACCTAATTATCATAGAATTTGGATATCTTGCTCTTCTATTGATTATTACCTAATTATCATAGAATTTGGATTAGACGTATTCGATTTTAAGTTCGTTATTTTAGATTTAAAAAATAAAATAAAACATACATTGAAATATAGATTGTCTGATCTCAATTCAATGATCATAAATATGTTGACAGCCTGTAATCGTTGAAAAAAGACACACAAGCATGCACGCACGCATGTGCTCTTGTGACACCTTAAATCCTAAAATAATTTATTTAATATTTAGAGGTATTTATATCTCTTAAGACTATTAAAATTGTGGATTTAAAAAAAAAAAGTTGAGAAAAGAATACAACTCATAACTACAACTCATACTTGATTATTCCAAAAACTTAGCATAATAAAATTTGGCTTATCACCTAACATTGAAAAACTAAATGATTTACAAGTTTGATTGTAATTACAAAGAAAAATTATAATACATTGTCCAACCCAATGTCACCTATCTGAGCAAACCATTTCTTTTCCAACACTACTAGAAAAAGTATAATTAGGGAGGGAAATTAGTGAGGGAAAAAAAATAAAATCTCACAAATTCTTTGGTCGCAAAATTTAGTGACGGAATTAGAGAGGGATTTCAAGTTTTCCCTCTCTAATTTTTGCTTTTTTAGTTGTGCTAGACCACAAACAAACAAAAAAAATGAAGCCTTCAGATGCGACATATGCTTCACTATAAAACACTAAATACACCCCGTAGAAACTGCGATTTCGCAAAAGCATGTCAAGTTAGACCAACACAAACAACGAGAGGATGAGTTTCGAAAACATGTAATAGTGTAAAACAAATGAAAAGAATATGCAAAACATCACATAATACCGTATACAATCAACAATTGATAAAAATAAATACCAACATACAAATGCCATGGGGGTTAGCATTGGCTTTTGAGGTTGAGAATGGGCCTACTCTTGGAACCATGGTGCCTCCTCCACCAGCTGATCTTTCTGAGTGTTGAGTACATTATTTTATGTCAAACCTTATAAATTCTCGAGTTAATTAAAAAAATAAAGATTTATTAGTGAAAAAAGGTTTAGTAGTCTTATTATTTTGTAATAATTTAAATATTATTTGTCTAATTGAGAAAAAGTGTAATAAAGCCCAAAAGGTTTGCCAATTCTTTCAACATAGCTACCTCATAGTCCAGTTCATACCATGTAAACATTTATCAATTTGACATCACAAATAAATTCTTATATATAGAGATATAGACTTTATTTTAATATTACCTCTATCCTTATATCTAAGCACCCTTTTGATTAAAGATTTGTCTCTAAATATAAACCACTTTTTAAATTACTAGATGCATTTATTATTTTTTTCCCTAAATATTCCCCTAATTAATACTATTAACTTGTCTTGAAATATGAAAAAGCAAATTTAATACACATACAAACAAAGGACAATTTGGTAATATTAACATACAAAATGGACATATTAATTGAACTAACAACTTTTCTTAATAAATGTAAAAAATACAAAGGGTGTTTAGATACAGGAAAGAAGAGAGTAGCTTACATCATTAATTTGAGATTGAACAATCAAAATTAATTAATGCATCACAAATTTAATATGTTGGATCTAAATCCATACTATGTGAATTTACAATATATAGAGGGCCTATATCGATCCTTGATAAAGATACTGAACATGAAATTTTTTGGAGAATATACAACCTTAAATATTGGATGTTGCTTTTGAAACCTATGTATAGAAAAAGTAAATATCACTTTGTATATTGAATAATTAATGTATCTATTATATAATAAAGACTAAATACATTAGCATTTAAAAATTGAAGTTTTGCTTATAATAGTGATAGGAGGAAGTATAACGGTAATATGGTGAGATAGCCGACTTATTCAATAAGGAGAAGAATATATAATTATATATCTTAGTTTTTCAACAAAACCTGAACCGTTTCAGCCCATAAAATTTGTCCTTTATATAACTTGGTGTGACCACTTGGTTGGAACAACATTTATCCATAAAACTTGTGGATAGGCAAAAATACTTTTAAAATTTAACTTCAATGATTGCACTAAAAACAAATGAAACTTCATGAAAAATAATTGGTGGCCACCATCCAATGGTTGTATATGGTCTAATTATTACACGGTTCAAAAATTTCATGACAACCATACTTCATTCAAATTTAGAGAATCAGATGATGAAGATAAAGGTATGGAGATTTGTAGGTTTTACTTCATCCATTGTTGGCTTGCTTTGTTATGCTATCAGCTCTTCTTTCACTCATCTATTTGGAGAGTGGAACATTTTGAAGATATCTCTTTACATCATTTTCAGTTTCATCATTTGTCTAATGATTTTGTTTGCAAGAACATGGCAAGACTCGAGAAGTCATCGTTTCAAAGCTCATATAGCATTTTTGGTATTGACAATTACTTCTGTCTATTCATTTTTCTCTGATAAAGTTTTAAGTGGAAAACCAGATGCATATAGTTTGATTTCATGTGCTTCCTTGGCTCTCACGTCACTGTGTTTATCAAGGCAAATTGAGTGCGGATTTGAAGTGGATTTTATGTATTTTTATCTAGGATGTTTGATTGTGCAACTCGCAAAGATTAATTATTTGTTAGCTATTGTTGGAGTTTGTTACAGCTATTGTCTTATTATTCTTCGTTCTTCGTTCTCTTTATTAAATGTTACACAAGAAACTCAGTGTCTTGAACTCGAAGAAGAACGAGTAATTATTCAAGTTGATTTACAACAACGAGAAAATATCAATAGTGGTTGCGTTTTGCAGCACTTTCGTACAAGTTTAGAATTGTTGTTGCAACAGTTTCGAACTTGTATGAAAGAGCTTAATCAAAACAATTCGAACATTGCCGAGATGGTTTTGGAAAAGGTGAAAGGAAACTATAAATTGGTAGTGACTGACCACAACTTCATAACTGATGCACTTTCGCATGAAACGATCAATCACCTTCATGAAACAGCGAAATTGATGGTGGATGCTGGATTTGAGAAAGAGTGCTTTGAGGTTTACAACAGTTATCGTAAGGAATGGTTGGAAGACTTGTTAATAAATAAATGTTTAAGATTGGGAAAGATGGGATTTCAAGATTACGTTATTGGAAGATGGATAAAAACTTCAGAGGTTGCACTTAGAGTACTATTTCCAAGTGAACGTCGACTCTACAATCGTGTCTTTTCGGGTTCAACATCTGTTGCATCATGTGATCTCTATTTCTCTGAGGTTTGTCGTGAAGTTACGATTGAACTACTGAGTTTTGCTGATTCGTTTGCAAATCAAAGCCCTTCAGCTTGGCGTTTGTTCAAAATCATCGACTTATTTGAGACTCTGTGATCTAATTCCCGAATTTGAATCATTGTTTCTTGACTCATTGGTGAATGAAGCAATAAAAACCAAGAATAGATTGGCTGAAATAAGTAAAGACATTTTCATGGATTTTGGGAATATGATACTCCATAGAGCGGATGCGGATTTTGATTGTTGGGCTGATGGTGGTGTTCATCCAATGACTTGTGCGGCCACTGACTACATCGTTATGGCCTTCTGGTCTAGACAGAATTTGGAGCAAATTTTACGACAATATCCCTTGGTTGTTGCTGATGGAGCGGAAACATCTTTATTCTTTTCGCAAATGGAGTTGATAATGGAACAGTTTGAAAGAAAATTGGAAGCTAAGTCACAAATTTATGAAGACCCCGCTTTGCGCTATTTTTTCATGATGAATAATCTATGTCTTGTTAAGAGCAGATTGGAAACCTTTTGGGATGATAGATTCTGTATAAACACAGAGCAATACTTTGAACTCTATTGTCAAAGCTCTTGGAATAAGGTGATAAACTGTTTGAAAATGGATATGAACGAGTCCCTGGCGCGTAATTCTGAAACATATTCAATGATAGACAAACTCAATCTGTTCAATCAGAGGTTTAGGGAGATGTGTGGAACTCATTCTACATGGCATGTTTTTGATGAGAAACTAAGGAAACAAATAATAACTTCCATAGAAAGCATTTTGTTGCCAATATATGAAAAATTCATTGGTATGTTTGAGGATGTTGTTGGTAAAAATGCAGACGAGTATATCGAGTATGGAATGTCTGACATTCAAGATCATCTCAACAGTTCATTTTTATTGCAGGGTCAGAGGACCAGATGAAAATCAGTTAGTTAGTTAGTTAGCTGGTATTTGGTAAGGGTCGGTTAGTGTTCGTGATAGTTACTGCTTGATAAAATGAATAGATCGAATACTTGGAAGTTGGAAGTTGTATATCAATTTTAACACTCTCCAACATACCAGAAATGATAATTAAGACACTTCCAATACAAATTTGCATGGTGAGTATATTATGTTATAATAAAGCTTCAAACTCTTCCATTGCCTTTCTTGTAATCTATATGTTCTGTATCATGTACACTTTGATGGCTTTAACAACTTATTTGTAACATTGAGCAACACAATGTGAAATGATGGCTAATTATTGAAAGTTGAAACAGTATGATGTGAATGTGCATGCCTAATCTCTAAGAAAATTAGTACCCTGAAGGTCTAGGACAATATGGTTTGAGAATAATGTACACAAGCTGTTCAATAATTTTCACAATTACTGAAACATAACATCTATTGCCGGTTCTATTTGGACTTGATTTGAATGATAATTGGAAATTTTATGTTCACATTCAAATCTTGCGTGTGGTGTGACCTACAAGCAAAAGCGGGGTAACTCATGACCTGGACTGTCATTGGATGATGTAGGCCATCAGACGCAGCGAGTTGCTTAGCTACTAGGACACGAAAAATTAAAGTAATTCAGTTTCAAGAAAAGTAATTTCGGTATCAGATAACATGCACTCTCAAAGATTGTAATCTTTTTGAGTAAGGGCCAAATTGAAGGGCTTGCATCTGCAACTACATCCATGAAATTCAGAAGCTGAAAAAACTTCTGCGAAACGATTAGTGGAGGAGGTGAAACCGGAAGAGACCTGATCAATGAGTTGTTGTTCGAAGGGAAATAAAATTTTAAGAGCAATTTCTGATAGTGTGATCCATCTTTTAATCACAGTTTCTACATATTTCACCCTATGATGGTCATTCTTGATGTTAAATCTTCTGCAAGCTCAATGATCTATTTATTAGACACTCCTCTAAGCATTTCCTGCTACAATTGATGTATAATTAGAAAACTCTTCCTCAAACCCAGCCCTTACCATCAACTTCGCGGTTTCATGAAGGTGGTTAATCGATTCATGCGGAAGCTCATCGATCATGAAGTTAGGTCCGGACAACATCGATTCAGATTCATCATATTCATTCACATGCTTCAAAAACATGTCAACAAGATTCAGTTTTTTCTGTTGAAACGTGTTAAAACAAGTCCGTATTTGGTTTTCATCATAATAGCCATAACAATATTGGTTAGTTGTTGTGACGAAAGGACTTCAACGTTGGCTAGTTTTTGTCCCCTGTGTCTTTTGAGATTTACTTTGTATTGTGTGCCTAATACCATAAGATTTTTGCTGAAGATGTAGTGTCGAGACTCGTTTGTATGGTCACTATGTTCAATGTGTGGTATCAATATGAAATGAATTGTTTCAAGAAAGTTGTGTGTTCCTGTAAACAAGTTTTTGATAGGTAGGCTAATGTCATTTACTTTTACACTTGCCTGTTAAGGAAAAAATTTAATGAACTCGAATTCCAATTTGATGAGTTAAGGGAAAAAATTGAGATTGAAATTAGTGGTAAGAAAAATGGTTTTAAATTATAATCAATGATGAATTTTGCTACTCAATTCTTGGTCTCACTTTAATTAGCTGTTGTTACTTGCATCTCAAGGAATCTCAATAGTTGGTTATTTTTTGGATAAATAGCTATTTTGGTCACTAAATGTGTGTGAGACGTTGTCATTATAATTCCTAAGTGTATTGATATTTCAAACCTATCCACAAGTGTCGTGTTTATTCGTCATTTTCGTCTTCAAATTTGTTTTTAGGTAATCAATTTAGTCCACTAATGATTTCTTTTTTGGAGAATGCTAACTAGTGCCCCAAGGGCATTGGTTAAGCATCCAAAACAAGTAAGTTTTTATGAAAAAGTTGTGTAATCATTATTTGATAAAAAGTAAAATCTTATATTTTTCAAGACAAAATTTCTTTTTGTAGATTCCTTAACCATTACCCTGATGACATTGGTTAGCAAGACCCTTTTTTTTTTAATAAAGTCCATCAATGTATTATTTGTATTGAAAAAATTGAGGGCATTTTTGGAAAGAAAAATCCAACACAAAAAGTACCGAAAGGGGTAGTTTTCTTTATATATAGTATAGATATATATTCATACTGTGTTTGTTACATTTCTTTTAATATATAAATTTATTCTTATCTATTTGTTATTTGTATTTAAAATTAAGGATATTTTTGAAAAGAAAAATCCAACCCAAAAGTGCTGAAAGGGGTAGTTTTCTTTATATATAGTATAGATATAGATATAATTATTTATATACACCATTATATAATTCAAAAAAAAAAATATTAACTAACATATCAATAATTATTTTGCTTGTCAAAAAAAAAATATCAATAATTATTTTTGAACCTTTTTCTGGACAAATTTATCTTTATTTTTTTTAACATAAATTTATCTTTTGAAATTCAATTACTTTTCAAGATTATTAATATTAAATTTAAATCTACGAGAACTTAAAAACGAAACCCTATTTCAGTTGAATTTTTTTCTATAACAAACTTGTCCTTAAGAACCTAATCTTTTTAACACGAATTTTTAATTTAATTTAATAAGATATTTTCCCTTAAAGTAGAAACAAACAAATTAGTCGGCTACAGGGAAATATATAAAACTAATAGCCTATTTTTGTCAAATATTTTTCTGTAACAAACTTGTCCTTAAGAATATAATCTTTTTTCTTTCCTAAAAAAAAAAATATAATCTTTTTTTCAAACTAGAAACAAATAAGTTAGTCGGTGCTAAAGAAGTATATATAACTTGTCTGCTACTCAATCAAAACATAATATTCCATCTTTCAATCGAAAACCATGAGACGACCTACCGCCATCAAAGCCAAGCGTGAACAGCAAGCACTACTTGACAATGAAATCAACAATCATCACAATCGCAACAACATGGAAGAAGAAAAAGAGAATAACCTAGCGGAGTGTGAGTATCAGAAAAAGCAAGGTTTGAAAAAACCTAAGATGCGTGTAATCAAGCCTAGTGAGAAATTTCAATTTACGTTCGAATGGGAAGACACTGAAGACATCTTGGAGGAGGAAGAAGACATCATGGACGAAGAAGACATCTTCGAGGAAGAAGAGGAAGAAGAGAACAACCTAGGGGAGTGTGAGCAGGAGAAAAAGCAAGGTTCGAAAAAACCTAAGATGAGTGTTATCAACCCTAGTGAGAAATTTCGATTTACATTCGAATGGGAAGACACTGAAGACATCTTGGAGGAAGAAGACATCATGGAGGAAGAAGACATCTTCGAGGAAGAAGAGGAAGAAGAGAACAACCTAGCGGAGTGTGAGAAAAAGGTAGGTTCGAAAAAACCTAAGATGTGTGTTATTAAACCTAGTGAGAAATTTCGATTTACTTTTGAATGGGAAGAAACTGAAGACATCTTGGAGGAAATAGAAACTGAAGACATCATGGAGGACATAAACATCCTTTACCATAACTCTCACGAGGCTTGCCGCCAAGAATATCAAAGAGATGCATGATCAAATAAGGAACAATGAAGATAGCATCGGAGAAGAAGTTTCATTGTTTATTTAGATCTTTTTTTAGGAGTACTGATACAAGAACCTTGTTTTATTATTTCTCCTAATTAATTTCAATATTTTTTTTAGGTCAAGTAACTTTGTGGTTAGAAGTTAGAACATAGTGAATAAGTGAAAAATCCGGATAGCCCTAGCATATAAGGTCAATTGAGCTATGTTCATGTGAACTTACTAATTAATTTTTTACCTATGTATTTTTTTATTTTTTTTTTACGTGCTAGTTTGCCTTCCCTTTGTAGTCACTATCTCAGTTATTTCTCTGTCAAAGTTAATACCACAGTGATTTTTAATTTTCAGATTTTAACACATAACAGTTTCCAAATCTCAGTTGCCTCCGCCAAATGTCTTGAGGATCAAACACTCATTGTTTCTTCAATTAATTCAAGTGTTTTGAACTATGTTTTTCAGATTTGGAAACTTCTTTTCACTTGAGGTCCTAACTTATTAGCATGAGTTTAGACTTATAACGGTTGTAAAGTAATATTGAGTAACACCGCAGAACCAAACGCATACAAATAATTTTAATGAACTAAACACACACTAATTATAATACTAACAACTTTCCTCTTCAATATTTTTTAATGAACTAAGTTTTCGAGATAAAGGATTGATTTTTTTAAGTAAAGATTGATTAATGTATGGTATTTGTATTTACTTCCAAATATAATCAGATAAGATACAATCCACTTCCTAGAAGAACAATTCACGCACGTCAAAATTCAATTCTCAATCAGCACAAAAATGGTTGTGTCTATATTATGCTATCAATACTAGAAAAAATTGTTTATTTTACCTTTTAAGCCAACGAGGAGTCCCCTTATAGAGGACATCATAGTGGAGATAGGACGACAGCAAAATTTTTGCAAAGCAGTTTCCTCTTACCTACCTTATTCTAGGATTGAGCAGACTTCGTCAGACACTGTGACCAGTGTCAGAGAATTGGAGGAATAGCTAAGAGAAATGAAATGAAATGACATTAAATGGGATACTTGCGCAGTTGAACCCTTCGATTGTTAAGGGATCGATTTCAAGGGTCCTTTTCAGTTTTCCTACTCCAACCAATATATATTGTATATGTTGACTATGTCACTAAATAGGTTCAAGTTGATGTGAGTAAGTAGTTGATTTGCTCTCTTCATTATATTTATTAGTTTGCTCTCTTGATTTGTTCTCATTAAATTAAATGTAATTTACCATGATTACTTGGATAGCCTTATAACCTGTATATATACACAAGGAATAACAATGAGAAAGGCATCAAAGCCAATATGTGACATGATATCAGAGCCTATCGAGATCTATTGTTAGGCTTCCTGCATCGTCCACGCTTCAGACCCATTTGGGCCAGGATGAAGTGTGAGGGGGTGTGTTAGCAGCCAACACTCACTGGATTTAGTCCCACATCGGATAGATATGATTCCTGAGAAGAGTTTATAGAGAGGAGGCACTCCTCACCTTGTAAGTCGGTTTTGTAAAGATGAATTAGGCCCCATAATTGGTGTAAATTTTTTTAACATGGAGTTGGATGGAAGGAAAATAACTATTGACCACAGCTTCATAACTGATGTGCTTTCGTGAAACAATCAATAACCA
This sequence comes from Medicago sativa, assembly GCF_051527215.1. Lineage (NCBI taxonomy): Eukaryota > Viridiplantae > Streptophyta > Magnoliopsida > Fabales > Fabaceae > Medicago > Medicago sativa. Next base: position 15,641,165 of record NC_140752.1, read on the forward strand.
TGAAACTGCGAAATTGATGGTGGGTGCTGGATTTGAGAAAGAGTGGTGAGGTTTACGACAGCTACCATAAGGAATTGTTGGAAGACTTGTTAATAAATAAATGTCTAAGATAGGAAAAGATGGGATTACAAGATTACGTGATTGGAGGATGTCTGAAAACTTCAGAGGTTGCTTTAAAGTACTATTTCCTAGTGAGCATCAACCCTAAAATCATGTCTTCTCGGAATCAATGCCTGCATTATCTGATCTTTATTTCTCAGAGGTTTGTCGTGGAACGACGAATCAACTACTGAATTTTGCTGATTTGTTTGCAAATCAAAGCCATTCAGTCTCGTATTTATTTAAAATCCTTGACTTGCTTGAGACTTTGTGTGATCTAATTCTCGAATTTGAATCGTTGTTTTTTAACTCATTGGTGAATGAAGCAATAAAAATCAAGAATAGATTGGCTGAAATAAATAGAGACATTTTCATGGATTTTGAGAATATGATATTCCTTACAGCGGATGCAGAGCTTGATTGTTGGGCTGATGGTGGGGTTCATCCAATTACTTGTGCGTCCATTGACTACATCATTATGGCTTTCTGGTCAAGACATAACATCGAGCAAATTTAATGACAAAAGCCCTTGGTTTTAGTTGATGGAGTGGAAACATCTTTATTCTTTTCACAAATGGAGTTGATAATGAAACAGTTTGAGAGAAAATTGGAAGCTAGGTCACAAATTTATGAAACCCCGCTTTACACTATTTTTTCATGATGACTAATCTATGTCAGGTTAAGAGCAGGTTGGAAACCTTTTGGGATGATAGGTTTTGTATAAACACGGAGTAATACTTTGAACTCTATTGTCAAAGTTCTTGGAATAAGGTGATAAATTGTTTGAAAATGGATATGAAGGAGTCCTTGGCGCCTAATTCGGAAACATATTCAATGAAAGACAAACTCAATCTTTTCAATCGGAAGTTTAAGGAGATGTGTGGAATTCAGTCTACGTGGCGTGTTTTTGATGAGCAACTAAGGAAACAAATGATAATTTCCACAGAAAACATTTTGTTGGCAGCATATGAAAACTTCATTGGTATGTTTGAGGAAGGTGTTGGTAAAAAAGCAGACGAGTATATTGAGTATGGAATGTTTGACATTCAAGATCATCTCAACCATTCGTTTTTTATTACAGGATATTGATTCCGTTAGAAGACCATGTCAGAATCAGTTAGTTAATTAGTCAGTATTTTTTAAGGGTCGGTTAGTCTTCGGAATATATGATAAAATGTGTAAATAGAATACTTGGAAGTTGGAAGTTGCATCTCAATTAAACTCTCAACTATGGTTTCCTTTTTATCATCACAAACAGGTACCATAAATAATAATTAAGCCCCTTCCAATACAAATTTTAATGTGAGTATATTATATTATAATAAAGCTTCAAACTCTTCTATTGCATTTTCTTGTAACATCTTTATTGTCTGTATCATGTAAGCTTTGATGACTTTAACAACTTATTTGTAACAATGAGCAGCACAATGTGAAATGATGGATACTTGTTGAAAGTTGAAATACTATGATGTGAATTTTTTTTTAGGGAAAATAGCTTATAGCTTTTCATTAATAATCAAAGTCGAAATACAAAGAGGTGCAACATTAAAGATATGGGGACTAGCTAAGAAAGTGGCCTCTCGAGCTAAAGTGTGAGCGACCTCATTCGCTTGTCTCCGACTAAACTCTACCTTAGAGTTTTCAAAGTAAAGATTACAACTTCTTCTACACTCCTCCACTATTGCTCCAAACTCGGTTATATCATTGTTTCCTCTATTAAAATAATCTACAACCTTCTTGGCATCCAATTCAAAATCCACATTTGTTAGTTGTAGTTCATGTACCCATTGGATAGCATGTGAGAGTCCCATAGCTTCTCCAACATCTGTTGAGCAAACCGGATTCGACCACATCGTTTTTGCTCGTATAAAATTTCCACCATCATCACGAATGCAAAAACCAAAACCAACACAGTTTAAATCATCCGAGAACGACGCATCGACGTTACACTTTAACCTACCATGCGCCGGTTTCTGCCATTTAACCGGAGTAGATTGCACAGCACTGTTCACATCTGTTAACAGCTGTACAGCTGAATTCAGACCAGCTGATGTAGCAACCGTGCTGCTGTGCTGCTGAACAGCTATGCTGCTGTGATACTGAACAGCTATGCTGCCTTGCTGCTGTTTCCTATTCGCATCCTTCCAATTGAAGAGCAGCTGCCTTGCGCGCTCTAATATGGTTTGGCTTGTTTCCGTACCATTCTGCCACAACCTCAAATTACGGCTCTTCCACAAACTCCAAAGAACCGTTGCAAACAACTCAGTTTGAACGCATGACAGTTCTTGCAGCAACGCAAAGATGATTTCAGCCGCTGTGTTACTATGATGTGAATGTTCATGCCTAATCTCCAGGAAAATTATTGTACACGTCATGGTTTGAGGACATTATGGTTTGAGGTTTATGTACACGTCATGTTCAATAATTTGCACAATTAATGAAACATATAATCTTTTACTAATCCTATTTGGACTCAATTTGAAGTGTAATTGGATATTTTACGTTCGTGTTCAAATAAATGTTCCAAAGAAGCTTTCAGTACTACTCAATTATACATCAGTACTACTCAATTATACATGAATGTTCCTGCAAAATTTGTTCTAGTGTAGGGATTAACCTACAAGCAGAAGTGAGGTAGCTTGTGATTTGGACCATCATTGGATGATGTCGCCCATTAGACGGAGCAAATTTCTTAGCTGCTGGGACACAATAAGTTAGATGATTCAGTTTGATGAATCAGCACTAATTGGAGTTTCCATATCAGATAATGCAATGTCTCAAAGATTGCGTTCATTTTGAATAAAGGCCAAATTGAAGGGCTGTAATTAGAAACTGCATCAGCAAAATTCAGAAGCTGAAAATTTCTTCATGGAAAACCTCTGAAACGCAGAAAGATGTGATCACAGAGGCGTTGTTTAAAGGGAAATAGAATTTTAAGAGCGATTTCTGATGTTGTGATCCATTTATTTCACCTTTTGATGTTAATAATCTATTTATTAGACAGTCCTCCAAACATTTCTAAAATACTCTTCCTGAAAGACAGCCCTCACCATCAACTTTGCAGTTTCGTGAAGGCAGGTGGAAGCTCATCGATCATGAAGTTAGGGCCAGACAACATCAATTCTAAGTCGTCATATTTATTCAAATGCTTCAAAAGCATTAGTATCAATGTTTTCTGCTCAAGCATTTTTAAGTTAAGTCCTTATTTTTTCCATCATATTAGTAATATCAGTATTGGCTTTGGCTAGTTTGTTGCGGCAAATGCTTCAAAAACTCAAGTCCCACATGCATGAAATAAGTTCAGTAATAATTACTGAACTTTGATCTTGAATGATAAGAGAATACTCAAACATGCTTCAATAATGAAAAACTGAAATTTAATCTTCACGAGTATCACAGTTAGACATCCGAGTAAAAAGTAAAGAAGATCCACTTCGAATCCACACTGAGTTTGCAGCGATAAACTTATTGACATGATAAGAAAGGTAGCACATGAAATAGGACTATATGCATGCTTTCCATCTCCTAGACTCCTACGATGGTTAAATACTTGGAATTATTGGGAAATGTTTTTCCTTCAAAGATGTTATTATTAGGAAACGTTTTGCAATTAAAAAATAGACACGTTTTGCATGCAAAGATCTTATTATTATAGGAAAAGGTTCCTAATAAATGCAACTTTTCTGCTATCCCACAAGATATTGGTAATTACATGTCTTTTACAGTTTTTCAATCTCTCAAAGCATCCTTCATTCCCTCTGCAATGCTTCAGACATTCAGGTGCTTAATCTTTCCATTAATAAGATTTATGGAACAATACCGACATGTTTAATGATAATGACCACTATCATTGAGGCAATCAATTTGAGTATAAAAATCTCACTGCCTACATACCAGATGTGTTTTCAGCTTCTTGTGTTGTAAGGACTTTGAACTTCCATGCAAATCTCTCTCCCACTGTTTGTCATTAAACGTAATGGATGATGACATGCTGCCATAAGGTGTTTTTCAGTTAGTATTTATGTGTTTTAGTCTACTTTTTCGCAGTTTTAGACAGCCGGAAGCTGAAAAGGACAAAAACAAAGAGACCAGAAAAATCAAAAATCGCGCCACGATTTTGACCAGATTTTGAGGAGATTTTGCGCTTTTTAATTCAACAAAAATCGGGCCACGATTTCTAAAAATTGGGGCACATTTTTTACGTTACAAAACTTAATTCTATAAAAGGAAAAAAAGGCGTTTTTGGAACTAAAGAGCTGAAGAATAGGTGGGAGACCATCAAAACTCATAAGTCTAAGATGAATCCTTTGTAAGCTATATATGTAATTTGTATGAAGTCTCTTGATTATCAATGAAGATCTAGTCTTATTCAGTTTATCTTGATCTTAATGTTTTTTATATGTTTATGATTGACTATCCCTAGCATCTTGAATGTATGAATTGATCATAGAACTTGAATGATTACTAGCCCCAGCGTTTGAATATAACCTAGATAATTTGATTAACTTAATTAATTAAGCTAGAGATAGACAATTGTTAAGTTATGATTTAGGGATTAATTGACTTTTAAAACCTCCAACGGTTTCGAATTCACTTAAGAGATTAAGGGTTGTGACCTTAGGAGAGAGTTCTAATTCAAGAGATTGATTAGAACTATTTTGTTAATCTATTTTGTCATACATATTTTTAGTTTAAATACAAAACGAGACCAAGATGTCTTCCCCAGTTGCATAGTTCACTAACAAAGTGACATGCCTTTCAAAAGAGTCCAGATTGAATCTAAACCTCCCTTAGAGTATATCTCCAAATAGGAGTTAATTCGGGGACTATTTGCACTTTACTATTTTTGATATGTTTTTGCCAATTCGCAAAATCAAGAGACTAATTTGACCGACCCTTAAAATTTCGAGGACCAATTTTCCTATTCAGTCCCAAAAAGGAGACCGTATTAAAGTTACTGGATCCGTAAATTAATCACATTATCCATAGTTGAGCATATTCTTAACTACATTTGTGTTATTGGCATCAACTTCTGACTTTTTCTTTTCAAGTTTAGAAGTTGTCTTCAAGTGAAAGAAGGTAAAACATCCCAACAAAGTTGGATAGGTGAAATAAAATTGAACCTTTGTTTGATTTTTCCAAAACCAGAACTTAAGATGAAACAAAATTGTTGCAAACCACTAAGTTTAAGCAACAAATTGTATACAAGAATAAATACCTATCTATTCTTCTTTCTTTTTTTTTGTTACAATACAAGCCATTGGTATTGCCCTCATTTTTAGGCATCACAAAACAATGACATTTGTAGTTTTATAATCAAAATTATGGATTGGATAATAATGAGTGAGCAGTCAACATTTGACAAAAATTTCTCATAAGTTACTCAGAAATTATTGAAGTAGCACAAAATGCAAGAAAAGGAATATATAATCTGCTGTTGGGGAGCTACTATATACGATATACAGACAAATCTACAATCAGATCGACATGGTAGATATTTAAAGAAACTAAATATAAACCATGTGCATTGTGCAAGATTTGAAGCAATCATTAAGAAATATCTGTAGCTTATAATATCTAAATTTTAACTTCAATCTTAGAAAATCAATCCACAATAATTAAATAAACAAATGGAAATAACATAGAATTTTCTCAAGCTATACATTGCATTGACCATTAATTAACAATGATCCATGAAGTTGACAATAATAAGAATAAGCATAAAACAAATAATGTTAATAGAAGTTAACCTCTAATTTTGTAGTGGAATAACGTCAAGAACAAGGTGATATTAAACTTTCAATATAGACTTCTGGGTCCATCCAACTACGAACTTTTTGAAACTCGGGCATATTTAAAGTACCATTTTTGGAATCATAGACAGCCAACTTCAGTATAATCATATCTTGAAAATACATTAGCAATTGGCCATCCTGTGTAATATATAAAGCGTTGGCATATGGATAGAAACCCCGCTCTCTCACGTACGGAACACTATACAATTTAGTCCATGGATTTTTATTTTCATTTCCCTTCATAATCCAAACAACCACTAATATATCGTCAGTTGCAAAGATGCATAAACAATCCTTCAACACCCCCAAGGTCAAACGACCATCTCCCACATTAGGCAGCACAAGCTTTTGATATGACTCCTTCTCCAAATCAAGAGAAACAATGATGTGCGAAGAACTACTCAAAGCATCATATGTCAACCAATTAATAGTGCCATTCGAAAATACTCCCGGTTTACTAATGGCCCCAGAAAATTCTAAGTTCTCGATGGTCCTCCAAAGATGGGAACCCAAAGTATAAACATTAACTTCATTATTTTTGTCACCAAAGGAAGAAACAGAAACGATGTTATAAGTATGAGTGACATGATCATATCCAAAACTATATAAGGAACGGTGAACTATTTTTCGTGAATTTCCCAAAGGGGGAACCACACTGAATTTTCTAGTGGACGGGTTCCACAAAAGAGGAGGCAAACGTTCACGAATGCTTGTGAAACAAAGGATGCCGTCGCAAGAGCAAACACGCATATCAGCACCTTGTACATTGTTCAAAATTTCAGGGCACTTGAGTTGGGTATGTGTAACCCTAGAATTTGATACAGCCGCACTGAAAAGAGAGTGAATAGGGAAATCCCATAGAAATAGATGATTTGAGTGGGTGCTTACTATGACATGGTGGTGGTGCTGGGAAGTCTTTGACATGCGAAGATGCTTTTTGGTGAATATGGGATCGGAGATTAGAGATTTCCAAGACTTGCAGACACATCGGAGTTGAAGGAGAAGCTTGACGGGAAGCCTACACAGAATCTCTGGCACCAAATCGAATGGAAGAGTGGGAAGCAACAGCATGTGAGGTGTATCGCTTCCGCAGTTGATTAGGGTACCGGTTGTTTCCTCTGAGAGTGAGCGGAGAGAAACGGCGCCTTTTTGATCGTCAACCTTGCTAGGAAACATTGTTTCTGGTAATCACAAGAACGAAAACAAAACTTTGAAGGACGATCGATTCGTGAGATGATAATACAAATAAGTAAGTGATTTCAATTGCAGCAGTGTTTCCTTTCCAAACTTATATAAGGATGTATTTGGATGGAGCTAGGGTTTAGAGGGAGAAGAGAGGGGAGGACTTACTTTTTCTTTTGTTAAATTACAAACACTATTAACTGCTTTTAAAATTAATAATTAATATGATAAATGATAATATAATATTTCAATCACACTTAAAGTTAAAAATAAAGAATAAAAAATAAAAAATTGGATACCTAGTTACTCTCAAACGAGTTCTATAGTTAAAATAAAAAATAAAATAGGTAAAAGTTGATCCCACCATCAACGATACAAGTACCCTATCTTCATGTACTGATGAAAAACTATTAGTAGAACCCACTTGATTTTTTGTAGAGGTGTTGGGTTAGAGTTAGCGGGTCTTTTAATAAGTACTTTCATCAAAAAAATTACAAGTAGTGATATATCATAAAATTTTGTGACTTATTTATGGTAATAGCAAAACTTAATTTAAAAATTGTTTTCTGTTTTTTTTTTTACTAAACATAAAAGGGTCATGAACTCGCATTTGTTTTTAATTTAATTATAGACAAGAATGCTCTTTTTCCAGCGTCGTTTTCTGGTAGGATTTCAACACCCAACATATTCATAAACAAATTAAACCACACCATAATAATTTATGTTCCATTAAACAAGCAATATTTAGGGTCTATATTTCGCAACAACATTAAAATTCATGCATTCTTCGGTTAAAAAAATTAAATCATATGAGTTTTTTAATTTTTAACCAAATAATGCTCGAATTTTAATTTTTTTTATCAATGCATGAATGTGAGATTCTTTTAAGAGAAAGTAAAATATTTTGGTTATTCATCATCAAATTGTAGAACTACAACATATATGGAGAAAAATAAAACTGGAAAAGGATCCATATATGAAATTGAAATCATCAAACTTTCAAAAAAATGGACAAACCTCAATGTCCTAAATAGTATGGACCAGAGATCGAGAACATGAAATAGTGAAAAGAGAAACAAAAATTTGTTTTGCCAACTTGATTCAATAATCAATGATCCAAAAATAAATATTTTATCTCGTATATGTTAAGAGGACTTGCCTTTAGATGATGGATATGATAAGAGTCGTTATTTTGCTCTCTAATTGCTCCTTTGAAAATATTTTGTCACAATGTATCGATGATAATTTTCCTTTTCCTATTGATTATATTTATAGTGACTTATACTTGATCATCTAGTTTTTTTTTTAAACAAAGTTTTTTTTTTGCACAAAATTTGTTTCTTGTTATCATAAAATTGACAATTGTTTGTTATAAGAGAAAGACAAAGTGTGTAAAAAAATGGGAATTTGTTAGAGAAAAATATAGTAACTAACAATTGTTGTATGTTACGAGAGAAATATAACATTAACTTATTAAATTTATTGGAAAAAGAAAGTGTGTGAAAAAAATAAGAATACATTGGTGGATTAAAATAAGGGTATAATAGAAAGTAAATGTGCAAAAACACACTTTGCTAATTTGGTGTTAATATTCTAAAACGATATTTAACAAGAAACTGAGGAGTATTATTTTTTAATGAGTATTTTTTAATATTATTAATATTAAATTTAAATCTACACACTAATCAATAGTATATATATAAAGTAAGGTTTTTTATGCCACGTGTCACTTCCACATTCATTCTCAATATTTTCTTTAAATTTTTATTGAATTTCTAATATTTTATGTAGCAGAAATATCTCAACAAACTACACATAATACTTTCAACAAAGTTTACATATACGATCTTATTTTATGATTAAAAGACTCCAATTTGTTTATTTGTTTTTAGGAATAGAAACTTCAATTAGTTATTACTAATCTTTTAGCACTATATCATTCAATTAGTTTTTATGTTTGAGGGAAAAAAAGGTTCAATTAGTTATTATGTTATCTTTTAGCAGCATATTCTAATGCAAATGTTAACTATAAATAAATAAATTTTTGTTAATCAAATATTTACATATTTGAGCACAAGGAGAAACCCCAAACCTTCTTTTCATCTAATATTTTTCCTTCTTCAGGTTTGCCAAACACCAATTTTATTATTTCTCATACATATACTTTGATATATATATATATATATATATATATATATATATATATATATATATATATATTTCAACCACTTTCTTCCCTTTCAATCGATTTTTCTCTCTCATACGCATGAGCCACGAAACAAACCTATGACCACATGTTTAAATGGACCCAAAACTCTTACCACTTGGACTAATTCATTATTGATTTTGTTACACTTTTTATTCTTGCATTGGACATTCATCTCATCATTTATATTTATTTTTATGATATTATTATAATTGTAAATTTAAATAAATTCAATCTAATATACTGACACGTGTATTCGTGCACACAAACTTATAAAACTTATTTAATATCTAACCCGGGCAACGCCGGGTCTCTAAACTAGTTAGTAATTATAGAGAACTTAAAAACTAATCTGCTATTTTAGTTGAATATTTTTCGATATGATAAAATTTAAATCTACACACTAATTAGTAATTATAGAGAACTTAAAAACTAATTTGCTATTGTAGTTGAATATTTTTCGATATGACATGTTGAATATAAACTTTGCCCTTAAGAATATAAGCTTTTTTTAAAGGAATTTTAAATTTAATTTAATAAATAATTTAACAAAGATTCTTTCAAAAAATAATAATTTAACAAAGATATTTTCCATTAATATTTTTAATTGTAGAGAGAAATAAATTAGTCGGTTTCTGAATTCGATAGAGAAGTAAGTGTATATAACTTGTCTGCTACTCTATCAAAACCTAATAATCCATCTTCCAATTCAATTCCAAATTCCATGAGACGACCTACCGCCACCAAAGCCAAGCGTTAACAGCAAGTAATTGACGATCAAACCATGAAAGAAAAAGAGAATAACCTAGCGGAGTGTGAGCATCAGAAAAAGCTTGGTTTGAAAAAACCTAAGATGCGTGTTATTAAACCTAGCGAGAAATTTCGATTTACTTTCGATTGGGAAAACACCGAAGACATCTTGGAGGACCTAAACATCCTTTACGATAACCCTGACGAGGCTCGGCTTCTCTTTGGTCGAGGGTTTCGTGGCAGAAGGGATCGTTGTGAGCAGGAGAAGCTTGCCGCTAAGCATTTCAAAGATATGTGTGATCAAACCAGGAACAAGGATGATGATGGCATCGGAGGAGAAGCCTTCAATTAGAATGATTTACTTATTTAGTTTTTCTTTAAGGTTAGACTTTAGTGAATAAGTGAAAAATCCGTTCTCTCAAAAAAAAAAGTGAAAAATCCGGATAACCCTAGCATATTGCATAAGTGACTTACTAATTAATTCTTTACTTTTTTTGGTGGTGATTTTAATTCTTTACTTTAGTATCATGTGATGTTCGTCTTCATATATTTTACTATTTACTTTAAATATACTTGTTTTGTTTTTTAATACACAAAATGCCAAACAATCATTGAAACTCACACTCACAAGTGGAACCTCAGTTAGGGCGTCCACTTTAACTGTTACGACATTTTTCTCCAGTCATGTACGGAGTTTAAGTTTGTCATTAACCTGTGCGCGACTATGATTTTGTTACGAGCTAGGCTTTTGTGTTTTAACAAAATCAGATAACTACCATGATTTTGCCAAATTCACTGTCAATTAAACAATCACAAATTATGTATAGTATCATATTTCTTGTCCATTCCATTATATTTAAAATCATTCAAGTGTTGTGAACTAAGTTTTTCGGCTTTGAATACTTCTTTAAACTTGAGGTGCTAACTCGTTAACAAGAGGTTAGTCTTATAATGATTGTAAAATAATAATTAATACGAACAACTTTTGTCTAAGTATAATGTTAAGCACAGGATATCAAATCCTTCTCATCCTCAAACTAGTTGACAAGTCGAAGTGTCAAATCGTCAACTAAAGCAAATAAAGCAAATCATTGAAAATACGGTTAACACTTCTCTGAAGTACTGGCCGGAGAAACTTGATGATACTGTATGGGCATATAGGACAGCTTTCAAGGCTCATTTGGGACTATCTTTGTACCAGCTGCTATATGGTAAAGCGTGCCATCTTCTGGTAGAGTTAGTACACGAGGCTTATTGGTCGGTAGAATTTCTAAATTTTGACGTGAAGTTTGATGGAACGAAAATAACTACTGACCACAGCTTCATAACTGATACACTTTTGCGAAACAATCAATAAGCTTCGTGAAACTGCGAAATTGAAGGTGGATGCTAGATTTGAGAAAGAGTGCTTTGAGGTTTACAACAGTTATCGTAAGGAATGGTTGGAAGACTTGTTAATAAATAAATGTTTAAGATTGGGAAAGATGGGATTTCAAGATTACGTGATTGGAAGATAGATTAAAACTGCTCTTCAAGTACTATTTCCTAGTGAGCGTCGATTCTAAAATCCTGTCTTCTCGGATTCAATGCCTGCATTATCTGATTTCTATTTCTCAAAGGTTTGTCATGGAGCAACAGTTGAACTGCTGAGTTTTGCTGATTCGTTTGCAAATCGAAGCCCTTCGGCCAGGCGTTTGTTTAGAATCCTCGACTTGTTTGACACTGTGTGATCTAATTCCCTAATTTGAATCCTTGTTTCTTGATTCATTAGTGAAAGAAAATCAAGAATAGATTGGATGAAATAATTAGAGACACTTTCATGGATCCTTACACCGATGCGGAGTTTGATTGTTGGGCTGATGGTGGGGTTCGTCCAATGACCTCCACGGCCACTCGCTACATTGTTATGGCTTTCTTGTCAAAGACTGAACTTGGAGCAAATTCTGAAACATATTCAATGAAAGACAAGTATGGAACATGCGACATTCAAGATCATCTTAACAGTTCGTTTTTATTACAGGATGTTGATTCTGTCAGAGGACTTGAAGAAAATCAGTTAGTTAGTTAGTATTTAGTAAGGCTCAGATAGTGTTTGTGATAGTTACTTCTTCATAAAATGTATACATGCAATACTTGGAAGTTGTATTTCAATTTTAAAACTCTCCAAATATGTTTTCATTTTTGTCATCATAAACAGGTACCAGAAATGATAATTACACTTCTAAATTCCAATACAGCTTTTCATTGTGAGTATGTTATTTTATAATAAAGCTTTAAACTCTTCTATTGCCTTTATTCTAACATCTATATTTTCTGTATCATGTAAACTTTGATTACTTTAACAACTTATTTGTAACAATGAGCAGCACAATGTGAAATGATGGCTAATTGTTGAAACTTGAAATAGTATGATGTGAATGTGCATGCCTAATCTCCAAAAAATTATTGTCCTGGTGCTAGGTTGGAGGGTTTAGGACAGTATGGTTTGAGGTTTATGTACATGCCATGTTCAATAATTTGCACAATTAATGAAACATAAAATCTTTTACGGATCCTATTTGGACTCGATTTGAATTATAATTGGATATTTTACATCCGTGTTCAAATAAATGTTCCAAAGAAGCTTTCAGTACTACTCAATTATACATGATGAAGGTTCCTGCAAAATTTGTTCTAGCGTACGCCTTGACCTACAAGCAGAAGTGATGTACCTTGTGATTTGGACCGTCATTTGATGATGTCGGCCATCAGACGGAGCAACTTTCTTAGCTGCTGGGACACGATAAATAAGATAATTCAGTTTCAAGAAAAATGTCACTGATTGCTTCTCCTAACCTGTTTTGAATTGGAACTGGCGCTTGGTTCACTGATGAATAGTGCAATGTCTCAAAGATTGCGATCATTTTGAATAAACGCCAAATTGAAGGACTTCCATCAGCATCTGCATCAGCAAAATTGAGAAGCTGAAACATTGCTCCGTGGAAAACCTCTGAAACAACAAGCAGCGGAGGAGGTGAAACCCGAAAAGATGTGATAACAGAGTCATTTTTAGCAGGGAAATATAATTTTAAGAGCAATTTCTGATGCAGTGGTCCATCTTTTAATCACGGTATCTACAAATTTCACCATTTGATGTTCATTGTTGATGTTAATCTTCCTGAAACCCAGCCCTCACCATCAACTTTGCAGTTTCGTGAAGGTAGTTGATCAATTCAGGTGGCAGCTCATCGATCATGTAGGGCAGCACAACATCAATTCAGAGTCATCATATTCATTCACATGGTTCAAAATCATGTTGACAAGATTCAAAAAAAATTGCTGAAACGTGTCAAGATAAGTCCTTATTTTTTCCATCATAATAGCAATATCAGTATTGGCCATTCGTTGTGGTGAATGGACTTCTATAATTACTGAATTTTCTTCTTGGAGTTCAGAGTATCCAATTTCTTCAACTAACAGATTTACTAGCTTTATAGGATTTAGTGATGATTGTTATAGAAGTTAGACGTGACTGTTAGAAGATTGTTAACAGTTAGTTACAATCGGTAACTTGCTCAACAAGCTACTTAGTTCGTTTAGCCTACTATAAATACTTGATGTATAATAATTCAGTCAATGATGAATATTTTCTTCAATTCTTTCATTTGTCAAACTTTCTCCAAGAATGAATAACTGCAATTGAATCGTCATGAGTAACACAGTTAGACATCTGAGAAAAAAAGTAAAAAAGATTCACTTCGAATCCACACTGAGTTTGCCGCGACAAACTCAGTGACATGATAGCAAAGGCAAAAACACAAAATGAGAGATATACTGAGGTGATTGTCTATATCAAGAAAACTATATGACCTTTGATCCAAAGACTTCTGTAGTGATTCCATACATTTGCATACAAAATCATGTGGCAGATGATGAAACTAATAACAGTGTAATGAATTATCTTCCACAAAGTCCAATTTCCAAATAGAGGATTGCAGGAAGACTTGTTTCAAGAAAGTTGTGTATTAACTAGTTTATAGTTTATGAAAGGTTCCTTGTTTGAAGTACCTATTAGAATCTAGGGTATAACGAATTACAGTTCCAATTTGATGAGTTAAGGAAAAAAAATTGTGATTAAAATTAGGATTAAGAAAAATTGTTTGAGATTAACATTATGGTTGAACTTTGGTACACAGCTCTTGGCTCACTTAAATTCCTGTTGTTACGTGCATCTTAAGGCAACTCAGCAGTTGGTTATTTTTTATATTGGTTGTATGTAATTTCCTCCTTGGATAATAGCTATAAATATAAAGCCTTAGGAGTTAGGAGAGAAAAGTTTAATCTGAACATGCAATCGTCCATTTCAATGCTTAGAACCACCATTAACTTAATGCAAAGATTGATCAAAAAATTGATTCATTCTTTGTTAAGAGTGGGGACTTTTTTACTACAAACTAGCTGTCAACCCGTGCTTCGCACGGGGTGGATTGCTTTTTTTCGGATAATTTTGTTGGCAATCGCATTTGTTAACGGTTAAAAGTGAACTAACATAGAACACTGTTGAAATCATAGAACACTGTTGTCCTTCTCAAATATGGAAATGAACTAACATAGCAACTAACATATCAACCATTGTTATTGCACATATAGTGTACTGCAGTCAAAATATAGATGTTGTGATATAGTCAAAAACCTATTTAAGTTTGATTACCAAAAAAAGGGTTGGATTATTATATCCAAACCATCGTTTCAACACATAGTCATCGAAATATTATACAAATTGTACATTGTTAACACATTTGCAGAAGTGCAGCTCCCAGCGAGATCCAAATCATTTTTAGCATAAGCAGAGAGAGATTCCTGTTGCAATAAAGAGAGGACAGAATAATGTATAAGCAAATAGATTTGCAATCCTAACACCAAAGAAACATGTTTCATTCAAAAGTAATCAGTACCTTTTGTTGTTTATTGGCCACGGATGTGTCTGACATACATTTTGGTTGGTGGATCCTCCAAATCAAATATCAACCTATCACCCTCTTGTAAGTCGCGGTCTACGACGAAGTTAAACCATTCACCACCTAAATTTTTCTCAGCATTCCCTCTGCCAGCAGTCCTAACCTTGCAATTATATGTCTTGTGTGTTTCCAAATCTTCTAAAGTCATCCTTAGATACTTTCTTTTCAAGACTTTTTTGGATATTTGATTTGAAAAATGCTATATGAAATCAAAAATGGAACTGTAAAGGCACATTGCTTGAATAGAAACTATTTCTTTAAGGTTGATGTTATGAGACATTAATATATTACAATTATAACACCTTCTGAATTTAATGTAACAGAGGATATGTGGTAAGTTTCCATAGTCTTATTCTATGTGTTATTTGTTATTTTTAATAGATTGACATATTTATTTTACAATAGTAGATGATGCTAGATTTATTAAGAATGGTTTTTGACGTACCAAGGCTTGTTGTTTTTCAATGGAGGCTAAAGCTGTTGTCACATCCTTCTCAAAGTGATGATAATGCACCGCATTAGTTCTTTGCAAATTGTTGACAGGACCTGCATTTGGCTGAATTTGATTATTAGTTCTTGCTTCATCCTCACCATTTGTTTGTTCAGTGTCAGTGTCATCGTCTGAAATGATCTCAATGGGTTCTTGTTTAACTCGTGCGGGGAAAACAGTTGGAATGTAAATTGGTCCTAGTTGTGTCAGCTTATACATGTTTTTGATGCCCTCGTAGTCGAGCCTAATCTTGGTTGGAACCAAAAATCCAAACTCTTTGGCAATTTTGATTCCATTACCCATGTACACCCCTATGTCATCCTTGCCAAAGTGTGTGACATAGTTAATTCCTTCATCAGAAAGAAGCAATCCAGGAGAGTTGAAGTTGATTTCTTTGCGGTGTTGATTGTAGTAGTGTTGTTGAATACAGACTCTAGCCTACATTGACGTAAAAAAAGGGTTAAGTTAAGTTGGATTTGAACAATAGTAGAACTAAAATGTAATTTAACGATTAAGAAACTATATCAGTTTTTAACATCTTAGATGTAACATTCAGAATTCTTATAATGCAGAATTTAACTCCAACAATTGGCTTTATACTTTGTATATACAACAAAACCAGAAAATCAAGCAAACTTAGATATAAGCACTTATTTGAGTCAAAAACCATAAACAGAAAACAACAGCTATAGCGGTATTAAATTAGCAAGTATATTCACCTAAAGAAATTACCAATAATCTTACTGGTTTCAAAAAGAAATAAGAAAATCATGATTGAATAGCAAACAAAAACAACACAAACAGAAACATAGTTAGTTAGTGATGAAGCAAATGATATCCATGACCATCTTTAACATAAATTCATCACTAACTCTAATCCAAATGCTTTAAAATCTTTTTATATAGTATTTTAAATCGTAACAAAGTTCCATAGTCAACATGCATACAATTTTAAATTTAATCTAACTTGAAAAATATATTTTTGAATCTCAGGTATCAGCAGATTTTCCTAAATAGCTTAATTACAGTTATTGCTTTTGTTTCAAGATTTTACGATTGTCACAAACAGAGACCCAAAAACACATAAACATATAAACCGATAGGTTTTCAGATAAGCGTCAACATATATAAATCCTTTCACATGATCTACAGCAAAGGCAGATATTAACTGCAACATATATAAATCCTGTATCCTCGTGGGTACCCACTATACGGGTACCCGTGGGTATTGAGGTATCCATGGGTACCCATGGAGTTTTGAATTTATTTATTTTTTGGTACAAATAATAACTTTTTTTAATTACCAAAAAACTTCAACTTTTAAACATCCATACATAATCCACTCAAAATTTCATAAATCATACATAATTCATAGAAAATTCATGATTCTTATATAATCTATATGTTTTATGATGTGAATGAAGTGGAAACGGTGAACTTAATAAGATGAATTAAAAAAATTTAAAATAAAAATAGGTTATTATTGAGGATTTTTAGGTGGGCGGTAAAATTTTCTTCAATAAAGTACCAACTTTAAGTAATAAGATATGATATATAAAGATATATTAGTAATTTACTTAATTTATTATCGGGTATGGGTACCCGTGGGTATGGATACAATCCAATCCGTGTCTGTGTCCATATAATAATGGGTAGTCAAATACCCGTTTATTATACCCGTGGATACCCGTTTAGCTACCCGCTCCATACCCGTGACGGATTTTACCCACGGGTACCCGTGGGCATGGGTATTTTTGCCACCCCTAGCAAAGGCAGATATTAACTGCAATTTAATACCACGTATATAAATCCTTTCACATGATCTACAACAAAGTTAGATATTAACTGCAATTTAGTATCTAGTCCTTTCAGGTAAACAAACTTCTGAATTAGACAAATAGTTGAATGTCTCACTACTTGATTTATATCATTTTCCCTTTCAGTTTCAACGTATATAAATCATTTCACATAATCTACAGCAAAGGCAGATATTAACTGCAATTTAGTATCGAGTCCTTTCATGTGAATTATACGCACTTTTAAAAAACTTGTTTTAAAGGAGAGATGTTCAAATTACGGAATATTATCATTCTTCGTAAATTTGAGAATGAAGGTCGCATAATCCAAATATTTGTGATGCATGGTCTAAGGCGCATGGGGTTCAGTAACATATTTTGTAAAAAAATTGTTCCGATGGAAAAATGAACAAATTAATAAATATTGCACAAAAATTATAAATCTTTATCAAAATATTTATGAAAGTTTTATCAAGAGCAGGAAAACATCATAAATTACATATTAGTTAAAATTATAAAAGTGAGCGCTACTGTCATAGAGTTACCAAAAAGGGATTAACACCAATATTTACATGACACAAAATGAACGAAAAAAACACATTAAACTCTTTAGCGTCTTGTGTAGGAACTTGGTTATTAATAATTTGACCGTTAAAAAATAAAAAAATCTCTTTGACGTCAAAAAAATAATATCAGCTGAGCAATATTCAGTCTCTTCACATATGCTTAGTAATATTCAGTCTGGAAGATTACATTGAAAGGATATATGGTAAAATGACGGATAATTGTGAATCATTGTAATATGTCAAAATATAAACCTTAAAAACCATGAACCATCAACTTAGTTTTAAATAATTAAAAATAAAAAATTGTAAAATAGTTAAAAGTTTTTAAAAATATAAAAATTGGAAAATAGTTAAAAAAAATTGGTGAGGTAGCACTCAACCAAGCAACACTAAAAAAATTATATGCATTAGCGTAACAAAAAAACAGACAGACGGATATAAAATATTACTCTAAACGTTAATGTGTGTATATAATCGCGAGGATGAAGAAAGGAGATAAAAATATTTGGGATCATTAAATGACAGCGTGAATAAAAATATTTGTGAGATTGTGATGATTAAACGATATTGAAATTAAATATATAAGTGATAAAAAGATAATAAAATTCCTTTGAAAAAAAGGTAATAAAATTAATTGGAATCTCCTTAAAAAATTAATGGAACGGTTAAAAAAAATAAAGTTAAATGGAAGAAAAAAAACATATTGAAATATAATATTAAAAAATAAAGAAAAGGTTCCCAGCGTGGGTTGAAAAGAGGTGCTTGTGAAATAAATTGTCGAGAAGTAGTTTTTTAAAGTAACATTCAACAGCTTCTGGTCAAAACTCATTCCATTCAATTTTATGCGTTCAAAAAAAGTACTTTTTTTAGTAAGTATTTAACTGATATTGTATTCAGCCTAACTTCTCCTTAAAAATGTAGAGAAGTTTGAAAAAAGTCGGGTCAAACGATACCTTAATCTCCCACTACGACAATGTAGAAGCAACTGAATTTGGGAGAAAAAATTGAAAAATAGTTAAAAATATAAAAATTGGAAAATAATTAAAAGTTATTAAAAATATAAAAATTAGAAAATAATTAAAAAAATTGATTAGGGGCAAAAATGGAAATTCATAGACCAACCCTAAAAAAAAAACCACCCTCCAATAATTGAATTACCAAAATGCCCCTCCTAGGGGCAAATTTGTAAATTCAATGGACATTAACTTTTATATATAGTATATAGAAGAATAGAATAGATATAGATGAATGGAAAACAAAGATTCACAAATAGGTCTCGTATTCTTTGAATTCAATTTTTCGTATGAAATTGGAACTTACTTGGGTAAGGCATCCATTTCTAAGTGAGTGAATAGCCAAATACCCCCCTGAAATTGCAAGGGGCGTCAATTACCCCCCTGTAGTTAACGAAATATCAATTACCCCCCTGAAATTGATAAACGTTAGTCAATTACCCCCCTCCGTTAATTTCCTCCATCCAACATGCTGATGTGGCAGTTAACTGCCCACGTGGCACTGCCACATGGTCAGAAAAGGCATGCCACGTCAGAGGGGGGTAATTGACTATAGGGGGGTAATTGATTATAGGGGGGTAATTGACTATATTTTTTTTTTCTGAAAAAAATATGATTTTTTTTTTTTCTTTCTGGTTTCTTCATAATTTTCTACCATTATTTTGAAGCATCTTGCAGGCGTGTGATTGCATGGTTTGATTTCACGGTATGATGCAAACTCTCGTTTTTGAAATCTGTGGATGACATTTGTGTTCATGGCAATTTTGAGCAGGATAATGGTTGGTCTTCCGTCTGCTGAGAATAGGGAAACGATCTTGAAAACTCTTCTAGCTAAGGGAAAACACGAAGATATAGACTTCAAAGAGCTTTCAACTATGACAGAAGGATACAGTGGAAGCGACCTTAAGGTTCAGTTTATTGATCATTCTCTTTTTCATATTCCCTACTTCTGGTTTGTCGTGATAATGATCTCTTGACATTAATTTCTGTAAACAGAACTTGTGCACCACTGCAGCCTATCGCCCCATTAAGGAGCTAATGCAACAGGAGAAGGAAAAAGAAATGGTAGATACTAAACTATTACATATAATAATGTGATTGTTAAAATGATTTCCATCAAATGTATAGTGTTCATGTGCTGTAAAGCTAAGTAATAACCACCACTTATTTCAGAAAAAGAAGAAAAAGGAGGCAGAAGTTGAAAAATCAGAAGATATTATAGCTTATATGAAAACTGCTCGACTTTATCTTATCTTTTGCAATTGAAATAGCTCATACATAAGCACTTATATTTCTTACCTAGAGACTTTGTAGGAATATACTTAATACCTAAGTTTCAAGATAGCAGCACAGCACATGTTCTGTTTAGATACTGCATTAAATTAATCTAATAGATGCATGTGTAATGTAAATACAGGTGGCTGCAAGTTATGCTACAGAAGGATCAAATATGAAAATGCTGGAGCAATGGAATAATTTGTATGGAGAAGGAGGTTCAAGGAAGAAAGAGGAGCAGCTCAGTTATTTCATTTAGATTGTGGAAAACAGTTTTATATGGACACATGATCAATATTCATTTTAACCAAGGATTTAATCATTAAGCGGAGATATTGAACTCAAAGAAAGTAGGAGTAAATGGTAAACCTTTTAGATATGATTAATATTTCTGAATCACATGCTTAGACACTAATTTTTTTAAACTGATTTTATGGTTCCATTATTTAAGTGAATCTTAGCCAAGTCAGTGGCTTTTAAACTGAACACAAGGTTAAAACTAATCATGGATAATGGGAAAATGCTGCAAGGATATTGAAGTATTAAAAATTTGCAAAAGTTTGTCTACACAAAAAATAGTACTATTTGTTATTCCACAAAAATGGGAATAGCCAAAAAAAATTATGAAGAAACCAGAAAAAAAAAAAAAAAAATCAGATTTTTTTCAAAAAAAAAAAATATAGTCAATTACCCCCCTATAGTCAATTACCCCCCTCTGACGTGGCATGCCTTTTCTGACCATGTGGCAGTGCCACGTGGGCAGTTAACTGCCACATCAGCATGTTGGATGGAGGAAATTAACGGAGGGGGGTAATTGACTAACGTTTATCAATTTCAGGGGGGTAATTGATATTTCGTTAACTACAGGGGGGTAATTGACGCCCCTTGCAATTTCAGGGGGGTATTTGGCTATTCACTCATTTCTAAGTACTTAGGAAAATATTGGTAGGTTACTTCATTTGGATGCACAATGTCCCAAAATACAAAATCACAGCCACGAGGATCCGGTCCAAGGGATACAAAGTCCAACAACTCAATATAAGAACGAGTTCAAAACTTCAATTGCCTTCACGAGGCTGATTTATACCATTGGATCTACATCTAACAACTTATTTCATGATGTAGAAATTGGTAGGTAACTAATATTTTACTCTAACAAAACTAGCTATGTTCAAAGACTCGCAACGAAAGTAACTATACAAACTCATATCAAAGACAAAAATAAACAAAAATGTTATTTAAATACTACATAAATCGACATTAAATATACACCCTCCGGTCACTATTTATAAGCAAACATCAACATTTTGGATTCATTCATTAAATGATGTATGTGGTCTATAATAAAGACCATATACATCATTAATTGAATAAATCTAAAATATAGATTTTTGTTTATAATAGTAACCAGAATGTGCATAAATTTATGCATTGTTCACGAATTTATATATGATATCAATTCGGGACACATGTGTCAAAAATTGTGTTTGAATCAGTGGCTAATTGTGTCCAAAATATTAGGAGGAGTGACATGTGAATTAGACCATAATAGAATAAACCAACCCAATCCAATTCATTTTTGTTATTCATTTGAGGTTAAGACGGTGGGTGAAAACTCACCGTCAAATGGTGGAGAAATCGACAAAAAATAGTCCACAAAAGAATATGAACACTTTGATACTCTAATTTGTATTAGTATGTATTCAACATATGATCAGTGGTGGATCTTGGTCAAAACTTTTTGTGGAACAACAAATATTACTATCAAATAATATTAGATAAAAAGAAAAACTGCAAAGAGCTAATACAAGGCCAAAATGTCACAAAACATCAACCATCAAAACAACCAACATTCTTTAAAAAAAAAAAAAAAACTAAAACAACAAACACAACAATGTCAAAACACCTGGATGGTTGTTCAATAGACCCCTCAAGTTAATAAACTAATCGGGTTGTAACTTTCGTTGACCTGTAAATGCCAATAAAATTGACTCTTTTCAAAAAAATCAATTATGAGCAAATATGAAAGACTTATCGAACAATCACCAAACACTTGATGGAGTACCATGGCATCCTTAGGCTCTTAAGGAGAACCACCCTTGCACATCATCATTTAATAACATGTTATTTTTAATATTTAAATATTTTAAAACAAATTTAAATTGTAAAATAATCTTGCCCACATGGCACAAACCGTTTCTGTACCTAAACAATTATTTATCAAATTATAATTATCAGGCCCCTCTCCATCAGTAGTAGAGTTAAAAACCAAAGAAAAAAATAATCAATGGAACTTAATTTTTAAATTTCTTTAAAAAAAATAAAAAGGATAGAATTGTAATTCAAAATCAAAGAGACTCCAGTAAACATTTTCCTGACCCGTTTCTTTCCATCAACCGTCGAAACACATGCGCGAATATCTCTCTCAATTTAATAACCCATCACTTTCACAACAAAACCCTTTTCACTTTTTCTCAAAACCGTAACCGTCATGGAACCAGAACAACAACCACCAACTCTCACGGCGGTGCACGACGGAAGCGGAGACGAAGGTTTAGCCGCATTAGGCGAAGGCGGTGAAGGAAGTAGCGGTAGCAAAGTGAAAGGACCTTGGTCTCCTGAAGAAGACGCCATTCTCAGTCGTCTTGTTAGTCAGTTCGGTGCTAGAAACTGGAGTTTGATTGCTCGTGGGATTTCTGGAAGATCGGGGAAGTCGTGCCGGCTCCGATGGTGTAATCAGCTTGATCCTTCTGTTAAACGGAAACCCTTCACTGGTATGTAACTTGTTAATGATCGCTTCTAAGTTTATTTTTCCGTTGTTAAACGTTCCGGTTTAGGAAGGGGCTCTTGTAATTTAGAGTTTGGTTGTGAGGTAAGTAAAGTCTGGTTTGAGAATTGTTCGAGTTCGGGTTCTCGTGAATGGTTTGTGCTTTAAGTGAAGTTCGTTAACCGTTTGAGTCTAATCGATTGGTTTGATTCTTTTTAATTTGAATGTGATTGTGTTTTTGTTTTGATTTTATTAAATTGATTAAGTTAAAAGACTAGGTTTCAATTCAAGCATTGTGCATTGAGATTAGAATGAAGTATTGGAATGGTTGTGTGTGCATTGAGGTTTGAGATTGTTTAATTAAGAATTGATTATGTGTGTTATCAAGTTTTAGGGTTTATTATCGTTAAAAAAAAAAAAATTAGGGTTTATCTGATTTGTAAAACAATAAGTATTTGACAAAGGGTTTAAAATTATGGTCGTGGTCGTTTACTTGTGGTCAAATGTGGCGGGTGGGGCCTCACTTGGAGTCGTAGAGACATAAAAAAAATATTAATAATGTGGTCTAGATTGCAAAACAACAAGGATAAACCTTTAAGTTATTGGAAAAGGTTTTAAAGTGTGGTTGTGGTCTTTTACGCGGGAAAGAATCGTGGTCAAATGTGGCTGGTGTAGTGTAGCCTCAATTGCAGCTGTAGAAACATAAAAAATATATATAGGTTGAAGTGTTTTTAAGTGTGTTCGTGATCCTTTACGTGGTCAAATGTGGCTTGTGTGGACCTCAATTGCAGTCGTATAGACCAAAAAAAAAAAATCTTAGGAAAGGGTTTTAAAGTGTGTTTGTGATCTTTTACGCATGGTCAAATGTGGCTTGTGTGACCTCAATTGGAGTGGTTGAGACATAAAGAAATCGTAATAGTGTGGCCTAGATAGCGGTTGCAGACCTTTTTTTATATAAAAAATGTCGCGATTATTGGTGGGTAATTTTATGGTGGTCATTATGTTGTTTCATAAACGTCTAAAATATTGATGTTGTGACTACAAATTTGGTTCTGGACTGCAATTTTTAAAACCTTGGTATAATGTGACATGTGGGACTTTTTAAAGCTTAATGGTACATGAATTACTGTTGTCATTCTGGATAGAGTTTTTTTTTTCCTGATTTGCTATAGAATATTTGGATTTGCTGTAGGTTTTTTTTGTTCATTTATAGATCATAAGTAACACCTAGATGTTACTTTATCAATTTCTATTTTGTCGTTACGCCAATAATGTTGATTGGGATGGTGGTAGTTATTGCAGCTATTACTTACTGACTGATTTCCGTGACTCTTGCTATAGTAGTGTGATTGATGTTTGCCAAGTGGACTCGAGTCTCGAACTTGAACCACTCCGGAAAAATAAGGTGTGAAAATTGTCGTTTAACAGGAGGGTTGCATACTCGTAAGTAGAAACCCGTAACTATATAGGTTTACATCCCTGTTTGTTTGTGTTTCAGAGGCCCCAAATGGCCGCTCATGGTTGAAGAGTATATTTCTCACTTTTGACTCTACTAAGATGGGCAAAATAATGAACTCGATGCTCTGACATAGGTCCTCATCATTTGAGCTTCCTTGTGAATTTCATACTTGATGTTCTAAGTCTTCATCATTTGAGCTTCCATGTGAATTTCATACCTTGTTTAGATATTGTGTATCTTGTTCTGCAGCCAAGTAGGTTTTGCTTATGGTCAAAATTTGTGCTGTTTGGTTTCAATACCAGGAAATCCCATTTTTAATAATGGTGAAAATAAACATCTTTTGATGCTGGACATTATTTGTTTTGTCATGTTTGTCCTTAAAATTTTCAATTGTTATTTTTAGTTTAATTCCTAACATTGTTTTATATGATAATCTTTCCTTTTAACAATTGATTCTTAGAATGAAATGTGAGATTATTTCTTGTATTCATTGCATCCATATATTCCTATTATGCTGCAAGCTAGTTAAAACGATATCCCATCACGAAATTAAATGAATTGATATACATTCAAGAGTCTTGCTCACGTGGCACCAAGAAAAAATTCTTAGATTTAAAAAGAGAGCTGAGTACCTTAGAGGAAAGAGAATGAACACTTCAGTAATTATTGACTGGATCACAAATAGAGGCCAATGGAGACAACACTCCTCTTCCATGTGTTTTCCTTCAGCCTTTACAAGTGAGTCACTACTGAATTCCCCAAAACTAATAAATCTGAATGCCCCATCTTCTACTGATTTCATACTATTTAGGATAATCCCTATCCTTAACAGTGCTAACCAGCTAACTGCCTTGGGTTAACAATGCTAACTGCCCAATCCAAAACTAACAAATATGAATGCTCCATCTTCTACTGATTTCATACTATTTAGCATAATCCCTAGCCTTAACAGTGCTATCTGGCTAACTGCCCAGCTGGTTCTATGATTACTCCAAGCCGATTACTCTCTTGGTCCATCAATATCATCTCATTGAAGTTCCATCTTGTTTTACAAGAGTTCTCACAGTGGCTACATTCTGCCCATTGTACTTCTCCTGCTTGGGATTTATCTTAACAATCTTCCTTTCTTCTATCCACTTGTTCATATTCTGCCAAAACAGCAACCTTAATGCTTCTTTTTAGGATCCTGTGCATGGGATGGGAGCCGATTAGCTGACTACACAAAACACAGAAACTCTCTTCCCCTTGCCTTACACTTTTCTTGTATTTTGGCGGCTTATTGATAGAAATAAACCAGAAATAGAATGAACAAATAGATGTTATTGCACAAACAGTGCTGATCAATACCAACTTATAGAAAATCACCATTTTTCTTCACCTGTCAATCCTCGAATATCCCAGGAGTTGCTCCTCTGGATCTTTCAAGCCTATGCCATCAGCATAATATAATATTGTATATAGTCATTGATGGATCCCATTATTTGCTACAAGTTGACTAATCTTGCAGTCACACTGCCCATACTCCTTGCCCAAAACCATAGTTGACGTCAAGTTAGGTCTTCTAACTCAAAAGCTGGAGCCAGTGCACTGCTTACCTCTCAGTGCTTGCAAACTCAAGTTACATCTTTGTGTTCAACATCTTCCAGTGCAGATCCAAGAATTTCTCCACTTGGGCAATCCAGCCCATCAAATTGCTGCCCTCAAATTTAAGCAATTCGGATTTTCTTGCTCAAGATGTTGATTCATTTTAGAAGGACCAAATCACCATCCTTTTGTGACTCCTCTTTCTCCTTATTTGTCTGTGACTTTGGTGTATTTGGAGTAGTTTTTTCATCCTCTTCTTCCGTCTCAAAGTTGATGCCTTATTTTTTCATTAATTAATCCAGAAATTGCTGAATTCCTTTTACAGCATCAGTATTCTTTTGAATTTCAACTACACCATTAAAGGACACTCTCATGGCTTCTGTCCTCTGTTTCCGATTGTACCCAGTTGGATAGTATCTCCTATTTAGTGAGAATATCTCCTATATTTAGGAGATGTCTTTTCGGATTTAATTTTATTTGTATAGCTGTTCTTGGTTTCCTACTTTCTTAGTTCTTTGGGAGTTAGGAGGTGAAGAAAGGGGAGGGAAAGGGAGGGTAATCCCTCGCTTTATTCGGGATTGTTTTTAGAGGGGAGGGAAGGTGAATGCTTAGAACTAATATATTCTTTGTTTTGGGAGTAATATAAAGATGAAAAGGATTTGAGAAAAATATTTCAAAGCTCTCCAAAATCCTTTGAAGTATTTACCCAAATCATCTTTTGAGTTCCCCCAAATTGGAGGGTTTCTAGCATTTAGTTTAATGGAGAAAATGAAACCCCTTGCCAAGTGGGGAACTATCCCCCCTTCCCTTTCTCTTTCCCCTCTCTTTTCCCTTCAACTTCCAAAAAACACTTATTTTCTTAGGTTCCTAATACTAGTGATTGTTAATCGTGTATATATAATCAATCATGCTGAGGTTTTCCCTGAGTCAATTTAGTTAACAGTTCACCCCTCTCAAGATGGTGCCTGTGCTTGCAAGTTTTGGGCATGAATCCTAAATTAGAGATAGTATCCAACAAGACATGGTACATTGGATTAAAGTTGTTTCAGATCCAAGATAAAATTCTTAGATTTTAGAGAGGAAGCTGAGGGTTAGCAAAGAGAGAAAGAGAGAGAACCTGCGCAATTGTTCACTGAATCACAGAGGCAAAAGAGAGAATCTAAGCTTGTAATAGGCTTGTACAAAAATGGTATTATTTTGTGTTGGCTTGTTTTGTGTCGTTTATCTTTATGTGATTTTGATGTTTCAAATATTATAAGAGTTAAAATTCAATCACTGCAGTTTTGTATAATTTAATATTTATGTGAATCTCTACTGTCTATTGGATATGCATGAGTTCCTTCCTTTTTTCAAAATTGCTTAATGCATGAGTCCCTATGTCTATGTCGCATCATTTATGTCCCGTGTCCCATTTATTCTTCATGGGGTGTGATCTTCAAGGTTTAATTATATAGTTTATATTTTCTTAGAAACTTCTATATTCCATCTATTATATCTTATTATTTCACTTTCCTGAATATATAGGCTAAACAAAATATAATGTTTTTCAGATGAGGAAGACCGGATCATAGTTGCTGCTCATGCAATCCATGGAAACAAATGGGCAGCCATTGCTAGGCTTCTGCCAGGAAGAACAGATAATGCCATTAAGAACCACTGGAATTCTACTCTGAGGCGTCGAGGAATTGGGGGAGTTGAACATGATAATACTAAGTTAGAATCTAGTAACATGGGGGGAAATATCAGCTTGGAGAAAGCCAAAGCATCGTCTGAAGAAACTCTATCATGTGGAGATGTTAATTCTTTGAAATCCTCAGAAGGAAGAGATGTTAGTTCTATGGAGATTGTGGATGATAAAAATGAAGACAAAGCAAGGACTGATGTTCAATTATACCATGAAGTCAGGGATCCACCGACCCTTTTTAAGCCAGTAGCACGTGTAAGTGCTTTTAATGCGTATAACGCTTTCAATGGTTCCCAGCCTTCAACATCAGCTCCAAGACCTGTTCCAATGCAAGGACCTATTTTACATTCACCAAAATCAGATGCGGAAATTTGTAAAATGCTTAACAGAACTATTGTCGATCGGTCAGTGCCTAATCAGTGTGGTCATGGATGCTGCTCATCTCTTGGTAACAACTCCAAAAGCTCTTTGTTGGGACCAGACTTCATTGAATATTCAGAACCTCAATCTTTCACAAGTTTTGAGTTGGCTGCAATAGCTACAGACATTAGTAACCTTGCTTGGCTTAAAAGTGGATTGGAGAACAGCAGCGTCAAAATGATGGGTGATACTGCTGGCAGGGTTAATATCTAATGGATCATGATTACATACTGGCCATGGTAATACAAAAAAAAAATGGCAAATCTTAATGGGACCGGATGGATGTGCATAATGTCAACCTTAGTAGCAAACAAATTCGTAGGGATTGAAGAATCGTTGTAATAATGAATATGAATTCGGGCATTGACTGAGTAGTGATTAGAACTTATATAATTACTCCATGCATAATTATAAGACTCGATTGGAACATTTGTCAGTCTCTAAATATAAGTCTCTTAACGAATTTATAAGGAAAATCAACAAGTGTTTTATAGGCACTTATTAAGAAACTAAATATAGCAAAACTATCTTGAAACTAGTGCAGTTTATCTCTTAAAAGTGTAAAAAAAATGTTTTTCTTTTCAATACAAGTTTTTTTTGTTTATTTGATAAATGTCATATTGAGTATTAATTAGTATGGTCCAATTTTTAAATACATGTATTTTTTTTTTCAAACATATCATTTATTAATATCACTAATACCATATGTCTTGGAATATGAAAAGCAACATTGAATGCCATGATGTTTCTATACACATTGGGTAAAAATTGAAGTTGTGACTTAATAATTCACAATATTCATACACATTGCACATAAATCAATTGTACATGTGGGTTGGGTAACTCAACTGGTTTGAGTTAAGAGTTAAAGAGTTGGAATTCCATGGGGTGTGTTAGAATCTTGAAAAATTTCCTAATTTATTTTGTATGCCAAATAATTATTAATACGTCTAGCTAAAATATTCATATATGTGTGATCACTAATGAGAGTCCTACTCATTATGTGTTTGTGTGTGTGCGCGCGGAATCGGTGAGAACGTGTTCACAATATTTAATAAAATCCCACTTGTGTGTGTAATTATTAAAATATCAACTAACTTATTTTATACATATAATATTGCGTTCGATTGTAATTTGGGACAATAGGTTTAGTTGTTCTTTTGTTTTTGATCATTGAGAGATCTTTGCTTAAATTGTTCAGTATAAATTTCAATTATCACATGAGATTGAAACACACACTTAAAAACAAGATGCTCTCAAGCACTTCTTTTAAGATCACTCAATCACATCGGTTCCTATTCAATCATACAAGTTACACATCTGCATGTAATTTAAAGTCACAATCAGTTATATTATGTATATGATACATTTCACATATATGTTAAATATTTCAATACTTGTTACCTTAAGATTACAATAATTTATAAGAAAATAAAGTAACTTGTTACATTGAGTAACAATCTTAATCAAAGACTGGCACATGTCTCTAATCTTTCATACACGGTAGAGCTCTTCCTCGTCAAAATATAATTTAACTATAGGCACATTAATTTTTAAATTTTGTTAGGTTTTATGTGGTGAATAACATTAGCATATGTCACTATGTCACATTTTTTTGAACACAACTTGTAATGTTGATAGTGAAATAATATGTTATGGGTAATAAATCATCATAGTCATGTACGTATAGCACTAATATTTCTTTAAACTCATCAAGTAACATCTTAATATTTTCATATACATTACATTAATGTCTTTCTTACAACTTTATTAAAATTAGTAAGGTTAAATCTCTTTATTTTATTTTTAAGAGAACGCGCGCGCGTCCACACACACATGCGCGCACGTGTTAACTAAACAATTGCTTATATTTTAAAGGAACCCAATTATGTATATCTTTGATATATTTAATTGAAAAATAAATAATCGATATATTTCATTGAACCACCTTTGCACTACATTTCACCCATCATTATCCTTGTTTAAATTTTTGTGTTAAAATAAAATTACAAACATTTAGGTTAGATGACATATTTCTTCTAACACACTTTCATTAAATTTATGCAAAAATAAAAATCGCAAGCAAAAGATAATTTATGATTATCAGTAGTTGTACTAATTTGGGGATATTCAATTAGTGTTTCAACGCACAACAAATATTTCACAAAATATCTTTTCACACAATGGCAAAAATAATTGCATCGGATGTTCATGTACTTTTAATTCTTACTACAATTTTAAATGTTTATCATCATGAGAAGTATTATAATGGTGTGGTCTTTACAAAGTTTTTTTTTAATTCTAATTACAATTCTTTTAATGTTGTAGTTTATGATATCTTTATAACATTAAGTTATACCAAGGTGTGGTTAATATTTGACTGAGTTTGTTGAATGTTAAGCTCGTTTGAAATTAGGAGGTTAATGACTCACAACTTTCTCAACTATTTATTTAAAGAAACATTAAATGTTTTAGTTGTTTTAGGTAGTATAGAACTATTGAAAGAACCATTAATAGTGCAGACTAAATAAAGTCTAACTGAAAATCAAAAACCACAATTCATAACAATCAACCGATAATGAGATTACTTCTATTTACTAACGAGTTCAATAAATTGAACCTTTGAGTTTTGGTTAGCCCATTTGCTCAATTTTACTAAAGACAACTCTTGAATTTACATATTTTTTTAAAACAAAAGAAACAATAACATGTTGAATTATATTATGTTAACCTATATATGAAGATATGTAGAAAAATATTATTCAAGATAATAAGATGTTTTTGATCAACTATATGACTAATACATTGTAATGTAAGTTTCAATACCTTAATAATATATTTAATTACTTTGATGTGCTTTGTTTTATTAAATTTCATATTAATGTTTGTATGTAAATCATGAATAATTAACTATTGTTCTACATTTTTTTGTTGGTGTATTCAGTACTTGCAATTTTATATGATAATCTATTTGTCTTTGTTTATTTGTTGTGGATATGATATGATTATATATATGTGGTATTATGTGCAATATTATCATAGATCGTAGATTGATTACAAGTACACAGTAAGAATTCTTTTGTTTGTTAGTGACGTGTATTGTTGTATATCAGTGCATTTTGTATAATGTTGTTTAGTGTTATAACATCATTTTTTATACTATTTCTAAGCATACAAAGACATGTGCACAATGAAGTCATTCTGGCTAGTTGGTATGGTTTGTATTTGTTGCACATGTTGCGTATCATTATGTGACGATGGTCTATTTAAGTTATGATAGTCAGATGTGTGGGTATAATAACCTTATTTATTAATTTTGTTACGTCTACAGCAACTTAACCTAATTTTTTCCCTCCACTAATCTCTTATTAGGTTTGCAACAACTCTATTCTAAAAATTTTGCTCTAAATTTGCATCATATATTTTTCATTTCTCTCTAA
This sequence comes from Medicago sativa, assembly GCF_051527215.1. Taxonomy (NCBI): domain Eukaryota; kingdom Viridiplantae; phylum Streptophyta; class Magnoliopsida; order Fabales; family Fabaceae; genus Medicago; species Medicago sativa. Next base: position 15,672,688 of record NC_140752.1, read on the forward strand.
TATTTTCAAAGCAAAAATTTAATAGATATCTTAATCCTTATCCATATTATTTATTAATTTTATTAGGTCTGCAGCAACTTAACCTATTGTTTCTGTATATTTTTTGTTTAATTTAATAAATATCTTAATCCTTCTCCTCATTATTTATTAATTTTATTAGGTTTGCAGCAACTTAATCTATTGTTTCTGTAGATTTTTTTATTTTTGGCAAGTTGTTGTACACTTATTTAATACGTTTACAAACAGAATACCATAATTTCCATGCAAACTCGACTACCCCAAATAATTTGTTAGGAACCATGAACTACATTAATTTTTTATTTATTTTTATCACCTGAAACTTTGGACAAGCAAGTTGAAGCATATGCTTGATCATTACGTATGTGAGAATTAATTGTAGGATTTAGAAATAGCAACGAATGAGTTTTAAAAGTTAAGATTAGCAAGAAAACATAAGAATGACCAGAAAAAAATTGACATGTGGCGTTGGCCAACAGAGTGTGTAACATGTCATCTCTAAAAACATGAAATCCATAACCAAAGTATTAACAAAAATCTCCATAATAAAAAATCTCCAAAAAAAATCATCATCCCATCACCATCAATCAATATGGTCTGTCTTGGGTGTCACGGTACGAGATACCTTCAGGTGCTAAACCTCCTCGGATCAGTAGCTCACGTCCATGCATAATCTCCTGGTTGAATTTTCCATACCCTGATTCTCCCCAGTCAACTCCATGAGAGTTTCTCAACAACCAATATTTCCATTTTTGTCATCCACATACTCAACTCCATACCCCACAACAACTAAGCAATGCAGTGTAAGTTTTTTGCTTTTAAACTCATCTTGATCAGCTGGTCTTTGGCAAACACCCCCACTATAGTCTGGGAAGCCAAAGAAAAGTCACGACAATCGGCTCATGCGAATCGATATGTTTTTTTATGCTTTCCCGTGGAATCCATATATAGTTTTTAATTCTGAAACTCACCTTTCGTGGTTGAGCTAAGGGACGGAAGGTGCCTCTGAGTCTGCATGATTGTTCGAGAACACAGTCTTGGGTTTTCATCCATTAAAAAACTTGTTCCATAGTCTTCCCTTTCTTGTTTTCCTCCTCAGTTTTGACAAGGCCGCTGTAGATATCCTGAGGCGAGAGTACTATTGCATCACTTCATGTCTTGTTTTTTTCCTTGTTAATGTAGTACTCCTGACAACCACATCCAGCAAATGAATAACAAGGCGCTTTCCCTTGACTTTTTATCGGGGTAAGAAACCCCTTCTCCCTTAGATCGACATTAATTGATGTTTAACTATAAAAGTAATAAATAAAATTGACCCGTGCAACAATATAATTTTGTATTCTTTTTATCTTTTTTCTTTTTATTTGTTTTATTATCATTTGATTGTAATATTGTATCTCTAATAATCTAATTTGCGTTTATTGATCGACCCATAATCTTACAGGTTAAAGATTATTTATTGGTCTCTATTATAGTCGAGAAGACTCGGGTAGCATTTGCACTTGCTTATAACGAATAAAAGTCATATTATGTCAATGTTTTCATCAGAGGAAAACAAGAAGTAAGTCAGTTAATTAAATAATATTTAATTAATATTCTTGATAAAGGTACCAACATTGGCATGGAATTGGCTTACAATACAAAATTACCAATAAGGAAATTCATTTTCTTATGTTATTAAGATAATCTGGAAGCTCAATCAAATTGAATTTGAGTCAATAAATATAAATAGTATTGTAAATGCATTATATGATACAATACATCATAACACAAGTTTATTTTGTTTTATGTTATATTTTATATGTTTTTCACAGTATCAAAATTAGTTATTTTCATAACAAACATTTGATAATGATATTATTTTTATTTATCAATGAATTATGTGACTAAAATCTTTGTGTTCTGGTTCTCTTTTTACTTAATTTTACTTCAGACAAATTTTGAATTTTTGTGTTTATTTTAAAAAGAACAAACAATAACATGTTCAATTGAATTATGTTAGCCTATATATAAAGATATGTAGAGAAATATCATTTGACATCTAAGATATATTTGAATATAAAATGACGTAATTTTTGCACTCTCCAACTTTTTACTTCGTGATAGTTATGTTATTATTTATTTATTTTGCTCATTTATGTTGTTTTGTCATATAATGTGTTTTCTTATAAACATATGTACTACTTAATATTGTTCCTATAAATGAAATTTTATGGATTTATCACTAAATAAATAAAATTGCTCTTTTTAATCATTCAGAAATCTTCGCTGCAACTTGTTAGCTGATTTGAATAGATATTTTATAAAAATAACATACAACGATATCCCGAGTTATTGTCACTCACTCATACACAATTCAGTGTTTTGTATGTGGTGCAATGATGTGAGAGATGTAATATAAATGTTACATAAATATCATTTTAATAATGTATTTCATTGCGAACGTGTATTGTTTTATTAATTTTCATATGAATATTTGTATATAAATCTTGAATAATTAACTTTTATTCTAAACTTTTATTGTTAGTGTGTTTGATGTTTGTAATTTTATGTGATAATCTTGTTGTCTTTGTTTATTTGTAGTAAATATGATTGTATATTTGTTATAATATGTGTGTTATTATCCTAGACTGTAGATTGATTATTGTTAATATGAAGTTTGTATTTTTGTGTGTTTAATGATGTGCATTGTTGTATGTTAGTACTGTTTATACAACAATGTGTATTGTTTATTGATGCAACATTTTTTATACTACTTATGCGCATATAATGACATGATGTATTACAAAGGCAATAAAGATTAAGCAATAACAAAAAAATTACAACAAGTAATTAACTGAAAAACCTTTATTGGGCACAGTTTTTCGCCGATGTTAAGTACATCAAACTCTGCTCCTGCACCACTTCATGATTCTCTATCTAATTTAGAATTTATGAGACTAACTGATAAGGTAAAGGCGTTTACATGAGATATAAAGCCGAACCTTGTAGTAAATGGTAAAACAGACGAAATATTTTGTACATGATTCGTCATAAAAGTTGACAAATATCCTATGAAGAATTCTATCAAAGAAAATGATGTAGTTTTAATGACTTATGTTCATGTTTTTTGTGAACATATAATGCATACCATTGTAGTTTGTAGGGTGTAAGATGAAAAAATTTCTATGAAAGTTGAAGTACTTAATATGAAGAACAATTGAAATGTAGCTGTATTAGTTATCAAAAAGGCAAATCCTGTCATTTGTGTTGAATATGCTGATGATAGTTCGATATTTAATGTTCAGACGTTGTTACACGTAGGTTATTCCAGAGACTTGGTATGGTCTGTATTTGTTGGATGTGTTGCATATCCGTGTGTGAACACATTGATACCTTTAAGTGATGATGGTGAGAAGTGTGAGAGTTATGTTTATACCAACTTCAAGACAACGTCACATTATCAAATAATGAAGCATATAATGAATCAAACTTATTTTAAAAAAGATGATTCAACGAAGTTTTCTTTTGCAAAAAATACACATCCTTCTGTTCCTATTATTCAAAGTATCGCAAAGACAGAAAAATGTATTTCTGGAGAGTCGACTGCACTACTCAGGGGCAAATTGTAGGATTGAAGGTCATATAGTTTTATGGTTGTAACAATTCTATGCATGTTACACTTCTCAAAGAATTTATTAAATTTTTATTTAACTACCACTAAAGATTCTATTGAAATTGAGAAATGAAAGAAACATGTAGTTGATGGTCAAAACTCTAAGGATATTTAATAAATGGAAAGATGGGACCAATAGAAAGAGCTCCTCATAAGTGAGATATTTCTCGTTCCCAATGAATCATTTTATTATTTCCCTTCTATCTATTTCCAATTATGTATTTAACATTTAATGGTGTTTGGATGTAAAATCTAATGACTTGTGAGCAGTACTTTTTGCGTTGGATTTTAGTGATATAATGCTCAAGTGATTGATTATTTTGACATTTGATGGTGTTTAGATGTAAAATCAAATGACTCGTGAACAACACTTTTTTGAGTTGAACTTTGGTGATATTATGCTTAAAAAAATATTAAACACCAATTCAATATCGATTGCTAAATTTTAGTAAAATGACATTTAAGTATATAATTACCTGTGAAAATTTTAATTGCATTTTTCATTATCAAAATATTGTAGTTTTCAGGGTTCTTGGCGGAAAGAAACAAATTATTTTCGTGAACTTTCGATCTTCCGTTCTCAATATAGGAATGTAAATAACATATATTATCTTTTATAATGTTGTTCATCGACCGGTAAAAGGGCAAAAACGTTGATAGTACCTGCAAATGCAAGGACAAGAAAAAGCGATAATAAATGTTAAAGATAATTATTATGGAGTAAGGGATAAAACTCAAGGTGAAAGTGCAAACTCCATCGTAAAATTTGGAAGAATGAGTTTGCTAGCAAATAAGATAATGTGAAGAATTATTTTTGTGGTGAAATAGATGAAATAATGGTGATGTAATATATAGTGGAAATATGAACATAACTTTTTTTTTCATAATAATAAGGTGAACGAAACTCTTTGCGACAAATTAATACTATTTTAAAACTTTTATCAACAACTCGAATTTATCATTTGTCAATCCACATGATTGATTCATATTGGTTTGCATCAAAACATGTAGGTCTAGAATCATGATCATTCGTAAGCATTAAAAAGGTAGCTGCACGTCAGAAAGGTAAAATCCTTTATGGTATTTTTATCATTCAGGGGGTTGTGTTATTTTACTTTGAATTTTAGTTAGAAGAAAGTTTGCTTGAGGAAGGACAAGAAAAAGTTCAAGTGTGTGGGTTACAATGACAATAAATCATATAGGATTTTTAGTCTATTTTTATAGTCATTTTAGAGTTAAAGTAGTCAATTTATGTGTATTTTAGTTGTGTTTTGTAAAGAAATCATTTAAAAGTCATTAAAAAATAGAAGAAGGAAAATATACTTGACAACATGAAAATCCACCCGAACTAGACAACTTTGTGATTGTGCTATGATTTTTACAAGTTTATTACTGATGATGTTTGGGTCATGGTTGTTGCGGATGTTCTGGTAAGAAGAGATAGAGCAAAGAGTGAAGAAACCAAAGAGTCAGGTACTGCCAATCTCACATCGCAGACTATGAGTCTTGCATTGTGAGATACAATTATCAGCCAAGGTGTTCATGATCGTCTAGCTCAGGTCGCAGGTTATGAGCTCCACATTGTGAGAATGGAACAACATGCTAAGGAGGAGCTCACTATCTATCTCGCATCAAGAGCCAACTCCCCCTAAAAGTTATGTAAAAGCTTGCCTATAAATATAAGGTGTTTAGGTTAGTGGAAAAACACCTTTTGACGAGCAGACAAAGACAGAAACATGATTTTAGAAGAATTGAAGCGATTGAAGTTGTTTGGAGCCTATCCAATTTAAATTTTTTATTTTATTTTTTGTTGTGATCTTAAGTAGGAAAAGGGTCAATTTCCTTTTTATTTGGAAAACTTTTAACATTTATCATTTATATCACACAAATTATATTTAGCATTTATTTTGAATTATACCAAGGTGGTTCATATCGCTATTTTGTGCTGTATTTTAGTATTTCAGCACGATAATTACCCATATGAAGTATCGTTTCCTTGCTCGATAATCCTTGCTTAGGGTCAACATTGCCTTGTTCCCAATCTAAGAGGGTGCACAACTCGAATAATGGGTTGTTTAGCTCTTCTATTGGGCCTGGGCAATAATAAAGATATGGGTTGAGTCCATAGTCCAATTCAAAATGAAAATTGCTTTTCTGACTTCAAAAACGTCACAATGACACATGTAAATTACTAAAAAGCCCCCAGCGGTAATTAACTGCCAACCCTAGGTCCTATTCACTCATCACCATACCATTCCTAAAAAAAATCCCCATTTCAAAAACCCTTTGTCAAAATCATGCTTCCAAATCATTGCTGGTCAATTGCTAGGACATCTCTACACACAATATGCATCAAAAAACAGGTATTGCAAGTTTTAACATGTTTGCATTTGATTGGTTTCTGCAGTTTTTTTCGTACTGTCACGAACATGAGCGGTAGTTAACTACCGCTGGGAGTCAGCGGCTGTTAACTGCCGCTGGACACTTAGAATTTTTTCAAAATTTTCAAATGGCAGTGCTACTGCCTAAATTTTTTTTTTTCCAATTTTTTTTTCTTTTGTTTTTTTGGTTTGTTTATGTTATTATATAATATTAGATACATGTTTATTAATTAGTTTAGTAATTATATGTTGTTTATTTTTAGATAAGGTTGAGAATGCGGGTGATGATACAGGTGATCGAAAACCTAGTGTTGTCGATTCCATTAAGGTTGAAGCTCCCATCAAGGTCGAAGCTTCCGTGAAGGTTGAAGTATCCGTTAAAGTTGAGGCTTCAAGCATCAATCCCGATGTGTGGAAACTTCGTGACAACGAAGTGGGCACGACTCATTTCTTTTCGACCCGAGATACATGGAAAGATAAAGAGGAATTGCTCGGTTGGGTCCGTCGACAAACAAATAGGGTTGGATTTACGGTTATCATTAGAAGATGAAATGCTATGTTGGAGTTGCTTTGTGAACGGAGCGACGAGCACAAAGTACCAAATAGAAAGGTGAAGCATGAAGCAAGGATCAAGAAAATGTGGGTGTTTGTTCAAGGTGCGTGGATATGTCGTCAGGGAAAACAATGCTTGGAAATTGGCTATTCTTAATGGCGTTCACAACCATGAGATGGTGTCGTATGTAGCAGCGCACCTTCTTACCGGAAGATTAATGGAGGACAACAAGAAGATTGTACATGACTTGACCGATTCTTCGGTGAAACCAAAAAATATTTTGACAAATTTGAAGAAGAAAAGGAAAGAGTCCATGACAAATATAAAGCAAGTCTAGAATGAATGTCATAAATTCAAAAAAGCAAAAAGGGGTGACTTGACGGAGATGCAATTTCTAATCTCAAAATTGGAAGAGAATGGATATGTTTATTAGGTAATAGAAAAAAAAAGGAAACTCAAACCGTTCAAGACATATTTTGGATTCATCCAACATTGGTAAAGTTGTTCAACAATTTACCGACTGTTTTGATAATGGATTCCACGTACAAAACCAACTTGTATAGGATGCCATTGTTTGAAATAGTTGGAGTCACCTCAACCTATTTGACATATTTGGTTGGTTTTGCATTTATGACGTCGGAGAAGGAGGATAACTTTACTTGGGCTTTGCAAATGTTGCTTAAACTTCTTGGACCAAATAGTGATATGCCTAAGGTGGTGGTGACCGACAGGGACACGGGTATGATGAATGTCGTAGCAAATGTTCTCCCCGATAGTAGTGCAATAGTTTGTTATTTCCATGTTGGCAAAAATGTTAGATTAAGAATCATCACCGATTGTAAAGTTAAACAAAATGTTGTTGTGGTGGATGGGCAAAAGAAGATTGTCGACGAGGAGAAGCATAGTAAGTTAGTTGATACCATATTTAATGCATGGGAAAAATTGGTTGAATCTCCTACTTAAGAGTTATATGCGGGTAATCTATTGGAATTCCAAGATGTTTGTAAGGATTATCCAAATTTTCTTCACGATGTTCAAACTACCATTTTGAAGCATTTTAAGGACAAACTAGTGAGGGCATGGACGGACCTTGTGTTACATCTTTGGTGCAGGAACACAAACAGAGTTGAAGGAGCTCATGGTGTGGTGAAGGAATATTTGTCCACCTCCAAGGGTGATTTGGGTACTTGTTGGCAAAAAATAAATGAGATGTTGGCAAACGAATTTGGGGAGATACAATCATCGTTGGGTAGGAGCGTTACGGTCTTGGAACATCGATACAAAGATGTCACTTTGTACTCCGGGTTGGGGGGTCACATGTGTAGACAAACCATGAACTTTATTTTTGTGGAAGAAGAGCGTGCTAGGAAAACCTTGTGCATCGAGAAGAAAACTTGCGGTTGTGTTCAAAGGACGTCATATGACCTACCTTATGCATGCTTCATTGCTATGAAAATCTGTCACAACAAGCCCATTTGATTGTATGAGATACACTCGCATTGGCATAAGTTGTATATGGGTGAAGAAGAAAGTAATGAAGATTTGTTTTCGGTCGATGAGGAGTGGCGTGGTATCCAAGAACGTCTCGAAAAAGTTATGTTTCAAATGAAACTAGAAATCAAAGAGTGTTTGCGGTTGTTAGCATTTCCGGAGACCACAATGTTGTCGCCACCTCCAAGAAAGTGTTAGAACAAAATGTGTTTAACAATAAACCTTTAGAGTTTTGATGATAACAAGGTATTAAAAATTGACAATTGGAATTGCTAATATTTGTTCAAGTGTACAGGACCATAGACAAAAATTTAAATTATACAAAGGTTCTGAATGAGCAAATAAAGAGCAAAGGAATCAATGGAATTGAAGCTTAGAAGCTCCTGAATGCAAAGTGCTCCTGAAGACCAGAGTGATCCCGAAGGCAAAGTGCTCCTGAAGAAGTTCCTGAAGACTAGTGCTCCTGAAGACTAGAGGTCCTGAAGTGCCACGTCATCAGAAGCTGCCTTATCAGAAGCTATTTTCACCAGAAGCTGAAGATCAACTGGATTTACAAAATTCAAGGATTCAAGAGTTGTTCATGGATCGAAATTCGTCTGAAGATGGCAGAAGACTAGTGGAAGTTTGCAACGGTCATTTCAAGAGCTTTTGAAGGCATTTGTTTGCAAAAGGAACAAAAGCGTTGACATTGTACTTTGTACGAACTGTACAACCACCTTCTCCACTACTCTGTTTTGTGTCACCACTACAAGACAAGATAACAGCTCTGAATGTACAACCAAGCCTGCAGAAATGTTCCCTCTCAACTGGAATGGATTTAAAATTGGTTCTTCATAGGACAACAACCAAATCAGGCAAAAGATCATTGGTGAAAGATCAAGCTTCTACAACGACTCTTTTTGGATGTGCTGGCACTTACAACGTTCACTTCACACCTCTATAAATAGGAGTGAATACTTGAAGATTGAACAAGACTAAACAACAATTAAAAAGTGTCAAAACTCTGTTGAAATCATTCCACATCCAAAAGTTCACTTAGAATTTCTGTTTTTAAAGTCTTATCTTAGAAATTCTTAAGTCTTAGAGTCTATATCTGATTTGTATTGTGAGCACCTCTGATTGTATATCAAGTGTTCAACCTGAAACAATTTTCTGTGTAATTTTGTTTGTCTAGAAGTCTCTTGATTGTGTTCTTGAGCATAGGAAGACTCTTGCAAAGTGTGCTTGAGCAAAGGAAGTCTCTTGATGTCTGCTTGAGCAATTGTAATCAGATATTACATTATAGTGAACTCTCCTTGGAAGTGCAAGGGGGACATGACTGACTTCCGGATTGTGGAAGGAACCTGTATAAATTGCTTTGTGTCTTTCTTCTCTCTCTCTCTCTCTCTCTCTCTCTCTCTCTCTCTCTGTTTTTATCCGCTGCGTTCAGATTCTGATTACCACTTCAGAAGCTGCCTCACTTAGCTTCTGACCAGTGTGTTTCAGTTTTAAGAGAAACGAAGAATTTTTCAAAACACAATTCAACCCCCCATTCTTGTGTTTTTCTCACCTTCAGAAAGGTGCCAACCAAAGGAGCTCCCAAAAAAATCAAAACTACACGAAAAACGACACGTAGGATCCTCTAAGAAAGGTGACAACCAAAGAAGCTCCCAAAAAAATCAAACTACACGAAAAACGACACGTAGGATCCCATCTTCGTGGGAGACTATTGATTCTCAACATCCGGAAAGTCAATCTTCAGCACGAAAAAAATCTTCACAACCTAAAAGAAAAGGTGCTCGCATAGGCATTTCTCCGGTTCCGATTCCTAAGCCTATCTCGATTTCAAGAAATTATGATCCATCGAGTCCTATGTATTACATGCCAAAATTCATGAGACCATACATTGAGGGAATTGTGGATGTTACTGGTGATGGACATTGTGGGTTTAGGGCTATAGCCGAATCTGTGGGTTTGACGGAAGAAAGTCATGTTATGGTGCAGAGAGCACTTATTAAAGAGTTGAAAGAGCATATGAGAAAATACATCGAGATATATGCAAGCGATCCCCGCTACAACTACATCTTGGATGGACTGCATCCTCCCAAAAATCCTAGTAGTTTTGCACCTCCCGACAAATGGTTGACATTGCCGGATATGGGACACATCGTTGCATCTTGTTACAATAGGTCGGTGGTTGAGATGACTACCCTTGATATTGGAGTCTCCGAGACTTTTTTCCCACTTAGAGGTCGGCCTCCGGTTAACCCGAAAAGCAACATGATTTGCCTTGGTTTAATCCCAAATCATTTTGTCCTTCTTTCGTTGAAAGATGGTTGCCCACTACCTCCATCATCCACGGAGTGGAACCTACACAAGAGCATCGAGGCGGCAACATGGGAGGATGAATTTTTGGATCAACACGATCGTTTCCGAACACTCATGGAGATTGAGCTAAAAGAGAGACCGGTTCCACCAAAAAAACCAACAAATCAAGACAATCCTATTTTGTTGAATGACACTCCGGTTAAAGCAAACGAAGACTTTGAAGATGTTTTGGAACATTTAGATGATTTAATTTCATTAGGTTAAATATGAAACTTTTTGGTAGGTGTTCATCCGTTTTTTGTTCGATATGCGCCGACGCCTTTTTTTGAGATATATAATGTAATGACCAATTTTTTTGGATAATATGTAGTTAACCTTTAATGAATTATATATATCAATATATTTGAGTTTCGCATTTATTATAAATTAATGTACTTTACGTGTAATGTATTGCATGATGTGGAAAATTTGACGAATTTCAAACAATTGTGAAACGTTAACGCATTATCGGTTTTGTGTAATGTTACCGAATAATTGATAAATTATGAAATGTTGATGTTTGTGATTACTGGATGTTGTTGTTTCGGTTTGAATTCATGCGGAAGTTTTAAATTATATGTACAAACAGGCCAAAAATGGCTGGAAATCACAGTGCAGACTGCACTGGTTTTTTTACTTGTGTGAACGGCAGCGGCAGTTAACTGCTGCCGGTTTCCTAAACGGCAGTTAACTGCCGCTGGGGGTTTTTATGTAATTTACATGTGTCATTGTGACGTTTTTTAAGTCAGAAAAGCAATTTTCATTCAAAATCCCTCAAACACGAAGTCTGATAAGGTGAAGTGCTTTAAGGGTTATTGAGTTAACTAAGACATAGTCCATAATCCATTACAAGTTGTATGATATATTTTTTTAATAAATAAAGTTATATGTTTTTTTTATTGCGTTAACAGGGATAAATTATAAGCAATATTATTATTTTTTGTATAATTTTGGATTTTATTTTAATTATTTACTTATTAATTTGAATGATTTAATTATTGAATTGCTTTAGATATAAATATAGATATTTGCGAGTTGTAGACTTTTAAGTTGTAACAAATCATTTTTATATTTTCCAATGATACCAACAATATATAATTTTTTGAGGAACCAACAGTTACCATTTTGTTTCTAACTTAAAAACTTGTTTTATGACAAAATCTTTTCTTAATGATACACATATAGTAACAATTCATTTAATTTCCTAAAATTAACGGCAAGTTTGTTTAAAAGGTATTCTTGGCCAAAAGAAAAAGTCATCCTAGATTTGATGTACCCTCTTTATATACCGATTTAGGTTATAAATTTTTTTGTAATGTATCTAAATCATATCGTATCATATCATGAATTTCAAAAATTTCACATATCAACATAACCATATTATATCACACCCTGACACATATTGTATAACATAAATATCTCTACAAAAATGACAATCAAAAAGAAACATATCATTAATTAAATCTAACAAGGCTATCTTTACATAAAAAATAACGCAGCTAAATCATTATAAGTGTATCTAAATAACAACATTTTTTTTTTGTGTTGATGAAAATAAAATTTAGGTCGAGAGAAAGATGCATTGTTTAAATCACATAAGACCTTAATATTTGTTATTTTTTTGGTGTTAACCTTCGATTCTAAGGAGAAGAAGGTCTCAATAATCGAAGTTCAATAGAAATAATAATCTCACAAAAAATTATTTCATCAATGAATTGAACTCATTGATGAACTGAATTGTTTAAAAGAATTTATCATTCAATTTAAATAATAATCTCACAAAGAATTTATCATCAATGGAGTGAATTGTGCTTAACCCTCCGGCGGAGCTTCGTTTATTAATTACGGCAAACAGTATGGATGTTGCTTATCATCGCGACCATTAGTCTCTTTTAATTTTTTTGTTTTTGTTTTTGCTTTGACTTTTTCTCATGTAAAAAAATAAAATATCATGGGCATAAAATTAAAAAAATATTAAAAACTCAAAATCATTTCATTAAAAAAAACATTTTTTGAAAGAACAAAAAAATGTATCTTCATTAACACATATGTATAAAAGCTAAATTAATCAATCATAAACTTTTTTATTTATCTTACCATCATCATCATTATCATCATCCTCTTCTTCTTTCTTCATTCCTTCAATTCACAACAACAACAACAAAAAACTTCAAAATCAGTTCAAAAAAAAAATCACCAAAATCAAAATCCAAACCCTAGAACCATTCCAATTCATCAAAACCACGATCCATTTCCGCGAATTCAGTAATCAACCACCTCTGATTTCGAATTTTCACGTTTTGGGATTTTTAGGGTTTTCGATTTTCCGGCGATGGCGGCGCAAACGACGGGAAGGAGTAGTAGTAGCAGTAGAATTGTAGGAGATTATGTAGTAGGGAAGCAAATTGGAGCGGGTTCGTTTTCAGTTGTGTGGCATGCGAGACACAAAGTTCATGGAACTGAAGTTGCTATTAAAGAGATCGCTACGTTAAGATTGAATAAGAAGTTGCAAGAGAGTCTTATGTCTGAGATTTTTATTCTTAAGAGGATTAATCATCCTAATATCATTTCTTTGCATGATATTATTCAGGTTCAAAATTTTATTTTTTTTTAGGAATTTTATGTGATTTTGATTAATTTATGATTTATATGACATGTTAGTTTCTTGCTGAAATTCTGAATTTAATTTAAGGAGAAATCATTAGTTAAAGTTTTCATTTTTATAATTTATAATTTATTTTTGAATCTTTGAAGCACCGACACTTCTGATCAAAGACTTGAAGATGTGTATGGTGTCTGACACATGTGATTGCTTTCAATAAATTTGTTTTCTCAAATTATTACTGGTGTTGAAATGTGGGTGTTGGTGTTGAAATGTGGGTGTCAGTGTTGTGTTTGGTGTCTGTTTATGTTTCGGTGCTTCATAGGTTTTGATTAAGCTGTTTTTAGTTTTAGGTGGTTTAAAATTTTAACAGTGTGATGGGTTTGGTAATTTTGAAAAGTGACATGTGTGCTTTTCTGTGGTGGGGAAACTAGGGGCTTGAAATGGGGGGTTTTATAGTCTAAAGTTGATTTATTGAAATGGAGGTGTTATAATGTAAAGTTTTTTTTTTGGTTACTTTATAATGTAAAGATTGATTTATGGTGTAGTGGAGAATTTTATACAGATTTTGCCTTTTATGAGGGTGTACTAAATTAGGAGTTTTGTTTTGTATGTTACTAAATATTGGAAAATCTTTTGGCTTTGAGGTGCAACACCATTTCTGTGTCATTTTCTAAAGAAAATATATATTTTAAATATGGAATCATGAGTTCTTTGCATCTCACTATTGACTCTGGTGCCATATTATGCTGAAAATTTAATTTGGGGTATTTATGATTGTGGAAACTGCTGAGGCTAAAGCTTGTTAGATTATCTGTACAAAGAGCTATTTTGACTATTTTTGATAATGAACTCACATTGGTTCCTGATATTGCAAAGGGCAATGGTAGGATGCTATAGTTTAACGCTAAGTCGAGTGGCCTGACTTTGGCTCTGGGTTGGGTTAATTTTTGCCCTAATGAGAAATGATATATGGCTGTTTATTATGATGAGTATTTAGATTAGCTTTTTTTATTCAAAACCATAATGGTATTGGTTTTAACTCAGAATTTTATCATTTTTGAGTAAATTGGTCTCGTATAAAAATTAAAATACGTGTTTTGTGTAAAGTCAAATGAAATTTACGTAGATTGGTGCATTTGGAAAGTCTGCTTAGAAATGCCATTAATTTTTTATAGGCTCCTGGGAAGATACATCTTGTGTTAGAATACTGTAAAGGGGGAGATCTTTCATTGTACATTCAACGCCATGGAAGGGTACCGGAGGCAACTGCAAAACATTTTATGCTTCAGCTGGGTATGTTTCAGCTGTTTATAGTTGCGTTTTCTTTTCATGTTCTTCTGGTAATAAAGGAGAATTCTGTGTTACAGCTGCTGGCCTACAAGTTCTTCGGGATAATAACCTTATTCATCGAGATTTGAAACCACAGGTATCCTAATACTTTTAAGCATAAACGCGTATCAATTGTTTGTCTTTTTTGGGTCCATAATCTCACCCGATTCCCCTCTCTTTTAGAACTTAATTTTTATCTGAAGGTAGCGTTTTTATTGTATCTAAATACTGATAATATGCCTATCATTCTTGAAACAGAATCTTCTTCTCTCCAGAAATGATGAGAAGGCAGTTCTGAAGATCGCTGACTTTGGATTTGCAAGGTAGCCTAATTATTTCTATATAATTAATATTTAAGACCCCAAAATGATGAAAGCCTCACAAGTGTCCAATCGTTTTGAAATTATTACTTTTTATTTATGTGGCTCAATATTTTATATAAGACGTTTGGTGAAAGCATATTTTATATTGGTTTATTTTGAAGTTACCTCAAGTTGCTGAATCTTTGAATTGTGTATCTACTTAAAATTAAACCACCTTGTTTGCTTTGACGTTTTTCTTTCTGTGTTGCTTGTTTGTTTGATTTTTACCTTAATAACCATGGGAACTGTATTTTTGTAAAAGGCTTTCAACTCCCTTCTATAATTTAGTTATTAAAGCATCAATTTCTTCTTGGGCAGATCTCTGCAACCGAGGGGCCTTGCAGAAACATTATGTGGTTCACCACTCTACATGGCTCCAGAAATCATGCAACTGCAGAAATATGATGCAAAGGTGATTTTTACTTGTTAATGCCATCACTCATCAGAAAACCAAAAAACATTCATTGTTGGGTTCCATCATATTTATCCTGAATTAAATACGCAGGCAGATCTCTGGAGTGTTGGAGCAATCTTATATCAGTTTGTTACAGGGAAAACACCTTTTACTGGAAACAATCAAATACAGGTATTTGTAACCATTGAGTTTTTATTTTTTTATTTTTTTATATCTTTTTATTTTGTTGCAAAAAAATTAGGTGCTATTATTGTACCTTAGCCTTCCAATTGGGTATCGCTCTTTTGGCATTGCTAGTTAGCTTACTGTTGTAATCATGAACACTGCAGTTACTACAGAATATTGTGAATTCAACAGAATTGCAATTTCCACCGGATAGCCCAAGTTTAAGTTCTGAGTGCAAAGATTTGTGTCAGAAATTACTACGCCGTAATCCAGGTATATTTTGATTTTGTTATAGATTGAAGTCCGAGACATGAATGAAGTGTGAAATCTGCAGGCCTGTTTAAGATATTTAATGGTATCCCCATGAATTATTTAAACTGTCTACTATTGGATAGAGTTTCTTTGAGCAATTCTATGACCAATTGCCCTGGAAAACTAGTTTTAGTAGAGGGGATGATCAGTGCATGTTGTATTGCCTGTGGGATGTTAGATTTGCTCTGTTAGTAACCAGCAGTTTGACAATATACAACAAAATTGGGCTAACAATTTTTCCTTGATGTTAAGCTTTTAGATAACTTGAATCATTCTCCTGCTGACCATGCTAACAAGAATAAAGGGGCATTTTTTAGTTTTTTTTCCTTTTCATTTTTCTAATGGAAATCTGACACAACACTTGAGACTGTAGCATGCTTATTTTGGCTTTTTGGGAAAGATATAGATACCTAACTGTACTTGATACAAGGATCTTGTTGCAAATGTAACTTATTAACAATTGCGAAGAGCATGAGCAAGGTAATTGTTGAAGTCATGAGTTTTAGATAGAGGGATGAGAGAAATAATAAGTGCTTGAGTATTATTGATAGTTGATGGTAAATTATAATAGCTTGATACTAATTTGATAAGATTAAACTCTGATCTTTATTTTTGGGATACATAGACTCAATGCTAAATAAATAGGGAAATCATGAAACAATAATAATAAATAATATAAAAATTAAAGATAGTTTAAGATACACTAAGATTATAAACCGATCCTATGAAGTAAACTAAGATGCTCAATTATAAAGTCAAGGATGTTTAGAGATATTTTTATTATATTCTATCAGCAACTGTTAAGGAGAATCCTATGAATTGAGGAAGAGTGATAAATTTGAGGATTAATCATAACAATTAGTCGGGGATTGAGGGATGATATTTTATAAAACATGCTTGTAAGAATTCCTTGTTTCTTGTATTAATTGAGGGAAATTTTTACGTTTGTCCTCCAACCTACATTTGAAAAAAACCTCATTGTAATACATGGCTTATTTTTTAATTTTCAGTGGAACGTCTAACTTTTGAAGAATTCTTTAACCACCCATTCCTTAATCCGCAGCAAACAAAACAGGATGAACCATTATTAAGGTAAAAGGGAAGGATTTTAGAATTTGTTGTTATCATGGTTTTTTAGTTTCAAGTCATAAATGTCTTTTGGTTTGCAGGAATAAAAGCTCTCCAAGGCCGGTAAGTGGGTTCTGTTCACCAGTAACTGACCCTTTGAGAAGAACCGAGGAAAATTATCAAGAGGATTGCTTACCTTTCATTCTAGATGATGATTCCAGCAGACCTGCAGGGAATACATTGTTTTCAAAGAAGAAGTCCTCAATAAAGTCTACCTTTGGATTTGATCTAAATACAAAACTAGATAAAGCAGAGTCGGCTCCTGTTTCTAATAATGTAAATTCTGCTTCCAGATATAGTAGTGAAACACAGAGACTTGAAAACACTTTTAAAAGATTGGACAACCATAAAATTTCAGGAAGAAATCTCACTAGTTCTCTAGAATCTCCAGAACAGATATTTGCAAACCCTTATCCAAGAGGTATCAATACCAAACTGAAGTTTCTTTTTTCCATTTCTGATTTTCACGGTTAGATTTAAGACACGTCTTTCAAATAATGCTGCTCATAATTGTTCTATGAAATTGGCAGTTACAGATTCACTTGAGAATATTGATCAAGAATATGTTCTCGTGTCTGGGCCCCCTATGGATGTTTCATCTTCTTCAGTTAACGCTTCAAAGCCCAGCCATTCCTTATTTAGGTCAGGTAGCTTTCCTCAAGAGTCTTCTAATACAATCACTAGAATAAGTGCTCCAATGCAAATCGTTGGTGCATCTACCAATAGCATGTGCCAAATTGGAAGTTCAGGTAGTCAGGACTCTGCTCCTGGGACCTCACATGGATCAATGGATACAGGTGATGAACAGCCATCAACTCACTGTATGACAAGGGTAAAATCATTGCAAGAGTATGCATCTGCCATCACAGAATTAGTTAATGAAAAGGTAAATATTGCTAAAAAAATTATTGGTTTATTTTTCTTACACAATACAATGACTAATTTTATCTTTCAAAGTTTCCCACTGAAATTCAGGAATGTGCATTTATGATCAAATCTGAACTATTTATTCACTGTTTCTCTGCAAGAGCATTTAGAAGTTCTCCAATTACACAATTTTAAACTAGTCAGGACATTTTGTGGTCAAGTATTGAGTGATACGATATATTTCATATAATGGATGCAAGTATTCTAGATAATAACCAATACAACCATTGGTGATTTCCCCCTTCCCATTTGCTCAAGAAACTTCCTATTGTTGTTATTAGTGTTAGTGTTGCCATAAATTGTGAGCCTGTTGTTGGATAGTTCCTTCCGTAATCAGTATGCATTATGCACTGTCTGCTTGCCTGTTAAGAACTTTTCCTTTTGAGGAATGATTCAAACCCTATTTCCTGTTCACATTTTCCTCCATGTCTAATGCAGCTGTCTTTGGCATTGCATAAAGTAGTTTTGCTTGAATAAATATTGAATTTGTTATTTTTTGTCATAATATTCGTGATACTAATATTTCTTATTACTGCATCTCTATCTCCCCGTCCAAAACAATAAGGTTGAGGCAAGTAAGCAGTTAGAAGCATTTTCTATTCAGCTTGTAATTCTTGCCATTTGGAAGCAAGCACTGCACATATGCCATACACAGGCTGCCTCAGCCATGGAAGGAAGTCCAAGTCAAGAAGCTTCAAGATATAGGAGGACCAACAGTAAGAAACAAGGTAGTCCTGATTCAGAAGAATGTCTTGATGAAAACACCCAAGGGACGAAGGATTTATTATCTCAAATTGAAAGTGATTTTTTGAGGGAATTTGAGCATGCCGAAGAACTTGCTAAGACCATTGAGCCTGGTATAACTTTATATTTATCATCACGAGCTGAATGGCTAGTTGACTTGTCTTCCTTTTTTTTGAAGTTTGCTATCTTTTGCATCCATGCTTGTGTACTTCAGTGAGATAAATTTTTTGGTTCACTAATAAAGTATTTTGTTTTCCATGCTTGATTTTTAATGAAGAGTCCGAGTTTATTATTTTTTTATGTGCAACTTTTATATTCTATGAAGAAAATGCTGGTTCTCTAATAAAATATCAATGTAATGTTTTTGTCAAGAGTGAGTTAAAAATGGCCAATAGAGAAAATAATCGTCAGGCATATTTTTAATTGTTTAATGATACAATGTATGTCAAAGATGCAGTGTCTTATGTCACTTGTGTGCATGTGAGAGAGAGATAAGTAATTCTTATATTTTGTTCCATGTTATATAAGATTTAAGCAATTAGATGTTTCTCTTGATTGCAGGAAATACAGAGATGCCAGATGCAATGGAGACAATATTTCAAGCCGCCCTTGCTTTTGGGAGACATGGGGGAGTGAGTATTTCCTTCTGCTTCTCATTTCTTCCATTCTGGACAGGGTTTTTAAATGCATCTTTCAAATGCAATTTTAGGTTCATTAAAAATTAACTGCCAATGTTAAATTTTCTTTTGAATATTAGATTTATGCCAATGAGAGGTAGTTAGTTGGGTGAGTGGCTGTTACACTCCCTTACTCAATGATAGTAAATAAGAGAAAAATGAAGAAAATAGGATGGTATTATTCAAGTATGGGGATGAAAAGAAACGGTGAATGGATGGTCCATTTGGAGAAGTGGAATCCATAATGCCTAAGCTTCACTCATAAGAGTCATCACCCATCTGATGTTGCAAAACTAACAGAATTCTTAATGTCCTTCCCTGACATAATTCCCTCTTCTCCCCGATTTCTTTCTGTGTTTGACTGAGTAGCCACACCCCATCATCTCCCACGTTATCTTTCTTTTTACCTTTTAGCTACACTCCCCGAATGCCTCTTGCATGTAATTTTCCATCGGTCCAGGCTCACTTGCTACTTTGACTGTTAACAGTTGGTCCTTTTGTGGGGGTGTCAGCATTGCCACCCTCCCCCAGTATCAGCCTTGTCCTCATGGATGAAATATATAACCTGATTGCAAATGGCAGAAGCTGTTTTCCATTTAGAATTTTCATTGGATAATTTTATTTTTTCCAATACACTAGCCACTTGTCATCATATTTGCCTTTTTGTCTAACAATTTTTGAGTCAATCACTGCTAGAGGTGCAGTGTGATTGACGGACTCCACTTACGCAGATGCAGGCAGCTGTGATTCCACTCTAGGCTCCCCTACTGCCTTTTATGACCTAGGATTTAAAGTGTGGATTAAGTTGAGGACTCTGCTGCAAGTAAAACTTGTTTGCAATATTGCCAATTCTTTCCTTGAATCATAGTGTTATTTAACCATGGACAAATGTATATATGTTCTGTCAATATTTATAATTAATGACAATATAGTGTTTTTTGAATCATCGAGCAAATCCCATCTTGTGGGAAAAGGATTTGGTTGTTAATTTTTTTATAAACACTTGGAACTTGACTGATGTCTTACACGAGTTTGCCACATCACTTTCATACTAAAAGTTTAGGATATCTTTGTTATTTTGTGGATGAACAAATGCGGTGATTGTAAAACTGAGGATGTGTTACTCATATTATTGGCAGGTAGAAGAGCTCATGGGTGATACAGAAAGTGCTGCTGCATTATATTCAAAAGCCGTCCGTCTATTGGTTTTCCTTCTAGTGGAAGGACCATCTCTGATCCTCAACCCTCCATTTTCATTGACAAACTCAGACCGTTACAGGCTACGGAATTACATTGATATTCTTAATAACAGACAAGGTTACTCAAGGTCTCAGAGAATGACACTTCTCAAGGGCGATGATAGTCAAGGCATCTTTAAGGAAAAGTTTTAGAGCTTTAGCGGTGTTTCTTTATTTACCATTTCACACGTTAAAATTAATTATTTGTACAGTTATTCTTTGATGGAGGGGAAATTGGGGATGCTGATGGAAATTAACCAGCATGGCACAGTTGTAAATTTCAACATTTCTGTGACTAGAATGATCTAATGTCCATTCCATTATTTATGCTTTTTCATTTTGTCGCAAAGTTGTTATGATGGGTGGGTTTGTAAGATATGTTTGAATTGAAGTTGAGAGAAAAAAATGGAGGTATTCTTCCCTCCTTAAAATCACTTCAGATGTATATATGTGGAAAAACACAATTTTCGTGTTATCTGGAAGTAGACTTTTGGACGAGTTTTGTTGTCCAAAACTACATTTCTAGTAGTTTTTTTTTTTTTAATTGTAGGGCGACGAGAGCTCTTTCGAAAAAAAAAAATTCAGAGTTAAGGTAAAATAATATCAATAGTTTATTGGTTAAAATTTCCTTCATGCAGATTTGTAAAGTTACATGATCTTAATATGCAAAACGTCTTCTCGTTTTTTAAGTTGCCAACAAGTTAAGTTTGAGGTAGAGTCGATATAGAGGCAGTGTGGATAAATATTGCTTTGGAAAGAAAAGTTGAACTGTTGTAATAATTGAGTGTTAGAAACAATAGCTTTTTGTTCAAGTTAAAATTAATCATTGTATCTTAATATTTCTTGTTTACATGAATCACATAAGCAAATTTTAATGAATCATTGTATACTGGAAAGTAAGCACTCATCTTAGCTAATTAATGAAAGCTGATACTACGTTAGCATTAAAATGTCTTGTTTACATGAATCACACAAGCAAATTTGTAGAAACATAGATGAAGCATCTCTTAATTCAATCTTACTCCATGATAATGTAGCTGGACACAGCTAGAGACCTAACTCCTGTTGCGTGTAGACATGATATAGTTAAGAGGTATAAGAAACAGTTTCTAGACAATCAAACATTTAGATTGGCTGGTAAATTGGAGAAGTGTAACCACCTATATGTTAGTTGGAATAACTTAGAGAGAAAGAGAGTGGAAATGGAAGGCTAATTCCTATGTATATAGTACGTTCAAGGAAAGAAAAGGTATCATAGTGATTCCTTTACCTCTTTTAGTTTCTTACATCATTTGTCCATAGACATAAGAATCTTTTGGAAAATTTCATTGTTAAAAGACCCTCTTTAATTTTATTATTCTTTTTTAAAATTTTAACTGTCAATGATTTTTTAATTTATATATCTCTAATTAGTTCATATCTTTAATTTATTGGGATTTGCTAGAACACACCCATTAGTTTTTATGTGGGAGTGTTTTAGCAAGTTACACCTTAAGGTGTATTTAACTACTTTTTAGTTATAACTTGCTAAAACACACCTTCTAAAAATTAAGTGGGTGTATCCTAGCAAATGCCTTATATAAAAAGGAGTTGCTAACATACACCCACTTATTTTTTAAAAGGTGTGTTTTAGCAACATTCACCTTAAGGTGTATTTAACAACTTTTTAGTTATATCTTTGCTAAAACACACCTTAATAAAAACTAGTGGGTGTATCCTAGCAAACCCCTAATTTATTCTCTTTCTTGAAGAAGGATAAGTTAGCAAAATCAATAATATTTATTAATTTTTTTTTAATACTACCAATTTTTTAAAACTCGATATCCGATCTAAAAACTAGGCATGGCAATGTGGCGGGGTGGGGACGGGTTTTACCTTCCCCATCCCCATACCCTATTCTCATATACTTACCCGTTACCCTACCCATACCCAACGGGGATGAGAAATCGAACCCCATCCCCGTCCCCGACGGGTTCGGGGATCCCATCCCCATCCCCGTACCCGCAGTGAATTATTTTTTAATAAAAAAAAGTTTTTTTTTTCCAACCCCAATGGCAATTTTGTAAAGCATTATGTTCCCTTTAACATTTCCTCAACATAATGATTTGGTTGCTCCTTTAAAATTCAAAGGCAATTTTTATAACATGGGAATTATTAAACCAAATAACATAACATGATCTAGGATTGTGTTTCTATTTATATAAAAAGGGGTAAAAAAAATAATTTTTTACATTTGGGACGGGTATGGGTATGGGTTCGGGGTGGGTACATATAACCCCGTTACCCGTCCCATACCCGTGTTTTGAAATCGGGGAAAACCCAAACCCATACCCAAACCCAGTCAAAGCGGGGAAAACCCGTCAAATCGGGGTGGGTTTGGGCGGGTACCCATGGGGACGGGTATTGTTGCCATGTCTACTAAAAACCGACTAATCGACTAATCTTAAGGGTCAAATCTCATGTGAGAATCCTATTTAAAGCTATAACAAATCTCATTATGGACTTGTCCATCAAAATTAACACCGGGGATAAACGAACTTGAGAGAAGCATACTTAAGTTAAGGACGGAGTGAATATCATATAAAAGTTAAATTATACATTGTCCTATATTTAGGGACATGATGAATATCATATGAATGTTTAATTTATATATTATCCGTGTAAAAGTATTTTATGTGATTTGTCATACTTACTAAATTGTGAACTCAATAAAATAAGATACATCTGCAAAATACCAGTGCATCTTGTATCCTTCAAAAAAACCAGTACCACCACACACAGAACTAACTAATCATTTATCATGTTTTTCCTCATAAAATTTTCTTTAATCAATAAGCTCGGATATCTTATTTAGAATAAGTATAGATGGATGACATAAACATAGTTGATTTTTGCTCTCCACCCAGCAACTTTTACTCGCACCCTGCACTGCTTCCAAATATACCCTTGCGTTAGTTAAGTCACGCAGCGTGACTTAACTAACGCACGTTGTAAGCCATGCGCGACTTAAGTCACGCAAGTTGTAAGCAATGTGTGACTTAAGTAACGCACCAGTGGCCTATGCGCGAGTTAACTCACGCACGTTGGCCGGTGGTCAGAACTGAAGAACAAACGTTTTTTTTGGTCTGTGGTCAATGTTTCAACATTCAATCCACACGTTTTCTACCAAATTTTACACGTTTTTTGACCACATTAATGGTATTTACCACCTATACTACCATTTCCACCTATAAATACCCCTCCATACTTCCCTAATTCCTCACACCATACTACTTTCTCCCCCTCATCACTCTCTCCCTCTATTTCTCTTCTTTCTTTTTTTTCTTTTCAATATTCTCTTTGGGGTAAAAGGTGATCAATTTTCGTCGGGGTAAAGTAGTGAGTAGCCGACTTGGGGAAATGATCGACCATTGGGATAATTTTAAACCTGTTTTTTTAACCGCAGAAACTTTTTACCATGGGTAAAAAGAACTTCGTGTGGTAAAAAAAAACAGTTTTAAATTTAGCCCAAGGGTTGATGATGTATTTTCCCCAAGAAGGCTGCTCACTATTTTACCCCACGAAGATTGATTACTTTTTACCCCAAGGAGAAAATAAGTAGATTTAGTGAATAAGTAGATTACTTTTTATCATATGAATTATTGTAATGTAATTTATGAATTATTAATAAAATGAGAGATTATTTATGCCTCAATTTTGTTCCTTTGTTTTATATTTGTTGTATTTAACTTTATTTATATTTGTATTGTATTTACCTTTATTTATATTTGTATTAATTTAAAGAATAATATCGAATTAATAATTTAGAATAAAATTAAGAAAATAATTTAGATTAATGTAAACAAAATAATTTCAAAATAAAGTTAATAAAATAATTTTGAATAAAGTTAAGAAAAAAACATAATTTGAATAAAGTTAATATAAACAAAATAATTTTGAATAAGTTAATAAAAATAATTTGAAAAAGTAACGTTGCGCCACTTAACTTGCGCCACGTGAGTTAACTTGCGCAGTAACTTACACTTGCACAAGTTAACTAGCGCATGGGCATTTTCGGCATGGCTGCAGGGTGCGAGTAAAAGTTGCTGGGTGGAGAGCATTATTCAACATAGTTGGAGTGTACGTAGACATGAACACATAGTTGGATATCTTAATTTTTGCCTTGGCAAAGGTTCTTGAAATGACTAAGCTAATGAAGTTGTCAACAGCAACAAAAGAAACTAAGCCAATGAAATAAATACAAAATAATTTTCGTGGCATGTGTTGTATTCTTACAAAAAATACGTTATCCTGTCTTTGGTGTTTAGTTATTATTTCGAAACGAATATAATTAAAATGTTTTCAACAATAATCAAATGGGGATGTAGCTCAAATGGTAGAGCGCCCGCTTTGCATGCGGGAGGTACAGGGTTCGATACCCTGCATCTCCATGTTTTTTTTACTCATAATTTTGGGACTCCACTTTGGTGCCATAGCTTGTGTGCCATTGGTGTCATAGCTTGCATCTCCACCACACACACATCAATGGCCAGGATTTCTCCAATGACACCAATGGCACACAAGCTATGTCATGGAAGTATTTTCCATAATTTTGTGCTGTGAAACCACATTCTTTTAGAATTTCTTGCTGAGTCATAAAGCATATGATTCTTTTCATCATTCTGATATGCATCTCTTTTTATCACTATGCACACCAAACACGAGGTTAATTAAGTATATATCAGATATTTATAAGCTTTTAAAAAGACAAATAAGTATAAGTGTCTAGTTAATATATAGTCCTAGTGCTATGAATGAATACTATAACAAAAAGTTAAACCCTTGTGTTGAAGAACCTTAAGTATACTTGTATTTAGTCCTGTTGAAAAAGACTTCAAGAGGGAAGCAATCATAGAGACATCTAATGTAAAACACATTTGTATGCACAAAATTCATATATATTATTTTAAACAAATTAATCAAAAACTCGTGACATATACATATAATTGGGTCCCCTAAGCATGAAAGATTTCTTATTGGAATAGGCAAATTTCATGTTAGTGATCGATCTCTACGCCTCGAAGAGGATTTTGTCTCTCGCTCACTACTATTGTCTTAGAAATTCTTTTCGAGTGATTCATGGTTCCCCTAAAAGTGATATAATCATAATAATGTGCAAATAGTTACTGGTCAACAATATATAGAACACATTATTTTCTTTAATCTTAGTCGAATGCATGTCCTCTCTTCTAAAAACTAGCTATAATATTAGTTGGTAGATAAAATATATGTATTGCGCGAAAACACAAATTCCATAAACAACATTTTCTATATAGAGCTTGAAAAGGTAACATAAATGTATATAGAGGTTAGTCTAATAAGTCATTGCTTTTTGGAAAATACATCTCATGTCTAACAACACTATGAAAAATCCAACATATAGCTTTCTCCATTCTCACAAAATGTTGTTTTGTGATATAGTACTGCAAAGTTGCATAATGCATGCATTGCAAAATATTTATGTTAAAACCCAAACAATGCTAGACCTAATAATGTTGATTATTTGTTTCACTGATTAATTATTCTACATTGGTGATAAGAATGGGGTAATCTGCATCCCAGGGACTAGTTACAACGAATACATTGTTCTAGACCTCAGGATGCAGATTATCTAATCCTCACCCAATAGCTCTTTATAAAAGCAATGAACTAATAAAAGCCTATTGAATGATATGTACAATTTTATTAATTGGTAATAAAGAAGAGGTAATCAGCATCCCGAAGAGTAGATACAACAAACACATATGCTATCTACACCTCAGGATGCAGATTACCAATTCTTGAACCAATACACAAGAAATATTTATTGAGGCAGTGGATGTTAAATAAAGGAACATGTGTGCAAATGATTGTAGGAGGTTGATGATCATTAGCATGATTGCCGAAACTTATATATAGTGGTTTGCAAAGAATATGTCAATTTCAGTGCTCAAGTGTTGTGGTACAATTTTTCCATGCATGTGTAGAATAATGGAGATTATGGTCCCAAAATGATGATTGTAAAATGAAATAGGAATGTTATGCTCTATAATGTGCCTTTTGAGAGCCACCCGATGTCTTCAGACACATATGTTTGATTAATCCTTGAATATGTGTGTGCTACTTCACCCACACACACGTTCTTAACCTGGTGAGTGTTTAAGATATTTGTGTTTTGAGCAAGGGTGTTTAAGAATTTAAATGTTCATTAAATTGTTTATTCAAAAGCAACTCAATAATTATTATATAAAAAGGTATATTATATTTTTAATATCAGTTTAATGATAATCTACTCTAAATGTTTTCAAAAATCAAAACTTGACCTTTGATATTGTATGGAATATAGTTCCTGTTTTTTTAATAATTTTCTTTCTCTCTCCGGAATACGTCCAACACACAATTGTGGAGTATTTTGTAAGGTATCGAGTATAACATGTTGGGTATATTATACGATGTCATATTCCTATAATATTTTTACTCTCTCTCTCTTTCTTTATTGTTTTTGATCAATGAAAAAAATAAAAGAAGAAGGTTGTCCCAAAAATAAAAGAAGAAGGTTGTCCCAAAAATTGTCACAAAATTTACTCTTTCAAAAATTACTAATGTTTTGAAGATGCATCAACAAAAAACAATTGTAATCCTTAGCCGACACAATATTCACATCCAATTTTGTCTGAATAGAGAGTATCAAAAGATGAAGATGTGGCAAATGTTGAATCATATAGACCATCACTTGTCGAGCTTGAACATTCCTATAATTCAAAAGAGAAGCATCAACCTTTTTCTTTCTTTTTTGGTCGAAATAAGCATCAACTTAAATGCCACAACAAATAAGATGAGCTAGCTTCCTACAAATACTTCCATCTAATCCCCCAAGAATTGATACCAATTCAAGAGATGTCATGCAACATTGCATGATCGGTCCAACAAATCAATAGGATCAAAACATTTTATTTTTAAAAGGCGAAATTTGTAATGAAAAAACTCTGAACTCTATATGTACATATTATTTGTTGGAATTGTAATGTTCCGTCTTAACAAAAATGTTGGTTTTTGGATTTCTAAAATTTTATATTTGGATTTTCAAAATCTATTTTGAAAAGAAATTTTCATCTACTTTTTGTTTTGAAGCAGCTAAATTAGCCCACTTAAATTGACATCGGGAGAATCGAACTTGATACCTTAAGGAGGAGCATACTCCCAGATCCCAAGTCAATACCACGAGACCGGCCCAAGTGGGTTTTCATCTACCGAAATTGTTACTAGATTGAGTCACAACCATGTCACCTTCAGTTGTCATTTATACAGTGTTCATTAGTTTTGAATTAAGGGGGATGTTGAGATTGTAATTCATATCTGTCATTTTGTTGTAGTTAGTTAGTGAGTTAGTTACAATTGTTTGTAAATTAATTTCCTTTGCGTGAATGACTTGTATTACAAGCAATTGTGTAACTCCTACAAATAGGACCTTGTAATGTGAATTTTCAATTCTTAATGAAATCATATTATCAAGCATATCATATATATTCTCTCTCTCAGTTTTCTATCAGTTTAGAGTGTGTTTTCTATCAAATGGGGATGTAGCTCAAATGGTAGAGCGCTCGCTTTGCATGCGAGAGGTACAGGGTTCGATCCCCTGCATCTCCAAAACTTTGTTTTCGGCAAAGTCATATACACCCTTTTTTTTCATCTTTTTCACATTCATGCTTAATTATTTTCATCGTTCTAATATGCATCTCTCTTTTTATCATTCATTCATGCACACCTAACAACAGAGGTTAAGTATATGTCATATTATCATTATAAGTTTTTCTTAAAAATAATAATAATTATAAGCTTGATCGATGAGTACATATTGGAGAGTTAATATACAGTCCTAGTGTTATGTAGGCATACTATACCATGTTTATCCTTGTTTTGTTTTGTTGATGAAATGTCCATCCTTGTTTTTTTTTTTTTGACAAGAAATGTTCTTCCTTTTGTTCAAGAAACTTAAGTACTTGTATTTAATCATATTAAAAAAGATTTGGATGGTTCAGCCTTATGTATTGGAGACTAAAGAAATGTTTAGTCTTCTAGGATACAAAGTGCTTCAACAGGGAAGCAATCAGAGAAACAATCAATGTAAAACATATTTGTATGCACAAAATTATTAATATATGATAACAAAATCTTAAAGACTGGGGACACAGATAATTGGGTCGTTTAAGCATGTTGTCATGGACTCAACTTTGGTATGTAGTGTGTATGAAAATTATCTTGTTGGAATATGCAAATTCCATGTTATTATCACTAAGCAGTCGAATAGGGTTTTGTCTCTCACTCACTATTGTCTTAGAAATTCTATTCGACTGTGCATATAGTCATTGGTCGGCAATATATAAGACATATACTTTCTTTAATCTTAGTCGGATGCATATCCTATCTTCTAAAAACTAGATATACAGTTCAAAAATAAAATAGGATTAAAGAATCAAAGTTTCCTAACAAGTGTACTAAGTGTTGGAACAAGTTTGTTAATTTGGAAGAAGAAGAATTAGAGAGAAAAGAGAATAGCACAAATTGAAAGAGTCAAAGTTTATTCAATTACTTAGTTATGAGTTACAACATGTGACTTGCTTATATAGCAAGTATCTCAATTAACTACATTTAACAACTTTGTTACTTGCATTTCAAGTAACAGTTAGAAAACTAACCATACTAATACTTAACTAACTCTAACAGTTAACTAACCACTTATTAATCAACATTGAATTACTCTATAACACACCACCTAATTCATGTTGGATAAAGCCCTCATATCCATCATCAAATCTGCTTCTCTTCAATGGTTTGGTGAGTATTTTAGCTAATTGCAACTATGCCTTGCAATATTTCAGCTCCAGCCTTTCTGTATTCTCTTGGTCACGCAGCAAATGGAATTTTCTTTCTATGTGCTTGCCCCTACCTTGTGCTACTAAATGTTTGGCAAGATTGATATTAGACACATTATCAACTAGTAGTTTCATGCTTTCTTCTGTACCAACAAGCATTTGAAGCTATATGCCTAGACAAGCAGCAAGTGATGTTGTAACATATTCAGTTTCAGCTTCAATCTATATTGTTGTGACATTCTTAAATTTAAAAATATATTAATCATAAGTATTTGATTATCATTCTTCAAAAAATTACTCATTCAAAAAATGTGAAAGATTTCGATTTCTCTATTTTTCTACACCCCCTCCCCCCCCCCCCAAAAAAAAAAAAAAAAAAAAAAACTCCGTTTCCCACCCATCCAAACCCTTGAATAAAACCCATGAGAATCTTAACATAACACAATTAGTTTATCTCTTGATCACAAAACCTAAGAGAATCTTAACATATACTATTAGTCTATCTCTTGATCACTAGTTTACGTCCCTTATCTTTTTTTCATGTTGGATCTAATCTATGTGGCACTCACCATCCCTAAAGCTTTTTGACCGTCCCTTCTCCAAGAGACATCGAGTCTACACTCCTCTTATTTGGCATGCGTTAAAAAATCCAACAGATAGTCTCCTCCCTTCTCACAAAATTTTGTTCTGGATATAGTGCAAAGTTGCATAATGCATGCATTGAAAAATATTGATGTTAAAACCTAAACAAAGCTAGACCTAATGATGTTGATTATTTGCTTCGTAATAATACTAATTAATTATTCTACATTGGTGATAAGAATGGGGTAATCTGCATCCTAAGGTCTAGACACAACAAATATATTGTTCTAGACCGCAGGATGCAGATTATCCAATCCTCACCCAATACCTCTTTATGAAAGCAATGGACTAATAAAGTTTATTGAAATGGTTATGTCTAGTTTTCTTAATCGATAATAAAGAAGAGGTAATCAGCATCCCGAGGAGTAGATAGAAGAAACACATACCCCCTTGTCTCAGTTATAACCAAATTTATACTTTTTAGATTCATTCAATAAATGATGTATGTGGTATATACATCATTTTTTGAATTAATTTAAAAACTAAAAAGTTGCTTATAATTAAGATTGGAGAGAGTTTATGTTGATCTACACCTCAGGATGCAGATTACCAATTCTTGAACCAATAACCAAGAAATATTTATTGAGGCAATTTTTTTTTTTCTTATTGAGCAAATGGGTGTTAAATAAAGGAACATGTGTGTAAATGATTGTAGGAGGTTGATAATCATTAGAATGATGGTAGAAACTTATATATAGTGGTTCGCAAAGTATATGTCAATTTCAGATCTCAAGTATTGTGGTACAATTTTTGCATGCATGCATAGAATAATCGAGATTATGGTCCCAAAATGATGACTGTAAAATGAGATAGGAATTTTATGCTCTATAATATGCCTTTTGAGAGCCACATGATGTCTTCAGATACATACATATGTTTGATTAATCCTTGAATATATGTATGCTACTTCACCAGCATTCATGCATGTTCTTAACCTGATGAGTGTTTAAGATTTTTTTTTAGCAAGGGTGTTTAAGAATTTAAATGTTCATTAAATTGTTTATCCAAATGCAACTAAATAATTATTATATAAAAAGGTATATTATATTTTTACGATCATTTTTTAATAATTTTCTTTCTCTCTCTCTCTCTCTCCGGAATACATCCAATATACAATTGCAGAGTATTTTATAAAGCATTGAGTATAACATGTCGGGTATTTTATACGGTATCATATTCTCATAATGTTTTAACTACCTTTCTCTTTCTCTCTTTGTTGTTTTTGACCAATAGAAAGATTAAAAAAACATCTCAAAAATTGTCACACAATGATTCTACAAATATCATTATTTTTTCAAAAATAACCCGTGTTTCCAAGATGCATCAACCGCAAACAATTGTAATCCTTAGCCCGCACAATATTCACATCCAATATCGTATGAATAGAGATTATTCAAACATGAAGATGTGGCAAATGTTGAATCATATAAACCATCACTTGTCGAGTTTGAACATTCCTATAATTCAAAAGAGAAGCATCAACCTTTTTCTTTCTTTTTTGATCGAAATAAGCATCAACCTAAATGCAACAACAAATAAGATGAGCTAGCTTCCTACAAATACTTCCATTTAATCCCCCAAGAATTGATACCAATTTCAAGAGATGTCATGCAACATTGCATGATCGGTTTCCAACAAATCAATAGGATCAAAACATTTTATTTTTAAAAGGAAAAATTTGTTATGAAAAAACTCTAAAGCTGAAACTATACACATAGCTAATTCAATAAAACATGTGCTGTCTCTCCAAATCTCTTGATAAAAGGTACCCTCCTTCGCAAAAAGAAACTTAAAACGAGGTCTTTTAAAAACTAACAACAATAGAATTGAATATATAATTAAAAAATATAATAGTAAATATTAAATTCATTCATATGATTAATTAGTTTTTTACTGAACTAATATATAAGAAAAATTAGTGAGTAAAATGTATACTATGAGGCCTAAAAATATTAATCATAATAAAATTAATATTATTATTAAATAAAAATAAATAAATTGGAGGCTTAATTTACTTGCGACCGATAATGGTGTTAAAATCACGATTTAATTTGTGGAACTGTGTGATTCCACGAGTTGTCTATTTTGAGTTGATTCGGATGTAAAATTTAATTTTATTAAACTCGGAATGAAACTAAGTTTAGTCAACTAAATTTGTAGTGAACTCAGTAAACTCACGTAAACTCGCAATAATTTTTTTTTTTTTACCTTTCCATCCCAATTTTCACATTTGGTTCATTTTCTTCTTTACTGATTTTATTTTGTTCATATATGTTTTTTTTTATATATAATTGAGTTGAAATTTCAAATTATTAATGTGTGTGTGTAAGTATGTATGTATAATTTTAATATGAGGTGAACTTGTATGAGTTTTTAAGTCAATTTCACATACGTAAAATGAATTTACATTTTGAGATTTGACTACTTTCTTACCGCCCCTCGAACCGGCCCTGCTACAACGTTACTAGCTAGGCATACATGTTAATTTATGGATAATTTTTCCATCTATCACTCATTATCGGAAGCACGACTCACATAGTGTATTTTGATATATTTGAGCAATGTAGCGGGGCGGATTGAGAAATTATATAATTTCGATGTTGTATCAATTGCTTAGTCTATTTATTTTCTGGACCATATGTTACACTGAATAGGGCCACATAAGAGCATTATTCTCAAGTTCAATTGTAAGATATATAATATTTCCTTGTTAAGGAGAATCCTATAATATATTGTGAGCATAAAGCATTGGTTTGTTACCAGAATTAATAGTGCCAATTACTAGTTAGCCAAAAATAATATATTCTGGACCATTTTTGTGCCAATTACTAGTTAGCCAAATAAAGCAAATTCCCGATTCTACGACCATGTCTTGACTGGATTTGGATCACAATTAAGCTATCGTGAGGAATGCAAATTCTATTGCATGGGGGGTATTGAAAGAGACTTTCTCAAATGTTGTAAGCTACGTTGAAGAAATACTCCTATTATCCTTTTTAAATTTTATGGAGGGTGAATTACTTTCTTAATTAAAATGTACTTTTAATTAGAGTTTTGTTACTAAAGTTGAGGGACTACAATTTTATCCAAGTCTAGCAGCTCACACACTAATTAAATGTTCTGCGATGTAGCATTTTATCTATCACTATACTCCTATTTAACTTGTAACCAAAAAAATACTCCTATTTAACTATTACTCTTTCCGTCACATGGTACTTCCTCCGTCCCAAATTATAAGTCGTTTTGAGAGAAAAAATTGACCTAAATTATAAATCGTTTTAGGATATCAATGTCCCAAATTATATCCTTGCAAATTCATTACTCTCTCTTCTTTCAGTTCTTCATTTTATCTTTCTCATGAAGGATAATTTTATAAAGTACCAACATTCTTAGAACTTTTGTCAAAAAAATAAATTTCTTAGAACTATTTAAAAAGCTTTTATGACCACTTTTGAAAGAAAAATAAATAAACATAAATCGTAATAATGATGTCCAAACAAAAATAACCTAAAACACTATTCCTTGAGAAACCCAATAGAGTGGCCAAAAGAACTAGTTATTGAAATGAATTGTAAGAGCTATCAATGTTGTGACACTGAATAAATCTCTAAACTATCTAAACTATTTGGACATCAGGATTCTGGAATATCCACACTATATAAACTGCTCCAATAAAGACTACAGAATTTATCATTAATATTTTAGCATTCACTAGACCTAAAAAAATATTTTAGCATTCATTTTAGAGAAGCTTATTGCATGGTTCATCTTCCAATAATAGTGGATTATCGAGTTAACGCCTTTCATTCTACAGTTCTGTAACTTAAACTTTGTTAATTATCTTGAAGTATGGAAAACTAAAAGAAACTTGGTTTTTCTTCTTGTGGATTATCAATGAATAAGTAAAATTTTGCTTTACGCCCCTATACATTTAAACTTTCATCCCGATAAACCATAAAGAATTCTAAAATATTCCTAGTACGTAAAAGCTTTCTGGAATTGAAATTTTTCAGAAAACTTGAGTTAAGTTTACTAGCAGCCAAAATTGTAAATCGAAAAAATTTGAAAAAAGATATTAAAAATTTTTAGTCACGATTCAACCATGATAAAATTAGACAAAAGTGTAAACCACAAAGTTTTGTAAAAGTTTTCCCGAATGTCCATAAAACTTGGTTTATTCACTCTCCTGAAATTCAATATATTAAACATGAGGTGAATATATTGAATTTTAGGAGGGTAAATAAACTAAGTTTTATTAACATTGTAGAAAACTTTTCTAAAACACTCGGTTTTAAACTTTTGTCCAAACTACATTTTAGACATCGTTCAACCATGGTTAAATATCAAAAATCTCTTTTTCTAGTTTCCTGGTTTACAATTTTAGCAACTGAAAAACTTTTTTTTTTAAAACTCAGTATCCGATCCAAAAGGACCGACTAATTTGAGGGAACCAATCCCACCGCCCACTTGCGGGGGCCCCGTTCTAAGCCAGAGCAAAACTATGTATAAACTTGCCCACCGAAATTGACACCAGATGAAATCGAACTTGAGACCTTGAGAGGAGCACACTCCAAGATCTCAAGCCAACCACTAGGCCAACCCCAAATGAAAAACTTTAGCTCATGTTCTTTGAATATTTTGTGGGGGTGAAGTCAAATGATTGAGGAGTGCAGGGTGAAATTTTAGTGGATAAGGCTTGCAACAAATTTTAATTGGATCAGGCCAAGACACAATACCAAGCCCACCCAAAATCAATTAATTGACTAATTCTTTTCCCATCCTATTGATTTCTTACGCGTCCTATAGAGTTTAGATGATAAAATCCAAACATCATAAACATCCCATAAAAACCTTCAAAACAGGTTGAAACATTTTGAGAAACTCATACGATGAGAAAAGTATCAGCCTAATTAATTTACACAAACTTTACAACCTTCATTCGTCTCATCTAAATAAAAACAACATTTCACCCTCAATCTGTAAAGTACCATAAATCAATATTTCAATAGCTCATTTTTCTTCCTAGTTTCTAATGGTTTATAAAAGCACAAGAGAAACTTGGTTAGTAAATAGTATATCACTCCAATCAAAATAAACGTACATACAAGTACTAATTATATTGAAAAAAATCTTCATCCTACAAAGTCATGAAACATTTGCCCACCAATTACATCTCTTCCAAAATGCCTATTTTGTGATTCAAAACCACTCATAACATAATTACCTTCATTATTGGTTTCAAGGCCAAGACCAAATCTTTGAGCTGCACTTAAAGGAAATGGTTCAGCTAAACCAATCCCATGATTTTGATAAAGCCCTAGTGTCAATGACACATTACTATTATTATTATTATTATTATTACTATGATTGCTATTATTGCTTCCACTACCAACAATATTCATTCCAACACCTACATGTTGAAAAGGTAGACTCATTTGTTGTTGTTGTTGTTGTTGATGTTGTCCTTGACTCCTAATTGGTATGTTAGGAATTTCATTTACGGCGCGCTTGTAAGTGGCGTCATGAAACTTATCTGTCGATGTAGATGGATTCTCGGAAACTAGAGAAGTATCTGAAGGCAAATGATGATGATGATCACTTGATTTGTTCCTACAATTTTCTTCCTTTTGTTGTGAATCATTTGGAGTTTGCCTTGTTTCTAGCATGTGAATTTCTTCCACCATTGGTTTCCAAAGCCTTACTCGTGCATTTATGAACCAATTAGACACCTGATACACAAGATAGATATTGTTATATTGGTAGGATTAAAATTCATTGGATCGTTTAGTATCGAGATAACGCTTACCTGGCTACGCGACAGACCAGTTTGTTTAGCCAACATTATTTTATCTGTATCAGTAGGATAGCTGCACAGGGAACAAAAAATAAGCAATCAAAATGCCAGAAATGTAAAAGCTTTTGATTTTGAAGTCACCACCACGGTCATTGCGATTACAATTGCAGTTGCATTACATCTATCAAGATCCTAAAGCAACACGACCGTGATCCTGACTAAAATATAAAACGAGTAAATAATCATTCAAGTCCTTGAATGTGTCGAGCATTGTCATTATAGTTCTTGAATATAACAAAATTACAAAAACACCCGAGAATGTGTATTTCGTTTATGACTTTGATATTCAAATGTGTCTTTCGCTAGTTAGATTTGTCCTCGAATATCCATTTTGTTCAATTTAGTGGACGAAATTACTAACAAAAAATATAATTCAGGGATGTGTTTGTAATTTTAATACATTCAGGGTCTATTGTGACACCCTCCGTACACATTCAAGAACTAAAATAACGATTTGACAATATAAAACCCAGCACAGATGTTTCAATTTTCGGCAATGGAGGAAACAGCATCATGCCTTTATTGGTATATCAAATTTGACCAAGGCATTGCTTAATCGAAATAAACGAAACATAGAATGGCACTTACGGATGCAGAAAGTGTTCAAAAAGCCATGCTCTAAGAACAGTCACAGCACGCTCGGGGAGTCCTCTTTGAGGTCGCCATACAGGTTGTTGCTGCTCAAGATAACCTGACCTATGGCTGTAAGGTCCCCCTCTTTCACTATTGCCAAATCTAGGAGATTCTTCCTTCCGGTTGCTTGTGTGAAAATGCGCCTTATTATTGAACTGTAGTTGGTCAGTAATTGCCTTCTTCAAGCATCTAAAATGTTTGGACATAGCTTTTATCGCCAAACTTGCATAAGGAGCTGCATTGTTGAGGCCGGAAACATACTCAAATGATGTTACGACCGATTGCATCTGTTGGTAGTATTGCCTGTACCGCTTATAAACCTGTTGAGTAAAAATATAGAATAAATGTCACAATCATGATTAAATATCAAACATTGTCAACTGAAGGTTAATAGAAACCTATGAAGCACCGACACAAACACCAGGACCGACGGATAATAAGTATAGAACATAGTTCGTCTCAGAGGGGCAGATAAAACATATCAATGAAACAGCAAAAGGATTATATTAAAGAAAACAAGCAAAGCACATTTGATTGCATAGTCATTTCTTGGTCAAAAAATAGAAAATTAACACATACTATTTTACAGTTATAGATTTATAGATTTATGTTGGCCGTCATGACTTGCACCATTTTAATTCTTAAACAAGGATCCTTCACAAGTGAATGATGTGTATGTGATTCATAATTTAGGACATTCTTTGAAACAAACGTTTTCCTTGAAGTGGTTATATAATTAGGGTTTCGCTAACCAATGTCCTAAGAGCATTGGTTAAGGAATCTACTAGTAGAAACTTATACAAATTTTTACTTGTCTTGCAATAATTACACGGCCTTTTTATGCAAACTTACTTATTCAAGTACTTTAACCAATGCCCTAAGATCACGGGATAGTTAGCTTAACACTTTAAGCTTAGTTAGTTTCAATTAAAATTCACATTTAAAGCTTCTATGTTACTTTCTTATATTTATTTCATTAAAAATAAATTAACACAAGTTTCACACGAGGGTTTAAGGCTAAAATGGAATTTCTGATTTTGGTTTTAAATGAGAGATTCATTGAATAAAGTATTGATGTCATATTAGTAATTAGTAGTACTTAGAAGACAACCTTCTGCAGTACATTTCTACAAAAATAATTAGATTCTGAAATATGGGTTTGAAAAGATAGGTTCCAACCGAAGAAAAGGCACATGTAGCATGGACTATAATATGGTACATGTAAATACCTAGTGAATTATCAACGTTCTCACATTATTTTCATGTTATTTTAACAAATAAGAACAATCTGAAAAACGAAACATGAGTGAGAACATTTTTTTCCCTAAGCATTTTGATAGTTTATTAAAATATACACATTTTTTCCCATCAAGATCAATAGATAAAAGTAGTTTAATTACAACCCATTTCTTTTTCTAGATAAACTCCACAAGCCAAGACATACATAACGTTCATTTCAAGCTACATTTTATCACGATTATTGTCATATTGGAAATAGTACATATAAATATCTAATATCACAATAGAGAATAAAACATCCACCAATTAAATATGTACCACAAGATTATTTATGATTCTATTTTCTTTTTTCTTTTTTTTTGATGAATCTTCTATGTACTTTCTTGTTACACAGACTCCTTCTTGTCCCAAATATAAGAAAGAGTATTGCTCACATGTACACCCTCCGGTCACAACTATAAGCAAAAATTCACTTTTAAGATTCGTTCAATAAATAATGTATGTGACTTATATATAGACTACATAAATGATTTATTGAATGAACCTAAAAAATAGATTTTTTTCTTATAATTATGACTAGAGGGTGTACCTTGAAGGAACTTGTTAAGGTGCTTTTGGGACACCATTTAAAGAATAAAAAAAATAGAAATTGTCTTTAAGAAAACAATTATTAAACTTATCAGAAAATTGAATACACAATTTTCAATACAATTGTATATTTAGACCATTAACAAATTGGTCTATAAATTAACAATAAAACATCAAAACCAATGAAGTTATTTATTTTTCTAACTTTTTGAATGTTTTAACCAATATACTTCCATAGAAAATTGTGAAATATTAGAAAAACAAAAACTTTAAATTAGGGTAAAAAAAGTTTTTTAAGCAATAATTTCATCTTGCCGGTTGCAACTTTTTTCCTTATAAATAGACCCAAACAAAATTTCACTTATAATTAGGGCATGAGGTGTATACCAATAATTTAAGGGAGAAATAGTGTGAAATATTCAATCATATCATGAATTTGAATGACATGTAAAATAATACCAAACAAGTAAAGCCAATCTTACATAAAGGCCAATCACCTTATTATCATCTAAAAATATAAGTTTCTTTAACTTTTAAAATCACAATAATCATATCACTACAAGCTTTTTTGAAGTATAAATCTTTTCCAATGGATTCCTTCAATATAGTATAACTTTAAGCAAATCATCCCTACAAATTGGGTGACATAGTCACTTAAAAAAGAAATCTATGGTTGGCATGCACTTTACAATACCAATCTCCATGCATATATTCCTTCCCATTAACTTTTCTTAAAAAGCCAATTGAGTTCACCGAGGCCATCCATCACAATATAATGCAAGAATCTTAATGTAAATAGAATAAAGATTATCCATAAAACTAACCTATTAACCTATTAATTAGAAATTAAGACATAACCTTAATGCACATAAATTAAGATATCATCCATGAAACAAAAGCTAAACTAGTTTCATGCAACCAATCAAACCTTATGTTAGCCTACCACTAACAAAATAAACCGTCCACTTTTTAAAAGAATACTTAATAATAAACTATACATTAATAATAAAATAATAACATAAGCACTAAACATTAAGAACAACAACACCCAAATTGAGAGTATTTAGAATAAGTCATGTATCAATAAAGATTTAGAAATCTCCAAAAAAAAATAAAAATGGAAATTAATCTAGATATAATTAAGTATATTAATCTAACAGACTAAAACAGTAAGTCCATCCACACAAAATGACAAAAATAATAAACAGTAAACATCAAACATGAACTCAACCGACAAAAGAAGAAAAAAACAGTGCATCAAAATGAAAATTTTGACATGACAATAACAAAAATCATAAAGACATAGAAAAACAAAAAATGAAAACAAAATAAAATAAAAAATTCAATAACAAACCTCATCAAGCATAGTCAACAATCTTGATTTATTGCGACCATCACCAAATGGATCTTCTTCACTCAATCTTTCCAAAGGAGATTCCATCATCAAAGAAGAATCAGCCACAACAACAACCTTCTCACCACAAACACCAAGATTTCCAACATCACACATCTCTTCCAACAATTCTTGAGCTGGTTTCAAAAACCTAGAATCCTTCAAAACAGAAGCATATCCAGTAAATGGAACTGAACCCCCACTTCCTCCTCCTCCTCCTCCTTCAACCAACCCTTGAATCACACCTCCACCACCATAAATCATAGATCCATATCTTTGTAGGTTCAACTCCAAAGGTAAATTACTACTAACACTTTTATTTGATGAAAGTGACAAAGACAAAGGCTCATGATTATTCAACATCATAGTACTTGTACTACTATGTTGTTCATCAAATTGTCTAAGATTTTGAATGTTTTGTGCTTGATAAAGAAAAGGGTTATTATTATTTCCTTGATTGTTATTATTCAAAGTCTCAAAATAAGGATGATGAGAAACTGAACAAGAGTTGTTAGAAGAAGAAATATTCATATTCATGACCCTTTTTCCTTGATCTTCTCTTGAAAAACGCATCATCAAATTAGAACACTCTAAATCCTTCATAGAATTAGAAGAAGAACATGAATTATGCTTCAAACCTTGTTGGTTAGTAAAATTAGTAATGAAAGAAGAAGAATCATAGAAAGGAAGTAAAGGTTCATGAGGTTGTTGATTTTGAGCCACAATAACTCTAAGCTTATCTCTTCTACTTTGTTGTGGGACATGGTAACCTTCAAAACCCTCATCACTAGCCATAGAAAAAATATATTAAAACTTCATTCAAATACTAAAAAATCTTAATGACCCAAATGAAAAAAAATACTAAAATATGAAACTTTTTATAGATGAAGCTGGATTGAAGTGATGGAAGTGACAAAAAAAGAAAGAAGGTATAATAATTAATGGTGATGTTAAGTTTATTATTATGATGACAGAAAAAAAATTGATACGTCAAAGTGATTGAGAATTTGATGATACACACAAAAACACACGCAAAACACACGAGAGTCTAAACAAAGAGTTCAGATTGTTGTTTCTTTGGAACAAGGAAACAAAACAAAGTGTGAACTATGAAAGGATGAAAGTGTAGACATAGTAGGGTTTCTATAGTGACCGGATAGTTACCGGTTATAGCCAGTGATATCTTTGTTTCTGTGTGTTTTGCAGATATTTTTGGAATGGGGTATGTATTCCCATCATGTTCAGCTTTTATACTGTCAAAAATAGATTATATTTTAATTTTTATATGCTTTCATGATTAATATTATAGATTATTTTCAAGTAATTAAAGATTGAAATTCTTTTAAGAATACTTTTTGGTGTGTAAGTGAATGAAAAAATGTAAAAGAAAAAGACAAAGGGAGAATAAAATTTCTCATCATGCAAATTGCAAAGCTGGTTTTTCTTGGTTTTGTCGTTTTCTCAACTCTCTTGCTTTATCAGTTTTTTTTAATAATAATTAATTTTGAAAATATTAGAAAGTAACGAAGTTTAGTGTATATAATAATTTAATTTAATAAACTATTAATAAATATCCTTAGATTTTTTTTTCCAATAAATATCTTTAAAATATTGTTTAAGTAGTAGAAAAGAAACTTTTACACAAATAACCGTGTTATTATGACTATTACACGTATTTGACTTATATTTCTAAGACACGAAAGATATACAAAGAACATCTAATCATGTAGATGTTTATGCGAATATTTAAAAGAACATCTAAGTATTGAATGATAAATAGTATTGACACAAAAAAATCTAAAACAAATGAAAATAGTAATAAAATTACATTGTCTTATATATCTTTGTTTATCATATAATTATTTAAAAATAGTTGTTCAAAAAACATTTTTCAATTAACATTGACATAATGATTAAAGTGACAAGGAATTTATGTCGGGGGAGTTTTGGTTTTTTATGAGTCTACCTAACTGGATTCGGATCAAAAAGAATATTTAGACAAAGAAAAGTATAAATTTCAAATTTAAAATAAATGATTGATTAAGAAAATTATGACAAAAATAATTGTTTTTTTTTTTTTTTTGAAAGAACAAAAATAATTGTTAAACTCTCTAGAGTAATAATTGTTAAAGAAATCTGGAATTTTAAGAATTTATCTAGGTGACTTAGGTATTAGAAGAGGTCACCACTTCCAACTCCCACAAGGTTCCGAGAATGGTTATCATTTGTTATTTTAGATAAATGTTAACAAGTGTCTCAAGGGTATTTGTTTAGAAGTCTAAAGAAAAAACTTTATTTAAAAAATTGTTAATTGTGTATGTAAGACATTGAAACTTTAAAAAAAAAACTTTTTCTACATAATTTTATAAATTATTTTCTCTTTTAAATCCTTAAAAAATGCCCTAAGAACAATAAAGGTTAGTTGCCAATA
Source organism: Medicago sativa (assembly GCF_051527215.1). NCBI lineage: Eukaryota > Viridiplantae > Streptophyta > Magnoliopsida > Fabales > Fabaceae > Medicago > Medicago sativa. The sequence goes on from NC_140752.1 coordinate 15,714,705, forward strand.
AAATATTTTTTAGCTGTGTTTTATCATTGGAGTTCCTCCTACAGAACAAAACATAAAAAAATATCTTTAGAAAAAACATAGAATGTATTATTAGGTTTTGAGTTTGATATGAAATTTTTTTGTAAGATAATTTTTTTTGAATATTTTTCTATTTTAAAGGTCTTTTCTACTTTGTACGATCATCATCTACCCGCTCAAAATTTCTTCTATCTTGAAATAACTAATATATTCTTAGGTTCAATTCATTTAGAATAAAGTTAACAAATGTCTTTAGAGTATTCTTTAAGATCTTACATAAAAAGTTTTTCTTAAAGTTTGTGGTTTTAATACATTGAAAATTTAAATATTTAAGTTTTTTAAAACAATAATTTCTAAAATTCGAAATTCTTGGGAAAAAAAAATTGAAACACTTGTTAATAAGACCGTACCCTACGGTTTAAACAAATTTGATTTGCTACTTTATAAAGTCTAGTCTCTTCCCTGGTATTCAATTATACTTTCTTAATGAGGGTAAAGTTTTTTTTTTTCCTTAAGAAATTAGGGTAAAGAGATGAAAGGTATGATAGTGACGGTAACATAACACTGATGGTGGATGACGCACGTGAGAAGAAAGTAACAGACTAACCAAAGAAGAAAGAAAGGCTGATTTTACCCTTCTCAACACTCATCCCCCCAAACCCCAAAACCTCTTTTGGGAGCCTCATCAATCTCTCTTTACGAGGTTTACATGACATGTTCTACTTTTTTTATTTTTTACGTATTATTTTTACCGAACAAGAAGTGAAATAAACAATTTCAAAAAAGTAAGGTTACTAATCATTAACTGTAGTTAAAATAAATGTAAACTTTTTCCGGTCCCATATTAAATAATCAATCATTAAGTATGCTGTTGGGGAGTGTGTCTAATTGATCAAGATGTCCTTTTCCTTTGAAAATTGGTGGAATAGTAGCCAAAACATTTATTAGGGCGCCAAAGCTAACAACAACTGTGGTGAAGTGAATTTGTCTGATTGAGGGGCCTTGTTTAGTTGTAGGATCACCAAATTGATTAATTAATTAACCTACTACAATAATCACATTTTGTTGTTGATTGATCATCATTTGCAATTTGATGATAAGGTTGTAATAGGTGACTTAACAAAGATTCTATAACTTTTTGTTAATTAACTTGCTATTCAAGTATTGTTTGTTGTATCAACCCTTGTGTTCACACATACATTTTTTTTTCCTTTCCATTTTCTGAATTAAAAATGAGTTTGTGAGTTAACTGTTAGCACATTTGATTAATTAATAACTCTACTATTTTGGATGGGGGAGAATAATAGATTGATTTATATTAGATTCAATTTGATGGAAGAATATTTTTAGTATTGAGAGAGGCGAATAGGTAAATGGTAGGAGATGAATGGTAGAAAATGCTACTAAAAAAGGGAGTAGTAAGTGTTGTTTTGAACCGAGTTATGGACGGGTGCGGAGGCGTTAAGCGAGTGTTTAGTAAGTTGGTTAATCAAGCAATGAGTGAGGAATATGGTGTTAGGTATTGTTGTCGAGCGCGGTTGTTAGAGTTGAAGATGAAATTTAATTTTGGGAGAGGTTGAGTTGATGGAAGAGTGTAAGGTTTTATATTGTATGGCATTTCTGTCCAAGATAATGTGCAAAATACTTGGATTTGGAATCTTAATCCCGATTATATGTATCCAGATAAAGAAGTGTGTGAGTAGAAATTTCAAGATATATATATATATATATATATATATATATATATATATATATATATAGCTTATTCGTCTTTATATTGTTCATATTTTAATAAGATTTAATTAATTTGTTAATTGATTATTTTAAATGATGTTAAAAATGAGAAAATAGTTTAAATTAAATGGTAAAATTAGAAAGGAAAAATTCAATCCAAAAGGATATATATATATCCCACTTATTGACATTTTTTATAAATTTATAATTAAATACTTGTACTCGAAAATCATACAGACAATATTTATTGAAGGGTAAATTTTTTGAGAAAAAGAAAAAAGAAAGTGTTGCGTTTTTTTTAAAGGAGCCAGTGTTGCGTTAAAGTATCTATTTTTGAGTTTAATCGCTACAAAAAATATTATTTTTAATCCCTGTCTTTTATAAAAATTATGTACTTTTAGTCTCTTTGTAGGGACTAATAGTACCCTATTTATATAAAAATTATGATGACTAAGTATGCATAATATTTTTATAAAAACTAAATTTAAAAGTTTGTAATTTTGTCGAAACTATATGTTTTGTTTATAAAAAAAAAGTTTATGAGCTGCACTTAAAGACTTAAAAAATGGAGATATCAAAACTTTCGTGGAAAGGAATATTTCCGACCAAGTTGTCGATGCTACTACCTATAATTGGATGAAGCACTAAGGTTTTGCGGCTAAAGTAAAGATTGAAAAAATAATGGTGTCTTAAGATTAGATGAATACCAAACATCTTAGATCATTTACAATGGTTATATACATTTAACAACCTTCAACATTCACTTTTTCAATTTTTAACACTCTACATCATTTTCTCTCTCTTAATTCAACATTCATTCAATTTTTACCTATCAAATGGTTTTTTCATTCAACACTCTACTCCACCACCTTTTATTTCTTATTCTTATTTAATATTATATTTTTGTTTTTATAATTACATAAAATTACAATTATCGATTATAATTAAATTAAAATAAAGAAACACTTAACATTTTTTTTTGTTTTTTGTAAAAACAAAATTTATTTAAATAATTTATTTTTGGGATCCATTTCACTAAAAAGAAGATTAAAACTTCATTTAGTTTGCTAATAGAAAGATAATAATAAAAAGAAGATAGTGAAAAACTTGGTTTTTTCTGTGTCCAAATCAAATGAACCAAGTCTCTATTTATAGAGAAAAAAAAATCATGAATTTTGGTATTTTTTTTATTTTTTTAAATATTTTAAAACGAAATAATTGAGGTTTTATTATTAAAATTATTAAAAACCGGGCAACCAATAAAGTAGCACCACATGTCCCCCATCATTCCAGAATTCTTCTTCTCTCTCCATCCTCTGCTTTTCACGCGCCAAAAACTGCCTAATTACAACGCGACACGTGGCAGATTCACAGGATTAATTTGTGTTGAATGGATTCATCCTCTCTCTCATCCATGTCACATTCAGCAGGCCATTCAACAGGCCATAGGCAATTTGATATTGAAACTCACATTAAACATATCATTGCAAATGGTCTTATATGTGTGTATTATAAACACTATGGTTTAGCAATTGTAGTCCCTCAGTTGGATGTTAATTTGTTTCTTAGCAATAATTTGTATTAGTTTTTTTTGAAATTATCTTTTAAATTTTGGGTCTTGCTATTAAGCATTTCTAATTAAGAAAATATAATAGAAAAAGTTAAATTGCTCAAATTTCCAATGCTTTAAATGCGTCAATTAAGAATACTCTTTGGACACTCATTATCATTTTCCTTATGGATTGAGTGAAGTTTCACATAGATCTACATAAACAAACATACGCAAAGAGGAAATTTGATGTGGAAACACAGACTAAAAGGAGGTGATGTGGTACATAAGCTACTTCTGACATCGTCTTGAGGGATAAGCATATTAGGCTCTGTTTGGTAAACCCAAAAAAAGAGCTTTTAGCTCTTAACTTTTAGCTTATAAGCTCATTTGACAAAAAAAACTCTGTTTGGTAATACTTTAGCTATGTTTGGTACAACGAGCTTATAGCTTATTTCAGGAGCTTATAAGCTATTTTTCAGGAGCTACTTCAAGTAGCTTTTGAGCTTATAGCTTTTAGCTTCTCATTTTTTCTTCCATATTCACCCTTATTATTCAAAGCAAAAGTTATCAGCTAATTTTACCAAACACTTCAACTAGCTTATCAGCTAAAAGCTATCAGCTAGCTTATCAGCTATCAGCTAATTTTACCAAACAGAACCTTAGAAGATGGGGATTTTTGAAGGTCCGATGTGTTTATGCTATTACGCACATCAAAAAAATTGTTTGACTCACAGAGGCGTCTTTGCCTATCTTATGAACGTAAATTCTACTTAACACTTACTTGCACCATGTCTTACTATAACATCCAAGTGTCTTTGCATGTATGTACATCCCCCCTTATTTGAAGAAATAACGTACATAAAAAATGATGATTAGTAACATAAAAAGTTACCGATTTCTTATAATTTTTGTTGTTATCTTCTCTGTTTAGAAAATTGCTGTTGACACATTGCATAAGGCTGTGGCACACATGTAAAATACGTTTTTGCCCCCTCGGCAGTTAACTGCCGAATTATGAAACCGGCTGCAGTTAATTACCGAGGAAAACTTCGGCAGTTAACTACCGAGGAAAATTGACAACTTCGGCAGTTAACTGCCGAGGAATCCTCAAACCCTTTTTTTTTTTTTTTACAAAAACCATTAATTTTTTTTATTCTTTAAACCTAAATTTTCCTTAATTAAATTTAATTCTTTAATCCTTTTAAGGAATTAAACACAATTTTTTTTTATGATTTCATTCATGTGATTTTGTTGCCATAAATGAAGAAATATGAGAGATGAATAATATTCGGTAGTTAATGGACCTAAAATGATAATTCAATAAAAAAAATGCAACAACAAAAAACGTTACAAATGATAGAATAATTATATTTGTAATTATTAGTAATTAATTATAATATTTAAGATATTTTTTTGTTGTTCACAGATTATCATATTTCAGATATTATTCATCTCTCTTTCAAATAATTATATTTGTAATTATTCTATCAATAATACCTTTTTTTTTGTACAAATAAAACCACTTTTCTATTCTTCAAAAAAAACATTTTTTTAATTAATAAAAGTGATTGAATATGTAGTAATTCTATGATCTCATATTTTTTTATTTATGGCAACAAAATCATATGAATGAAATCAACAACTTTATAAAAAGAATCGTGTATTTAATGGCAACAAAATTCATATTTCTTCATTTATGGCAACAAAATCACATGAATGAAATCATGAAAAGAATTATGTTTAATTCCTTAAAAGGATTAAAGAATTAAATTTAATTAAGGAAAATTTAAGTTTAAAGAATAAAAAGAATTAATGGTTTTTGTAAAAAAAAAAAAAAAAGGTTTGAGGATTCCTCGGCAGTTAACTGCCGAAGTTTTCAATTTTCCTCGGTAGTTAACTGCCAAAGTTTTCCTCGGTAGTTAACTGCAGCCGGTTTCATAATTCGGCAGTTAACTGCCGAGGGGGTAAAAACGTATTTTACATGTGTGCCACAGCCTTTTGCAATGTGTCAACAGCAATTTTCCTCTGTTTAACCATTGTCCAAGACGTGAAACAAGTGAGAAATTATAAAGAGACTAATAGTTATTTTGGTTGCTAGATGTATAACGGGTATCAAAATTTTAAAATATTATTGTGCACTTCGTAAGTCAAAATCGTATCTGACATAAAAATGTTTCCTTAATATTGTTATATTAGTCCTCAAATATACTTATTTATTGTCATATCAGTCCTTATAAGTGCTTACTTACTAACATTTCATTACTTATATAAAAACAGTTATTGTGAGCATTGAAGGATTATTTTAGTGTTAGAGACTCTTTGGACTAATGAAGTGCACAATTAAAACTATTTTAAAAAAAGTATGCATTGATGGACTACTATAACTATTTGTCACACATTCAGGAACCGAAACGACTGTTACTTCAATTAAAAAGTTACATAGTGTTTAAGTGATCTCACAAGAAAGCTTCTCTCAAGTTCTTAATGTATTCAATTTACGAGGCATGATTGAGCTTATATAGGCCTAAGGTTTCATCTCTAATAGTATGATGTAGATAAAGACACAATTCAATCCCAGACAATAGCAAAAATAGGATTTTGCTAATCCTCACACGAACTTCAACCCTATTTTTGTAATTATTTTATTGAAAATAGTAAAAGCTTAAGACTGTATTGTTTCAACAATTTGTTTTTTATTATTATTATTATTATTATTATTATTATTATTATTATTATTATTATTATTATTATTATTATTATTATTATTATTATTAGAGGAAATGACTTGTTTAATGGCTCCTCCTAAAACTAAAAATAAAAATAAACATATAAAATGTGATCGAAGAGTTTTCTAATTTAAGAGAGGTTAAAATGGAAATCTGACGCAAACGGGTGGGTTCACGTGAATATCAATGTCTTCAGTACCCACCTTCGTGTTTTGAAATCAAGAAAAACTCAAATCTAAACCCAAACTCAGTTAACTCAAGCTTTTCCAGTCAAAGTCGAAATAGATTCGGACCAAGATTCGTGGATACGAGAATTGTTGTCATGTCTACCTATTAAAAAATGGAAAAATGCTTACATGTTACTATAGTACTTGTGATAGTATATTAAAGATTTATGGGCACCTCTTTAATATGTGCTATAAAGTTAGCATGACTAAAAGTTAATATGTTTGGCCTACATTTGGATGAGCTTCATATATAACTTGAATTAAAATTGAAACTAGTTAATGAAAGAAAATAAGTGCACGTGGTTAGTTGTTTCTTTTTAAAGAAAAATTTTCTGAGTGAACAGTAGTTCTACAATGTCCTTGGACAGTGTTAGTGTGATCGGCATGGGTAAAGAAAAATTCAGGTCAGGTTGATCGATCGAGAGGGTGAGTTGGGTGACACAGTAACCCAGAATCTAAGATTATGTGCATGCAGAACTGAGTTCAGAAGATGATGTAATTATCAATAATGCTATAAATGAACACTATTGTGTCAATAACATTTTTTCACATGACTATAGTGTCGATACCTAATTAGTTTAAGGGTATGAGAGGTTATATGATGATAAAAATTGATTTTAAATGAATTGATTTCGAACACAAGTACCGTAAATAAAGTCATTTATATTTATATGTATTTATGTAAAAATGAATTTAACAATAAATAAAATTAATTGTATAAAGTAAAAACTATAAATTATAGTTTCAAGTATAATCAATTCCACAAACAAAATTATTTCACTTTTAAATCACTTTTAATCCTTTAAATTGAAACCAAACATATCCAAAAAAAAAATTCCTTAAACAATAGTTTAATGATACAAAAAATAAAATGATAAAATTTTGTAATTCACGTATGCATTGGCAACCCTGCAATTGTCAATTTTCTATTCAAGTTTACCTATCGGCATAAATAAGCCATAAGTTCACCGGTTGAGAAAATTTATGAAATTTTAAAAGTGGTGGACTTTATTTTTAGATTAAGAAATGGATGTTCTAAATCAAGAATCAACAACCAACCAAATTTGATTCTAACGGAAGAGATTAAAATTTCATAATATATATCAATGTTCGAATTTCAATTAAAAGAAGTATTCACATTTGATATTCGATATGTCTCAAATTTGATTACCTCAATATAGGCGCTTATAAAAATAACATGAGTCAATAAAAATATGGTTAGGATCGGTGCCAAGATTCACCATGTTGTAGAATCATAGCTCTTTCATTAGAGTCACTTCATATGGTTTTACGAAATTCTTCGTGGTTAGAAGTTGGTTGTTCTTTTTTTGGTGGTGATCGGTGTTTAAACCCTGAACTTTGCATATATTATGTATTGTCTTTACCAACTGAGCTAAATTCACGAGGGCATAAGTTGGTTCTTCAATCACGATGAACTAGGTTCGAATGTGGCAAAGACCAATGAGTCGCTCCATGTTGGTCTTATTTTAGAGAAAGTCTTTCATAGACATAACTCAAAATCAATATTATTTGAAAAATAAAATTAAACAAAAATAATTTCGTCACATCAATTAATTTTATTCATTTTTAAAACTTGTTAGGATTCGGTGTGTGGCTAGATTATTATTTTTGGGATTGCACACAAGTAAGTATTACTCTATGCTTTTATAGACTTAAAATAAAAATATTTTTTGGGTTTTAGTCTTGAAGATATATAAATTTTCTTCATTTCAGTCCTTGTAAAATAGATTCATATCAAATTTGATCCTTGTAATATGTAAAATTGACCCTTAAAATAAGTACTAAAGTGAAGATTACATAGACCAATTTAAATATGAATAGATTTTATAAAGACTAAAACAAAACACCAAGTACCAAAATAAAATTTTCTATATTTTCAAAGACTAAAACTATTAAGAAAATAGTTTTATAGAGATTAAAACCGAAATGTTTGATATTTTCATGGATCATTTACATATTTAATCCTACTATATATAGTCATTCTTTTGTGTTAACCCTCTAATTCTTAGGGAAAAATTATCCTAGTAATTTGGAGTTTAACCACAAAGTAAGTAAAATCTTACAAAAAATTGTCTCATTCATTCAAGAATCAAACGTGAATTCTTCTAAATGATCATACATTAGCGGAGCATATTAACCACTGCACTAGGTTATATAATCTACACCATTAACTACTTTTTTAAGATATATTCTTTGACAAAGACTTTTAAGATTTTTTTTAATCTAGACTAAATAATTTTGTCATATATACTATGTTAATTTAATGTTTCTTATGACTAAATAATTTTGTCATATATACTATGTTAATTTAATGTTTCTTATAAAAAGTGCATAAGGGAGTATTGTTCTCTAATATATATATTCATATTAAACTTTGGTACAAAATGAAATTGTGAACTTGAATGTGCATGTGAATAAATTTGAAACAATTGTTTTATGGAGGATGAGGACAATATATGGCGTCGTTTTCGAACAAAACGGAGATCGTGATTGTTCACTGTTGAGACATATGAATGAACAGAGTCAGATGAAAGAGAGAGAGAGAGAAGGTGAATCTCTGTCTTTGAGTCTGATCAGTTGTGAAGCTTTTATTGTAGAGTTAAGTTATGGTCAAACACAAACTTACAAATTACTAAGACCAGTCATATATTGTACGTATATACTGCTTTAACTGCCTCTACATTATTCATTCATATGCTATGCTATTCCTATAGTGTATATTCACGACCCCCACAACTTTCGTCCCTCCCTCCCGTTAACTTTGATGCATTCTTATCTCATCATATGTATATTCTCATTATATAAAATAAGGTCTTGTTAACCGGTGGTCCCGGGGCACTGGTTAAGGAATCCAAAATAGAAAAATTGTCTTGAAAATATAAACTGTTACTTTTGACTAACTAATTATTATAACACTTTTTAATAAAATCTTACCTTTTTTAACTGTTTAACCAATGCCCCAGGGGCACTGGTTAACATTCTCCTATAAAATAAAATCAACTTGTACTTAGTTAACTTTGATGCATTCTTATCTCATCATATGTATATTCTCATTATATAAAACATCAACTTGTACTTAGTTAACTTTGATGCATTCTTATCTCATCATATGTATATTCTCATTATATAAAATAAAATCAACTTGTACTTGGAAGCGAAGGAAAAAAAATAATCAACTTAAAAATCAACACATAATTCACTAAAAATGAATTTCTTCAAAAAAAAAAAAATTCACTAAAAATGAATTCGTTTGAAAAGAACACCTTTTCAAGTTTTCAAAATCTTCCTCTAAAAAAAAAAAAGTTTTAAAAATCTTATGATACAAACATCAATGACTACTATTCACCTTGAATTATCACCATGTTAAATCTTTGATGTTGTGCATTTTTATTTTTATTTTTGAGAATTACGTATTCTAACTGCATAAATTAGTTTTTAGTCGGATAAATTACAATGAATTGTAAAACTTTTCAAAAAGAGATTTAACATTGCTACCTTCTTATGGATGTAAAACTTTTCAAAAAGAGATTTAACATTGCTACTGTTTTATCTTGGTTTTCGGGTGTCAAACATTGATTACGTTTGAACCTTTTTAACCGGTGATATCTCATTTTTTCTTGGGAAGGGAAAAAATAAGCAAAACCCTTGAGAATCGAGGTCCGGGAGTTGTTTTCGCTACGGGAAGGTGTTAGGCACCCATAACGACTATAGTATCCTATAGGAACCGTCTTTATTTTCTACGCGCGCGCTTTATTTTTAGATGCTATTTGAAAATGATATTAAGCCTAAAGTATTCTAAGTGAAGAATTGGAGGGAGAAGAAAGTGTTTGAATTTTTATTTTATTTGAATTGAAGGAATTTTGTCCTTGCCTACGTACCCGTTTAAGGGATCAAATCCACCGTAGTTCTCTTCCAAAAAATATTTTTGTTTTTGTTGATTGATTTTAAGTTTGAAAATTGAAATTTGAAGAATGGAGATTGAGAGGCCTCAAGAGCATAAGATTGGAAAAATGTGAGGTGGGATTAGTTATTTTGCAAAATGAAAGTCAAAGTATGATTAAAATTCATTAAAGTTTGATTAAGAAAATAAAAGGAAAATCAATGGGATTTTGATCCCAAGGTTTATTGTGAAAATGATTTGAGTGATGTTGTTTTAGTTTTTTTTGGAAAATTAATTTTTCTAAGTGTAAATCCTAAGCATTCATCTAAACATACAATCCTAAACATACATCTAAACATGCATATCCTAGCCATATACCTAAAGTGATGTGTGTGCATGTGTCGGTGTACATTATTCGAGTCCATTGTCCTTATTACATCATTGGCCTAGATACATTCTATGGTCTTGCAAGAATTTAAAAGCATAGGAGAAATATTACAAAATTCCTAAGTTTTACATTCTAATCTTTGGTGAAACTTAAAGTGCAAGAAATAAGATGAAGGAGGAGATGAAGTATGGAATGCTTATGAATGAATGGAACATGAAATGAAATAGTTAGTGGCATAAGGAATAATAGGAATTGAAAATTATAGGCAAAAGGAAATACTAAAGCTTGGCAAAAGTTAGTGAAATTTTTAACCTAAAAGTAGCTAAAATCACCTAAAATTTACCATGACACCAAGACAAATATGTGACCTATAATCCTCATATCATGACAATTTTCTAAAGGTTTTCTTACAATCAATGATATGAGAATCATAAGAACACATTCAAATCAAGATCCATGGTATATCTAGGCATATTTGCATCATTTATTCACAAACATAACTTGCAAACCAAGCAATTGAACACAACTCATACACATGCAGCAAGAGCACACACAAATAGTAGCTAAAACTTCACAAAGTCATATGGTATAGGTCACAACCATTTGTCAAGAAATTGGGACTAGAATCAAGCAACTTTTTCACCAATTTTTGATTCAAAACAACACAAAGTAGCAAGAAGGTCAACACATTATTTTTCTCCAATTTTAAAGTACAAAAATCATCACAAAACATCACAAAACTATCAAGAAGCCTATATGAATTTTTTTAAAATTTTTAAAGGATTTTTTTGGGCTTAAAGATGCACAAGAACATCACAAATTTTAACAAAAGATAGTAAACAAACTAAAAAATGCTACACATATTTTTAATCAAGATTTAACACATAACAATATCATAAAAAATATCAAGAAAATGATCAAAAATACATAAGAAATTTTTTAGAAATTTTTAAAAGAAATTTTGAGTGAACAGGGGTGTGAAAAGCATGTCACATGGTGCACACAGCAAAAAAACAAGGAACAAACGAAATCCAGTAAAGAGGAGACCCAGGCCCAAGGTCTTGATGGATCTGGATCATCCAAATGCCTCAGAGGCGTTGGATTGATCCAATCTCATCAAAACCCTAAATCCAAGGGTTAGGAACACACAGCGCATGGTAAGACGAAATGGATACACAGGAAGGGCTAATCATGTCCGTACACTTCATCATCAAACAAGATTAACGGCTGAGATTGAAAGAGTGGACTGAACCAAGTGAACCAGCAGGGTTTGGATGAACCGGCCGGTTCAAAAACGTTTATAAAAGGAGAGTGAGGCCGGTTCACCTCATTCCTTCCTTCTCACTCTCTCTCTAGGTTTAAACTTAGAGAGAGAGGCTCCTCCTTCTCTCTTCTTCTCCGTCGTCTTCCCCGCCGGTTTCTGGAACGTTCATCAACTCCGCCGGAATCTTCATCTTCTCCGGCCGTTTCGTTCCAGAAACCGGCGAGCTTCACACTCGAATCAAATGACTCCAAACCCTAATCTATTCTATTTTTCATGCTGATCAAGAATTTGAACTTGATTTTATGAAATAAATGGTGAATCATCCTAGATCTACATGTTAGGGTTTCGACTTTGAACTTTTTCAATCTTTTTCAAACTTTTTCGAAAGGATGAGCCTCAAAGCTTGCTGATCTATTCAGTTTCACCGTTTATTTTTTTTGTTACGAACTTTCGATGATGAGTTGGAACAAAATGAGAAAAGTTTGTGTGTCTACCTGACTTTTAATTTGGAGATTTGGACAGATAACTCTTCAGAAAGCTTCGTTATGGCTTTAGATTCCTCTGGTAAGTTGTTCGAAACTTTTGAAACCGAAAATAAATCGGTGAATCTTCTTCTCTTTCTTCGCCGGTTCAATTCCTCTTCAATTCCTCTTCTTCTCTCCCTCAAACCTTCTTCTTGTGATCGTCTCTGACTTGAATTGCAAGAAGATGAGAGAAAACCGTTCGATGATGATGATTTTCGTGGAAAATCACTGAGAACAAACTTAATTCCAAAAAAGATTTCTTCGAATTGAATGCTTCAGCTTTGGTTTTCTAGAAATTCGTATTGATTTTTGTATGAATTTGATGGAGAATTGGTGTTAATTTGAGAGTTTGTTGTGGTGGTTTATGATTCTGTTGTGGTGGTTTTTGATTCTGTTACGGTGGTGGTGTTCTGTTACGGTGGCTAGGGTTTGGAAGAGAGAGAGAGAGAGTTTGTTAGGGTTTTCTGATGATGTGTCAGTGATTGAATGGTATTCTGTGCTGTGCATTGATGACTTGGCCCCTTATATAGGCTGCCATGTGGCCTCTGAGCCACTTAGGACTTGCCACGTATCTGGACTTTACCTTGGACTGATTTCTGGACTTTTTGCCTTGAGGGACTAATCTGCAATTCTTTGAAATTAAGGGACTAATCTGCAATTGAGACAAATGGACTAAAAAGAAACTTGACACTAATAAGGACCATTCTGCAATAAAAAAAAGAAAACAAATTTTAGCCCAAAAGGGCTTAAATGCAATTTCTGAAAATAAAAGGACAAAAAATGAAAAAGTAATAATAAAATTGGAATAAAATTGGTAAAATGAACAAAACGTAAAGTGAAACTAATAAAAAACACAAAATGGACTAAAACGAACCAATTACCTAAATGAGGTACTTTAAAGTAACCTCTCTCTGTCGAAATTTCGTGTGAAATGACCAAAATGCCCCTGGGGACTAAAACGACTAAAAATGACTCAGATGCAATTTTAAAATGATTTTTAACAGAGAACTGAAGCAAGAGTTTATTTAAACCAATTTGAAAGACTCAGAGACAATTTTTTAAAGTTTGAACAGAATTTTGGCACATGAAAAGACTAAAATGCCCCTAGGGGCTAAACTGACTCAAAACGACTTCAAATACAATTTTTGAAATGGATTTTGACATAGAATTGAAATGAAGGCTTATTCAAACTATTTGAAAGGGCTCAAACAATCTTTAAAAGACTGAAAGGAATTTTAACATAGGAAATGACTAAAATGTCCTTTTTCATGAATTTTGCAAACAATGCAGAGAAAGATGCAATTGATCAGAGACAATTCAAATGGCTTGAAATGCAAGAAAAGAAGAATTGAACAAGTATTTTTAGGTCCAAAATTAGGGTGTAACAGCTGCCCCTATTTAAGTTTCTTTGCTCGAAGAGTCAAGAGACGAAGTCTTTAAGTTGACAGGACGAAGATACTTAAATATTAACATTTGCACTGTTTTTGGACATAAAAATACGCTCTCGGATTTTCAGAATCATGAGTGTCATGCAATATTTTGATTATGAATGCAACGCAAACGACTGGAGTCTATGGAGCATGTCATGTCACTGGGGATCCAGGTGGACACTGACAGGGTAGACAAACCAGGGGATAGCAAATAGGGTACAAGCTGTTCTTTGGATCGAACTAGCCACTTGACCAAGGAATACAAAACAAGAGATAGGTACAAGTTGTTCTTGGGATCGAACTTGGCACTTGACCGGAAACACAGACATATAGGCAGACACAAGCTGTTCTTTGGATCGAACTTGACACTTGATTGAAAATACAAACAGATAGGCAGACACAAACTGTTCTTTGGATCGAACTGGCTGTTTGGCTGGAGATATAGACAAAAGGGTAGATACAAACTGTTCTTTGGATCGAACTCGCCGTTGAATCATCACCATGTCATGCGGGTAGGTGCAAACTGTTCTTTGGATCGAACTTGTCGTTTGACTGATAACAAAGCATAAGCTGGGTACAAACTGTTCTTTGGATCGAACTTGTCGTTTGTTCGGAAGTATAGGTATATAAGCAGGTACAAGCTATTCTTTGGATCGAACTAGCTGCTTGGCCAATAACAAGATATGAATTGGAAGTTTGATTTGGACAGATACAAATTGAGGGTAAGTTGATATTGACTTGATTTGGAAATAGACATGACCATTTCGTTGGCCCAGAAGCAAATTGAGAGTGGATTAACGTTGACACAGACATTGAATTGAAAGTTTGATATTGAGAGAGAGAGATTGAAAATTGAGATTAAATAGAGACATAGACATAGACATTGAATTGAGAGTTGAAATTGAATCGAATTGGAGATTGGAATTGAATTGAGTTGGAAATTGACATTGAATTGGATTGAAAACTGAGTTGAATTGATATTGAGATTGGATTGAAAGTTGAGATTGAATTGAATTTGACAGTTGAAATTGAAATTGTGATTGGATTGAAATTGGAGATTGAAATTGGGTTTGACAGTTGAAATTGAATTGAATTGAAATTGAGATTGGATTGAAATTGGAATTTGAGTTGAGTTGGAAATTGAAATTGAGTTGAATTGGAAATTGAATGTTGAGTTAAATTGAAAGTGGAGATTGAACTGAATTGAAAGTGGAAACTGAGTTGGATTGAAAGTTGAAATTGGAAATGCAATATGTACGTATGGTATAACAAAATTATTGAATGTATGAGCACATAAAATGCATGATTATGCATGTATGAATGCTTGAAATGCATGATTGGTTTGTAATCTGACAAGAAAGTTTCACAGAGATAGACAAAACATTGGAAGATTGGGCACGTAGTGGCTCGTGCTGCAACATATTCACAGGGAAAACCTCTTTGGAGAGATCGTCGTTGAAAGCCGTATCAAAACCATGGCTGAGGGCAATATAAACTTGTAGAGGAGGGCCCCTTGGAAGATTCTTTGATACAGGTCGCCGTTGTTAGGCGTGTCAGTGCTGGGTAAACATTGGATGTTCGCATCTGTGGTCAATGCTTTTCAATATTTCATTCTTTCATTCTTTCATTTTTCGATCCCTTTTTGCCTGAACCGCCCTTTCGGGTTTTCGATTCACCGGGGAGTAAAGTTCTTTTTATTGCCCCATTTTTGCCTGAATTGCCTTCATAGGTTGTCAATCAGCGGGGTGCTCATTTTTGCCTAAGCCGCCCTTTTGGGTTTTCAACTTAGCGAGCTTTTATTTTCATTTTTTTCAATTTCATTCTGTTTTTTCATTCTTGCCATTGACCACAGATCATCCTGGGGAACAACCTGCTTGTAACATGTATTGAGATAGACATTGACATTCATTTATTCATGCATGTTCCATTGAAATGTACCCTATTGCTCAGGTTTGCTTTCAAAATAGATAGGAAAAGATTTTTCAATTTTCAAAAATGTTTGTTTCAGACATTGACATTATCAAATAGAAAGGAAGTGTTTTGTATATAGCATTGAAAGTAGAAAGAGAAATAGAATTTCAAACAATAGCACAGGCTCAAATTGATGTAGAAGAGTGAGAATCAGCCAAAGGCATAACCCCACGGATTTACAAAGCTTGGAAAATGGTAATTTTATTGGTTGGTGATACATTGAACACGATGACCGCTACATTTCATAGAAATTTTGAATTCACAAGTACAAAAACTTCTGATGAAGACGATCATTGACAGTTGCAGATGCCCCAAGGGGTGATGGTGATTTGCCAGATATAGTTACTTGTCTTTTATTGTCAACCTCATTTTTGCATGAACCGCCCTTTCGGGTTTTCGGCTCATCGAGGCGCTCCTTCTTGCCTGAGTTGCGTACAATCTCAGCGAGCTTTTCCATATTCATTTTTTTTGTCCCTAACTTTTGCCTGGACCGCCCTTTCGGGTTTTCGATCCACCGGGAAGCGCATTTTTGCCTAGGCCGCCCTTTCGGGTTTTCGACCTACCACACTGTTCTTTTCTTTCTAGACAAAGTATTTCTTGACTATATCGGCATTAACAGGATTTGGGAGTTCAACACCATCCATGTGTGTAAGAATCAAAGCACCACCAGAGAAAGCCTTCTTGACAACATAAGGACCTTCATAGTTAGGTGTCCACTTGCCCCTTGGGTCGGGTTGCTGACTTATCCTTCTTTTCAATACAAGTTCGCCTTCCTTGAATTCTCGAGGTCGGACTTTCTTGTCAAAAGCATTCTTCATTCGCACCTGGTACAACTGTCCATGAGCCATAGCATCCATACGTTTCTCTTCAATCAGATTCAATTGATCGTACCGACTTCGACACCATTCAGCCTCAGTTAATTTCGCTTCCATGATCACTCGAAGTGATGGAATCTCCACTTCCAGAGGGAGAACTGCTTCCATGCCATACACAAGAGAGAAAGGAGTTGCCCCGGTTGAACCGCGCACTGTAGTACGGTAACCATGCAAGGCAAACGGTAACATCTCATGCCAGTCTTTGTAAGTAGTGACCATCTTCTGAACAATCTTCTTGATGTTCTTGTTAGCGGCCTCAACTGCACCATTCATCTGAGGTCTATAAGGAGAAGAGTTGTGATGTTCAATCTTGAATTCTTCACATAAAGCTTGCATCATGCTATTGTTCAGATTGGAACCATTGTCAGTGATGATCTTGTTGGGAACACATATCGACAGATGATGTTATTCTTGATAAACTTGACAACCACTTGCTTGGTCACATTGGCATAGGAAGCAGCTTCAACCCACTTGGTGAAATAGTCAATCGCCACTAGAATGATACGATGTCCGTTGGAAGCTTTTGGTTCAATTCTTCCGATCATATCAATGCCCCACATAGAGAAAGGCCATGGGGAAGTCATAACATTGAGAGCATGTGGAGGCACATGAATCTTGTCAGCATAAATTTGACATTTATGACATCTCTTAGCATGTTTGTGGCAATCACGCTCCATGGTTATCTAGTAATAGCCGGCTCTTAACAATTTCATTGACATGGTGTGACCCGAAGCATGGGTCCCAAAGGTACCGTCATGTACATCATGCATCAATTTCTCAGCTTCTTGCTTATCAACACACCTCAACAAGACCATGTCATAGTTCCTTTTGTATAGGATTTCTCCGTCCAGAAGGAATTTGCTAGCCCATCTTCTCAAGGTCTTTTTATCCCTGTTGGAAGCACCAGGTGGATATTCATGATTCTGCAAGAATTGTTTGATGTTGTAATACCAAGGCTTTCCATCATTCCCATCTTTATCAGCCTGCTCAATAGTAAACACATGAGCGGGTCTATCAAGACGTTGTACTTTGATTACGGGCACATCATTCCAGTGATTGACACGAAACATGGAAGACAAAGTAGCAAGAGCGTCAGCCATCTGATTCTCATCCCGAGGGATATGGTGCAGTTCAACCTTGGTAAAGTATGTCAACAGACGTCTGGCATAGTCACGGTAAGGGATCAACTTCTCATGATGAGTCTCCCATTCACCCTTTATCTGATTAATAACAAGTGCAGAATCTCCATAGATGTCAAGGTGCTTAATTCTCAGATCAATGGCTTCTTCAATGCCCAAGATGCATGCTTCATATTCAGCTATGTTGTTTGTGCATTCAAAAGTTATTCGAGCGGTGAAAGGAATGTGATGCCCCTGCGGTGTTACAATGATGGCTCCAATCCCTTTACCATAAGCATTAACAGCACCATCAAACACCAATCCCCATTTGCTATTGGGATCCGGCCCTTCATTGATCAGTGGTTCTTCACAGTCTTTCACTTTCAGATACATAATCTCTTCATCAGGGAAATCAAACTTAATTGGCTGGTAATCATCAAGAGGTTGACAAGCAAGATACTCAGCAAGGATGCTTCCTTTGATTGCTTTTTGAGCTTTGTACACAATATCATATTCAGACAACAACATTTGCCAACGTGCAATCTTTCCAGTAACAGCAGGCTTCTCAAAGATATACTTGATTGGATCCATTCGGGATATCAACCAAGTTGTATGATTCACCATGTAATGACGCAGGCGTTTGGCAGCCCAAGCTAAAGCACAACAAGTCTTTTCAAGCATTGTATACCGAGTCTCACAGTCGGTGAACTTCTTGCTCAGATAGTAAATAGCATGTTCTTTCTTCCCAGTCTCGTCTTGTTGACCGAGGACACAACCTACGGAATCATCCAACACTGACAGATACATGATCAAGGGTCTTCCTTCCACTGGCGGGACAAGGATATGTGGTTCCAACAGGTATTCTTTAATGCTATCAAAAGCTTCCTGACATTCATCATTCCACACAACAGGCTGATTCTTTCTAAGCAATTTGAAAATTGGACCACAGGTAGTAGTCATGTGAGATATGAATCTTGAAATATAATTCAGACGTCCGAGGAAACCTCTGACTTGCTTTTCAGTTTGAGGGGCCGGCATCTCTCTGATGGCTTGGACTTTGTCAGGATCAACTTCAATGCCTCTTTGACTGACAATGAAGCCTAGCAACTTTCCAGATCTTACACCAAATGTGCATTTATTAGGATTCAACCGCAGCTTGTACTTTCTCAGTCTTTCAAACATCTTTTTCAAATACACAACATGCTGCTCTTCATCACTTGATTTCACAATCATGTCATCAACATATACTTCAATCTCTTTGTGAATCATATCATGAAATAGAGTTGTCATACCTCTTTGATAGGTAGCACCAGCATTTATCAAGCCAAACGACATCACTTTATAACAGAACGTTCCCCACGGAGTGATGAAGGACGTCTTTTCCCTATCTTCAGGTGACATCCGTATCTGATTATAACCAGAGAAACCATCCATGAAGGAGAACACTTTGGATTGAGCAGTACTGTCAACAAGCACATCAATATAAGGCAATGGGAAGTTATCTTTTGGACTGGCTTTGTTCAGATTTCTGTAATCAACACACATTCGAACTTTCCCATCCTTCTTTGGCACTGGTACAATGTTGGCAATCCACTCAGGATATTCAGCTGTCATGAGGAAGACCGCATCAATTTGCTTCTGCACCTCAGCCTTGATCTTAAGAGCCATGTCTGGGCGAGACCTTCTCAATTTCTGTTTGACAAGAGGACATTCAGGCTTTGTCGGTATCCGATGTTCCACAATCTTGGGATCTAGACCCGACATATCTTCATAGGACCATGCAAAGACATCTGGATAATCATGGAGAAGCTGAGTAATCTTCCTTTTCACTTCTGGCTCAAGTGCTGCACCGATCTTGACCTCTCGCTTGTTCTCTTCAGTACCCAGGTTGATGAGCTCAATCTCTTCCTGGTGAGGCTGAATGGCTCTTCTTTCTTGCTCAAGCAGTCGAGTGATCTCATACGGTATCTCTTCATCATCCTCCTCATCTTCAGCTTCATATACAGGGAATTCAAAATTTGGAGGAACCATAGGGTCACTGTGTTCAACGGGTTTATTGTGGTTCAATCTGCATAATATGATTGGGATGATTTTAGAAAAATGTTTTTCATGCAGATTTTTGAAATTAATAAGAAAATACAGATGTTTTGGTTTTTTCTGGCATTACCATTATTTCCAAGAAAAAGGCACTAAAAAATAAAAAACAAAGAGTCATGAGAAAGACGACGACTTTTATTGATAACGGCAATGCCGAAACAAACATGCCCTTACAATGATATCACTTTCGCCTTGGGCAGAGCGAAAGGATTGTTATTTTGAAAACAAAGAAAAACATGAGCAACAAGACACATTACATGGAAGCATGCATGACTAAAGGAACATCAATGGCCTCCCAATTTCTCACAGTGCCTCCTGGTACAACAAATGTAGGCGCATAACTACTCTCAGCAGCATCTTCAGCAATAGTATTGATAAACCCAGCACTGTAGAAGGTTCCTGTTGAAACACTGGAGGTTGGGGAGAATCCAAGGCCCTCTTTACGCTTGTTTTCCAAGATCTGTATCACTTTGCCCAAGCCAGCAGCTTGCCCTTCTTGAACAGCTCTCTGGGCGTCTTTCAATGAAGCCATGCTAGCACTAGCTCTTCGGGGTTCTGCACCTTCAACAGTCAAGCCTTGAAATGACGTCCCTTCAGCGGACCCTGCTTCAACACAAGAGAAAGATGACACTTGGCTAACCAGATATGCTTCTTCACCATGTACAGTGACAATCTTACCATTCCTCACGAACTTGAGTTTCTGATGCAAAGTAGAAGTTACTGCTCCAGCGTCGTGAATCCACGGTCTTCCGAGGAGACAACTGTAAGAAGCATTGATGTCCATGACCTGGAAAGTGACCTGGAATGTCTCAGGACCAATGGTAATTGGTAAGTCCACCTCTCCAAGAACGTCTTTGCGAGATCCGTCGAAAGCCTTAACTAGATAGCTACTTCCTCTCAGAGAAATTCCATGATGACTCAACTGTCTTAGTGTAGATTCAGGCATTACATTTAAAGATGATCCAGTGTCCACCAGCACATTGGATATCATGTCAGACTTACAGTGCACTGAGATATGCAGAGCCAAGTTGTGGTGTTTTCTTGCTTCGGGGAGTTCGTCGTCACCAAACCCCAAGTTATTGCAAGCAGTAATGTTACCCACTATCCCATCAAACTGATCCGCAGAGACTTCATGATCAACATAGGCCTGCTCAAGTACCTTCATTAATACTTTCATGTGAGCCTCTAAGCTCAAGAGTAGAGACAAGATGGATACTTTTGACGGAGTTTGCAGCAGCTGGTCAACAATTTTATAGTCACTCTTTTTAATAAGCCTCAGAATTTCGTCCAGATTAGACTCTTCAATAGGGTTGCTATGCCCATCAGGCCAATCTTTTACAATAACTCAACCGTCCTTTTTCTATCAGGTCTTTTACAATATACTTCAGAGCATAGCAACCCTCAACATCGTGGCCTTGAGCGCCCTGATGGAATTCACATGTGAGATCCTGTCGGAACCTGGGAGGCAAAGGATTAGGCGGAGGCTTTCCTGGTCTAGTGACACAGTGGCCCTTAGCAAGTAGAGTTGGGAGCAG
This sequence comes from Medicago sativa, assembly GCF_051527215.1. Taxonomy (NCBI): domain Eukaryota; kingdom Viridiplantae; phylum Streptophyta; class Magnoliopsida; order Fabales; family Fabaceae; genus Medicago; species Medicago sativa. The sequence goes on from NC_140752.1 coordinate 15,736,065, forward strand.
CTCAGCATATCGCATTGGTATTGGTGGAAAATAAGTCTTGGGCCGAGGACCCTGTTGTTGCTACTGTTGTTGTTGAGCAGGAGGCTGGTGTTGTACTTGTTGAGCAATGGCATTGACGGGCACTGGTGGTTGACCCGGCGGTAGAGGATATTGCTGATAAAATGGCGGGAAGAAAGGATGCTGAGAGTACTGCATGTATTGATAGGGCAAAGGTAATTGAGTAGCATTAACAGGTGTAGACTGATTACCAGATACCATCCCTACTTCAGATTCTTTCCTCTTATGGTGGCCATTACCATACTTCTTTGATGCACTGGCTGAAGATTCACCCTTTTCAAGAACAATGATACCCTCTCTGACAGCCTCCTCTAGACGAGTTCCCATAGTAACCATGTCGGAGAAGTTGTTTGGAGCAGAGACTATCATTCTTTCCTTATATTCCTTCTTCAGAGTCTTCAGGAATGTCTGTGTTAATTCTTCCTCATCGAGTCGAGGAGAAACACGGGCAGCTGCCCCACTCCATCTCTGGGCATACTCACGGAAGGTTTCATCTGATTTCTGAGACAAGGACTTAAGAGAGTCCCTATTTGGCTTCAGACGGGTGTTGAACTCATAATGACTTTCAAAAGCAGCAGCAAGATCCTCGAAAGTATGGATATTGTCTTTGCTCAAACCAGTGTACCAATCTGCCGCATCTTCTGCTAGGCTGTCTTGGAAGCAGTGTATCATCAGTGCATCATTATCTGCATAATTGGCCATCTTTCGGACATACCGAATGACATGGCTATGTGGACAGGAAGATCCATTGTATTTGTCAAAATCCGGCACCTTGAACTTCTTAGGGATCTCAAACCAGGATACTAAGCATAGATCACGGGCCTTAGCAGAGACATTGTTTCCACGGCTAGCTTTGACCTCATGGAGTTCTCCAGCCAACTCTCTTAACTGTCTCCTCATAGCTTCCATTACAGGGTCTTGTCCGCGCGGAGTATCGACATCAATCACCTGTTGCACAGTGTGGACAATAGGATCGGTAACAACAGTAGTTACTTGAGGCATAGAGGTGGATACGGGAATCTGTCCTTGACCAGCAAAACCAGAGACACCAGCAGCAGTATTAGGAGAATAGAAAGCTGAGAGCCCATAAGGACGCCCATTGGGCATAACAAACCGAGCATCAGACACCACAGTAGATAGTGGGATAGACGGAATTGCTTCAGTAGAAACTGGAACAGATGTGGCTGGTTGTTCTTGTGCAGCCATCATGGTGGACATAGCGTCATGAGCCTTAGCCAAGTCTTCTTTCATAGCAGCCAATTCGGCACGGAGCTGAGCATTTTCTTCTTCAAAGTTAGCCATGATTCTTCTCTTGTGAAATCTTGTTTGATGAACTCTATCTGGTTGGTAAACTTTGCGAGCACGAGCCACCTTTCAGACTGCTGCGGACAAAACCAGGAGGCAATGAGCACGAGATAAGTCTTTTGTGACCAATGAATGCATATGATGCATGAGATGTGTTAATGTATATGCAAAAGAACTCTTTTTATGTTATCGAAGGGTTTTAGACAAATTAGAAGTTTGTAAACATTACTAAACAACAATTAACATAAACGGGAAACAAACAACCAACATATAGTTTTACAGGACGATTCCCCTTGAAATGCTAAGCCAAGGGATAGATTTTGAAGTGTAAAACAACATAAGCAAATGGAAATAACAACAGGAAATGGAGATCCTCAAGCATAGGAAGTGGAAGCGTCATCCTCAGACTCAGACTCATAGCTGCAGTATCGTGCATAGAAGTCACGGGCACCCCTAGCCCTTTTGGAGTCCCTCAGAAGCAACCTATCTTTCTCTTCAATCTCTCTCCTAGCTTTAGCTAACTCTTTCTTCAGTGTCAAGACCTCATGAGTCTGTTGCTCATCCTTTCCATCCAAAGCCATGATCAAGTTCTCAGCCTCATAGTATCTAGCCCTCCACTGATGCTTCTCCCGACTCTCCATAGCTAGATGCTCCTGATACATCTCCTGGGTAGGTGGGAGTAGAGGCAAAGGCATGGTAGGAATAGATGCAGACACATATCTCATAGAGGGGTAAGGCATACCAATCTCCTCAGCTTGGTTTATCACCCACTGTGTATAGGCCTCATGAGCAACACCGGACCTTATACCCATATGCTTCACCTCTTTCTTTCGAAGCTTGAACCAAGCTTCCATGAAATCCTCTCTAATTCCCGTGGGTGCATTGGAGTAGTGAAAGAAGTAAGGAGATGTAGCAAGATTGATGGGCTTTCCTTTCATCGGGAAACCAAATTGTCGCAAGGCGAGCTCCGGGTTATAGTTGATTCCACCCCGGGTACCAAGAAGAGGTACATTAAGAAACTTTCCACCACCAAAGATAATTTCCTTGACTCTAGAAGCGGGAGTGAGCCAAACCACTTCATTAGGAGTGAGAGCCATAATCCTCTGTGAAATAGACCAATTCTCCGGATTGTCGTGGAAAGACTTCGGAAGGTGCGAAATAAACCACCTATAAAGGAGAGGCACACAACAAAGAATGTATCCGCGACCCTTACCGGAACGATCGTGAATAGCATGATATGTGTCAGCTATCAAAGTAGGTACCGGATTCTTGGAGTGAAAGATCATAATAGCATTCATGTCCACGAAGTCATCAAGATTTGGCAAGAGAATAAGCCCATAGATGAGAAGTGCAAGAATAGCCTCAAGAGTGTCCTGACAAGTGGTATTGAGGTTGGCTTTCTCAAGAAGATACTTTGAAGTGAACCCTCGGATACGTGCCTTAGTGACAAGATTCTTGGAGACATCGGTGGTCTTGAGATAGAGATCTTTAGCAATAACCAATGGAGTAGGAGGATTCTCAAGTCCCGTGAAGGGCACCCCCTTAGCAATAGATAGACCCATCAAGTGAGAATAAGCCTCTAAAGTAGGCACCAACTGAAAGTCAGGAAAAGTAAAGCACCGATACTCTCGATCATAGAATTGCACTAGAGTGTGCACAAGCTTCTCATCCACATTAGTCTGGAGAATAGTAAGTAAAGCCCCGTAACGATGTCGGAAACCAGTCGGATCCTCAACCTTGAGTGTCAACTCTCTCAAACTAGCCAAATCCACTTCCTTGAACTTGTAGGACTTAGTCTTCCCCATGCCTACAATGTTTACAAATTCAAATTGTCTAAGCCCTTCGATAACAATGCATGGAAAAAAGTTTATGCATGTATGCATGTATGCATGAATGCATGATTATGTTCAAGTTCGGAGAAAACATGGTGGGTTGAAGTTCAAAGTCGAGGAGCCATGGGTGGACACGGTGTCCGGTGAAACTAGGGCTTTAGGAAATAGTAACCGGGTTCTAAAAAGGTTCCCAAGCTGCAACTTCTCCGACGTATATCATGGTGTCACGAGACAACACTCGCTCCATGATTATACATAAGAAGGTTTAACTTGAGTGTAGTATCGCGTGACGACTAAAATTCGAGACAACACTCGGTTTAGCCTCCGCACTACATCCTAGAAAATGGCCATGGATGGGTTTGGTTATCTACGGTTCATAGCGTCATAGAACAATTAGAAGTAAAGTGCCTAAACGCGACAACACGCGCCGACAACATCACCCCCAAAATGCCTTAGCTATGTGGGATTGATCGCATAATCCAAAACACGAGGCAACCCCCGGAATGAATTGTCGATTATATCCCTCCTAAATCCTAAGTTCATTCAGCCCGGGTGCAGGACTTTTGATATTCTCACCCCACACGTCTGCAAGAAATTAAACATTTATTCACATAAGAAAGCAAGTAAAAGAAATAAGTAAAAAGAGCGCAAGCGTGGAAATAAAGACTAGGCGTAACTCTTGAATCCCCAGTGAAGTCGCCAGCTGTTTTATCTTGGTTTTCGGGTGTCAAACATTGATTACGTTTGAACCTTTTTAACCGGTGATATCTCATTTTTTCTTGGGAAGGGAAAAAATAAGCAAAACCCTTGAGAATCGAGGTCTGGGAGTTGTTTTCGCTACGGGAAGGTGTTAGGCACCCATAACGACTATAGTATCCTATAGGAACCGTCTTTATTTTCTACGTGCGCGCTTTATTTTTAGATGCTATTTGAAAATGATATTAAGCCTAAAGTATTCTAAGTGAAGAATTGGAGGGAGAAGAAAGTGTTTGAATTTTTATTTTATTTGAATTGAAGGAATTTTGTCCTTGCCTACGTACCCGTTTAAGGGATCAAATCCACCGTAGTTCTCTTCCAAAAAATATTTTTGTTTTTGTTGATTGATTTTAAGTTTGAAAATTGAAATTTGAAGAATGGAGATTGAGAGGCCTCAAGGGCATAAGATTGGAAAAATGTGAGGTGGGATTAGTTATTTTGCAAAATGAAAGTCAAAGTATGATTAAAATTCATTAAAGTTTGATTAAGAAAATAAAAGGAAAATCAATGGGATTTTGATCCCATGGTTTATTGTGAAAATGATTTGAGTGATGTTGTTTTAGTTTTTTTTGGAAAATTAATTTTTCTAAGTGTAAATCCTAAGCATTCATCTAAACATACAATCCTAAACATACATCTAAACATGCATATCCTAGCCATATACCTAAAGTGATGTGTGTGCATGTGTCGGTGTACATTATTCGAGTCCATTGTCCTTATTACATCATTGGCCTAGATACATTCTATGGTCTTGCTAGAATTTAAAAGCATAGGAGAAATATTACAAAATTCCTAAGTTTTACATTCTAATCTTTGGTGAAACTTAAAGTGCAAGAAATAAGATGAAGGAGGAGATGAAGTATGGAATGCTTATGAATGAATGGAACATGAAATGAAATAGTTAGTGGCATAAGGAATAATAGGAATTGAAAATTATAGGCAAAAGGAAATACTAAAGCTTGGCAAAAGTTAGTGAAATTTTTAACCTAAAAGTAGCTAAAATCACCTAAAATTTACCATGACACCAAGACAAATATGTGACCTATAATCCTCATATCATGACAATTTTCTAAAGGTTTTCTTACAATCAATGATATGAGAATCATAAGAACACATTCAAATCAAGATCCATGGTATATCTAGGCATATTTGCATCATTTATTCACAAACATAACTTGCAAACCAAGCAATTGAACACAACTCATACACATGCAGCAAGAGCACACACAAATAGTAGCTAAAACTTCACAAAGTCATATGGTATAGGTCACAACCATTTGTCAAGAAATTGGGACTAGAATCAAGCAACTTTTTCACCAATTTTTGATTCAAAACAACACAAAGTAGCAAGAAGGTCAACACATTATTTTTCTCCAATTTTAAAGTACAAAAATCATCACAAAACATCACAAAACTATCAAGAAGCCTATATGAATTTTTTTTAAAATTTTTAAAGGATTTTTTTGGGCTTAAAGATGCACAAGAACATCACAAATTTTAACAAAAGATAGTAAACAAACTAAAAAATGCTACACATATTTTTAATCAAGATTTAACACATAACAATATCATAAAAAATATCAAGAAAATGATCAAAAATACATAAGAAATTTTTTAGAAATTTTTAAAAGAAATTTTGAGTGAACAGGGGTGTGAAAAGCATGTCACATGGTGCACACAGCAAAAAAACAAGGAACAAACGAAATCCAGTAAAGAGGAGACCCAGGCCCAAGGTCTTGATGGATCTGGATCATCCAAATGCCTCAGAGGCGTTGGATTGATCCAATCTCATCAAAACCCTAAATCCAAGGGTTAGGAACACACAACGCATGGTAAGACGAAATGGATACACAGGAAGGGCTAATCATGTCCGTACACTTCATCATCAAACAAGATTAACGGCTGAGATTGAAAGAGTGGACTGAACCAAGTGAACCAGCAGGGTTTGGATGAACCGGCCGGTTCAAAAACGTTTATAAAAGGAGAGTGAGGCCGGTTCACCTCATTCCTTCCTTCTCACTCTCTCTCTAGGTTTAAACTTAAAGAGAGAGGCTCCTCCTTCTCTCTTCTTCTCCGTCGTCTTCCCCGCCGGTTTCTGGAACGAAACGGCCGGAGAAGATGAAGATTCATCGGAATCTTCATCAACTCCGCCGGAATCTTCATCTTCTCCGGCCGTTTCGTTCCAGAAACCGGCGAGCTTCACACTCGAATCAAATGACTCCAAACCCTAATCTATTCTATTTTTCATGCTGATCATGAATTTAAACTTGATTTTATGAAATAAACGGTGAATCATCCTAGATCTACATGTTAGGGTTTCGACTTTGAACTTTTTCAATCTTTTTCAAACTTTTTCGAAAGGATGAGCCTCAAAGCTTGCTGATCTATTCAGTTTCACCGTTTATTTTTTTTTGTTACGAACTTTCGATGATGAGTTGGAACAAAATGAGAAAAGTTCGTGTGTCTACCTGGCTTTTAATTTGGAGATTTGGACAGATAACTCTTCAGAAAGCTTCGTTATGGCTTTAGATTCCTCTGGTAAGTTGTTCGAAACTTTTGAAACTGAAAATAAATCGGTGAATCTTCTTCTCTTTCTTCGCCGGTTCAATTCCTCTTCAATTCCTCTTCTTCTCTCCCTCAAACCTTCTTCTTGTGATCGTCTCTGACTTGAATTGCAAGAAGATGAGAGAAAACCGTTCGATGATGATGATTTTCGTGGAAAATCACTGAGAACAAACTTAATTCCAAAAAAGATTTCTTCGAATTGAATGCTTCAGCTTTGGTTTTCTAGAAATTCGTATTGATTTTTGTATGAATTTGATGGAGAATTGGTGTTAATTTGAGAGTTTGTTGTGGTGGTTTATGATTCTGTTGTGGTGGTTTTTGATTCTGTTACGGTGGTGGTGTTCTGTTACGGTGGCTAGGGTTTGGAAGAGAGAGAGAGAGAGTTTGTTAGGGTTTTCTGATGATGTGTCAGTGATTGAATGGTATTCTGTGCTGTGCATTGATGACTTGGCCCCTTATATAGGCTGCCATGTGGCCTCTGAGCCACTTAGGACTTGCCACGTATCTGGACTTTACCTTGGACTGATTTCTGGACTTTTTGCCTTGAGGGACTAATCTGCAATTCTTTGAAATTAAGGGACTAATCTGCAATTGAGACAAATGGACTAAAAAAAAACTTGACACTAATAAGGACCATTCTGCAATAAAAAAATGAAAACAAATTTTAGCCCAAAAGGGCTTAAATGCAATTTCTGAAAATAAAAGGACAAAAAATGAAAAAGTAATAATAAAATTGGAATAAAATTGGTAAAATGAACAAAACGTAAAGTGAAACTAATAAAAAACACAAAATGGACTAAAACGAACCAATTACCTAAATGAGGTACTTTAAAGTAACCTCTCTCTGTCGAAATTTCGTGTGAAATGACCAAAATGCCCCTGGGGACTAAAACGACTAAAAATGACTCAGATGCAATTTTAAAATGATTTTTAACAGAGAACTGAAGCAAGAGTTTATTTAAACCAATTTGAAAGACTCAGAGACAATTTTTTAAAGTTTGAACAGAGTTTTGGCACATGAAAAGACTAAAATGCCCCTAAGGGCTAAACTGACTCAAAACGACTTCAAATACAATTTTTGAAATGGATTTTGACATAGAATTGAAATGAAGGCTTATTCAAACTATTTGAAAGGGCTCAAACAATCTTTAAAAGACTGAAAGAAATTTTAACATCGGAAATGACTAAAATGCCCTTTTTCATGAATTTTGCAAACAATGCAGAGAAAGATGCAATTGATCAGAGACAATTCAAATGGCTTGAAATGCAAGAAAAGAAGAATTGAACAAGTATTTTTAGGTCCAAAATTAGGGTGTAGCAGCTACCTTCTTATGGATGGATTTGAACTCGTGACCTTTGGTTAACTTAAAGAGAAACCCTTACCATATCATCCTATTGTTCTTGGACAGATGTTGACACATGTTGTGCACTTTTAGTTAGGGATATTCACGGTGCGATTTAGTTCTATTTTAAGGCTAAAAGTAATATGAATTGTAAGATAAAACATACAGTTTGATTTAGTTCGGTTGACTTTTAAAATAAAATTCTGACCAAATTAAACAAATGTGGTTTGAATTGGATCAGTTGGTACGACTTTTTTCGAGACAATACAATTTTTTTCCAACATTAAAACCAAGTTAAAAAGATAAAACACAACATTTTTCCATCAATGTTTTAAATTTCATCCAACATTACAATTTCATTTTTATTCAACAATGTTCCCAACCACATAGACCAAATTAAAAACATGGACAATAAGTAATCCTATTTTGTAAGAAATGCAAAAGACTAAGATTTTATCATTCTCTAAAAGTTCAAGTATCACAAAACACATTTTTAATATAAAAATGAAAGAAGAAACTTAACACGAGAAAAAAATATGTCATTTTATAAATGTTTTCATTGAATTTTCATGAGTATCGATCTAAGTGACATGTTTAATTAGTATTTTTTTATGTTGTTGTTTGGTTTGGTTGATAAGGTAAAAACCACAAACCGAACCAAAACACACGATTGACTGAAAAGTGATCTGAATACATCTAAAGCAAATGCAGTTTTTGGCGATTTCAATTTGGGTTGGTTCGATTTGCGGTTTTTCTATTGGATTTGTTCGGTTTTGAACACCCCTGCTTCTAGTTAGCCACAAGATTGCTTTTAAGGGAATTGTTATTCAATTTTCCGTTTTAGTTATACTCCCCCCTTTTGTTATACACTCAATTACAATCCACTCCTCTGAGCACCACATTAATCGTCACAATGTTAGGTGGACCCTACCTCAAGATGGATGCACTAAGTTGAATATTGATGGAAGTTGTGGTGTTTCCGGCAACATTGATTCTGGCCGTTTACTTCGTGATAACAAGGGAGATTGGATACCTGGCTTCTCTTCTAATAACGGGAAGGAGGAATGCACTTTTTGTCAAGCACTTTTCTGGCCGTTTACTTCGTGATAACAAGGGAGATTGGATACCTGGCTTCTCTTCTAATAACGGGAAGGAGGAATGCACTTTTTGTCAAGCACTTTGGTGTTTATTATGGTTGGATGTTCGTAATCTAAAACGCTATTCAATAGGTTATTTGCGGGATAGATTATTTAGAAGTCACCTTCTTCAACATCCGGATCACTCGCATATGCATGCATACATCTTTGTTGGTGAAGATCTTTGATTTGAAGGAGCATATTTCTAACATTTCTTTCCTGTGCTTAGAGAGGGAAATTGTTGCGCTGATTTTTTGGCCAAATTCGCTATTCGGTGTTGAGGCTTGATGCCCCCTGTTTGTCGATTATTTCCTTTTTCCTTTTTTTTTTTTTTTTTCCTTTCATTCATTCTACCCAAAAAAAAAACACTCAATTACGATCCGATATTGAGAGGAAAATTCCATTTTTTTAGGTAATAAAGTCCATATATCTAAAGACCCAATTGCTAATGTTTTAGTTCAAAGATGTTTATTAGTATAAAAACCAAGTAAAAATGTTTTAATTCAATCGCCTAATTACAAATTATTAAGAAAAAGCGTAGGAATCTTTCATAAACTCTTTGGCTCAGAGACATTTTAAAAAAAAAAATCTTATAGCAGCATCCAATGAAAATCCATCACATTGCAACGTAATTATTTTTATTTTTTTTTAAAGGCGCAGCACTAAATTTAACTACAATTCATAAATTTCCTTTAAAAAAAAAAACTATAATTATAAATTACTACAAAATACTCTAAAAATACCGAGACCTCCAAAGTAATTAATCTCTTTTCCTTTCTAAAACTTGATGTTCAGACCATAAATTTGAAAAATTGATAGATCTTTTCCGGTGCAGCAGCTATTGTGACTGTTGGACTTAATTAAAGAAATTTTCTCTCTAAATCTAATAGTAGACAAACACTGCACCATCCAGAGCTTGAAAGGGGTTCGGAATAGCATCAACTCAACCGTCAACTACAACTCTTCAATGTTAATAAAATTCCTTAAAATACAAGCATAAAGAATTGAGTCATCGAAAATTTGATTCAACTCGGCCGGATATAAAGTATCAAGTGAATGAACTTGCTGCAATAATTCCCTTTGTCTATCAAGTATAAAACATTTCTAACCAATCAATCTTATTAGTAATACAAGTATTAAGAAGGTTAATATACAGAAAACGACTTGTTATAAAAGCAACATTCTGTTTCACTTAGATTCTGGCAAATGTCCCTCATCATCCTCATAGAACCTAACCTGGCACAGCTTTCCACCTGCTTCATCAGCGAATGCTATTTTTTTCCCTTTACGCACTACATCTTGTGGAGGTGAGACTACATTTTGTGGAGGTGAAGAACTACTGTCGGCTAATTTCTGCAGTTGATCAATATCAGTAATTAGCCAAACAAGAAACAGACAACTAAACCACACAAAGCTGATAGTATTCAAGAGTTAAGAAGCACAAACGACAAAAACCCCATTGACACTGGTAGTAACTTGATTAAATGCAACCACATGTGTTGGTGTTGTGTTAGTGTCGGAGACTGAACACATTCAACATGAAGTGTCATTGCGCTTCAATTCAAGAGTATGGTAGAGGATGAACTAACCATTATTTTACAGAAACGGTTGCAATCCCTTGACATGAAAGACAGCCACCGTTTTGCACCTTCTTCAGCTTTTGTAGCATTCTTGACTGCCATTCTTGCCTGAAAATCAGTGATCAAGAATTATTAACAAATACTAAAATATGTCAAATTAAAATGTATTCTTACACCCTTGAAAAATCAAAATTACAAGAAAGTTGTACAATTCAATGTTTTAAATAGGAACATAGGAAGATACAAGAAAGCTCTATGTATCCGGCATAATCTGCTTTAGTAAGTGACAGATAGGGCAAATAATGAACCAAAAACCTGAAGGGAGGGCATTAAAATGTAAACAGAGGACAAATCTACTATAACTGAGTACATTAAACTATTTATAGAGACATAACCTCCTTTTAATAAAAGACTAATTTATTCTTTAACAACAGACTAATTTACAAGCTATACTACTCCGCAAACTATATGGATTACATATATCAAAAATGCAGAAACTATATATAGTATATACTACCAACTACTAAGGAAACTGCACTATTACTCTAAAATGGACTTGAACCAAATCATAATGATTTCTACTGTAGAAAATAACATTCACTAAGAACAAGTCTGTGGTATCTTACCTCGTTTACTTTATATCTCAAAGATGTATTTAGACAGAACTCAGATCTTAACATGTCATCCATAATTTCCTTCATTGAATTCAACTCTTTTGTGAGTTTCATAGTGAGACTCTCTGCATCATGCATCTGCTGCTTTGAAAATGCAATAGCACTTTTTGAGCAATTCTGTAGAGTGCTGCACCCCAGATGAGTTGCTGAACGAGAAGAATTACGAATCTTGGAAGCGCCCTGAAGATTGGAACCACTTCTAGAAGTCTTTGGAATAACTCTATTTTTGTTAGGGTTATTAGTAACTGCAGTTCTCGAGACAACACCAGGCCTTTCTGCATCACCATTCTTATCAGTCGGCTCTGTAAACTGTAGTTTTCCTTTGCATTCTGAAATTATTATAAACAAATGTAAGGAAAATAATATAGGTTAAACATTGAGGTATTTAGAGAGAACAAAAACCTAATTCGCCTACTTACTAATGAATTACCTAGAACATCAAGGCATACATAAGAAAAAAATCCATAGATTGAGGTATGCAGGAGAAGAAAATCCATTAAAACCCAGATAATATATTATGGAGAAATGAAATCATTAGAGTACAAATAAAACAATTCTCACTCAATAAAGTCCATGGCAATTTCAAGCATTACTATGACTACAACAGCAGCAAGGTTTCACCTTTTCATATCATGATAGTTTTCATGTAGGCCATAGCTATACAACCATATTTTTGCTCAATAAATTTTTCGTCTATCTGGATTGTTGGGTTTATTTGTCAGAAAAAAAAGATTGTTGGGTTTATAGTTCAAAAAAATGTGGGAGGATTCTATAACGTGGTTATCATTTATTGATCTAGATCAAATCAAAATACTTAAGGCACTTACTTAGATTGTTTCTATGACTGATATCAACGGTCTCCATGGCTTTGCAGAGCTTTTCCTGAGAAGATGGTGAAATGGCCTGAAGAAAAACGAACTAATGAGAAAAAGAAATAACAAAATTAAGTAAAAAAAAATTGAGATAATATCTTCACCTTTCTGGTTGACAATAACCTTTCAGGACCATGCAGCTTTGAACTACCTTCATGTTCATCACAAGAAGTCAATTCATCAGTAGCCTCTTTAACATGTATCCTCTCACCATCATATAAGGAAACTAAAGATTGCTTCGCGTCGTATTCAGGTGAATCGTCAGAGAGACGAACCGGACATCCATCCGGATTGAGGCCTTGTTCAGTAGTGGAGCAGAGTTTATCCTGAACCTCAGCCACATCTGTAGATTCATCTTTACTGCAGTCATCGAGTAAAGTATTATCATCTCTAAGCTCCAAATCATGATTAGCCACTTTAGGTGGTGAGACTAGTGTACCAATGTCATCATCACCTTCGGAAGCAAATGATTGCTTCTCCTCGTATTCAGGTGAATCATCTGAGCGACAAACCAGATACCCATCAGGATTGAGTCCATGTTCGTTAGTGGCGCAGGAGTTATATTGAATCTCAGCACCAGCTGTATATTCATCTTCACTGCAATCAGTGAGTAAAGTATTATCATCTCTAACTTCCAGACCTACAGAGTCAAGATCTTTATCACTAGCCACTTCAGGTGGTGAGACTGGTACATCAGCGTCATCATCAAGTTGATTGTCAAAAATATCAGAGTTATCGAGGTCTTCAAATTCAATTGCAGGAAAGCTTGCAGACTGGTTGCTGCTTAGTTCATCAGAATTACTTATAACAATATCCATATCAGATGGCTTCACCGTCTGTAGTGGAATATGAAAAAAGTCAATCCATTTGTTATTTAATTCATTCTGCAAATTCCACTCTAGAGTTATTTCTGTGTCTTCTTTACTTTCTCTACCAGAACAGTCATCTGGCTCATTGAAACAATCATTCTCAAGACGCTCAAAATTCACTTCAACAACAGCAGCTGAATCCCTGCTAGATGGTGGGAACTCATGACCGTCTAGTATCTCTTCAGATTCGACAACTAGCACAATCTCTTGGGAGGACATTGGGTGGTCTTCTTTACTTTCTCTACTGGAACAGTCATCTGGCCCATCGGAACAATCATTTTCAGGACAATCAAATTTAACTTCAACAGGAGCAGCTGAATCTCCACTAGTGGGCGAGAACTCTTGACCGTCTAGTATCTCTTCTGATTGGTCAACTAGCGCAATCTCTTGGGAAGACATTGGGTGGTCTTCTTTACTTTCTCTACCGGAACAGTCATCTGGCCCATCGGAACAATCATTTTCAGGACAATCAAATTTAACTTCAACAGGAGCAGCTGAATCTCCACCAGAGGGCGAGAACTCTTGGCCGTCTAGTATCTCTTCTGATTGGTCAACTAGCACAATCTCTGGGGAAGACATTGGGTGGTCTTCTTTACTTTCTCGACCGGAACAGTCATCTGGCCCATCGAAACAATCATTTTCAGGACAATCAAATTTAACTTCAACAGGCGCAGCTGAATCACCACTAGAGGGTGAGAACTCTTGACCATCTAGTATCTCTTCTGATTGGTGAACTAGCACAGCCTCTTGGGAAGACATTGGGTGGTCTTCTTTACTTTCTCTACCGGAACAGTCATCTTGCCCATTGAAACAATCACTTTCAGGACAATCAAATTTAACTTCAGCAAAGCCAGCTGAATCTCCACTAGAGGGCGAGAACTCTTGACCGTCTAGTATCTCTTCTGATTGGTCAACTGGCACAATCTCTGGGGAGGACATTGGGTGGTCCTTCATGCACTTCTTCTTGGTCTTCATATTCTTTGATAATTTAGTTTTCAAGATACTGAGAGTCTCCATGAAATCAGGATCATCTTCTGTTTGCTGCTTTTCCATGTGGTCTTCTGGGGATGATGGATCATCAATTTTTATTTTTATGTTCAAAGAGTCGAGACCTTGTGAGCGTTTTCTCTTCCTTGCTTTGCAGCTATCTTTAATTTGCTTGAGTGTTAAAATGGAAATATCATCATCTCCACCAACCTCATCATCCATGTTATGGATTGTCTGAACATCACCATCATCATCACATGCCCAAACATCAGGTTCAGTTTTCACTATTCCTTCCTCCATTACATCAATGCATGATCTTACAGCCTTTGCATCATCATCATCATCATCAGACAACAAACTCTCGCGTTCATGTATATCTGAAAGATTTTTGAATTTAAGTTTTGGCCGCCCACGAGATACATTAAGGACTTCCGTAACAAACCCACCTTTGAAAGTTTTGATATAATGAAGATGACTACAACGCTCCATTCGGCCTAGGTTTGACATGAGAATTTCAAACCACTGGAATCAGTAAAAAAAAATACATAGTTAGAAGAACCTATGGCAACTCATCTTTTTTTGATGAAAGCAACACCTCCTGTTCTAGAACTAAATCTGCTACAAAGCTCACATGATTTAAAAAACTGTTAAATACAAATACCTTAAGTGTCTGACCCAGCAAATGTACAAAGCACTTTGCAACCTGCATTAATTCCAACAATCAATCAACATAATTAACATTAACAAAAATGATATCACCAAAGCAAGATTTTACGTCTCTATATAAACATAAACAGAACCATTGTGAACAAGACAAGAAACCTAGTACTAAATCTATCACATTAAGCACCACTAAGCAACCACCAGGTAAATGCAAAATGAAGCAACCTCAAATCAATGTAAATAAAAACAGAACATCGAAAACTCAAAAAATGCAAGCAAGACACCAAACAAGCAATTAAAGTACCAATGTAATACTACCATCAAAATTCAGACAATCTGAACAGCAACAAAAAACATCAAGGGTATGAGATCCAATATGAAAACCTCATTGGTCTCAAACTATCAAATTTCCAGACAAACAATCCTTTGTTTTTTCAAAACCTCTCTTCTGAAGCTATAAAACTAGGGCTTGTCACATTAAATATGTTAATCCAAACAAAAAAATTACACTAAAAAAATACCTCAAAACAAACAATTCAGAAAAAATGAAGCAAAATCAGAATGATCAAAACTCAAACAAACCAAGTAAAACACCAAACATGCAACTATAATACCAATTTAACACTACCATCAAAATTTAGACAAAATCTGAACAAAACAAACATTATGGGTATATCAGATCCAACATCAAAAACATAATTGGTATCAAACCATCAATTTTTCACAAAACACGATCCTTTTTTTTTTTCTTTCAAAACCTCTCTACTGAAGCTATAAAAAACTATGGTTTGTCTCATCAAAACAGGTTAATCTAAATCTAAATCTAAATTCTAAATAAACAATATTTCAAATAACAGCAAAAAAAAAAAAAAAACGATTCAGCATTCACAATAGAAACAAATAACTCAAATGTTGACCCAAATCTTTGAATTCTAACAAATTCACCTTAAAGATGAATAAAATGCACAATCGAATTGAAAATTATATGAATAAAAAAAGAGTGGTGAAAAATGTTGGATTTTTTTAGGGCTTTTCAGATCTACGATAGAAGAATGTTGAAAAGAAATGAAGGATTTCTCACCTTGGATAGGGTTGGATTCGGTGGTGCCGCGGTGGAGAGAAGAGAGAATTGGATCTAGGGTTAACTCGACAAGTGTGAGAGTGAAAACGCTGAAGATATAGAAATGATGAATGGCAATGGCGCGGCAATTTGTTTTGGCGGGAGGTTTTTTGCTTTTTATGTAAGAAAAAGGCGGCGGCCCGTTATAACGCAGCAAATCATGATTTGAATCTTGGTTGTCGGAGAAGTGTTAACGTCTAGTGTTGGTCTTTAAGGGTGATGATTACATCCATTAATTAATCATAACTTATATACGAGATGAGATATGTGCGAAAAAAATGCTGAGATATAGTAATGATGAATGAGAGAGGCGTCAACATGTTTTGTAGGTAGTGTAATGTACTTGGTTTAACGGCTACTTGTTATAACGCGGCAAAATCATGATTTGAATCTTGGCTGTCGGAGAAGTGTTAACGTTTAGTGCTGGTCTTTAAGGGTGACGATTACATCCATTAATTAATCATAACTTATATACGAGATGAGATATGTGCGAAAGAAATGTTGGGATATAATAATGATGAATGACAGAGGCGTCGATTTGTTTTGGAGGGAGTGTAATGTGCTCAGTTTAACGGCTACTTGTTATAACGCGGCAAATCATGATTCAAATCTTGGTTGTCGGAGATGTGTTAACGTTTAGTGCTAGTCTTTTATGGGTGGCAATTTCATTCATTAGT